>NC_140587.1:95292432-95892432 GCF_964204655.1 Triturus cristatus | reverse complement strand
GTCACACACGCTCCATCCGAGGCCCGAAGCTCCGGGACCACACGATTCACTCTCTCCTTCTTGTCCAGCCAAGCAATCAATTTACCCGCCTTGTCCCCGGCGTCATACAATCTACCCTGCTGCTCCCTATACATAGTCTTGGCAGCATCAGTAACAAGAGACCTGTATTCAAACTGCTTCAAGCTGAGGGCATGGAGCCCGTCCGGAGTGACACCCGCCTCCAAGGCCGACTCCAGCCCCGAGATGTCAGTCTCCAGCTTCACCACTGCCTCACTCTTGATCTTCTTAGCCACCACTATCTGGGCGAGGGCGTGTCCGCGGAGCACGGTTTTAAAGGCTTCCCACAGGGACATTGCGGACGACACCGACCCCTCGTTTTCAAGGAAGTATTGGTCAATCGACTTGACCAAGCTGTCGCGAGTCGTAGGGTCTCGCAGGTACCAAGGGTTAATGGGAGCGATCCGCCCTGCAGACCGCGACCCGGTGTCAAAGAGCAGCCACAGCGGGGAATGATCAGAGATACCCCGCGCCAGGTGCCTAACCTCTCGAATTCGAGCAGTCTGGGCCGCGGGCATAAGGAAATAGTCTAATCTGGAAAGACTCCCATGCGCCCCAGAGTGAAAGGTGTACTGACATTGTGTCGGATACATCAATCTCCAACTATCTACCAGACCGAAGGTCTCCAATAGTCCGCCGAGCCATGCCTGGGCAGCGGGGAGGGCCCTGGGCGGGTGACGATCCAGGTCACCCGAAAGCACCGAATTGAAGTCCCCGCCCATAAGCAAAAGACTGTCGGGAAGTTCAAGCAGCATTCGACCCAAGTCTGAAAAGGTGGAGTTCTGGAGGCCCGGGGGGACGTAAACTGAGACCAAGGAAAGGGACTGCCCCTCCCACCTCCCAGTCAGACCCACATAGCGCCCTCTATCATCCGAGACTACCCTGGTGATCTCCAACGGAAGTGAGGATCGCAGGAGAATGCCCACCCCTCTAGAACCTGTGGTGAAACCAGAATGAGCCACGAGGCGGTATCCCCCCCTGTTCATTGCATGACAAACATTACCAACCAGATGCGTCTCCTGTAAAAACACCACATCAGGAGCCAGACGACGCAAATACTGCAGCACAACACCCCGCTTGATACGGTCACCCAACCCATTGACGTTCCATGACATCAACCTCAACCCGTCCCCCCCCCATCCCCTCCAGTAGATCAAAGGTCCCCCAGCCAGTAGCACAGCCCCCGAAACTGGACAAAAATCAATACCTCGCCCTGAAAATAAAAAACACACATCAAAACAACTCCTCCCACCCCCCAACCCCCCCCCCACATCCAACTCCCCCCACCCTGCACCCCTGCGGTCCAAAAAACCCCCCCAACTTGCAGTGTGCCTGTCGCCCTACTAACCCCATTCTACGAAAAGACCCCGGAGGAGGAAAGGGACCCGTCCCCGCCCGCCCCCCACACAGGTCATAGTGAGACAAAATGAACAAAAGAAGTAAAACCCAGCCGAACAGTGCAAAATGGCAAAGTCAAGGACCAAAAGTCACTCCAAATGGGACCCATCACCTTCGGTACCGGCAGAGGGCCCAGGCCGGTCACCCCTGTCCGGCAGCGAGTCCAGCCAGTCACTCACAGTCGCGGGAGAGTCAAAAAAGGCAGTCCGACCCTCGTGTTCCACTCAAAGTTTTGCGGGATAAAGCATAGAGTACTTAAGGCCCAGGTCACGGAGACGACGCTTCACCCCCTGGAAACCCATCCGCTGTTTCTGGACAAGTTGGGTGAAGTCCGGATAAAAGTTAATTGACGAGTTCTCATGACGAACCGGGCCGTGGACCCGTGAGGCCTGCAGAATCGCATCTCGGTCTCTATAGTGGAAAAGTTTGGCTACAATAGGCCTCGGGGGGGCCCCCGGCCGCGGTCGACCGCCCGGAACTCGATGGGCCCGCTCCACGGCAAAGAACTTACTTAGGCCAGCGGGGGCCAGCTGTTGGAGGATGAGTTCCTCAACCAGGAGGTCAACCGGGCGGTTGTCGGAGGACTCCTGTACGCCTATGACACGGATGTTATTGCGTCGGGCTCGTCCCTCGAAGTCCTCCAGCCGCCGGGCCATCTGATCGTTGGCCATCTTGATGTCGCCAAGAGTGGTCTGCAGGTCCAACACATCCGCACCAAGGGTGGAAGTCCGCACATCGAGCGCTTGAACCCTCTCGTTGGTTTTAGAGAGATCCGCTCGAATTAATGTGACATCGATTGCCACCGTGTCGATTTTACGGGCCAAGGCCTCGTACTGCGTGGCGATGGTCTCCCTGATGCCATCAATGGCGCCCATGATGTCCTGCAGGGACAGCTCCGGAGAGACGGACGTGCCACCGCCGGCGGCGTCTGGGGGGGCGCCGGCCGCTCCAGGGGACCCTCTGCCATGAGTGTAGCGGTCCATGTTGGCAATGGGCACACTAGTAGCAGGCGGAGACAAAGGCCTCACGCAGAGGCCTAGGAAACACCCAGCCACACCAAGCGATTCCGCCGTCCAGCCCCTTTAAAGTCCAAAAGTGAAACCGAAAGTGATGGAGCGGCCACTGGCACAGCGCTGTAGCCGCTGTTGTTCAATTACGCCCCGGCTCCACAGTTCGCCCTCGCACCGGGCACCGCCGTCGGGTGGGTCCCAAAAGTTCAGACCACGATAAATCAGGATTCCCAGGTCCGATTCGATTTCTGAAAGGAGATCCGTGTTCAGCCAGCCTTCATCTTCCAGATTCCGTAAACTATATCAGGATAATCTCAGGATAAATTCCGAGGAGCAGCGAGGGTCCGGGGAGCCCTGTGCTCACGCGACCATCTTGGATGCGCGCTAGGCTCCTCCTCCGATGATACCCTTTTGATTTCAAAGATACCCAGAGCTCTATAGCGTTTGGTGAACAAATTCGAAGATTTTTGCACCGAACGTGGACTTTTAATAAATCATACTAAAACCGAGTTCATGACTATTAGGCCTCATACATTATTTAGGGGTTCAATATTACTGGGGGGGGTTCCCCCTTAGAAAGGGTCAGGGAATTCGACTATCTGGGAATTTGCCTGAATTATTCTATAGCATGGGCCCCACAAATCGGAAAGAGTAGCTTAAATGTAATCCAACAGTCTGCCGTAATATTGAGATGATATAGAGCAACAAGGGCTAAGACCATCTCTCCAGCACTTAAGCTGTACGGAGCTAAAGCTGGGGGTAGCTCCCTGTGTGGGGACGAAATGTGGGGCACTTCGAATCTGACCAGATTGGGAGTAGCAGAGAATAATGTTTGGTGAGCTCTAACAAATCTCCCAAATAATACCCCACTAATACCTCTAAGAAGAGCGATATAGATCTTAATGTAATAACACTTAAGGCCCAACTTAGGCATTACTCTATTGGAGGAGACTGAAGTCTGAAGTATTCTCAAGATCTTGATGATTATCGTCGCGCACTGGAGGAGGTGGCATTACTAGATAGTTATGCCAAAATTCCGTGGCTATCATATGTCCAAAAGCTGTTGGCACACATTGGTTTGGGGGAATACTGGCCTTCTTTAGCTTGTATGCCTTGTTTATCTAAGTCCATACTTAAAGAAGCTTGCTGGGCTCCTGTTTACTACAGTGAATTCCAGAATGGGTCTGAAAGGTCTCTTAATTCCCTCTTCCTAGATTTTAAACCTAATTTCCAGTGGGAACCTTTTATGGATGTTATTACTCCGCAAGCTGCAAAGTCAATCAAAGGACTGTTTTAAGTAGTGCATGCCCTGTTTGTGAACAGTCAGAAGAATCATTAGGGCACTTTTTTTTTTTTTGCGCGGGTTATATTCATCCCAGGAATTCGTGGATTATTCCCTTATGCAAGCAACTTGGCTGCTGCAAAGTTGAGGTTGCCGTGAGGCTCTGCCGTACAGAATATGTGCGGAATCCAAGTTCCTTCATTGGAGTTGGTCTATTAGAGGAAGGGTGTTAGAGTGAAAGATAAGATTGCTTTTTCTCTTTTCCACGCTGCTGCTTCCCATTCTAGCCTCTGGATTCCTGGGTTGGAAACACGATACTCAGAACTTCAGGACTTATTTTGATTCACTTTTTTTTATATAACTGTTTAAATATTTTTATTGAGTAATTTTAAAGGGATATTTGGATATTTATTTCTTAAGAGCATTGATTACTGGGTAGCGGTTGTTTTATGAAATGGCATAGGAAGAATGTATTTTATCCTTCTGCTTCATAAAAATATATATGTATTGTATTTGTAGGTAAAAAGCCTGAATAAAGTATGTGATAATGAAAAGCCCTGTCATATTATTTGACAGTTTTGCCTAAACCCACCCTTACTACATAAGCTATATGATTATAGGTTGTAGATCATACCTTAGCATACATAGACGGCTGTGCTACATCTCAAGCGGTGCACTGTATCATCGCAGAACCTTTGCTCTTGTCTCTGTGTTGTTTCACACTGCATCCTGAGTTATATAACAAAACCTACCTGGTCCAGGAACAGCAGCTGAATTCTCTGTTATGTCTATGTGCTGGTGTCTGGCCACAATGAATAACAAGGAGAGATGTTGGGGGAAGCATGGTGGCCGGCTGAGATGCCGGTCGGGAGCTCAGCAGGGGAGTGCCCTTTGGTAGCGTTGCTTCTACTAAACACCGTCTGCCTTCTTTCCTGACTCCACCGCGGGTACTGGTGTGGATGCGGTTCACTTCTGTGGCCGCCCCCGCTGCCTTGGGGTGAATGGTGGCTCCAGGTTCTCCTCCATGGGTCGCGACAGCAGGAGCGCTGCTGGCGCTCCGCGTGGCTTGGCTGGTGCTGTGGCTGCGGGGGAGGGATGCGAACAGAGGCGGCAGAGACAGCACAAGATGCCTGCTCTTGGAGAGGGACTTGGTAACTTTGGCTCAGTGGGAGAGAACAGAGGCGGCCATAGGTGAGCAGCAAGTTTCTATTGTAAAAAGGCAGACCCATGAAGAGAAAAGTAGCAGTGCTAAGGAGATTGAATCAAACGGCCTAAAAAAGCTAGAGCCACAGAGGGAGAGACAAGAAGTTCTAAAAATATAGGGAGAATGCAGACCCATTCTGACAGGAGTTATACGCTAAAATCACATATTTGCTCTCCGTGGGTGTTGGAAGAGGGTGGAGGCATTGGTAAAATTTCCTCCCAGCCCCCAGTGAAATTGCAGGCTATATGTAGGAAAATTAGAACAAACACTGGACCCAATAGAGACCCACCTCCAAAAAAGACCACAACCAACTTGGCGAATGTAGCACTGCTAAAGGGGAAACAAACTACCCTGGTCCTAAAGCCACAGAAAATGATCCCCTCACTTAGATCATATTTTAAGGTTGGGACCAACGTAAGAAGCGCTGAGGATAGCATAGATAGCATGGAGGGTAAAAACTCCACCCCAAAGCAGGAAAGTTCAGAGAATAGAGTAAAAAGGATTGACACGAAGAATACACCTATGAGTGTCTCTGGTACCCCTCTGGTCCACCCAGCAGTCACGACCCAAAACAGATTTTTGGCTCTGAATGTGGAGGAATTGTCTCCTGAGGCGGGAGGAGAAGGAGGAAACACTTTGGTGCAGTATATGGGGCTATTGGGTCACCAAGCCCTGAGGGAGCAGGCGTGAGAGTTAGCAGCTTGAATAGTAAGGACGCGTGCAGGAGATGCGGAGCTGCCTATCCCATGAAATTAAAGAACGCCTCGACATTTCTGAGGCAAATCAAAAGGAAATTCAGGAAACTTGCTTGTACCTGGAAGGAAAGATAGAAGGTCTTGCCTTGCGAACGCAAGAGTTGGAGCGTGGTGTACAAGATCTACAGGCCAAAGCTCAAACTAATACACAAGAGGTGGAACAGCTAAAGCAAAGAGAGAGGGCATAATCGGAAAGACTTGAAAGGTTGGAAAATAATGCCAGGAGGAATAATATTAGAATCCTGGGTGTGGCTGTGGGTATGGAAGGTTCAGATATCAAATCATTTGTGATAAGCATTGTTAGACCTGTCAGCCCTTTGGGTGGTCCCTCCTCATCATTATTTATTTTGTCCCACTTCTGCCTCAAACCCTGTTATAATTTTTCCTTTTTGGGAACCACCAGACTTTTTAGTGTTGATGCAGGGTCAGGGAGCCATTTTCCCTACCCCTGGAACTTCTGTCTGAGGGCCTGAGACACAAAATGGTGGCCACCCATTGTCACCTGTGACATCACCAGAACCTCCTGGAACATTCTAGAATCCTGGGATAGTAGGAGGCAGTTTAGAATGTTGGGAGGCCATCTCAGAGTGGCAGTTGGCAACTGACTGGAGAAGAGAGAGGACAGAGATAGAAGGAGGTCGGAGTAAGGCAGCAGAGGTGGAAACCAGTGCTTGGAGTGGGGTCCAGAAACCCACCCTTGATGCTAGTCTCTACTGACCAAGCCCAACCTAAAGCCCTGTGTGGGACCAAGACCAGAAGAACCATCTTAAGGAACTGAACATTTGGAACAGGCCTTAAAGAAGAAGAACAGCAAGTTCCTGACCTGTTCAGCAGTGTCCTCCTGGAGTCCTGACGTCGAGAAGCCTGGAGACCTGGGGGCCTGAGGTAGAGAAGCGGCGCTGACAGAAAGCAGACGTCGTACCCGGAGCCGCCAGAGGTCGAGTGAGGGCGCCGACGGAGGTCGTGGAGGGGCACCGGAGGTCGAGTAAGGAGTCACCCGAGGTCGAGTGAGGGCGCCGACGGAGGTCGTGGAGAGGCGCCGGAGGTCGAGTCGGGAGTCACCTGAGGTCGAGGTGAGGCGTCGACGGGGGAGTGAAGTCCGCCCACCGGAGTCGCTGGAAACTGAGGTGAAGCGCGCCGGAGGTCGGGAGTGGAGATCGCACTCCGGAGACACCAGGAAGCGGGGAGTCCGAGTCCCTGCGACGCCGGAAGGCGACATTGAGTCGAGACCGTCCAGCGACATCGAGTCGAGACCGCCCAGCGACATCGAGTCGAGACCGCCCAGCGACATCGAGTCGAGACCGCCCAGCGACATCGAGTCGAGACCGTCCAGCGACATCGAGTCGAGACCGCCCAGCGACATCGAGTCGAGACCGCCCAGCGACATCGAGTCGAGACCACCCAGCGACATCGAGTCGAGGCCGCCCAACGACATCGATCCGGAGCCGCCTCACGGCGTCGACACGGCGCCGAGCGGAGCCGATCATCGTGTAAAGGACAGTAAGTGGTAGAGGGGGCGTCTGAGGCCCCGTGGAGCCCTAAAAGACCATCCTAGAGGTTAAAGGGGGTGTTAGGACCAGCCTGGGAGTGCCAGGGGTGAACTGAGATTGGTACAGTGACCTCCATAAAGGGTTGTGTAGTTGGGAGGGCCAGATCTTTAGATTACTCTTGTTCTGCCTCAGCTTAGGCCCCAGCCTTGACCAATCTAGGTGGGACACCCCCATGCCATCCAAGTGACCTTAAGCGGTGTATGGGCAAAGTAAGACCAAGTGACCTCATGAAAATGATCTGAACTGTAATTGTCATTGATTGTTTTACCTTATTTATTGAAGGTGCTTTATTTATTGTCTTCCACTAATTTATTCCTGCACTGTATTTATTGTCTGACTGTATTTATTTGCCGTCTGTATTTATTGCACATCTATTTATTCCTTGCTTAATGATGACCTGAACCTATTTATTGAAATTCCAAAGTAGTATTGTTTATTTGACCTGCTCTTTTGAAGGAAAATCTTATTGTATTGTATTTATGTTATGAAACCTGCAACTAAGAGAAAATAAGATAAAGACATATATATTTTCAACTTGACTTCCATAATTTTTACGGTGTAGTGTCGTTTTTGGAACGGATGAATGCATGGTTATTGTGTGGGTGTGACGTACGCTTAACACGGTGCCTGACCCCAACCGCTCGAGCCAAGCTACCATTGTGCTGGGAACCTGGTGACTGCTAACCCGGTTGCCCGGTTTCCAACATAAAATTGGTGTTCAGTGGTGGGATAGAGCTGTGCTTGCGTCTACTCGACAATAACTTTGGGTAGTCCATAGGCCTACACCGGGAGTTTTCTCCAAGCGGACTTCCTAATTTTGAGTTTTGTTTTTCCAAATTTACTTCTGGTGGTGGGAGGAGGTATTACAAAAGGTACCCCCCTGCATAGCTTCTGTAAGCAACTGTCTTCTATCCTGAGTGGGCAAAATGGAGTTTGTGTTGGAGGATGTGGAAACTTATACTGTGGCCCAACTCAGAGAGTTTTGTCAGCGAGAGGGGGTGTTTTGTCCCCAAGGTGCAAAGAAGGGTGAGCTCCAGACCAGCTTGAGGGCTTGGGGGGAGGCACGGCGAGAAAGTAAGGTTGAGAAGGAGGACAGGGATGGAGAGCCTGACAGCGAGGGGGCTGGTTTGTACCAACCTGAGGTGGGGAACCTAGTAGCGGGGCCCAGAACACTTTCAAGGAAGGGCAGCAGTGTCTCTAGCAACGGCTTATTAGAAGCAGAATTCACTGACCGGAGGGAGAAAAGACAGCTCACATGGGAATTGGCGAAGCTAGAGAAAGAAAAGGAGGAACGGAGGATGGCTCACGAGTTGAGGCTTAGGGAGATGGATCTCCAGATCCTACGGGTCGGGGCACACCCTGTTCCTAATGGTGGCAGCGAAGAAAGAGAAATCACCAGGGAACCCAAACCCTATTTGCCAAAAGACATAGTAGCCAGCTATAGTGCGGGAGATGATATCGCCAAGTGGCTAGCGGCCTATGTGATCTCTTTAAGAGTCCATGGGGTTCCAGAGAAATATTGGGGAGGGGGATTGTATAAATACATGCCTCCAGCTGGCAGGGATACATTATTGGCCCTGGAGCAGGATGAGCAGACCCACTACCCCACCATGAAAGTGGCGCTCGTGAGGAAGTTTGGACTAACACCTGAGAAGTACAGACAGAAGTTCCGGGGTAGCCACAAACTGGGCACACAGAATTGGGTGGATTTCCTGGACTATGCAAAGAAGGCATTAGAGGGTTGGATACAGGGCAGCGAGGTGAGGGACTACGAGGGGTTGTTTGTTTTGATGTTGAAGGAACACCTGCTCGAAAAATGTTTCCCTGAACTGCATCAACACCTGGTGGATAGCAAGCTGACCAATCCCCGGAAGCTTGCTGAGGAGGCGGACATTTGGGCTAGTACCCGGGTGTCCACAAGGGGGACTGGAGGGGACTCTCAAAAGACCGGACAGGGCACCCCCCAGAAGAAAGAGGGAGGGGAAAAGAAAACGGAGTTCTCTAAAGGCCCCCAAAATAGTTTCCAAGGGAAGGGAACGGGATTCACCCCTAGGGCTAACCCACCCAGAAACCCTAATCCTGGCCAGAGTCAGCAGCCAAGGGTTGTCCATTGCTTCGAGTGCGGTGGTGTCGGACACTATAAGGGTGATGTGAAGTGCCCGAAAAGACCACCCCCTCCCATCGGAGGAAAGGCCCCCGGAGTAGCTAGTGTAGTGCTCGGGGAGGAGATGCCTTTAGATAAGGGAAGGGAGTGGGTGGGTGTCACTTTAGTGTCCCTGGGAGAACGAGAGATGGTTCCTAAGATCCAGGCGCCCGCAAATACCACAAAGTATGGGCAGTGGGTCACCATCAACGGCCAAAGAGGGGAGGCTCTGAGAGACACAGGAGCCAGTATGACTATGGTACGTAGCCAACTGGTGTCTCCAGAGCAGGTGATTCCCCATGACTACACCCTGCCGCGATGGCTGACGGCAGAATGGGCCACTATCCGGTGGCCGAGGTTCCATTTGAATGGGAAGGGGTTGCAGGGTTACTTCGAGTTGCCGTAAGCCCTGCCGTGCCAGTCGATTGTCTGCTGGGGAATGACATGGAGCATAATGCTTGGAAGGAGGTGGAATACCGGACTCATGCTGAGATGCTGGGTACACCTGACTGGGCCTGTGTCAGCACAGGGTCTGCGACTACCCAGAGGGGGAGTTCGTTTAGGCGGGAGCCTGGAACAAAGGCACCGCCGGCTGCCGACCAAGGGAAGAACCGAGGGCAGGAGGAGCCTGCCTCGGCATCCGCGCCCCGTGTGACGGATAGGCTACCGGAGGTGGTGGACCAGGAGTCCGCGGAGGGGGATGTTACCGAACTGGAGAACCTACCCATCCCGGCCGAGTGGCACGTGGAGGGAGGGCCGACCAGGGAGGAATTCTGCAAGGGCCAGAGGGAGTGTCCTACCCTTGAGGGACTGAGGCGACAGGCCGAAGCCCAGGCAGCAGGGAACGTTGAGGGGAACTACAATATTTACTGGGAGGATGGCCTCCTCTACAGTGAACCCAAGGCACCCATGCACGGATCGTCACGGGCCTTGGTTGTCCCTCAACGTTATCGAGCCTTCCTCCTGGAATTGGCTCATGAGATCCCCTTGGCAGGACACCTGGGGCAAGACAAGACCTTTGCCCGGCTTGTCCCACACTTTTATTGGCCTCAAATGAAAGTGTCGTCCGACACCTACTGCCGGACGTGTGTGTCTTGTCAAGCCAGTGGGAAAACAGGGGTGAAGCTGAAAGCTCCCCTGGAACCACTTCCTGTCGTTAGCACCCCCTTTGAAAGGGTGGGCATCGACATTGTGGGTCCGCTAGATCCGCCTACTACAGCTGGTCACAGGTTTATCCTGGTTCTGGTGGATCATGCCACACGGTACCCAGAGGCCATACCTCTGAGGACCATTACTGCACCTGTTGTGGCTAGGGCCCTGATGAGAATCTTTACCCGAGTGGGTTTTCCCAAGGAAGTTGTGTCTGACAGGGGGACCAACTTCATGTCAGCATACATGCGGGCCATGTGGAAGGAGTGTGGAGTGACCTACCAGTTCACCACTCCTTACCACCCCCAGACCAATGGTCTGGTGGAGAGGTTCAATAAAACCTTGAAAGGCATGATCAGAAGTCTGCCTGAAAGCCTGCAGAGGAAATGGGACGTCCTCCTACCCTGTCTATTGTTTTCTTACAGGGAAGTGCCACAGAAGGGAGTGGGCTTCAGCCCCTTCGAGCTTTTGTATGGGCACCCTGTGCGTGGACCTCTCGGCCTGGTGAGAGACGGATGGGAAAGAACTCCCAGAAAGCTTCCCCAGGACGTGGTGAGCTACATGCTGGCCTTCCGGAGCCAAATGGCTAAGTTGTGGAAGCAAGCTTCTGACAACTTGGAAGCCAGCCAAGCAGTGATGAAGGCGTGGTATGACCACAATGCTCACCCGGTGGAGTTGGAGCCTGGCCAGAAGGTGTGGGTGATCGAACCAGGAGAGCTTAGCGCCCTCCAGGATCGCTGGTCAGGACCCTTTGAGGTGTTGGAGAAGAAGGGTAAGGCTACCTACTTGGTGGATCTCAAGACCCCTCGCCAGCCCCTACGGGTGCTGCATGCCAACCGCCTCAAACCCCACCACGAGAGGCCCGAAGTCATATTGCTGATGGTGACTGACGGAGCAGAGGACGTGGAAAGCGAGCCTCTCCCCGACTTATTTGCGTCTCAAGAGAAGGATGGGTTGGTGGAGGGAGTGATTCTCTCCCCGTCCCTAACTCCTGAACAGCAGGAGGACTGCCGCCAGGTCCTGGGGCAGTACTCTTCGTTGTTCTCCCTTGTTCCGGGTAGGACTCACCTGTGCGTCCATGACGTGGACACAGGAGACAGCCCACCTGTGAAGTCAAAGATCTACCGGATGACAGACAAGGTGAAGGCCAGCATTCACAGTGAAGTCATTAAGATGCTGGAGCTAGGAGTGATTGAACCTTCCAGCAGCCCCTGGTCCAGTCCGGTGGTATTAGTACCAAAAGCTGCACCACCGGGGGCCCAACCGGAACTGAGGTTCTGTGTGGACTACCGGGGACTGAACTCAGTAACCAAGACTGATGCTCATCCGATTCCGAGGGCGGATGAACTGATTGACCGGCTGGGAGCTGCCCAATATCTGAGTACCTTTGACCTTACTTTCGGGTACTGGCAGATCTCTCTGACTGATGGAGCTAAGGAAAGGTCAGCCTTCTCCACACCCAAGGGCCACTATCAGTTCTGCGTGATGCCCTTTGGGCTCAAGAACGCACCTGCTACGTTTCAGCGTCTGGTGAACCAGATCCTCACTGGAATGGAGAGTTTCTCTGCTGCTTATCTGGACGACATTGCCGTCTTCAGTAACAGCTGGGAGGATCACTTGCGTCACCGGCAAGCTGTTCTCCAGGCCCTGAAACACGCTGGTTTAACGATCAAGGCCAGTAAATGCCAGATCGGGCAGGGGTCGGTAGTGTACCTTGGACACTTGGTGGGTAGGGGAGCGGTGCAACCCCTCCAAGCGAAAATCGAGGCTATCATGGCCTGGGAACCCCCCAAGACTCAGACTGAGGTCCGAGCTTTTCTGGGCCTCACCGGATATTACCGCCGCTTCGTGAAGGGGTATGGGACCATTGTGGCCCCCCTCACGGAGCTTACGTCCAAGAAGCAACCTCGACGGGTAGTCTGGACGGAGGCTTGTCAGCAGGCCTTTGTGAAACTGAAGCAAGCCATGTGCGAGGCCCCGGTCTTAAGGGCCCCAGACTTTTCCAAGGAGTTCATTGTCCAGACAGATGCATCGGAACATGGCATTGGGGCAGTGTTATCGCAACTCAATGAAGAGGGTCTGGATCAACCCGTGGTCTTCCTATCCCGGAGACTACTCCCCAGGGAACAGAAGTGGAGTGCAATAGAGCGTGAAGCCTTTGCCGTGGTATGGGCTCTGAAGAAGTTGCGGCCATACCTGTTTGGCTCGCACTTCCTAGTTCAGACCGACCACAGACCCCTTCGGTGGCTGATGCAGATGAAGGGGGAGAATCCCAAGTTGCTAAGGTGGTCTATCTCCCTACAGGGAATGGACTTTCAGGTGGAACATCGGCCTGGAGTGGACCACGCCAATGCAGACGGTCTCTCAAGGTATTTCCGTCTTAGTGATGAGAACTCCCAAGGGGTTGGGTAGCTCTCCCCACTTTCAGCTGGGGGGGGCGTGTGTTAGACCTGTCAGCCCTTTGGGTGGTCCCTCCTCATCATTATTTATTTTGTCCCACTTCTGCCTCAAACCCTGTTATAATTTTTCCTTTTTGGGAACCACCAGACTTTTTAGTGTTGATGCAGGGTCAGGGAGCCATTTTCCCTACCCCTGGAACTTCTGTCTGAGGGCCTGAGACACAAAATGGTGGCCACCCATTGTCACCTGTGACATCACCAGAACCTCCTGGAACATTCTAGAATCCTGGGATAGTAGGAGGCAGTTTAGAATGTTGGGAGGTCATCTCAGAGTGGCAGTTGGCAACTGACTGGAGAAGAGAGAGGACAGAGATAGAAGGAGGTCGGAGTAAGGCAGCAGAGGTGGAAACCAGTGCTTGGAGTGGGGTCCAGAAACCCACCCTTGATGCTAGTCTCTACTGACCAAGCCCAACCTAAAGCCCTGTGTGGGACCAAGACCAGAAGAACCATCTTAAGGAACTGAACATTTGGAACAGGCCTTAAAGAAGAAGAACAGCAAGTTCCTGACCTGTTCAGCGGTGTCCTCCTGGAGTCCTGACGTCGAGAAGCCTGGAGACCTGGGGCCTGAGGTAGAGAAGCGGCGCTGACAGAAAGCAGACGTCGTACCCGGAGCCGCCAGAGGTCGAGTGAGGGCGCCGACGGAGGTCGTGGAGGGGCACCGGAGGTCGAGTAAGGAGTCACCCGAGGTTGAGTGAGGGCGCCGACGGAGGTCGTGGAGCGGCGCCGGAGGTCGAGTCGGGAGTCACCTGAGGTCGAGGTGAGGCGTCGACGGGGGAGTGAAGTCCGCCCACCGGAGTCGCCGGAAACTGAGGTGAAGCGCGCCGGAGGTCGGGAGTGGAGATCGCACTCCGGAGACACCAGGAAGCGGGGAGTCCGAGTCCCTGCGACACCGGAAGGCGACATCGAGTCGAGACCGTCCAGCGACATCGAGTCGAGACCGCCCAGCGACATCGAGTCGAGACCGCCCAGCGACATCGAGTCGAGACCGTCCAGCGACATCGAGTCGAGACCGCCCAGCGACATCGAGTCGAGACCGCCCAGCGACATCGAGTCGAGGCCGCCCAACGACATCGATCCGGAGCCGCCTCACGGCGTCGACACGGCGCCGAGCGGAGCCGATCATCGTGTAAAGGACAGTAAGTGGTAGAGGGGGCGTCTGAGGCCCCGTGGAGCCCTAAAAGACCATCCTAGAGGTTAAAGGGGGTGTTAGGACCAGCCTGGGAGTGCCAGGGGTGAACTAAGACTGGTACAGTGACCTCCATAAAGGGTTGTGTAGTTGGGAGGGCCAGATCTTTAGATTACTCTTGTTCTGCCTCAGCTTAGGTCCCAGCCTTGACCAATCTAGGTGGGACACCCCCATGCCATCCAAGTGACCTTAAGCGGTGTATGGGCAAAGTAAGACCAAGTGACCTCATGAAAATGATCTGAACTGTAATTGTCATTGATTGTTTTACCTTATTTATTGAAGGTGCTTTATTTATTGTCTTCCACTAATTTATTCCTGCACTGTATTTATTGTCTGACTGTATTTATTTGCCGTCTGTATTTATTGCACATCTATTTATTCCTTGCTTAATGATGACCTGAACCTATTTATTGAAATTCCAAAGTAGTATTGTTTATTTGACCTTCTCTTTTGAAGGAAAATCTTATTGTATTGTATTTATGTTATGAAACCTGCAACTAAGAGAAAATAAGATAAAGACATATATATTTTCAACTTGACTTCCATAATTTTTACGGTGTAGTGTCGTTTTTGGAACGGATGAACGCATGGTTATTGTGTGGGTGTGACGTACGCTTAACACGGTGCCTGACCCCAACCGCTCGAGCCAAGCTACCATTGTGCTGGGAACCTGGTGACTGCTAACCCGGTTGCCCGGTTTCCAACAAGCATGTTGTAAAATTCCTTCCCACTGGAGGTCGCTCCGTTAAATCTAGATGTAGAAATTTAACGAATACACAGAGACCGTTCTAAGCTACATCCTGGTTGTAAAAAACCATGAAAGATCCTGGTAAACTTTTATCTTAGAGAAAGAGAAAGTTCTGGGGCTAGCTCTAACAGAAAAGTCGCTGTAAGCTTTGGGTGCCTCCTATAGAGTCAAATTGGATATCTCTAAAGAGACAGCTGATAGACACTGGGACCTGGGAAGCAGAATGGATAAGTTAACGAAACTGGGAGCATCTGTACAAATGAGATTTCCGGCTTTTTTAAAAGGAGAGTGCGGGAGCAATTTGCAAGTACCAGTAGGTACTCGCAAATTGCTCCCGCAATTTCTAGGGTGCAAGGGTGTCAAAATGACACCCTATTGCACCCATGTATTTGAACTCTTCACACATGTTGCATACACACATGCTCTAAGGGCATGTGTGTGCGCAACATGAAACTTTGAAATATGCAAATAAGTGCATTTTTCTAAGTTTTAGCAAATTACCATGAAGTCCAGCTTCATGGTAATTTGCTCCCGCTAATAGCGAAATTGCTATTTTTTAAACTTTAATGCATTGCATTTAAGGAATCTCAATTAGGGATTCCTTAAATGCAATCGCTATTTTGAGATTCCTTAAATTGCGATTTTTGCATTTGGGATGATGCATCCCAAATACAAAAATACCGGTCGCAAAGGGGCAGATTCTGAGAATCTGCCCGTTTTGTGGTTGATGCATGTGCCTGATAGGCTCTTCCCCCAACATGAGCTCAGTAGGCAGCATCGATGCCTAAAAACGTTTTGGGGAGGATTTCCACGGGAGGGTGCATTAGTGGTGGGAAACTTGGGGAATTGTTTTTTTAAATGTCTTGTCCTCAAGTCAAGGAAGGAAAGTTTGTCAGAAATCATCCAAAAGAGGGTCAGCTTGGGTGCCAAAAGAGGAAGATGAAGGAGTATTAATAAGGAAAAATTGACGATTCTTTTTTGGAATGTGAATGGGTTGTGGGTTAAAAGAAAGTCGAGAGTATTAGCGCAATTTTTAAAAAATCAGAACGCCCAAATAATTATGCTGCAGGAGACACATCTTCTGAGAGAAGAATGTAGGGAACTTTTCTCAAAACAAAGATGGATAGGAAATTGGGTATCTGCAGACCAAACTCATTGCACCAAAGGTATAGCAATATTATTAAAAGCGAAGTCAGGGATAGAGCTACTTAGGCATAGAGTAGATAAGGGTGGGGGCTGGATAATTGTCAGAATTAAAATAGTTCTCTCAACCTATACACTGGCAAGCTATTACGGTCCAAACATAGATGATGTAACCCCTCTGACTCCGCTCTTCTCTAACCTTGTAGATTTTCAATCCCCTTTCATTCTTGGTGGAGATTTTAATGTTCTTATTGAATAATGATCTTGACAGGTCATCAGTTAGGTCCCAGATCACCTCCCTTAAGATGAGGGCATACCTGCTGGATATGATGGAGAATTTTAATATATGTGACATCTTTCGTAGAGTGGAGTGGAATTGGAGGGATTACACCTTCCAAAGTCAGAAGAATGGGCACTTCTTAAGAATAGTCTACCTGTTCATGGACAGGAATGAAGTAGTGCAGGTAGTGGGGCTAGATCATTTGCCTATTCAGCTATCAGACCAAGCAGCATTGCTTCTAAAAATCGAGAGGAGAGATACCCATACTATCGGTAGGTAGATGATTAATAGAAGGATAAGGCTGCAGTCCGAGGTAATGCAGCAGGTACCCCGTAATACTAAGGAATTTTTCTCCTGGAATCTGGGGTCAGCTCCCATGCATTCAGTATGGGATGCATACAAAGCATGGTTAAGGGAAATGATTAAAAATTTAACAGTTAATTGGGTTAGAGAAGAGAAGAAATACCTCAATAGTTTAGAGGAGGAGATAGGCAAAGTAGAGAGTCAATTAAAAGATGATAAAGGTCAGGAAGGAGAAAGAAAGGAGTGGGTAGATAAGCTGTAAGGTCTACGCCTGAAGTTTAGAACCAAAATGGAAGAGAAAGTGACTTAGCAATTAGAGGTGACCAGAGCCAGAGATATAATACAGGGAGAGTGTTGTGAGGAGCTTTTGGTTTGGAAATCAAGGCTGGATAGGAACCAAACCTTTATAGGAAAGATCCTAGAGGGGAAGTCAAGGTTGATAGTGGAGGACAGCGATAAAATCAGAGCCGCATTTACCAACTTTTTTCAGGAGCTATACGCAGAAGACCTAGAGGTAACAGAGCAAGAAATACAAGATTGGCTCCTAGAAAAGCAGCTACCCAAACTTACAGAAACACAAGCACTTTATCTAGGACGAGAAATCAGTGGCAGTGAGATTTTTGATATTCAGAAAAAGCAAAACAAAGGGAAAGCCGCTGGCCCAGACGGGATCCCCACGGAATTGTACTCTGTGTTGCGGGAAGAGATCATCCCCATATGGGTTAAGCTATTTAACTCTATTCTGGTAGATGGTGGGTCAATCCCCTTGTCATGGAAAGAGGCTGTAATCTCTCTAATTCTGAAGCCAGGCAAAAACCCAGTATACTACTAATCATTTCGCCCAATATCTTTACTCAACAGCGATTATAAGATCTTTACCGGTATTCGTGTGGCCCGTTTGCATAAGGTGTTGGGGCAGTTGATTCATCAAGATCAAAAGGGTTTTCTTCCTGGGAGGTATATGAATGAGCTTAACTACACCTTGATAGGCTCTATAGATCTAGCTATAATTCAGGATTCCCCCCCTCGTGATTGTTACGCTGGATGCCGCAAAAGCATTTAACCGAGTTAATTGGAGGTATTTAAAAACTGCACTAGAACATTTTGGTCTAAGTAAGAATATGATAGACACAATCTTTAAAATCTACAGGGCTCCAACAGCGAGGATCTTGGTGAATGATAGTCTGTCTCCTCCAGTACAAATTGAGAGAGGGACAAGACAAGGTTGCCCTCTGTCTCCCGTATTATTCAATCTCTACATAGAGCCTTTTGCTCAAATCTTGAGGTTAAATGAAGAGATTAAACCTTTTAGTATTGGGGCATACACAAGGAAGATTTTGCTTCATGCCGACGACCTTATGGTTTATACCTCAGACGTAGTATCTACCCTTCTACACCTCATGGCGGAAGTGAGGGAATTTGGCACACTAGCAGGATACGCTGCAAACGAGAAAAAAACAGAGATAATGATCTGGAACCAAGATGATGGAGAAAGAAACTGTGTTGAGGAATTGAGATATCTGGGGATTAAAATGACTAAAGACCTTGGGAAGATAGCCGCTGTAATTCTTGAAAGAGTAGGAAAAGAGATAGATGTGTTACTAAAAAGATGGCAGAACCATCCACTTACGATCTATGGCCGGATTAATCTGGTGAAAATGTCCAATATGCCAAAACGTACCTTTCTTTTTGACAATATACTGTTACACTCTGAAAAAAAACTACTGAAATTGCAAGGGAAGATAACATCTTTTATCTGGGCTATTACAGGAATACGTCTCTCATGGAGAAAGTTCAGACGGAAAGCGGGATTGGGGGGTTTGGGTCTCCCAGACCAACAGCTTTATAGCTGGTGTTCCAACTTAAAAACAATAGAATGTTTCTTCAACGACCCAATGAGTCTCTAATAGGAGGACCTACCAGAGGAGGGTTTTTCTTATAAATATGGGGCTCCAATTTTAAAAGGTCAGGCTAAAATGTCTCCAGACAGCGGCAAGGACTTGGTATGAGATAAGGTCGATCCTGGGAGTACCTTATTACAGTAGGCTGTCCCCCATATTGGACTCCCAAGGAACCCCAGAATGTCTATCTGATTGTTTGGGTAAACCGCTGAACCAGCAAGATGTTAGGCAATGGGGTCGGTTGGTGGACAAAAGTTAACATGAAGCTTCTGGCACAACAAAACAAAAGGGGCAATCTCTAGATTTAAAATCTACCAGGTCAATGCCTGGCTTACGAGACAAAATGGGCTGGATGCAGACTCAGAACAAATGGAGTTGGATCTTCAGAACACAGCAGCAAGGAAAAAAGAGGTGGAACTATGGTATCAATACCTACTGGCAGCAAAATTAGCAGAGATGAAAACACCATATAGCGCATGGGATGGATGCTTGCCGGAAGTGGAGATGGCAGATTTGTGGCAAGTATCTTGTGCTACGCTTTATTTGATTATTAAACCTGCGCTGCTTGGAGGAAAAATCACTTTTTTACCTTGCATAGAATATACTGGAACCCTAAAAAGCTGGAAAAGATAGAGGGCAGTGCTGACTTGAAGTGTAAACGGTGTGGCAGCTGAGAGGAAGTTGAAGTGTATATGTTTGCCACTTGCCCAAAATTGGAAGAATCAGCAGTGGGTATGACTATCTCGCACTCAGTGGGTGTCAACATAGAGGTAAACCCTGATTTAATTATGTTTGGGATATCCCAGCTGGTTAAAGACATGAATGATCTGCAGGTAAGCTGCTGCCATTTGATTTTCTACTTAATATTACTAGCAAGAAGAGAAATCTGCAAACTTTGGACTCAGACTGAGGCTCCTTCGTGGCAGGGATGGAAGAGATCTGTGGGTTTTGGATAGAAGTAGGCTCAGGTTCTGGGACTTGCTAAATTTTTGAAGACCTTTCTGTCCAATGATTACACACTGTCAATTCAGCAAACTGGGAGGGCTGTGCAAACTTCGATTTAACCCAATAAATCTGATTGATTTATAGCCAATCTTGGGCACTCACGAAAGGTGAGTCTATTGGTGGCAATCGGTGGTGACATGAGGACCAAAACAAAACAAAAAAAGGAGAGATGTTGTTTGACCTTGCCTTAGCTGTTCAGCCGAAATCTCATGAAAAGAATGTAATACAAACATGTGCTGACTATGTGCAAACTATAACGTTGCAAAAACAAGTGTGATACTATTAACGTGTGCAAAGCAAAAGTGACCTGCAATGTGAAGAACTAGGCTAACATAGGGACAACGACAGTGTACTACCCAGGAAACACACATCGAAGACTCTTCCATGTATAAGACCAGGCATCCAAATAGTTTTACTATGCAGCTTGCCTGATACTGAACCTCGAGAAAGCATTTGACAAACTCTTCTGGGACTACCTCTTTCATGGGGGGGGGCAACCACCTCCGTTAAATATACTAAACTGCTTTAAACAAAAACCACCTCCTGGGTCCAACTGGGATCCTTTATCTTGTTGTTATTTGTAGTAGAAAGAAGGACCAGACGGGGCTGCCACTGTCCACCTTGCACTTCACAATCAAAATGAAGCCCCTCGCCATCCGACTTCAAACAGTGGGTCAAGACTGGGGAATCTCCCTAGATGATAAGACACATTCAGTCAGGGGCGGCCCCTCCATTAGGGCGTAGGAGCATCCCCCCACTGCTTTCTCGCAGTGTGAGAAGCAGAAACATAAAATGGTAAGACTACCATTTTATGTTTCTGCTTCTCACACTGCGAGAAAGCAGAAGTGTTTGGTTGGGGGCGGGCAGGTCGGCGAGTCGGGAAGGAATGGCTTGCCATGTAGGCTTGGCATGCAGCCTACATGGAGAAAATGGCCTCCCCATAGGCGCCTGGCTGGGCGCCCTCCCCACCAATCACAACGCTGACTTTGCAGCGTTGTGATTGGCTTAGGGACCGGGAAGGAGGCTGCCTGCTTTCTATTCAGCAGGAGAGCAGGAAAACGGGACCCGGCCGAGCCCGGGAGTGGGAGCGCGCGGCACAGACCGAGGCCACAGACCACAGGGAGTGAACCACCTCTCTGCTCCGTACACTTCAGCGTCAGCCTGCTATGGGATCCCGGGGCTGAGTTCAGTGTGAGCTAGGAGCAGCCCCCAGGACCAGGCAGAAGCTGAGCTCAGAAGTGCAGAGACCACAGGGAGTGAGCACATTCGTTGCCCGGACTGAGCCTGGGAGGCTGCAACAGGAGCAGAGCTGCCCTGCGAGAGTCCTGCTGATATGTTTATGTGATATGTTTAATATTTTACTTGTATTTCTTTTCTTTAGGTTTTCGGTATCGCGCTGCATCTCCCCCTCACACGCACTATAATTTGGGTCCCTCACCGCCGTTTGGCGGGTTGGTTCCGGGCTCCGGGGTGGCAGACATCTTGGGTTGGGGGCGAGGAGCAGGCTTACAGCGCTTACTGCGCATGCGCCAGATGGGAACGGGCATTTAACGCTCCTCCCCTAGCGCAGCGGGATCGCGCAGCGGGCGCGTCCTCGCGTGGCCGGAGTCGTGCCAGAGTCCTGCCCGTCTGCGCCCGTCCGCGCTAAGGACGCGCTGGACGTCGCGGTACTCTGTGTAAGGACCACTGCTCCATCCTTGGTTCGGTCATGCTAACGTACACGCGGGATCACCTGTTTGCCATCGGTAAGGAAAGCCGCTGTTGCACCCTTCCACCGGTACACCCATTGCGTGGCCCATATCATTGCCCCTGCAATGAGTGGACTCTCGACTGTCCGCATCCTCTCCCAGGGTTTATTTCCTCGGAGACCCGCCGTGCCACAGGCGCTCCTACCACTCTGAAGATCTTGAATTTAAACGTCAGGTCTGCGTTGAAACACTATCAGCAGATTTGTGACCTCATTGAGGAGGAAGCTCCAGACGTATTTGCCATGACGGAAACATGGCTACAGGACGCTGATACCGCTATTACTAATCTAGCTTGCCCACCCGGCTATTCTATGTACACTCTGAATAGGCTGTCTAGGGGTGGAGGTATTGCGTTAGTGGTAAAATCTATCTACCCGTGCGTCTGGGGTGCCTTAAACATCTCTGGGTGTGAAAGTGCCATGTTCAAGGTCTCTGTCAGCCCCGAGTTTACCCTGTCCGGGATGGTCGTTTATCGCCCACCCGGCAGTGATGTAGCGTTTAGAAGTGCTTTCCCCGACACTGTTGGCCCTCTGGTCGCCGACTGTGCCAACTTTTCCATCTTGGGTGACCTAAACCTACATTTTGACACTCTCTCTGGCCTGACAGTGCGTTCCATCTCTGCTGACCTGGAGGCCTTTCAACTTCCCCAGGTGGTGTCCCAGCCTACTCATCTGGGGGGGCATATTTTGGATCCCCTGTTTTCTAATCTGGTGGGGTTTCAAGTTAAGTCTGTCTCTCCGGTGGAATGGACGGACCACTTTTTGGTGTCCGTCCTTTGCCCGGTTTCGGCCACTCCTTTCATCTCTTCGGCCAGAAGGGTTCTGAAGAGGGCATGGAAAAAGCTTCGGTTAGAGGACTTACATCGTCTTCTATTGGAGGAGCCGCTGGGCCCTTTGACGGATGTGGAAAGGGGGTATGACCTCTTCTGTTCTTGGATAACTAGGGCCTTGGACTCTCTGGTACCTATTGTGTCAACTAAAATCAATTCCAGAGAGTCGAGTCCCTGGTACGATGACACTCTCCGGGCCCTAAAGGGAGCCTGTAGACGTGCAGAGAGGGCTTGGAGGAAAACCTATGGGGCTGAGCTAAAAGCCGCATATGCCAAGTCCGTTAAGCTCTACCATCGAGCTATCTGCCGAGCCCGGGCGGCTTTTTATGCCATCGAATTCCGGAACAGTCCGAATCCGTCCAAAGCTATCTTTAAGGCCGTAAAAGATCTCACAGCAAAGCGGACTACCTCTACGACCGTAAGCTCCCTTTCCCACTGTGAATCCCTTGCATCTTACTTCTTGGGGAAGGTCCAAGCTATATATAGGACATTCCCTAGCATAGGGTCCACTGAGGAAAGTATAATTGGGGTTCATCACCAGACTACCTTGCTTGTTTTTCCCCCCCTTACCTTGGATGGTTTTGATAAACTTGCGTTGCAAGTCAAATCTGGGTCCCCATCTGATCCAGTAAGGCCTACTCTCTTCCGAGATCAAGCTTTCATGGGGCGTACAGCCGTATGCTCCTTGGTCAACCTTTCATTGGAAACGGGAACTGTTCCATCTAAGTGGAAACAAGCTGTGGTGTCCCCGATTATTAAAAAGCCCACCCTGGACCCTTCTAAGCCTGAAAGCTATCGCCCCATTTCGTTGTTGCCCTGGCCAGCCAAGATCACGGAGGCCCATGTGAACTTGGCCCTGTCTGAACATTTGACTCGGACCAATGCCCTCGACCCCTCACAAAACGGATTCCGTGCTGGGCACAGTACGGAAACTGCGTTACTTGTGATGGTGGAACATCTCCGGGCAATGTTGGATGCTGGTCAAACGGCGGCGCTTATTTTGTTAGATCTTAGCGCCGCCTTTGATACGGTAGATCACAGCACCCTCCTGCGTCGGCTCGAGGAGACTGGTATTGGCGGTCGGGTGTTGCAATGGTTCCGCTCCTTTTTAGATGACCGTTCCTTCTGTGTTGCCATCCCTCCCTTCAAGTCCAACTACCAACCACTGGCCATGGGGGTTCCGCAAGGGTCCTCGCTGAGTCCCACGTTGTTCAATCTCTACGTGAGACCGCTGGCTGATGTCGCTAGGCAGTGGGGCCTTACTTTAGTCTCATATGCTGACGACACTCAGCTGGCGGTTACTCTCAGCGGGGATGCGGAGATTGAGGCCCCCAGGTTTCAGTCCGGACTGAAGGCGGTGGCTAGCTGGCTGACAGGCAACTGCCTTCAGCTTAACGCCAGTAAAACAGAGGTGATGGTCGTCGGGAAGGGTGTGGAGCTGTGGGGCGACCACTGGTGGCCTCCAGAGTTGGGACCTACTCCGATCCCGGTATCGGAAGTGAAAAATCTGGGGGTATGGCTGGATGCGGGCCTCTCCTTTGTTGGCCACACTAAAAAAAACGCGGCCTGTTGTTTCGGTCTTCTGAGGGGTTTGAGACCTGTTCTCAAGTTCTTTGATGCCCCGACCAGGCAACTGGTAATCCAGGCTACCATCATCTCTCGCCTGGATTACGCCAGTTCTCTCCTGGCTGGGGCTAATCAGTCTGAACTAACCCGTCTACAACGGGTTCAGAATGCTGCTGCAAGGGCGATCGTGGGCCTGCCCAGATTCTGCTCGGTGACAGGTGTCCTTCGCTCCCTACACTGGCTTCCGGTCAGGAAGCGCATCCTCTTCAAGGTACTGTGTCTTGCTTTTAAAATCTTGCGAGGCACAGGTCCGGAGATCTTGTCGAGTTGTCTGTCGTTCTATGTTCCTGCCCGCAGCCTTCGCTCACAGGGTCTGGCCCTTGCGGTGGTTCCCAGATTCAGGCTTAGCCGCATGGGAGGCCGCTCGTTCAGGGTTATGGCTGCGTCAGCATGGAACTCCCTGCCTGTTGAGATCCGCATGTTGGAGGACCTTTTGACCTTTCGGAGGGCTATAAAAACCTTTTTGTTTTAGCCCTCTTTCAGCATCTGTTTTTAGCTTGTGGTTATGTTACGTGCTTCCTTGTCTCTGCGCCAGGACGCTCCTTGGCTGGAGTATCTGTGCGCACAATAAATAACCGTAACATAACATAACATAACAGTCACAGACCCCGTGTCTGGAGCCCCACAGACCACAGAGTAGAACATAAGAGACCATGGATCACAGTAAAGCAGACCGTGCCACAGACCACGCACAAATCGAGTACACAGACCACCCGCTGGCCAGGATACCACAGACCACACGGATCAGTGTGCCACGCACCACAGATCAGACTGCTCCATGAAACTGGGGGTCTCATCAGAAGAGCGCCACAGACTGCTGACTATTTCCATATGGCAGCACAAGATCACAACACCACAGTCAGCGACCAGACCCTCACAGACTGCTCCTCCCAGAGGTGAGTGTATTACTGATCATACGCAGCATACGTTCTGTGATGAGGCCAAAAAACCTGGTGTATATTTTAGACGTGTTTTTTTTCCAGTAATTGATGCTTTTGTGACTAATGTAGCGCTGTCTGAAACCATGTCTCAGCGATATCGCAACGCAAAACACGCATGAAACAGTTTTTTATTGGTTTCATTCATCATACAAAATGTTCCAGTGCGACCGAAATCTGAATGTCCAGCTTTCCACAACGTTTGCATAGCTCAGTCAGTGAGCTCCCTACAGAGTGACACTCACTCACTTGAACACTCACTCACATGAGCACTTTCTCATTAACTTGGCTACAGACTGACTACCTGACCTGACATTTAGTGATCTCCGGGATGGAATCAAAAAGGACCTCTCGGTGTGTTCAGCCGGGGACCATGCTATGTCTATGCGTTATAACTTGCTTTATTACAGGGTTTACCTGTTGTGAATGAGGGCTTCAGTAGAGCCTCCTCGGCGCCGGATCTGTGAGTGTGGGACCTGGGAAGGTAAGTTTATTTTTTTATTTTATTTAACCCCCTGCGCAAACCCCCCACCCGCATGAACTCCCACCTGCGAGTCATGCCAGCGGCAACTGCGTTCAGTGTTCTTATACGCAGATGACTTGCTTCGCTACCTTTGCGATGTGCACTCCACTTTGCACCCATTCATGACACGTTAGATGCATTTGCGCACTCCACGGATTTCCGCATCAACTGGACTAGTGTGTCAGGGAACACACTGGGCCAAATGTGTTCCCTGATTGCCTTGTAGATCCATTTGATCAGGTGAAGCCCCTCCCCATCCGGAGTAACACTTGCAGAACACTATGGGTTTGAGGCTCTTCATCTCTTACTCAAAATCAATGCACTCTACACCAATCTACTCTGCACCACTGTACTTTATGCCACTTCACTCTAGGCCACTCTACTACACTCCACTCAGCAATACTCCACTATGTGATACTCTACACAATTAAACTCTGCTCCACTGACACTCTACTCCACAGCACTCTACTCCATTATTTGCCATTCTACAACACTACACCTCCATACAAATCTCTACGCAACTCCCTTTATGCCACTTTGTGCCACTTTTCTCCAAAATAATTCTATGACACACCACTCCTATCCACTCCACTTCACACCATTCCACTCTATGGTAATCTACTCCTCTCTACGCCACTCTACTCTAAAACACTCTACGCACCTCCCTCTGAGCCACTCCACTCTGCTCTGCATCACTACATGACACTCTATGCCACTCCATTCTGACACTTCGCTCAACTCTGCCACTGTACGCCACTCAACTCTACGCCCTTCTACTCTACGACACTCTGCTCCCTCCACAACATTGTATGCTACTCCATGACACTACACTTCACTCCTCTCCACAACACTCAACTCTACTGTACGCCACTTTACTATACTCCATAACACTCCACACCACTCCACTTTACGACACTCCACGACACTCTGCTTTACCTCACTAATTTGAGCCATGCTGAAAAGCAGCCACTCTGGTGTACAACATTGCTAAAACATATTGGTAAGGCCAAAAGCACTTGCAGAGGCGGAACCTATTGGCAAGGCCAAAATGTGTTTTCTTGGCCTCTACTTGAAGGATCGATGCATACCTTTCAATGACAAAGCCAAAGTGATTTTGTTTTTGGTGGGGGGTGGGGTGAAACGGTACCAAAGCTAATAGAGAGAGGACAAAAATGTCTTATCTATGGAAACTCTGGCCTAACTATAACTAATAGTGGCGACTGTAATAAATATATAATATTCACCAGCCAATATGCCATTACATGGTGTGGGTAAAGGTGAGCGAAACATATGGTTTCCTTTAACATTAGATTTGTTCAAGTGCATTATCTCATCTGTTATGTGTGAGTGTGTGTATTAAATGTATTTCCTCACGTGCAACACAGTGGGGAATCATTTCATTTGAGAACTTGTGAAACTCAACCACACATTCTGTCACAGTGAATGCTTAAGAAGTTAAATTGCCAAAGTTATCTGCCTATTTACAAAATGCTTTTTTTACATCAGTAAATCATTTATAACTCTATGTCAGTTATTACTGGAAATTACTACTATTCGTTGGATTACTCTGCTACTGGTCTGCATGAGGAGTTAATATTAATACAAGTTAAAGAAAGAGGTTTTCAAGCGAAGAATGTTTGCTAAAAAGGTAAGTGAAACTCCTCTTTTAAAACCCAATAAGTAGCAACAACTTCATGACCACATGACCCAAAGAAATTAAATATCAGGCACTTTTCTTTTTTATCCTCTCCTGTGTAGCTCATAAATAGGTTTCTGTTCACCAAATGCTGTACCTTTAAAAAAAGAATAATTTTTTTTTAAACTGCTTTGTTGGATAGTTGAACTATGTGTGGAAATCACTGGGCTATTTAACATTTGCAGCCTGAACTGTTTCCTTTGACAAACATTGTAGATTCCCTGGAAAATTGAAAATAACTGGTACTGGAGTACATTTTTGACATGACTACTGCGTATTGCTGGCACTAATACACCACTTTTTGATCAGTGTTAGACATGGGGCTTATAATGGTCAAATAGGCACCCAGAAACTAAAACTTTTTTTTTTTTTAAAGCATCTATATATGATGGCATATAAAATAGTGTTTTGTATTTTGATCTGCAGAATGATATGCAGCAGCTGGTGGAGGTTCTATTGGCCCCTGTTCATTTTGAACTGATTGTGTGCTGAGGAGAGCTTTGGGCAAGGATCAACTGAAAATTGATGCTTGATTTGGTAAGATATTCCAAATAACCTAATTACTTTTCTGGAAACGATCATTCAGGTCAAAGCCGCAAACTGTTCATGAAAAAAATAGTAATGAACATTAAACATTTGTTTTGAGTTATAAAACCTTTAGGCTTAAGTGGTCCCCTAACTAATCACGGAACCCAAGATAATTTAATTCCTGTTTGCACAGGTCACATATCATGATAGCTTTTGGTAGCTGGGAAAACACACTTGCTGCCTTCACCTTTTGTACATCTTTAATTATCCTGTATGTTAGATGGGCAGTGTTTAAAGACACTATGCTGTCAAACTATGGGGGTCAATTTTTGTGGTCAGAGATTGAAACCTCAGATTACTTTGTCTGCTGAGAAAAAAAACGGGTTTTTCTAGCAACATTTTGAAACTTGTGGATTGCTCTTCTGAATCTAACATGCCCCCTTCATTTTTACAGTCCAGAAAGGGACATTTTCTTTCTTCACCTTCTATGTGATAAATGGCCTAATTTCCAATGTGCACATTTGACACAAGCACCATAAGCTAAGTTAAAAACATCTCATAAGGCACCCTTTATGCTGGAGGGGGATCCAGTGATTTATGAAGGCAGCCTCTCTAAAAGAAAACCTAACTCAACTTTGATGAAGCAAGGGTACTAATCTATGCTTTGTTATCTTTTTAGAATGTTACGGAATCTCTGTGCAAGCTGGCTATCTCTCAGCAACCGAACTTTAAGAAGGAATCTTGCCATAACGATCTGCAATTACAAAAGAGGACAACGTACCCTGAATCTGAGAACACACAACAGAGTTGCTTGGTCTGTTGACATTATAAAATTATTTTTGCTTACATTTTAATATTATCTTGACAGTGTTTTATTTCTCTTTGAGGCCAAGTACGTGCTTTGGGTAAATAAAAGCTTACAATTGCAAGTCATTTCAGCTCCATTTTATTTAAACCAATTCTTTTTTCTGTGTATTGCTACATGTTACCATATCAAAACTTAGGGTTATGCCCTTCACCTCAAATGAAGACAAGACACAATGAATATGGGAAAATGTCATAAGTTGCAAGGCTGCTACTTAATGCAAAGTGACATTCTTACAATACTTACTTTCTTCGCAAATTCAATTGATTTCACTCTCCACCTTGTGTAAAGAAGGAACATGTTTTAAACCCAAATTATTTACTTTTTTGCAGGGCTGTTGTGTTTATCCCAAATATTTATTTCACATTTGTGTTTTTAAATTATACTTGAGGAATCCTGGATGAGAAAAATGGCATTCGGAGAATGTGTTTGCGTCACTGTCTTCAAGAAATGATCAACCGATTAGCCACTATTTAAACATTA
The DNA here is from genome assembly GCF_964204655.1 of Triturus cristatus. Taxonomy (NCBI): domain Eukaryota; kingdom Metazoa; phylum Chordata; class Amphibia; order Caudata; family Salamandridae; genus Triturus; species Triturus cristatus. Next base: position 95,863,623 of record NC_140587.1, on the reverse strand, counting down.
AGAAGTGATCCACAAGTATGCAAAGCATTTCATGGAATCATTCAGAAGTAATCCTCATTTGTAATAACCAAAAGTGTCTAGTCAGTGGACACTCTTGGTTGTTACGAATGGGGGTTTCTTCTAAATGATTCCACTAGGTACTCTAGGTTGTTATACATTGATTAGGAAATGGATTAGAGTGTGCTTCCCCCACTCCCTTTGTGTATATTAATTGTAAATTCCATTCATCCTGCAGTAGTCATGAAGTCATCTAAAAGTAATCCAGCCTCATTCTGAAGTTGTCATAAAATCATACAGGAGTAATCCACAATAATCATGACGTTGTACTGAAGTCATCCTGGATTAATTCACACTCATCCTGAAATTATATGGGAATAGTTCACACTCATCCTGAAGTTGTCAATTATTATTCCTCAAGAAGTACAAGATCATCACGCATTTTCAATTGAAGTAATCAGGACACCATCCTGGAGTCGTTTTTGTGATGACTCTAGAGTCATCTCATTTGAATATTTCACCCTATACACATACTTCAGGATGGCTTGGGATGACTTCTCCAGACAATTAAGGAATTAGCCTGGCTGAAGTCATCCGATGACTACAGAATGACTCCAGGATGATCTTCCTTTGTGACCTGGGTACTAAATGCATTGCGGGGAAGCCTTGGAATTTCCTCCATGGGTTTCAGTAAAAATTTTCCATATTACATTGGGTTTATTAAACCCCAGAATAGCTCAATCGTTACTTCGAGATGCACACCTGCGGTGTACCCATTGTCACTTGCAGACAGCAGATCTGCAACATATGTTCTGGTCATGCACAGCCCTCTCCGTAAATCGGCACTCCGACTAGCAGTTTCAAAATGTTGGCATGTATGTGTTTTTAGGTCTCGGATAGCGAAGGCTGCGCTTGCGCAGTCTCGCTCGCGAGATTTAACGTTTTAGAAGTGGGGCTTTAACCCGCCCCTCTTCTTCCCTCTTCTCCATTGGCTGGCCTCTTAAATGCTGGTCAGCCATTGGAGAAGAGCTTTGTCTCTCCAAAGAAGCCCCGTCTTTTTCGGATTCGGGGGCGTGTTTTTTACTTTCTTTCTCTCCTCTGGAATGTAAACATTCCAGCCAATGGCAAGAGGAGAGAAAGAAAAACACGCCCCCCGAATCCGAAAACGCCGCTGCGTTTCTCCGATGCATTTCTGCTTGACCTCGGAGAAAGGCGGTGGTGTTCATGGCGTATCAGGCTCTCCAGCCCCTGAGGTCGTGTTGCCAAAACATGTCTGTGCTGTGTGCTATGAGGCCAACCCGCAGGAGTCGATGAGGTGAGCCATGTCTTTAAGGGAGACAGACATCTGTACCGCGGGCAGCCCCATGTACGTCGATGCTCTTCATGGCGATATTCAGTGGTGTCATCTCTTCCACTCTCACACCAGTCTATCTCTGCCCTTTGAACATTTATCACCTCTTTCAGCTGATTATTTCTCTTTCCCACATACACACACCTTTTTTTTCTCCGTTTGTTTTGTTCTCTTCTTCCTCTCTTCTAGTCTCTCTGCTGTCTCTGGTCATCTGTTAATTTTTTTTCTTTTGTCCCCACATCTCCGTCTTATTTTCCTTTCATCTGACAATTCCATGTGACACCGAGAAACATCACCTTTTATGCTAGCTTCTCAACACAGCAACAACAAATGATGGAAAGGTAACGGCGAGAACACTGTGTTTCCTTGCAGTGTGAGGTGAACTGCTGAATTTATTTATGGCAGCCAAACGCCCCCGCTTGCTGCAATAGAAAGCGTTTTAAAAGGCTCGCGAGAGCCGTGTTTAGCTTTTGTTCCTGGCACTGCTGTGGTGACCTTTCAGGCCAGGGGTCACATTGGCAGTGCCATGGGTCGCGGGGGGAGGGGGGTGGGATGGATTTAGTTGCGACCACTAATTAACGCCCATATTCAATCATGCACATTCACGACGAGGTTTCCAATTTACTCCGTATCTGGACTTTTTCTCACTTTTCCCTGCCTCTAGCCTGCAGGTGAAGAGCTCAGTACCTCGCCCCTCAATCAGGTGAGCTCACTCCTTCCTATAGCCCCCGCCCTCCTCCTCCTCACGTAGTTCTATGTCTAATTATTGATGTGAAATATTTCCAGTGACTCCCACTCGCTGGAGGGTGGGGACTGGAGACTGATCGCATCTCTCTCTTGCTGCGTTTCTGTCAAGCTGGGGTGGTACTCAGAGGGAGCGCGGCCGCCTGCGAGCTTCTTCCAACTTCTAGCGCTGCCCAGGTCTTCGGGAAGCTCCCAACCTGCTAGGAACTCCCAGCGCTTTCAATGTATGCTGGAACTCTCTGGGTGTCCGCGAGCTGCTGGAACCATCCGTAGCATCCTGTCAGTCACTTGTCCACCGATAAGTCTCAGTTTTCTGGAGCATCACAGAAGAGCTTTCCAGAACTTTTAGCGCGCCCAAGAACAATGCGGATTTTACGAGAACCTTCTAGAAAATCCAAACCTTCCCCATCCCGTGTTATCAAAGAACTTTAAGAACGTCTTAAAACTGCTTGCGCCTTTTAGGACTTGCAAGACTTCTCGGAGCTTTAAAGAACCAATCGCGCTTCTCTGATTCAATTTCCTCAAAAATTCCCAGAAAACTGAAAGAGCGTCACAGATGTTCAACGAGAAAGGGGCATTACTTGCTCCCAACTGAGAAATACCAGCAAAAGTCGGCCCGAGGTCTCGCATTTTTGAGAAAATTATCTATTGACATTGTAAATAACAATGCCGTTTCTTTAAATGTTTTAAAAACAAAAACAAAAATAATGTCATGAGCAATGCCAATAGCTCTAACTTTACCAATGCCGAGACCATTGCATTGTAAATGCTTGTTTCTCTTGGAAAGGTGGCAACCCTATGTGGTGCTCTAGTCCAGGGGTTTTCCTTTGAATTCTAGAACTTGTAGTCTAATTTTATAATCGAATAAACACGACTACAAATCCCATTATTCAAAGACAAAACAGGACCAGAGGGGCACACCAAGCATGGCTTGAAAAAGGGAAGCTTGACAGGGCTGACCAAGCAGCAATGACAAACAAGCCTGCATTAACGTCTGCAAAAGTGTCTGTCCTAAAAGACCCAACCCAAAGGCTCGATGGCCTCGGGAAAGAAAAGTGGATAGGTTAAGTTTACTGTGACGGTCTGGTCTCTCCGTGAGACCAGTATCTTTCCGAGATGGCGCCGCCCATGAATTGCTCTAATTTACAAATAAGAGCAACACGAGAATTGTTAACATGAGAACTTAAAAAGGACTTGAAATCACCTATTGCTTACCACTGGTTGGTTTCGACGTCACTTTCGTGTCTTTGTTTCCCATTTTCAGCCCTTCCTGCTATCACTTTCTGTTCCTGTGTTTGTCCGCTCGTGGAGCATGGACCAAGTATAGGTTCCTGTCTGAGGCCAGCGTTCTTGCATAGGCTATGTGCTTATGGAGGTACTTTTTTAAATGTTGTAAGTTGTTGCACCCAATAGGAGTACATGAATTGTTATGCTGTCTCCCCTGCGCTGTGTCATTGCTCACCCTATACCCCCACGTTGCTTGCTCCCTCCTGCCCCCATCAGTGCTTGTCCTGTCTGGCTCCCACCATCCATGCTGTTGCTTGCATATACCCCCGTCCCTAGTGTTTCTTACCTGTCCTCCTGCTGTCTCTCGTTTTAGTGTCCCACGCTCCCTCAATCTTCTTCAAAAGATATAGGATCTACATTTTGCTTTTCAAATTGATTAATGTCCTGATGATGACCCTTTGAATTTTCATAGTCAAAACGCTGTTGACACTCTGACATAAAGACATAGTACTAAGGAGCTGGCTGACCAGGAGCTAACCAGAGAATTGCAAAAGCTTACAACTCAATAATTTGTTGTGTTAGCTCTGCAACTGGATTATTCTATTGCCCAGTTTATGAACATCTTTTATGTTTTTCTTTTACTATTGCACCCAGTTGCACTGTTATTACTTTTCATGGAACACCTTTGCTATTTATTGTTGCACCTTGTTGTACAGTGTATGATTTTGAATCCATGAACACCTTTCATGTATAAAGGAGTAATACACTGGATTCGGGTCTGTGTAGACATTCCTTTGTATGTGATTGTGGTAATCTTGTTGTTAAGTGAGTCCAATAAGGGAGCTGCTTGTGTTTTTGGTTCTCACATAACCAAGCACTACACTGCCGACTCTTGAAGCTGAACTAGGTATACAGCAATTTCGGGATGACAGAACAATTCTACCAATTTAAGGGCCAAGTAGTAGCGGGATGGTAACCACAATGGGTTTGGGCCTATATTGGCCATGCAATTAGGCACCCAGTGCCAAGCCCATGTACACTTGTAATGCCCCCCGACACTCTTCAAGGATCTATATCGTTGGGGCTGGATGAAAACAATAGTAAACATAAAAATGAACCTACTCCCCGCTTGCTATATGTTGCAAAGCCCTTATCTTTACGTTTCCCGTCTTGTTACTAACCCAGATTTAAGAGAAGTTGGTAAATATTTGTATGGAAGGGAAAGAAATTAAGGGTCCCCTACAGCAGGGAGAGGTTTAGGCCTGCCAGACATAAGTTTGTACGTCCTTGCGGCTCAAATGCAGCCCTTGACTGCGATTAAACCAAGACCGAAAGGCCAGGATTCAAGTGGAGCAAATCTACTCTGTTGTTCATGAATTCCTCTCCAATCCACTGCCATCGTCTTAAAGTATTGGCAACATGTGGCTTGATATAAAGAGTATGTGACCGCCCCCGCTATCACCCTGCACTCCCCACCTAGATTTCCAACCAGGCAGTTAGACCATACTTTTTGCACTTGGAACTCTGGGGCTCCTTCAGCTTTAGGTGAAGGGGAACTCTGCAGTTCCGCTGGGTATCAAACACAGATCTAAAAGAATAAATATGTAGGACACATTTCTTTTGAATCTGTGTCCTTCAGCAGGATTAGGAAAAATAGTATCACTTGGCTTTACAAAATCTTGCAAAAGCTTGCTACTAATGCCATACACAAATATATTCTGTATCCACCTACCGTGAACTCCTGCGCCTCAGGATATGTAGTCCTAGTGCTCTGTTTGACTTCTGCTCTTTCTTACTTTTCAGAATTTTTTTCTTAACAGAATCCTCCGATTTAATTCTAGATTTCAGTTTTGAAGAGTGAGTATGCAAGGCATAATCGCTAACCAAACTATATACGTATGAAATATTCGTAGATAACTCACGTTCATGATCTTGCACTGAAAGAATGGCCAAGCACTGGTACAGAGCCACTAATGCTGTTTTATGCCTAGACATTAGTTAGAACTATTGAAGCAACGGTGTGAAAATTACCAAAATAACTTAATACTCAAATGAACCACTGGAGCGGTTCCATGGTCGTCTTGTATTTATTTTTATGCCATTAAAATTGGTGTGTCACCTGCTGGAGTATATAGGCTGGCAAATATTGTTGCTATAGGTGGTATCATGCCAATAGGAGAAAATGTCAGTTTCCTTTTGTTTTATCTTGCAATGTTGAACTTGGAAAGACCTTTTAAAATTAGTTTGTTTTGCGAGGGATCCAAAAAGGAGTTATGCTTCGCTTTTTGGGTTCATTGCCCATTACTGCATTAGTAGTCTGCGGGCCAGCTGTCTACATTGGAGCAGGTGCCTGCGGGGCAACAGCATGAACCAGTATCTATTGGCTGTACTACATATCGTTGAAGTCTTCTATAGGTGACCTCTAATGCATTTAATAAATGCCTTCATTTTAGACAGAAACTAGATGTTCCATGTTAAAATACGGCTCATAACCAAATATTAGCAAAGTAGCAACTGGAAGACCTAAAGGGGCCGTTCTCATGATTTCCACTACTTTGACAAGTTTCCTTTCCAACCATTCTTGATGTTCTTGGAAACCTATAGTTATTTCCAGTGAGACATAAGAGTCCTGACTTTCTGGAATAACAGCTCTGTATGTAGTGAAGTGTTTTGCAGGATCTGCTGCATGTACAGGATCAAAATTCAGAGGGCCATGCTGGGCTTCCGTGGAATTCAAGAATTACTACCCCTTCCACCCCCATCTAAGGGTTATTAGTTGAGCATAACAACCTTTGCAGTTAATAGGGAGCTCCTAAGGTGTGTGAGTTTGTGTGGGAGGACGTTAACCAATATTAGAAACACTTTTTCAGCATTAGTAATAAATCATGGGGTCTTGTGTACATCCACCAAGTGTACTCCAAACTCAAGCTCATGAGCTGGAAGTCATGATGTCTTTTTGCAGATTAAACAGCAAACGTTGCTGAGTGTTTAGAAATCCTAAATCATGTGAAAGGCACAGGCTTCACCTACCTTTCAGCTACGAGCTGGGGCAGACTGTGGCCCGCACACCTCCCACCACCTACTTGTGGGTATTGAATATGGGTCACAAATCAGTTGTGGGAGATTAGAGGATTGTTTTATTAGTGAGTTCAAGAACTGTATTCCCATGGATGAACCCACAAGACATCCACACTGAATGTTTGAATTCTAATTAATGCCCTACCCTAGTGCTCCTGAGAATTACTTCCTGACTTGCATTGAATCGTATCGCCATTTACTTTCTTTGTATTCGTGAAGGGAGGTTCCTGGCTCCCATATCTGTGGGCACCATCTTTGAAGGGAGTATCTCCCTTTTAAAAAATGTATGCGTTGCCGTTTCTCCTTTTTGCTTTAATTTGTTTTGAGTTGCCAGTAATCAGCATCTCACAGGGGAGCCTGCGAGTACTGAAGGCGTTGCTGGACTCCAGTTAAAAGGCATTTTTAATTTGTCCAAGCTGGTATACTCGTGTCTTGGCACTGGACTCGAGACACACCCCGTAAGGGTGGATACTTAAGGAGGGCAATGGCGTGTCAGCGCCAAAGGCAAGCCAGTCTGTGCCCATTCGCACTCTTATCATGCTCAGCGCCAGCCCCCCTGCTGTTTTTACATCCCACCCTGAGACAAAAATCTGCTACTCGAGAAACAAATTTCTTAAACTGAACCTCCCAAGTAGATGCTGTACTGGTTCAGCGCTCAGCTCCCAGATTTTCCCAAATGCAACCTTACATTGACAAATGACAAGGCAAATCAGAAGTCGCCTTCTAGACCCCACACTGTTGAGGCACCAGATATGAGACAGACCTCACCTGGCATGGCTCGTTAATGGCCATTCACTCATAAAATATGAGTATGAGCTAGCAGAGACCTGTACTGACGCCGCATCAGGACCAGACCTGGGCTCTGCAATTCCGACTGTTTTTTCGGTGGGCAGGTAACACAGGGAAGGTACGAAAGGCGGGGCATAGCCATAATTTATCGTGATTCTCTGAGTGCGACTTTCTTGGATCTTCTGCCCAAGTTGGAATGTTAAGTGCTCTCCTTCAAATTGCACTTACTCACAACTATACCTTTAATGTACTTCTTATTTATTGCCCCGGGTCCCAGAGCGTGTTTCATTACAGCTTTTAGCCTGTGCTAGAATCAACCCCCTCCTGCCACAATTACACTTTATTTGGCGATTTCAATTTTCACTTGGATAAGGCGTTGGATAAGGATACGACCGACCTTACAGACTTAATGTCTACATAAGGGGGGTCTGTTTCTGTTTAACTTAGCCCCCTCCTCGATGGGCATGATTTTAATGAAGAATGGGAGGTCGGGTGCCGTAGTTTTAAGTCAGATTGTACTCGCATGACACGGTAGACTTACTCCCCAATATCATGGAGAGTTACACGCTTACGCCATCAGCGGTAAGCAGACTTTTACTTAGGGCGCACATTGGTCTAATCACCTGCTATTACTCAAGCGCTTACCGCCTTATCGTGACATTAACAGTATAGTATCTCTCACCTGACTCCTGGGCCAGTTTAGTAGCTGGTGACTTTTTATGACGTATGAATCATTGAACGGGTATTTTTTAATAGCGGCAAGCGCTCAATCACCAAAAGGTGGAGAACGCTTTTTCTTGACTTGTGTAGGATACCTAATACATTCTTAGCAACATGGCCTAAGGGCGCTAATCACTGATATTACTGTTCGCGTCTTAGCATTTTTTTTTGTTTTGGTTTTTGGGGGATTTTGATCTACGAATTCGAGACGTGCTTTCACTTGACTTTTAGGCTAGCCAAGCTGTTGACTTTTTCAAAGATTTATAAATAGATAGACACGGAGTTGAATAGCAGGGAGCACTTTACAATACGGGCACACTTCACTTGCTAATTTTAAACCCCTCTTCACTACATGTGCGTTTTTGAGAATTTTTACCCCAAAGGCATCTATAATTTGATCTGCTCAACACTATGGAATTTAGGGCCTTTGTTGAATCCTGTTCTTAGGACTGTGGGCGGCTTGCTTCACCTTGGCATTAGATTTGGTGACAGATAAACGCATTGGCTCACTTGTGGCATTTGACCATGGGCATTAGCTTGAATGGGCCTTTACCCTTCTCTCTGATACCTTTATGACAGACCAGTAGAGGGGAACCTCTCTTACTCTGACAGATGATAGAACACCACTTTTAGAATCAACAGATTTCCAACCTTTATAGTAGGGTTTCACGTTTTCTTTTCACCTTACCCACAGGTACATTCACAGAATACACTGGAGGCTTTTTATTGCCGTTTGAGTTATTTCTCCGCCATTGGAGGCCACGCATACTACATCTGAACTGAGGAAACATAGGTACTCATTACCAGATTAAGGTATGCTCTCTCTCCCTCAACGTGGAGCAACTCACTCCGTTTGTGCTTAGTATTTTAGGCTGCTATATAGCTTATACTATTTTTCTTATTTCAAGCCCTCTTCTCTGGAGATCTCGTCCATAAGGACGTTTTGCATGGATTACAGACTACTGGATTCAATCCACTGGCAAATATACCTCATCGAACCTTTTTTTGGGGGGGTAAGCATTTAGTTAGGAGACTTTGCAATTTCCTAACACAGAGTGGCACTTTGGGTGTTGACTGGAGCATGGGATCGCACAATGGTTTTGGTTTTCTTTGTGCTTAGGCATCCTTCTCTCTTTAGGATTCCTATAGCCATGGATTCTTTCTAGCAAAATCACTTGCATTCAATAACCTTTTGTGACTTTACATACATTTCACACGTAGTTTGGCTGTTCCTTCCTCTTTCACTACTATTGCACCGTGTTTCTCTTGTTGGACTCAGACTGCCCAATTTCACTTTCATTTTCTCTTTCTTTTTCAATAACAATCAAAAGCTCTTCAATGAGAGGTGTCTAAAACGTTTTTATGTTGTATGATATTTCAGCCCTGAAGAAGCCCTTGTTTGGGTGAAACGCGTTGGCTGTTTTTACAGTTGTACAAAGAGCTTGTGAAAAAAAGTCCTGCAACAAAACCCACAAAAACTGCTGAATGAACTTTGCTTTGCATACCCTGTAATTGTTGATCGTGTATATTGCCTCTCATCAACCTTTTTCTTTGTATCTATTTGAAGGGCTCGACAAATCCACTCGCCCGCTCGCATTTGCGAGGGAGAATTGATGAGGACGAGCTATTTTTAGGTCCTACTCGCCCTTTCTGGCGAGTAGGAACACAAACTAACTTTTGTCCTCTGTCTTTGAAAACGGAGCAAAAGTGACAAGATAACCAGATTTAAAGGCATTTTTATTGCTCACAAAGGAAATGAGCAATAAAGATGCCTTTAAATCTTGTTATCTTGTCACTTTTGCTCCGTTTTCAGAGACGTAGGTCAAGTAGGTTGCAGTGAGGTCGAGGGGATTTTCCAAGGGACTAGACCTGCAGGACTAGTACAATTTTTGGATTTTTCGAGCCCTGATTTGTGGTCATGTGGCAGCTGGGCATTTGAGGTGGGCAATACGTGTATAAAGTACATCCTGTGACTAGCCTAGGTAGCGCAGTTGCCGTTAACCCTGCTGCCTCGTTGTCTTTATTGCCCCAGACTTAATGTCTAATTTAGGTTTGGACCAGGTCACCAAGGGCCCCATCCATGTGGCGGAGCACTTGCTTGGTGGCATTTTCAAGGATAATCCGTTCTTTAAACCAACCAGTTCACTCCAACTTTCCTGTCGGACCATTCTGCTGTCATGTTTGATCTCATTCTTCTGAAAGGATCGGGTAAGGTTAAAACCCCAGCAAAGATACATGAGTGACGCAAATGGCATACCATTGATGCCACTGAATTGAATACTTTGATAGCAAACAGGAGGCCTATGATCACAAACGACTTGGAAACCATCACTGCAGAGTATCATGTCTGGATTGGCTCTGTACTAAACTTGTTGGGACCCTTAAAAGTAGGAAGGGCTCATAGAGCAATGCCATCTGAGCCTTGGTTCTCCGAGGAACAGCGTTGTTGCAGTCGGGAACTTTGTTGGAGACAGAATTATGCCAACTCCGAAAAAACAGCCTATTGGAAAATGATTATTAATTATGAAGAGATGATCACCAAAGCTAAAACGAACTTTTATACGAGTAAAATAAAATCAACGCCACAGTCGAGAATGACCGAACTAACCCAAAATCTTTTAGCTCTTCTGATTAAAGCAAAATGTTACGAGCCCCACTCATGAAAAAGGGCATTGTTATTTCCCATTTTCTCCAACTGCAATAAACTTTCAGTCGGTGACCCAGTCCCAGTACCATGGTCCGACCACTTCCTGGTCCCCTTCTTTTGGGATCTATCAACCCTCTTTCATCCCCCTCCTAATACTGGCACGACCAGTAGCTGGAAACGCTCCAGGGTCCAACCTCCCATTGGGCTCCTGGAATGCAGCTCTGATAAATTACATACATAGTTCCCTGCCCCATGATCACGAATGACCAGTTTAACCAATGGATCAACTCCTCCCTTGACCTGGTTATACCTAAGAAACGTATCCATAAAAAAACCAGGAACAATCCCTCTCCATGGTACTCCTCTACACTGCGTGAATACAAACAAATCTGGTAAAGACTCTAGAGGAAATGGTGAAGAAATTACGACACAACAAGCAAACAGATCTACAGGGACTCTATTAAGATGTACCAATCCAAAGTGAAGGCGGTACAAGCGCTATACTATGATGAAAAAATCAACTCTGCCTCAAACGCCCCACGTGAAATTTTTAAGATCGCCAAGCACCTCCATCGGACAGCTCAAACGCACGCAGTGACAAACTTGCAGAGTTCTCCAATAAGATCAAGGATATCCCACATGTAGCTTCGACCACAGCTGTGGTGCACCTCGTGGATGTGGAAACCTTTTTGTATTTTTTTTATCTGCATGCTTCAATTTTCTCTCTTGTGCAGCTTGGACTTTAAACTGCGTGCTCCTCCTGTATCCCTATCTCTCAAAATCTAATCCCTCCCATCCTTATGTTTTATTTCCCCCCCTCAATCCTGTAAAGCGCTCTGATACCCTCACAGGTCTGGTTCGCGCTCTATAAAACGATAAAATATCTACAATTCTTCCCCCCGGACCATTCATCAATCAGCGGCTTACGGAGCACTCCATGTCCGGTGAGCACTTTCTCAGGGAACTTCCCTTGATAGACATGGATACCATAGTGAATATATGTATCTCAGTAAAATCTGGTTCTCCCAATGACCCAGCACCTCCCAAATTTTTTAGTAAGGCCGGGGTTACAATCTTCCCCATGTTGCTGAAGCTGATAAACTCCTCCATTTCAACCGGACTAGTACCTCCACCCTGGAAGCACGCCATAGTGAGGGCGCTATTGAAGGAACCCAGTCTTGACCCTGATACACTTGGAAATTATCACCCTATTTACCTTCTCCCCGGGACCCGCAAAATGTGAGAAAATCGCGTTAACTCAGTTATCTCTGCTTTTCTTGAATCTAATAACATACTCCACAAACTGGATTTTGCCCCCATCACGGGACTGAAACCACATTACACGCAGTGGTTGAAAAGGCCAAAAGGATCATAGACAAAGGAGGATCAATGGCCATCATCCTCTTGAACCCCACTGCCACCTTCGACACTTTTAACTACGACATCCTAATCCACAGATTGAGGAATGTTGGTCTATCGAGTAGTGTCCTCACCTGGTTACAGTCCTTCCTCAAGGACAGGAGCTTTCAAGTCTTTGAAGGAGATAACTCGTCAGACCAAATCCCACTTGGCTGCGACGTTCCTCAGGGCTCACACCTGAGCCCGATGTTGTTCAATGTCTACATGAGCCCTTTGGCACAGATTGCCCTCCCCTTTGGGATAGACATTGTTACGTACGCCGATGACACCCAGTTAGTGGTGACCCTAAACTACCCAGGATCCACTTCATCCAGTCTAGGTCCCTGCCTGGAGAGAGTCGCCAAATGGATGGAACTCTCCTTCCTCAAACTAAACGGAGATAAAACCGAGCCCATAATGCTGGGCAACTCACCCGTTTCTGGCATCGGCCTAGCATGACCAAAGTCTCTCTCGACTCCCCACCCACACCTAAAAATCAGATCAAAAGTTTAGGCATGTGGCTAGATCAGTCACTTTCTTTTGATCATCAGGCAACTACACTGGCAGCATCCTGCGGCTGCTCTGTAAAGTTCTTCCGTTCCTCCCTTTTTCAGCAGAAGACTTGTGGTAAATATTTCATTACCGGTACTATTTTTTATGCGGTAAAGTCTAGTAAGAATAACTCAGTATAAATAAGAGGCAGAATCCGTGGTATTAGAGGTTCTGAAAGGCTTTATTCCTCTACAAAGGAATTACAGTTCGAACCGTAGGCTTCAAATTCCATCACCACGAAGGTTCAGGAAGGGAAGGCAATACATTATTGACAAGTAAAGATATTTATATGAAAAGCATTACATTAAGACAGATGTAGGAGGCGTAACAGCTGATAGTACAGATAATAATACACATACGTAATGAAAAAGGCGTACATATAGGCGTAACTAGATACGTCATTAAACATGATGTCACAAGTGGGTGGATCCATAAGAGAATCCTGCAATGTCAGCAGAAAATATTTGGCAGAGATGCGCGCGCAGCCATATGACGTGTGATTGACGTGCAACTAGAGGGTGAAGGGGACTTGACATTTAGCTCTACATGTGGAGACAGAAGTCTGAGGGGTCATGTCAACCTAATCCCAAATCATATCTAATATCTTATGTTTAAAGAACTGTATTATCCAAAAGGAAAAGTCTCTCGGGCGGAATCTATTCTATACTGACTGTTAGTGCGTGTACAAGCGTCTAAATGTCTACATGAGATGCGAGGGGGCAGGAATCTTCCATGGTAACAGGGGCTATGAATTACTTGCATGAGGACAGTGAGGCCTGGCCCTTTGCTCGGTAGCTGGAAGAATGTTTACCTAAACTACTAGACAGGAATGCATCGGATGAGGAGCGGAGCAGATAATCTTGAAGGTGAAATACAGTTTTTGGCAGGCAACGGCCGGATCAGGCACCGTTAGCCGCGCAGGGAGTAGGACAAAGTTCATGGATACAGATGCGGGCTCGGACTGGAGCTTTCAGAGGCAGAAGACAGGAAAAGGCTTGATGGCAGAATTCAGGGCCTACTCGCCTGAATCTGTAAAATGTGGAAAGTGAACCACATAAAGTCGGTGGCCTTTCATACTTAGGAATGGAATATCTGACCCATTCATGGCGGATCTGAAAGAGGACATGTTGACGGTGGACGCACATGTATTTGCGTCTTCATAACTGGAACTGGAGGGAACATACATGTACTTGTAGCATGCACATGGAGCCGTTGGGGTCTACGATAGGGGACATAACTGATCACAAAATTCATATTTCCTCATTCCCTCCTTGTCCCCTACGGACCCTCAGGAGATATCGATCTTCATCAATCCATCGATCTGTTCATATAGCATCATTTGTTCTTCTTTCTTCTTCCGGGATCTTGAACGAAAACTTGGATGCGGGATACACGATGTGGCACACAGACCACAAATCGCTGGCCCACATTGTAGACATAAGCAGCAACTGAATAGTATGAGAAAGCCAATACCTAGGAAGGATAGGATCCTCCATCCCCAGGCTGACAACACGCTCCAGAACCAACCGGACCAAGTCCAGGTGCCTGGACTCTGGTGTATCTGGCTGATAATTTTATGAAGGCGAGTTATGGCTTTATATACTGACGGCGAATTTTCTGGTATGAAAACACAGCAACTTGATCCAATGACCCTACAAGCTCCGCCCCTATCGGCCAGAATGACGTCAAGGACAAGACTATTTTGAAGCACAACAATCCGCATCGCAGACTGCTCCTCTGTTAAGTTGCCTAGGGCGGAAGTAGTCTCGTTCACTACTGCTTCAAGGGTTCTAGTTAATCTACGTATCAGCTTACTATTAGTGACTGTACCTATATAGGGAAAGAAACCTTTATTGAAATCTGTGTATTGCTCCCATGCCGTTTCAGTATAATCGACAATCGGGAGATCTCTCTGCTGTCTATTGTGTACTAAATGGGTATTTCTGTGATAGTCAGGAGGGGCTAGGAAAACAGGTGGCAGAAGGAATGCTATGTAACAGGTACCATCCCAATCTAGAGGTAAACGTATATATGCGGTCTGGCCACATATGAAGTAGGAATGACGGGAAGCTCTGAATGTAGACTTGCCTTGATCACTGAATCTTATTACAGTGGTACATTTACTATGGCCCATGTGTATGGAGCCATTCTTTCTTACACATAATTCACCTTTAACTGGAAATACTGACATAGCGGGCAAGATTGGTGTAGCTTCAGATTCAACATTCAGAATCATGAGGTTAAGTGTAAAGTTACCTAATCCATATACTTCATTTTCTAGATCAGTTCCTGTTCTTTTGGGAAGTCCCTCCTTGTTAGGATAGCAGACTTTAAGCAAAACTAGGTTCAGGTTTCCCCATACCCAGTTGTCTTGATAAACTACTGAATTTGAATCTAGGGAATTAATCAAACTAAACCATGCTCCACAGGAGCCATTGTGTGTGAACGGATACGGAAAGAGAGGCAAAACTCCCTTATAGTTCTGATAGGGAGGGAGTCGGCCACATATCCAACAACTTGTAGCATTGCTGGTCTGATGGGAGTGATGTAACATACTAATAAAAGTGTTGTTGCGCAGCGCAAATCTATAAGACAACTCATGCGGAGGTAATTCGCTAAAAGAATGTTCAGCAGTAACATTGTAAGCACGCTTAGAAATAGGGTAATACATATGTAGCAATACACTAGAAATGATGATCAGAAGACTTAGAAAAAACAAAATTAATAATGTCACTGTGCAGTGACTACGAAGCGATTTACAGTACGCGTGTTTTTTAAGCTGTATCTGTCTATTTCTCTCTCTGTTTCGGTCTAGAGGATACATGTCAGAGACGAATTCAACCGATTCACCTTGGAGAGGACTTAAACAATCAAATTGTCTGACTTGCTAGACCTTAGTTTCAGTTTATAGAGTTCGTTTTTTGTTTGTTCAACCAAGGGGAGCTTTGAGTCTGTCTGTGAGGGAATGCAGGGCTGAGTGTTCACATCGGACGGTAGTCCATAAAATTTCTTGATATGACTCGAGTGCAACCACCCTTTACGTCCCTCAACCTTCACGGCTGTCCTTGTTGTCAGCAAGACGAGTTTGGGCGACTTCCACCTGGGCTCCAGCTGGGTCTTCCGGTCGAAATTCCTCACAAGAACCAGATCACCTGGAACCACGTCATTGGGCTTTACCTCAGTGTTATCGGGAAAAGCTGCAGCTACCTGTGAACGACAAGATTGTAGTGCAGACATCAAGGAAGCCAGGTAATCTGTCAGCATATTACAGTCAACATCAGTGATTTTACGAGGTATAGGCGTCCCCCACATATTTGGTGGTCTACCGAAGATCACCTCATACGGGGATAGCCCTGTTCGAGAATGTGCTACCATTCTCATGTAAAAGAGCGCAACTGGTAAGGCTACTATCCAATCGACACCTTTTTCTCTACATATTTTGGACAATCTGATTTTCAGAGTTTGATTATGACGTTCCACAAGACCTGCTGCCTCGGGATGTCGAACACAGTGGAATTTCCATTGGTAACCTAACAGAAGTGAAACGTGTTTCATTAGTTCGGATGAGAATGGCTGGCCGTTATCTGAGTATACAACACGTGGCAAACCGTACCGTGGGAAGAATTCTTGAACTAACTGTTTGGCAGTAGTCGGGGCAGTGTAATCTGAAACCGGGTAGGCTTCTGTCCAACGGGAAAGAGCACAAACAACTACGAGAACATATTTGAATCCTCGACATCGTTCCATCTGGATATAATCCATCTGGAGGACTTCAAAAGCGTGATCGGGAGGTTGGAATCCACCCTGCTCTACGGGAATGCTTTTACCTGGATTAAACTGACAACATATCATACAGGTACGTACTTTCTGTTTGGCTGCTGCTCGCAAGTGTTTGTTGAACCAAATGTGTTGAATACTGTCTAGCATAGCTTTTTCTCCTAGGTGCGCTGGACTATGTATTGTGTTAATGATGACTTGAACCATGGAGTCGGGAAGAAACCATATAGATTTTTCCTTCGTCATCCATCCTTGATCCGTTTGGATCCCTCCTAATTCAGTCCATTTCTTTATTTCTTCTGGTGTAGCATGTGTCTGTATGTCAATTACATCAAGGGCGGGATCCTTAACTGTCATGCAATGTGTTGGTGTCGGAACTATTGTCTTTGTCGTGTCAGTTGTATGAGTCTGGTTCTGAGCAGTCTGTTTAGCTGTTCTGTCAGCTAGGTCGTTACCCTGAGAAATGATGTCGGTAACTTTTGTATGAGCTTTCCATTTCATAATCGATATTGCAGTAGGTAGATGAATCGCGTCTAATAGAGCTTGAATGAGGGGTCCGTGTTGGATGTGGGCACCGTGGGAAGTTAAATAACCTCTCTCTCGCCACAGTACGCGAAGTCATGGACGACTCCGAATGCATAACGTGAATCTGTGTATATGTTGAATTTCTTATTTTTGGCTTGAATACAGGCTTGTGTCAGAGCGATGAGCTCTGCTGCTTGAGCTGACAAAGTGTTAATACAATTTGTTTCAATAACTTCAGTGTCTGTTGTGACTGCGTAAGCGGCCACTAACTCTCCTGTACTTGTTCTCATACATGAACCATCTACATACAATGTTAGGTCCGGGTCTGATAAAGGGATATCTGTCAAGTCTTGTCTGGGTTTCGTCGTGATAGTAATGACTTCAATACAATCATGTGCTAATGGATCTGTTCCATTTACTGGCAAAAGTGTGGCAGGATTTAATGTGTTACAGCGTCTGATTTCTATGTGTGGCTGAAACAATGTTAATTCATAACCGGTGAGTCTTGCTATAGTCAAGTGTTGTGTTTGTGTGCGGTTCAAGAGAACCTCTACTGCGTGTGGTACTTGTACTGTCAATTGATGTCCTAATACTATGGCATCACTTTGTCTGATTGCTAAAGCTGTTGCTGCCACTGATTTCAGGCACGCAGGAAGAGCCTGAGCTACGGGATCTAATGTACTAGAAAAATAAGCACATGGTTTGTGTGATCCTGCTTGTTCCTGAGTGAGTACTTTGCGTAAGGGATTCTGTCTATCTATGTGATACATTTTTCTTCCCATAGTGGGAACTGGAACATGTTCTGGGCATACGAAAACTATATACTGGTTTCGAAATTCTAGAATTTCTTTAATTAAATCAGTACCTGACCCTCTCCATTTATTCGTGAGTAATTCGGTCAATATGTCAGGTAAGGGTCCAGGATCGGAGTGTTGGCTTTTATATAATATAAGGAGGTGTTGAATCATGTATATACCAGCTAAACGCTGTTCGTCTGGGGCAAGATTCAGAAACGTGTGTGCTAGTGCATCTTCACTGTATTTGTCGGGACAGTCAGCCCATTGTACTGCTGACCTGGCCAATTCTTGTTCATCCATGGAATCGAGCATATGGTACCCCCTTCGGTCTCGGAGTAATTTATCAGCGGCTTGGAATAGGTGTTCAGGAGACCTTGTATTTAACATAGGGGCTTGGAAATGTCTGTTACATTCTGGACGTATCGGACGTATCGGATCATTAAAGCATCTGGTTTTATTAAAAGATCTTCCTTTACCTACATAAGCCATCGTTTCTAATTGTCCTGTAGGCATTTCGTCCTCCTCTCCCTCTGGTTCATGTAGATCTGACTCTAATCTTTCTGTATGTATTCGTTCTACTTCTTTGCGAATCTTACGGCACATAACTACTATACATGTCTGTTTATCATGTTTCCCTTCTGATATATTCTGACCCCATTTGGTAAGTACTTGCATTTCCTCCTGATCTACCCCAGGCCTATCTCTGTTTCTGATCACACAGTTTATGAAGAAGCGTAACAGTTGTCTCTGTACATCCACTTTCTGGTATTCCATAGCTTCGTCAATACTTTCAGGGCCTCGCCCTGATTGGACAAAGTGATATATATTGTCTAAATGTGCCACCATTCCTGGTAGCGTCGCTAAATATCTTGAAGCTCGTCGTATACGTAGTGATGACAGCAGCATACCGTCCCGTCTACCGGGCACAGGATCATATCTACAATCCACTAGATGCTCTTTAAACAAGTCTGAAGTTGCTAGTTGGGGTGTACGTTCGTATGCTAAATCTCTAAGGGATAATTTATTTCCTCGAGGTGGCGTGGCAAAAATTTCTGTCGTACCTCCTATCGCACCATCTGAGGTGCTAGGCGCGAAAGGATTTGTTGGATGTAAGATAGAAGCTGTAGATGTAGGAAAAGCGGTAGAAGCAGATGGACCTGTGGGAATGTGCGTAGGAGTTTGTTGTTGCGGGGATACAGACGGATGATCTTGGCGTTGAGCACCATCGATGGGCGGTGTGTGTGGCAGAGCATTAGCATATTCAGGAGCTACATCATCTAAATAGGAAGAAAGGAAAACGTCTTTTGCTGTTTTGGGATGTGCTTTTATCGGGAGTAATGGAGATGTCAAGTTTTTCGGTATTTCCGGGGTGGCCTGAGGTAACCCTTCGGCCAGAAGAGGATACATACCATTCATAAGAGTGTTTCGTTGTCTGTCTACTTGTTCTGCTTTTACTCGGGTACCTTCCTCAATTAATAAATTTTCTCGGGTTTTATTCGAATTCTCCCTACCTTTCTCTTCCTGTCTGAGCGCTTTTTCTGTACGTCTATATGATTCTTTACGCCATAATTCAATGGCATCTTTCTGTGACTGTCTGGCTTTCTTTTTCCATAATTCTTTTTCTACTCTCATGATGCAATCTGCATCCCAGGTCCCCGCTGCGGGCCATCTCTGACTCTCTGGTAAATCCTTGGTGTAGTCCACCCATAGATCAAGAAATAATACGGCATCTAGGCCATGCTTATGATACATAAAGTACCCTGGAGTGTCCCTAGGTGGAATGGGAACAGCTTCTTCGAGTACCCCTTTTCTGGTTTTGATCTGTCTTAATTTTGAAAAGAGCGGCATTTTTAGACCTTATTATTTGAACACACTTAATACAATAAACACAATAATGAACAATCATTCACACCACAATATGTAGAACGTATTAAAACATTTAACATTTAACAGTTAACGAACGATGATAACTAATAGAAAACTAGTTACTGACATAATACTGACACTAGATAATACTGAATTATATGCAAGACATACTAGATATACTGCTAAACAGTACAGATACACTGCTGAAACAGTGCAGACCGAATTTGTGTACCCAAACCAGTCTTGACCGGCACAACCAATGTGCACGTCTAACTGCCTCCCCGGCAACGGTACTCACCGGGTAGCACGGAACGGAAGGCCTCGGAACTGAACTGGTCTGGCCCGGACTGGACTCGACTCGACTGGACTCGGAACTTCGGAACCTGGTGGGCCTCTGTATACCTCGGATCTTGCTCTCTCTCAGCTAGGCTCTGGTCGGGATACTTCGCACTTCTCACCGCCTCGTCTGGGTGTTGATCGCAGCCTCAGTCACCCCCGCTTGGCCGGAGGGAGATACAGGAAATCCTGCAGGTACGCGTTTTTGTCCGTTCAGCTGTGGCAGGAGACCGGGCCTGCAACGCACCTCCGGCGCGTGAGATGAGAAAGTGTCCCTATTCGGGCGCCAATTTATGTGGTAAATATTTCATTACCGGTACTATTTTTTATGCGGTAAAGTCTAGCAAGAATAACTCAGTATAAATAAGAGGCAGAATCCGTGGTATTAGAGGTTCTGAAAGGCTTTATTCCTCTACAAAGGAATTACAGTTCGAACCGTAGGCTTCAAATTCCATCACCACGAAGGTTCAGGAAGGGAAGGCAATACATTATTGACAAGTAAAGATATTTATATGAAAAGCATTACATTAAGACAGATGTAGGAGGCGTAACAGCTGATAGTACAGATAATAATACACATACGTAATGAAAAAGGCGTACATATAGGCGTAACTAGATACGTCATTAAACATGATGTCACAAGTGGGTGGATCCATAAGAGAATCCTGCAATGTCAGCAGAAAATATTTGGCAGAGATGCGCGCGCAGCCATATGACGTGTGATTGACGTGCAACTAGAGGGTGAAGGGGACTTGACATTTAGCTCTACATGTGGAGACAGAAGTCTGAGGGGTCATGTCAACCTAATCCCAAATCATATCTAATATCTTATGTTTAAAGAACTGTATTATCCAAAAGGAAAAGTCTCTCGGGCGGAATCTATTCTATACTGACTGTTAGTGCGTGTACAAGCGTCTAAGTGTCTACATGAGATGCGAGGGGGCAGGAATCTTCCATGGTAACAGGGGCTATGAATTACTTGCATGAGGACAGTGAGGCCTGGCCCTTTGCTCGGTAGCTGGAAGAATGTTTACCTAAACTACTAGACAGGAATGCATCGGATGAGGAGCGGAGCAGATAATCTTGAAGGTGAAATACAGTTTTTGGCAGGCAACGGCCGGATCAGGCACCGTTAGCCGCGCAGGGAGTAGGACAAAGTTCATGGATACAGATGCGGGCTCGGACTGGAGCTTTCAGAGGCAGAAGACAGGAAAAGGCTTGATGGCAGAATTCAGGGCCTACTCGCCTGAATCTGTAAAATGTGGAAAGTGAACCACATAAAGTCGGTGGCCTTTCATACTTAGGAATGGAATATCTGACCCATTCATGGCGGATCTGAAAGAGGACATGTTGACGGTGGACGCACATGTATTTGCGTCTTCATAACTGGAACTGGAGGGAACATACATGTACTTGTAGCATGCACATGGAGCCGTTGGGGTCTACGATAGGGGACATAACTGATCACAAAATTCATATTTCCTCAGACTCATGGTCCAGGCTTTAATCCTCTTGCGCCTCGACTATGGAAATGCTCTGTATTTATGAGCTCCCAATGCTACCACAAATAAACTGCAAGTCGTCCAGAATTGTGCAGCACAGATGCATTTCATGATTCCCAACAGCCACTCCGCAAGGCCTGCTCTGAAAACCCTGCACTGGTTCTCGGTTGCGGACAGAATAAAATTCAAGCTTCTATGTATTGCCCACAAATCTTTCTGGATTTCGGCAGCTATCGTCCTATCGCTCGTCTCCCACTGCCTGCTAAAATCATTAAAGAACTGATAAATCAAGAACTGACTGCTTTCATCAACCACCATGATATCTTGGGAACAGCTCAGTGTGGTTTCAGGGGCAAGCACAGTACGGAGCTGTGAATTAGACAGAGGAGGCAATGCTGCACTGATTCTTTTACACCTCTCTGCAGCGTTCGGCACTGTCGACCACTGCTTGATGAATATTCCTCTCCATAGCTTAGGTATCCAGGGTACAGCCCTTTCCCTCCTGAAATCTTTTTAAACTGAGAGACAGCAGTCAGTGGAATTTGGCGACTTTGAATCCCCTCCCTTTCAACTACCCTGTTGTGTTCCACAGGGTTGTTCACTCAGCCCTTCACTCTTTATTCTTTGCATTACCCCTCTTGCAGGACTTCTCAAATCCTTTGGATTCGCTGTGGTGTCGTATGCAGACAACACCCAAATTGTCGTTTCAGTAACTAGTAACGTCCTGGACAGATGAACTAGGTTTCATAATTGCATGCAACAGGCAGGTACATAAGTGGATGCTGGAGAATTGTCTGAAATGGAACTCTGGAAAGACTGAGGTCCTGCTTTTTGGATCAGATGTATCCTTCTGGTCACCTAACTGGTGGCCTCAGCAACTCTGGAATCTCCCTACTCCAGCAACAAAAGCTAAGAACTTTTGAGTAATTTTTGACACAGCCCTATGTTCTAAACTTCAGATCAACGCTATTACTTCCTCCACCTTTTACACACTAAAAATAAGAAAATTACCTCCTTATATACCTTGGGATCTCCAAAAAACCATGGTCTCCGCTCTTCTCCTTTCTAGGTTAGACTTCTGTAGAGCTCTTGATTAACCTACAGAAAGGCCTTAGCAAGTTACAAGTTCTTCAGAATGCAGCAGCCCTACTATTGACAGGAACTCCCAGGTATCAGTCGCCTAAACAAGCACTCTTTTCTCTGCATTGGCTTCCCTTAAAGAAACAAATAGGTTTCAAAGCCCTCTGTATTGCCTTTAGAGTGTTGCACAATTCTGGACCAGTTTATCTAAGACATAACGTTCGCTGGTACACCCCGCAAACAAATCGTCCAACAGCCAAGGCAAATCTTTTTGAAATCCTGAGATTTCGGCTATCTAGGTGGGGAGATAGTAGTTTTTGTTTTTTCAACATCGAAACTATGGAACACACTACCCGCCCACCTGAAGAACTCTTCTGAACTGCTACCATTCTGTAAGGCCCATAACCTCTGGCTTTTCACCCTGCAGTCATTTTTATAATGGATCCAGGTATCTGCTGTTCGCTTCACCCTCGAGCATTAGTCCACGCTTTATAAATATGAAATCAAATTATATGAATAAATGATGTAGCCAGAATAAACAGACCCGTCCTGATAAAGTAGGCTTTAAATGTTTAAACATAAGATAAAAAGAATGGCTGCATGTTGGGTGGTTTTGATTTGATCAATCAATGCTGACATCCATCGCTTTATAGGC
The DNA here is from genome assembly GCF_964204655.1 of Triturus cristatus. Lineage (NCBI taxonomy): Eukaryota > Metazoa > Chordata > Amphibia > Caudata > Salamandridae > Triturus > Triturus cristatus. The sequence continues at coordinate 95,840,582 of NC_140587.1, read as the reverse complement.
CTTAGATGAGCAGAACTAGTTCTACACCAAAATCCCCATTTGAGTTTTTCTGATGGCATCAGACATGCATTCTTGCAAGATGATTTCCAGTCTGCTATTGTGCTCGGCTTTCTAGGCATGGTCAAGCTGCTGCTGTTTTTTGGCATTACATACTGCAAGAGTACAGATAAGAATAAAAACACTTAGCCTAGGGCCGTCGGCTCTGATTTTTTTTTTGTCTGCATATCATGAGCCAACCTCTCCCTGGAAATCACAAGATGACCCTTTCACTGAGATACCTGTGCATTCATTCTAAATAAACATAATTGGCATATACATTCTGTTTCACCCTCGTGGTTGTACTATCAAAATAATAGATGTGCATATAATCAATGTTAAAGGAAACCTACAATTATAGTGGACAGCATGTAGGGGTAAACTACGCAAAGCACTTGACAGGAGGAGCTGGTGATGATTGTCTGGGCCAGTGGTGAACACCTGCGCTCTGATGAGTATTTATTTGACCATTGGAACTTAAGACGACACTTCATGCCATCCCCTCTAGACTGCCTCTTCTGATGGACACATGCATGCATATGTCGGGAGATGTGCATCTCAATCTTGTCTTGAATTTGTTTGTGAGAACTGAACAATATTTCAGCTAACAGATTGCTTTGAATTACATCTGTCAGAATACATTTGTGATGACTGGTGTAGGCATGCAATCCATCTGTTAGAATTTCATTCAAGCTTCAAACTGCTAAAAGAGCTTGTGAAGGTTGTCTGAGTCCATGGTATGCCTTTTGCTAAGTATTAGACCATAGGAAGTTTAAAGCTACAAATCATGAAGCTCCCATAAGACAGCTATCTTCTGACAAGTACCACAAGTATAAAACATTTGTATTTTAGAAGATGTCCAGAACTAGCTGCACTTGAATTTGTCAACCAATATTAATTCAATGAGTTTAGAGACTTTCTTGAACTCCATCTACCTCGATGCATTTGAGTGGACTGGTGCAGGCATGCCAAAGGTGCAACCTATTTATATAGACTTGTACGCTGGGAGAGGTGAAGGCTAGTTTAAGGGATGTGGTGATTACTGTGGGTAGGTGTGGGGATAACATTGTGAAATCTAGGGTATTGGGGGGAGGAATATCTGTGGTAGCAGGACAGAGGTGAGTACGGGAGTGAGTTCAAACCTGTGTGAAGTGATCGCAGGGGTCCGGTGGACTGCCCCACAAACACTTTTGTATTGTGGGGGACTCACAAGTTATCTAGATTTACAATAATAACATTTATATGATCGGTACCGTCTCAAAGTTGAGGCATTGCCTCTTGAGATGATAACCTTGGCATACATACATGTCCCCCACAAGCAACATTAATTGATTTTTTTTTCCTCTTTGTTGTATTGACAGTAAAAGTAAGGGTGTCCTAAAGAGTCGCATGGTTGGAGCTGTACAGTTTTGCGGTCATGTTTAAAAGCATTGGAAACTTTGCATAAGAGTGCACTGGTGGTCCATTTGTCAATAGAAAAGCTAAACACTGGTCATGATTAAAGTTCCCTCTAATTATTTTTCTCAGTGTGTGGCAACAGGATGGTAGCATGAACACGTTGATTGATTGAGTGTAGCAGGAAGAGTATGTTACCATGAGCCGTTTGGGCGATTATGCTAAGCGAGCTACCACATTGGAGCAGTGGTGGATGGGAGAGGAAAGAGTTAAAGAGAGTCAGTAAAGATTCTTGAGGGAAAAAAAAAACAGCAAGAGAAACAATTATGTCCTGTGAGATCTTCCAACAGGGCTCCAGATGTACAATTTGAACCGTCGATTTGAGCAAATTGACCTCCCACTGAAAGCTGTGGTTTACTGGCATTGTGTGAAGTTGAGTTATGTGTATATATGATGAAAGTGCAAAATACAAGTCTAATCCCAGTTGGTGAGATAATATTGCTCGCAATGAGCCTTTATCTCTACCCTCCTATGAAAATACCGTAAGCGCACGGTACCTTCAAAGCTTCCAGACTGGCAACTGGGAATAATATGTGGTAAAGGTCTTTGAGGCCAGTTTTAGTGCACAACATTCCCTAACCGCGTTCTTCTGCCTACACAAATTATGGCAGGTATTGCTTGCAGAGAATTGAGGTGGCAAAGCAGTGGCTGAGTCGAAATCTGCTGCAAAAGGGTGATTTCAAACTAATTCAGATTTATGGCATCGCTCTGTTAGAGGCTGCTTGGGATTTATATAATTCCACCTGGGTCCAAAAAAATACGAATTTTCTATATATAATATAATTCAACGTGGCTAACAAAGCACTACGGAGTGTCCTAAAACATCATAAAACAAACTCCTGGTGAAGCAACTAAGCTTTCAGTAGAAAAGTTTTTGGGACTCTATTAAGGAAAGGAAAAGGATTTGTGGAGTGTTTATGTCTGCTCAATTAAATGTCAACTTGCTCCTTACGGATATTACTATTAAAAAGGGTAAAAACCATGTTTCAGCTAAAAGTAAAAGAACAGCATCTCTTTTAATACACTAATTTGTAAATTCCTCAGAAACAATAACCCCCAAAAATTGGAATGCAGAGCATGGGAAATGACCCAAAACATTGATTTAAGTATTTCAATTTCTAGCATCACCATAATCTTTACAAATGCTAACTCTTTCAGAGTTCTATCCTCGGGAACGTATAAGCAAGACTGCCTTGCAAGATGCCTGCCCTAAAGCCTTTTATGATGCCCCCTTCTTACTCTGGAAATTAATATGCTATGGTAATGGCCAGTCAATCCCTACAGGGGGTAACCTTTACCACCTGTGTTGGGGGTGTCCTGTTGTGTAGTGTTATCCTCTTTGAGTGCGTCGTCACGCATGTGTGTGCTGGAGCATCCAGGAGCATGTCTTAGAGAACACAGGTCACAATACAGGCACAGGTGGCATCAATTATATAGCATTTTATCCAAACATATGACTTAGAACATTTGTATGTATAATTATCGCACAATCAGAAAGTTACTTACTTTTATGACCCTACAATGATAAAAAGCAGAGTGGAATTTTCTGGAATTTGACCTATAGATCATACTAGATCCCAGCAGCCAACACTTCATTGTATTTTCTTACCAATAGATGGTAAGGGAGCACAACTACTATTTACCAAAGCGGAAGGCCACAACCTCTCTGCAATAAAGCATTGTATAACACACCAGGAATCCCACAGTACTCCTTAATTTGATGCCCTTTGTGGTTTTCTCTGCCTTGATTTCCTATAATCAGCACAAGCTAAACTTCAAAATAACATGAACCCACACTGACAATACGATCCGCTGCAAGCAGTAATAAAGAACTCCATATTGAGAACCAACCTCATGTTCTATCTGGACTCTGACTTCAGTAGATGTTCAATTGGGATTGACGCAGCAACTGAAGAGTCAGAGGGAGGGCTGGGTTGTGACGTCCTCTCCCATTGAATGTCATTTATATTGCTAGTTCTGACTAATACCCCAACCATCCCATGCTAACTTTCTTTCAGAAGCTACCTATTAGCTGAACTTTTCTTTGACCTCTACTTACTAACACTAAGCTTACTTAAATTGGTTTATACAAATTAAGTACTAACTGCACCTTATCTTGGCGATTCATCGCTCTGAATTGTTAGCAAGGTGCAAGTTGGTGCTATAAAGCTCAAAATGAATCCGATCTCAGATGTGTGTGAGGTTGGCAATCTTCACCAGGATGGCCATGAAATCCCTTCACTAGACCGGTCTGGGGTGCAAGATAGGTCACATTATAGCACTAGTAATTGCTACTGCGGGTGAGCTGTGAAGAACACAGGATTATATTGGACTCCATGCTCAGAAAGCTCTACTGAACACAGAGCTGTGTTGGAGACTCCATTCTGGGTGACTTGACCCACAGTAGCACACATCTTGAACCTCGTAACAATAAAAGGGCTAGTCACACAGTCGTGCATGGCATGCCACCCACCTTAAGAGGTGGATGATGTAGTGCAGAAGTCTGTGCAAACCATCCAGGTGCACAAGTGAAGACAAACACCATAGGAAAATTAAGACAAATCTGCTGCTGTTTTGGCCCCCAAAGTGGTCAATAATTTGAAACTGCTTTCAATTATAGTTAGCACAGCAAACAAGCAAAACTAGTACCAACCCCTAAAACAGGTAATATATACAAGATATTCATTTATATCGTGGCGTGCAAACTGCTACTCATTTTGCCTACTTTAATACATGAGGATCAAAATGGCTTTGTCCGTTTTAAAACATATCTGAATATTAGATACCTCTAAAGTATCATAGAAAAGGCTCTTGATTTCCATGTTCTGCCTGGATTCTAACTTCGGTAGGTAGTTGATTGGGATAAAAGCAATAACTGTAGGAAGTCAGAGGGCTGGACCATGACTTCCGCCCCTATTGTATATGTCCTTCATATTCCTAATTAATACCCTGACACTCCCACCCTAACCTATTTTTTCAGTATCTACAGATTAGATGAACTTTACCATGAGCTCTGCTTATTAGTACCAATTCCTAAAGCAGGCACTGAATAAAAGATCCTCAATAAAATCTTAGCACAGAGGCTCCTATAATTTTTACCTTAATACACGAGGACTGAAATGCCTTTATGCCTCTAAACACATCTCTGAATATGCGATGCCTTTATACTATTATAGAAAGCGCTCCTGGTCTTTGTCTGTGTGATCTTGGACATGGACAAAGCTCTTAACATGTGCAGTTAGCACTATATGTTGAAAATACTGCCAGAATTTGTGACAGGCAGGAAAATGATCCAATTATTCATGATCCTCAATGTTAGAAAAACACCCAGGGTTAAATCTTGGTGATCCATATTGGTATTTTATCAAGTGGGCAGAGGACTCCAGCAGGGGTGCCCACTCTCTCATGCTCTTCTGGCTAGCCATTGAACAACTAGCGGTTGAATGTTCATTTTGGGGGAGGAACGGGCAACTCAACTGGGAGATGCTAATCCTACAATCTCATTTTACATACCTGATATACTACTTTCTTAAAAATAGTTGAGAGATCACCCTCAACATCTCTAATGCTCAACTCTTTTAAAGAAGTACAGAGCCTGGCATTAATTGAAGCAAATCCTGTATATTCCCAAAATCCCATATACTACCACAATGTAGATTTATTCTCGGGTCATGAGATGCAACGGGAATGAGTTATGTTCTGATAATTAGGGATGAGGACCTATTATCTGGAGGGTGATTTATTGGAGAACAATTTGGGATCTGTAGTTTGTACACTCAGATCTGTTTGCATTCTCATGCATGTTCTTTTTATGGACTATAGGCCATATAGCTGAATCTATCCAAAATGAGTGCTACCATGTCTTCCTTATAATTTCATGAATCCTCAAATAATATTTTTGTTAACTTGATCATTTGTTAAATGATCTGATAAGGGGGCTCTAACGGAAGACAAGTAGCGATAGTAAAATTAAAACTGACAATTGATGGGGTACCCTAATTTTGCAGGTTATTATCTGGAAGCCTTGCTCCAATGGTTAGCAGAGAGAGACTCGGTGAGAATGGGTATACTCTTGCACAATAACAGGCCGCTTCCAGTTTTTTTTCTTGTACATCCTTAACTGCCAAAGGCCTCCGTATCTAAACGTGCACCACACTGGGTTGTTTGAAGCGAAGTCTGAACAAAACCTGTACAGTTAAGCCATATGTGCCTGTGATTCCTTTTAAGGCATTAGTTGCATTCATCTTGTAAAGGACTTGACACAGTGGGAGATGGCAGGTATTGAACACATAGGAATCTGTACACAGACTTGGTGTTGCTCCACTTTCCATTTATTAGAAGAGGAAAGTGTGCTGCACCGTGGCCAATTCCTAGTGAATGGGAGAAGAACTAGCACAGTAAAACGGCAATGAGACCCCACACTGGAGGATCCACAAACTCATGCCCCGGGCCACCAGAATTATATGTCAGTGGAGCACCAAATTATGCAACCGGGTGACTAACTTTAGGAGAATTATGCAGCACAATTTGTGATAGTGTTATGTAATTTCTTTTATACATGGTAATATTGTCTGGACAAAGATTTCATCTCAGTAGTACCAGTTTAACAACCAAATATAACAAGCATTTGCACTGCAATAGGTGTTTCATTTGGGAGAGTTAGAGCTATTGGCATTGTAGACGATAATGTCTTTTTTCTATGTGTTTGCCTTTGGAGCCTTATTTGTGTTTAGCCATGCAGCACATTAACCATAGCTTCTGCACCCCCCCCCCCCCCCCCGATCGGGAGGTGCACTGCAGACGAAGTATTTCTTAAAATACTGGAGCTGACGAAGCGTGCTCAGTGTACGAAGATGTCCCTTCAAAGAGGTTGCAATGGCATTAATGCACTGATAGATGCCCCTTCTGAAAGGTGCTGTAAAGCCTGCAATACTACTGCTGGTCCCTAGATGGAGTGTTAGGTGGAACACAGCAGCCACAAATGTTATATTTATTTCACCATCGGACCATAAATTGTATGTAAAGGGGTAGAACAGAGTTGGAGTCACGAGTTTTACAATTTAAAGTAGTTGAAATGGCAACGCTACAACTTCTGGAGATGGAGGCAACAGTTTTCAGAGCATAGTCAGAATTGTGGACGCATTAAATATTCACAGTACAGGTGTGAAGTACAGTAATTTGGGCAATTTAAAACCAAAATATGAAGTAGTAAGAAATACTTTAAAAAAGATTGCAGATAGTGATATTAACTTGCGATCATGGCCTGCTGTAGTCTAGGAAGAACGTGTGCAGTTTTGATCCATGAACGAGCTGCTTATTAGGGCGTTTGAGAAGCAGATTTAGGTAAAAAGCTGTGAAGATCACAAGACTGCTGGACACATTTACTACTTGTAGCTGGAAACACACCATGTTACGTAGTATGGACCCACTGAAGTTATCAGCGGTAAGTTAAAGCAGCCTGAAAAGGACGTTACCCACGCTCCGAACATAGCCCGTATCGGAGGACAGGATGCAGTGAAAGGATGCACACATATCCCTTGTAGTATGTTGGTACGTACTGTGTGTACCCCAAGCCTAGTGTGGGATAAAGCATCTTTGTATTGCTTGCACAGATAAAGAAGGCAAACTGCCACCTAGTTAAGCACATAGTTGGCCCATGGATGTCATTTAGGGGTCACCCTTGGGTTGCCCCGTGCATCCGCCGACACTGCCTTTACGACCTATGGCCTTGGGGATTGCAAATTCAGTGCCAAAAACACAGGGGAAACTCAGCATTAATTCATTTCAGCCCATGTTTCTTTATACTAATAGTGAATAAAATTCTGTTATTCACTATTAGTGTTGTAAAAAAATGGAGCACTCCTGTTGTGGTAAGTATTTTTTTCAAATGTATGCTGTATGTGTTTGCGGGGAGAGTGTGCGTGCATGTGCCAGGTAGTGAGTGAGACTGTTGCCCAGATTTACACGCAAGGCAATGCTTCACCAAAGATCCAGCGCTATCTTGCGTCAAAGGAAGAGGGAAACAGTGCACCATATAATTTACAATATGGTGCATTGTTTCTCTGCCTGTATGCTGGTGCACTTTGGCCAGCAATGCGCCAGCGCACACATGCCTGTACCATATTGCAAGAATGTGTACATTCTCTGAAGAGTAGGTTTTGTACAGGGAGGGGCCCCTTACAATACAAAAACTATGCTTTAAGGCATTGCGCACTTTGTAGCTTGCTGTTAAATGCAGCACACATGAAAAGTTGGAAAAAGAGAAGAAATGCCAGTCTTGAGAAAGTCGTAAGATTTTGGTGCAAATTCGTCTGTACCAATGTTTGTAGCTCATGATTTGCATCAAAATCCACGGGTGGTTGCATGGGAACACTCAATCACCTCCCATGGAACGCACACTTGACCCAAAAGAAAGGAAAGCAGTGCATAGCAAAATAATACATTACTTTGGGATACTATCCAATGTAAATCCAGGTTTGCATTGGATAGGAAATACCGCCTTAACACTGGCGCCAACTTCTGTCATCTTGAGGAAAATTAAGGGTAAACCTGTGCCAGCATGTCAGTATGTATGAGCGAGCAGGAGTGAGATTAATAGTAAATACGAGTGAAAATGAATAAGAATGAGGGTAATGAGATGTAAGAGAGTGTGTGTGTTATGTGAGGGTCATACGACATGCCTTCTTGGAAAATAACTGGAGCAAGCAAATGTTATGTGATGCCACTTCCTGCGATGTAATTAAGGTAAAAGAGTATGTGATGTCACTTCCACTACCACTGGCATTTTGGGAAATAGATGCCCATGATTTGGCCACAAATTGCTCTCCAGCTACACACCGCTTCATCTGATACCACAGAGCATCCCAGGCATGTTCATTTCTTATAACTGAAACCCCTGTGTGCTTGGTCCAAGCACCACTGAAGATCGCATAAGCCATCCACCCCTGTCCAAAACTGATTATGCAGGGTAGACAAAAAACGAGCAGCAAAAGAAAAGCTTTGCAAGACCTCATTGGCTTTCAAAGAAGATTGTGAATGTGCACTTTTTGGCAGATCCTTGGATCAGGTAATATACGTGTGCACATGCTCTGCTTTCTAGAAAGAAAAACACTTAATAAAATCCTTTTGTAAACGACCTGTGACTGGCAATCCGCTTGATCTTGCTTACCTACATATCCTTACCACATGTATACCGCGCATCTTAGCCACTGCCATATAATAAGAATTGACAAATCGCATATGCACCCTTGGCAGCAGGCTTGTACTTAGAGACTGATCAATAAGTATCAGTTGCCTCAGACTAAACCAGTCCAATACAGTGACAAAGGATGAACTGGTCTCAGGAGTGATTTAATGTCCCTGGGGCAAAGGGAGAAGATAACACTGGTTTGTTGTATATATTGTGAAAATAAAAATGTAAAGTAAATGCCAACTTTTGCAAGGTTTGCCCCATGCCCCAGCCCGTTGCACCCCAAGACACTGAACTGACCCGTGGATGTGCTGCCAGTGGTACTCCTCGCTCCACACCCAGGACATGGTGCACTGTCCCCTTCTTAGCCTCTGTACTGGCTCCAGGCCCTGGTGTGAGTGCAGCTCCGATGAGATACGACATGACAGCGCTTCTCCCACTCAAGTGTGAATACGCCATAAACCTGAGAACCGAGCCTACAGCTTCCACTCGAACCTCCAGGCACATGTGACATTCAGAAGGTTACTACAGCGGGAGCACTCCTAATGGCCAGGAGGACTCTCCTACTGGGAAGCAGAGGCTGCTGTTGGTGCAAGGTGAGTGGAGGTGATAGGACAGGAGTTCAGTGATGGCATCACTAACCAGCACACAACACTGCAGCTTTCACATCCATCCCGTCCACAGCAAAGCTAGGGTGCCGCAGCACCCCAGGGGCCCTGCACTCTGCAACTCTGTCAGAGGGAATGGGTGGACGAGAGCAAATGTACCCGTGACGTGTTTTTGTTTATTAGTCATGCAGCAATTCTAATCGTTGACATGCATTAGTCTGTCAGAAGGGGCAGCCATGCTACAAGATTGTCACATGAGAAAATTCCACAAGTCCACTCCCTGCTTCCTGCACAGCTCCTGCTCCAAGGCCCTTGCAAGCAGCATAACACACCAGCAGTGTTGTGAGGGTGCAGTACAACAGGCAGTCATTAGGTGTCCCTCAGGACCTCTTTTGGCTTCATAAGGTACTGCACCCTGAAACATGGATAGGGAAAGGATATTGTGCAGCGGTGAGAGCTGCCAACTGGGGAGCTGCGGATCCGTGTACGAGTCAGCTCAACATCCTATGATAATGGACTGGTCCTTTAATTTCCTCCCAAGCGCCTGGAGAGCTGCCCTGGATAAATGAAAGCTATTCATTTAAAATAAGGATAATAATTCAAAGCCAACAATTTAAAATAAGGATAAGAAATCAATGCAGCGATCTTGGAGGTGGGGGTAGGCAAGCAGTGTTGGTTGAGGGGATTGGGCGGGAAGTGATTAAATGAGGGCACTGCACTGCAAATCATGTAAAATGGCAAAATGAGAGTTTTGGTTTCAGAAGGGGGGTGGGGGAACTGACTGAAGTTTCATTGCACTAGTAAACTGAGCACTTTACTAGTGAAGAAGCAGGCCAACTAAAAAAGAGTTCTCTCAAAGTATAAATAACCTGAACAGTAAGAACACATGTAACAGGGACAGTCCTCCTAGGATGATGCAGAATTCCAAAAGGAGGGACTACTAAGTGTTTTCACCAATGAAAAGCCAGCATTTCTAAAGGACAGCAAAAGGAACCAATGTAAAAGATGGGTGATATTTGAAGGCCATATCCTAGATACAGCATATCTCTTCGAGGCAGCTCATGCAGTGCCTGCGCTGCCTTGGCGAAACCTAAAAATAAGCAGCTGAAAGATGGGCAGTTGACCTTTGCGAATGATCTACTGAGCATGAACACAGTGCCATGTTTTTGGTAACGTTTAATCCGTTTAGCTGAAACACATTTTTTGGGTTAAAATCTACAGATTATACAGCAGATGAATTATGTGGCAAATGCAGCAATTATATAATTAAGTGAAAAGGGCAGCGGGCGTTGAATTTCATAAATCCAGTGGTCCTGAGTATGGGGAATGGCAGATATCTGGTCTCCTGGTTCAATAAAGCAGTAGTGGAACTTTTGGGCATACCTCTCCTCCCACTTAGGGGCACATGGGAAACACCGCTAGGGCGTGGGTTCAGTAACATGATTGGCAATATATATCAATCAGCATTTGTATAGCGCAGCACTGTCAACCGTAAGGGTTTCTGGGCGCTCTGAGGGGGGGCAGGTCTTGATTTTCCTTTTGATGTCCGCCAGCGAGGACGCTATTCGGAGGTGGCGGGGCAGTTTGTTCCAGGTCCCGACGGTGAGGTAGGAAAAGGAGCGCCCCCCCCCCCCCCGCAGCAGCTGCGTTGGATGTGGCATGTGTGCGCGGGCGAACGAGGCGTATGTGTCTTGCGGGGTAGGTGGAAACTTAGTCGAAGGTTGATTTAGGATGGTCCCTGGTTGTGTAGATCTTTGTATGCGTGCATGAGGAACTTGAACTGTCGCCTCTTCTGGATGGGTAGCCAGTGAAGGTTTCTCAGGTGAGGAGTGATGCTGGTCCGTGTGGTTAGGTTCAGGATGGTTATGGCTGCAGTGTTCTGAATGGTCTATAGGTTTCTGAGGAGCTAGGTGGAAACAGTCTTTCTGGTGCTGGCTGGAATCCACCTGTAAATTCTGTGTAGCATGTGGAGGGTTTGGAAGCAGGAGGAGGCAGCTGCATTGACCTGTTGCTTTATGGTCTGTTGGCTGTGAGGATGATGCCTAGGTTGGTGTGGTTGGCATGGTCTCAGGGCTGTGGTTGGCATGAAATTTGGATTGTGAGGCATCGAGATGGTGGTTTTCTTCCAACTATTCGGTGAGCCGTTGGTTGATGGCCTTTCTCAAGGACTTTGGCTGGATAGGGGAACAAGGAGATCGGGCGTTAACTTTTTAGGTCACTGGGGTCAGCCAAGGGTTTCTTTAGGAATGGTTGGACCGCTGGGGGGCTGAAAGCGAGGGTGCCTCTGTAGTCGGAAGTTGAGGTGTTCCATGAGAGGCGTTTGTCAGTGGTGACGATACATCGAATGGTTTCCTTAAAGATTAGAACGATGCCTCCGCCGTTTTGTTGGTGTTGTCTCGGTGTATCATCTTGTAGCCATCGGGGGAGGTGGGGTTCGATGAAGGGCTGAGCCACGTTTTGGTTATGAAGGCTACGTAGGGGGTAAGGGTGATGATGGTGTCTCAGATTTCCATGGCGTGTTTGCAGAGGGAGCGGGCATTGAGCCTTACCTGTCCACTAAAGGTCTCCTATAATTCAAGCTTGATATATACAATTTAACATGTTAAGAAGAACTTCCCTCACTCAGCAGAAAATAAACTAGATCATTCCGACCCCCTCTTTAGGAAACCCACATTGCTGTGAAATGCACACAGGCTTCAGACCCATGCTATAGGACTGCCCTTCAGGAAGTGGCTTTGAAATTTGTTTTGACTTTCATAATAGGTGACAGAGATCACCCTAGCTTGAAAGAACCTTAAACCTTTCTGGCTACTAGTTGTAGGAAAATTGTGATTGATTTGGTAGATGCAGATAGTCTCACACTACACAGAAAAAAAGACTGTGATTGAGGAAAGGGCCTATGGCACAACGATGGAATAAAATTTTAGTTATTCAAGATAATAATAAAGAGGAACCATAGATGTCCCTTCTTTACGAACACAAGTGTCATTAATGAAAGCCTTATGATTGTATAGGTAAACTATATATATCCTCTGAGTGGGATACAGAGCAAAATAAATGTTAATTTGGTGTACCTATACAGTGAATCTGCGTAAGTCAATCCCCTGAGAAAATCAATTGAATAGGTAATAAAATATTTTCACGTGCTATTCCTGATTAATCACTATGGGCCACTCAGAGGGAAGATGGAGTGGTGGGATGTAAATGTTTTTGCTGTATACAGTTTCTAGTTTGATCTTTTAAAGATCAGATATGGCATATGGAATAATGTGGGATACATTTTCAAATGTGACTGTGATTTAAGCCCCTTGCTTGCAATAAAGTGTGAGTCTTAAATACAAGGCTGGCCTTTAATGTACCTGTACGTATGATGATAAGGGATTGCAATAAATGAAATCAATTAAATATTGTAAAATTAAAAAGTGAAGCAAGCTGTAAGGACTCACATTCCCATCATATAAAGAACACTCTTAGCCCTGCACTCAAGTGTGCTGTTCTCCCTTGGCCCAACCCACCCATCGTCTTCCATTCATGTACATGAGAATGGTGACAAACAACTTTGACAAACTGAGCTAAATCAATTACCTTGAATTCTTTAGAAATACCTGCATCCATATGTGACATGGTACTTCATTAGTTATACATGTTGTACTTCTCTCTTTGCATACCAGTTGGTGAAACCATACACAAGTCTCATCACTCCAGACCAATGCAGATATGCATACTCGTACACTCTTTTTGAGAAATTGCGGAAATTAATATTTTTGTGCATAAGTGAACACTAGATGCCTTTTAATCACTCATTTACATTTGATTTTCTTCTCTTTCAGAGCCTGAAAGGTTGCTAATGAAGAGACCTGCTGTGCAACAGTAATCACTTACAATGCAGCACGCCATCCGCAGCAACAGTAGTCAAACAAGAATCGTACCACAGCAAAGAGTGTGAGCAAACACTTGAAGATCACATCTGTATACACATCAGACCTGTTGTGGGGAAATCCCATGCCACGTTAACCTGTACCCCCAGCTTGAAAAAGTTCACAAGTTAGAGAATATCTCTAAATACTTGATCGATGGAAAACAATCACAGATGATGGCTTTGTTATATCAAAGCATCTATACTGTGGCGAAAACTCAGATGGACTGCATGGAAAGTGTCACTTTTAGTTCAAATATATTCAAGCACCAAAGGATACAGCTTCCAAATAGACAGTACCAATGTACAGAGTGTAAAAAGAACTTCACGCGCAAGTCATCTTTATTAAATCATCAAAGAATCCACACTGGTGAGAAACCGTACCAGTGTACGGACTGTGGGCAAAGCTTCATTCAAAAATCCGATCTGGGGAAGCATCAAAGAATCCATACTGGGGAAAAACCGTACCAGTGTACGGACTGTGGGAAAAGCTTCACTAACAAGTCCTCTTTGTTAAATCATCAAAGAATCCATACAGGGGAGAAACCACACCAGTGTACAGACTGTGGGAAAAGCTTCACTCAAAAGTCAGATCTGGGGAAGCATCAAAGAATCCATACTGGGGAAAAACCGTACCCATGTACGGACTGTGGGAAAAGCTTCACTCACAAGTCAGATCTGGGGAAGCATCAAAGAATCCATACTGGGGAGAAACCATACCAGTGCACAGAGTGCAAGAAAACCTTCACTGAAAAGTCAGGTCTGGTGAAGCATCAAAGAGTCCATACTGGGGAGAAACCATACCAGTGTACGGACTGTGGGAAGAGCTTCTCTGAAAAGGCATATCTGGGGAGGCATCACAGAATCCATACAGGGGAGAAACCATACAAATGCACAGAGTGCCCGAAAAGCTTCACTAATCAACATGTTTTGTTATATCATCAAAGGATCCATTCTGAGGAGAAACCATACAAATGTAAAATGTGTGATAAGAGCTTCAGTCAACCCTCACATCTTTCCCGGCATCGTAGAATTCATACTGGAGAGAAACCATACAAATGTACAGAGTGTGAAAAATGCTTCAGTCAACGCAGTAATCTATACTCTCATCAGAGGATCCATACTGGGGAAAAACCATATCAATGTCCGGAGTGCCAAAAAAGCTTCTCTTTGCTGTCAAATCTAGTACTACATCACAGAATCCATACTGGGGAGAAACCGTACCAATGTACGGAGTGTGAGAAATGCTTCACTAATCAATCAAGTTTAATAAGTCATTCAAAAATTCATACTGGGGTGAAATCAAACAAATGCACAGAGAGTGACAAAAGCTTCAGTCTACTCTCTCATCTCCAATCGCATCAGAGAATTCATACTGGTAAGCAACCATACCAATGTACAGAGTGCCCGAAAAGCTTCAGTCAAAACTCTGAACTCTGTAAACATCAAATGACCCATATTAGGAAGAAGCCTTATCAGTGTTCCGAGTGTGAGAGAACTTTTGTTCGAAGGTCACATCTGGTTCATCATCAGAGAATCCATACTGGGGAGAAACCATACCAGTGTACTGAGTGCACGAAAAACTTCAGTCTATGCTCAAGTCTTTATAGGCATCAGAGAATCCATACTGGGGAGAAACCATACCAGTGTACTGAGTGCACTCAAAGCTTCAGTCTACGCTCCAGTCTTTATAGGCATCAAAGAATCCATACTGGGGATAAATCACCCTAATGTAGTGAGTGCGAGAAAAGCTTCACTCACACATCAGCTGTGGATTGTCATTAGAGAATCCATCTTCACATCTGTACAGGCATCAATTGATCCATAGTGGAAAAACCACACTGGGGATTGCAAAATCAGCTACACTAGGAGAACAGCTTTATTAAAACATCAAATCCCTTCATACTTCTGGGAATTGTCCAATTGTTTCAAAGTTGGGAAGGGATTATGCAGTTGTCAGCCCCAAGATAAGATCAGAGGATGGATTTAGGGCATAAATCATGGTTTAAAAAGACCAACTGCAACCTAAATTTACCCTAAGAGATTAGTAAAGCAGAATTTGAACATAGCTGTGCCCAACTCAAAAAAAGTCGCTCCCACCCATAGGGAGATTTCTCTATCAATTTGCAAGATTTGTATTCCTTTGAGTAAGATGCCTGTATGATGATTGATAAATTTACAAAGTCTAACTCCACATAGAACTATATCCAGGGTCACTTGAATTATGCGGCATGGAGGGGCATATAACTATGCAGCACGGCTGAGTAAATTATGAACAAGAAAAAACAAATTATGCATCTTAAAGGCACATTTTGTAATAGTATTACTTAATTAAATTGTAATTTTTAAACACATTCTGGGCCAAGGCTTTCCGGGAGCCATGCACGCTAAATTCATTAACTCCTATGCTTATGATTGCCCAGAATTACTAACCCAAATAATATCACTCTACTCCCCTCTCAATCACAAACAATTAAATGCTGAGGTAACCATAATCTCATCCTCTGAAAACGTGGGGAGGGGAACCTTGATGATAGAATAAGGCAATGGAAGCACTGGCACTATTAGACATTATGTAACAATACAACTTTATAGGTCTGTGGAGAGTTAGACATCAATATTTCAGAAAACAAATATTTCACTACACTTTTCAAGGTTTCTCTTCTAGGATGAACTTCTGAATTGGTAATAAGGATGTCATTGGCTGGACCAAATCGCTCTGACCTTTGCCCAGGATACTAGACACTGTCCGAACACTCTCCTGATAAACTCACTGTGTCAATTTCATGTGACTGGCATACACAAAATTATGGCATCTGTAGCCCATGACCCTCTTACGCACAGTATTGAGAGTGGAAATTTGAGAGGTAATAAAGACTTATTTTGAAATCAATAACACTCAGTTTTCACAAATGCAATCTTAAGAGAAGCCTACATACCAGTGACATGTGGCAAAAACACCGCCAATGGTCATCGAATAGTTAAATCGTACTAAATAGACTCACTAAACTACAAAGGGTAATCAAGGCACTTGAATCATTATACCAGATGTTGTACACTAGTGGACATATATGCTAAACTCAAAGAATTTAGAGAAGAAGCTGACAGACATTACATTTCTGTGGAAATATAAGGCTTTAAAGCTATGCGGAAGGGGAACCCCAAGGCCATCCATTAGAGGTGAGAATAAGACCATAGTCAGCAGTCTCTCATATTGTTCAGATTGCTTCCAGTGAGGGACAGCTACTACACCGTCTCAAGATATTCTACACATATTTACCAAATATCAATAAGAAATACTTAGACAAAGCCACATTAGCGTGGCTGTAGCTAGACGAGCTCACAACATTATGTCAACCTGTCACACCTGCAGAAATTAAAAGTGTGGACAAAACTGTGAGGAATGGTAGTGCTAGCACGTGGTCGCCTAGAAAATTTGCACATTAGTGGTGAGCCCGGGTTGAGGGGGGCTTGTTAACCTCAAAGTCTATGAGGTAATCTGTCACAGAGACCAGAGTCAAAACAGCATTTCAAAATACAGTCAATAAAAAGGACTGACTCAAAAAGAGAGTTTGAGATCAGAAATGTATGAAATCGCATATTTGTTTATTACAGTTTAAGATACAAGACATAAATTAGAAAAATACACATGTAGTAGTAATTCTTATTTAAGTTACAGAAAATCGTATTCCTTTAAAACCATTGTTTACAAGAAAGCAGTGAATCAGGGAAAATAGATTGTCTCAGAGATTGTCTCAGATATGCAGTAAATCCGTAGAAAATCAGACTGTATCCCTTGTGAGCTCGTAAAACTGTCCAAAGAAATCTGGCCAGCCCTCAAATTTGATGGTTTCTATACCTTATTTCAGCATACAAAAAATATGGAAACTGCAGTGATCATGGTATGATCATTTTACAACAAATTATAATTTTAGTTTTTTGTTTACCAGGACATAACCCTGTTGTATTTGCACTAACCCACTACATGATTTGCCCCTTAAAAACCTAATGCCACCAGGAGGAGTCTGAACAAACTGGTTACATAAGCAACAGAAAATAATTGTGAATGACTGCAACACAGTGTGCAAGCAGGAAGACACTTAAAAGGAAACGAAAGGCTTCCTCTAGTGAGATCTTCAAGAACAATGTCATACAAAATAAACAGAGTACATCTTGCTAGTATTAAACGAGAAATATAAACAGAATGAATGTCATGATACTGTAGCAATTTTGGCAAAAAACCTAGTTTAGTCTAAGCCACAAAACACATTAAAACACATTTTAATGGTTTTGTTTCAATTGCAATATCTCCATGTTAATGCACATGTGTGGGTTCAAGTGAGGAGTAATCAATGTTAAAGCAAATGCATTGCCAAATGTAGAAAAATTCATCAGGAAGTGAGAGCATCCCTATCAGAATTTATAAAGAGCGTATAAAAGAGTTTGTCCCGATACTACTAGCTGTATATGAGGAGGCATATTCTGCAAGGAAGCTCCCATACTCTATGCAAGAGGCCATCATAATAATTGCACTGTTAAAACCAAGCAAGTCGCCAGAAAGTTGTGATTTGTACCGACCCCTATCTTTCATAAATGTGGACGAGATCTTGACGAAAATACTGGCCAATGGATTACTACCCTAAATGCTCAACTTAAATCAAATCAATTTTGATTCAGCCCTGGAACGTCTATGGCAGATAACCTACGCACATTATTTTCTGTCACTCATCAAATGAATAGGGATACAGCAGCAGTAGCCATCTTCCAAGATGCACCTAAGAGATTTGACACTTGAGTGCCATTCCGGTTTGCTGTGATTGAAAGGTTGTGGGTGGGAATAGGTAAAGCAATGCTGAGTTGTCTTAGATTAATATACTCCGACCTGAAAGTCAGAATTAATGTGAACTGGGGCATGGCCAAATCCATAGCAATTGCCAGAGGGACACTGCCCATTACTCCCACTACTGGTTGCTTTATAAGTAGAGCCATTGACTAGTATACTCCGAGATTATCACCAGACGCATGGTATAAAATTTGGAAAATTCTCCAATCCACAAACCTAAACCCTATTATAGGTGCAATCATATGTTGTGGGGGATGGTCTGGGTCAAAATCAGTGATGATACCACTAACAAATACTACAAACCAGCAAGTACTGGATTTTCCGCTTAAATGGCAGACTGATTATTTAAGATACTTGGACATATTATATAACTAAGAATAGACCCTAATCTGAAAGCAAATTATGGTAACTGTGTCAACCACTTAACCTTGTTGCTAGAGTAGTGGATTAAACTATCCATATCAGTAGCTGGCAGAGTGGCACTGATGGCGATGGTTCAGCTACTAAAACTATGATATCACTTTCAGAATATCCCCATGCCTCTAATGAGAGCGCTCCTTATGTAACTTAGAACAATCATGGTTAAATTTGCATGGCCAGGTGGGCAGGCAGTGAGTCAGCTGGACAAAATAGCAGTTGCCATATGAATAGCAGAGGTGCCATCCCCGCCACCTTTTGGACATAAGGAGTATTTTTCAGGCAGAGCAAAGAGCAGCCTGGCAGACACTTTGTTTTCAGGTCTGGCAGCCATGAGTAAGACTTCTGGCTGGCTGAGCTGAACTTTGCCAGGCTGAAGATGTGACAGCTCCCATGGGCTTAAACTCCTCAGCTCGGCAAAGAGCCTTGAGGGCCTTCCCCTCATGGTAAAATAGCTTAATATCTAGGGAATCCAGTTTTAAGGCCCAAAATGCCCAGGTCCTACTGTCTATCATTGACACCTCAGAGTGGGGTGGGACCAGCAACTCTAACTGAACCCATCCCAATCTGTCAAGACTAGACACGGTGGGCAGAGTGACTGAGATTACTCCCCAATATCCCAGTACTTTATAACCCCCAGTTTGCGGTTTAGTGCAAAACAGTACTAATAAAACAATTGGAAAAAAATAGCAATCATGGGGAGTTGTTTGTAAATAAAATGCTTTAAGTCATACCAGGAATACTTGGGTGTGACTGCTGGCTCTTCTCTTGATATGTTAACATACCATACATTGTGAAATGCTGCTAGAGAAGTTTTCCATCAATACCTGATGAGCCTTTGGAGTGGGAGTTGATCACCTTGTTACTTGCGAGCCCTCAGTCAAATTAATCACTAAGATGGGCAATGTAGTGAAGTGAATTATGGGAGCAGATATAAGATATTTGTAGCACAGTGGTCTTTTTCACTGTCAGCAGACAAAGGAAATCTCTCCCAGTGGGAACTTGTTATCTCATAGTTGCTTCTATTAAGAACAAGGTTATGGATTATGTTTGTACTGGATGGCCCAGAGAAGGAAATTAACCACTAAGAACAGCGTATTATAGTAAGGTACAATCCACATTGGTGCTTTAGAATGGATTGTTTAATGATGTACACTTTAGAGAAGGGAACGATGGGTACAGATAACAAAAAAAGTAGGACTAAGTGGTCTCAAGATTTGGGAGTTAATATATTGGAAGCTCAGTGGTCTTTTTGTTGTCACCAAACCATAGAAATCTCTCCCATTGGGAAATTGTTATAGCTAAAGGTGCATTTGCAAAGAACAATGTTTTGGATTATGTTTGGCCCAGCGAAATAAATTAACCACTAGGACTAGAGAATTACACAGCAAAGTACAATCAGAATTGACGCTTTTGAGTGGATTGTTGTTTCATGATGATAAATTGATTCCGCCTTGTGTGGTTAGAATGATATTGATTAACATTAATCATGAAAGAAATTTAGACATGACTTTGAACAAAAAGTGATTATTTGAGAGTCTATGTGGCATGTGATTGATAGAAAATTGGAAAGATGGGTCGAGAAGCGTAGTGTATGTATCGGCAGTAGCAACGGTTTGCAACCCAGGATGGCAGCAGCTGGTTTTCCTGGAAGTACACAAATTGGTCGCACACTGCTCGTCACACCAGCAAGTTGCCCCAAAGGACTGTGGTAAATGAAGTGGCGACGGCGGGTACGCCTATGCCACGATGTGTAAAGAGAACAGTATGTGTTGCATTTAGCCATCCCTGGACACGTGTTTCGAGGTAGTTGCCTCTCGTCAGCAGGGAGTAGGACAGTGTAAAGGGGTGCCGTGTGGACTGCCAAAATGTAATTAAAAACAGGTCAAGTACCTCTCATGGCGCGCAGGTGCAGATCCAAGGCTCGTCAGCCCGTTAGCTCAAGGGAGCCGTAATAACTTGTACACAAATTGGTCGCACACTGCTCGTCACACCAGCAAGTTGCCCCAAAGGACTGTGGTAAATGAAGTGGCGACGGCGGGTACGCCTATGCCACGATGTGTAAAGAGAACAGTATGTGTTGCATTTAGCCATCCCTGGACACGTGTTTCGAGGTAGTTGCCTCTCGTCAGCAGGGAGTAGGACAGTGTAAAGGGGTGCCGTGTGGACTGCCAAAATGTAATTAAAAACAGGTCAAGTACCTCTCATGGCGCGCAGGTGCAGATCCAAGGCTCGTCAGCCCGTTAGCTCAAGGGAGCCGTAATAACTTGTACACAAATTGGTCGCACACTGCTCGTCACACCAGCAAGTTGCCCCAAAGGACTGTGGTAAATGAAGTGGCGACGGCGGGTACGCCTATGCCACGATGTGTAAAGAGAACAGTATGTGTTGCATTTAGCCATCCCTGGACACGTGTTTCGAGGTAGTTGCCTCTCGTCAGCAGGGAGTAGGACAGTGTAAAGGGGTGCCGTGTGGACTGCCAAAATGTAATTAAAAACAGGTCAAGTACCTCTCATGGCGCGCAGGTGCAGATCCAAGGCTCGTCAGCCCGTTAGCTCAAGGGAGCCGTAATAACTTGTACACAAATTGGTCGCACACTGCTCGTCACACCAGCAAGTTGCCCCAAAGGACTGTGGTAAATGAAGTGGCGACGGTGGGTACGCCTATGCCACGATGTGTAAAGAGAACAGTATGTGTTGCATTTAGCCATCCCTGGACACGTGTTTCGAGGTAGTTGCCTCTCGTCAGCAGGGAGTAGGACAGTGTAAAGGGGTGCCGTGTGGACTGCCAAAATGTAATTAAAAACAGGTCAAGTACCTCTCATGGCGCGCAGGTGCAGATCCAAGGCTCGTCAGCCCGTTAGCTCAAGGGAGCCGTAATAACTTGTACACAAATTGGTCGCACACTGCTCGTCACACCAGCAAGTTGCCCCAAAGGACTGTGGTAAATGAAGTGGCGACGGCGGGTACGCCTATGCCACGATGTGTAAAGAGAACAGTATGTGTTGCATTTAGCCATCCCTGGACACGTGTTTCGAGGTAGTTGCCTCTTGTCAGCAGGGAGTAGGACAGTGTAAAGGGGTGCCGTGTGGACTGCCAAAATGTAATTAAAAACAGGTCAAGTACCTCTCATGGCGCGCAGGTGCAGATCCAAGGCTCGTCAGCCCGTTAGCTCAAGGGAGCCGTAATAACTTGTACACAAATTGGTCGCACACTGCTCGTCACACCAGCAAGTTGCCCCAAAGGACTGTGGTAAATAAAGTGGCGACGGCGGGTACGCCTATGCCACGATGTGTAAAGAGAACAGTATGTGTTGCATTTAGCCATCCCTGGACACGTGTTTCGAGGTAGTTGCCTCTCGTCAGCAGGGAGTAGGACAGTGTAAAGGGGTGCCGTGTGGACTGCCAAAATGTAATTAAAAACAGGTCAAGTACCTCTCATGGCGCGCAGGTGCAGATCCAAGGCTCGTCAGCCCGTTAGCTCAAGGGAGCCGTAATAACTTGTATACAAATTGGTCGCACACTGCTCGTCACACCAGCAAGTTGCCCCAAAGGACTGTGGTAAATGAAGTGGCGACGGCGGGTACGCCTATGCCACGATGTGTAAAGAGAACAGTATGTGTTGCATTTAGCCATCCCTGGACACGTGTTTCGAGGTAGTTGCCTCTCGTCAGCAGGGAGTAGGACAGTGTAAAGGGGTGCCGTGTGGACTGCCAAAATGTAATTAAAAACAGGTCAAGTACCTCTCATGGCGCGCAGGTGCAGATCCAAGGCTCGTCAGCCCGTTAGCTCAAGGGAGCCGTAATAGCTTGTACACAAATTGGTCGCACACTGCTCGTCACACCAGCAAGTTGCCCCAAAGGACTGTGGTAAATGAAGTGGCGACGGCGGGTACGCCTATGCCACGATGTGTAAAGAGAACAGTATGTGTTGCATTTAGCCATCCCTGGACACGTGTTTCGAGGTAGTTTCCTCTCGTCAGCAGGGAGTAGGACAGTGTAAAGGGGTGCCGTGTGGACTGCCAAAATGTAATTAAAAACAGGTCAAGTACCTCTCATGGCGCGCAGGTGCAGATCCAAGGCTCGTCAGCCCGTTAGCTCAAGGGAGCCGTAATAACTTGTACACAAATTGGTCGCACACTGCTCGTCACACCAGCAAGTTGCCCCAAAGGACTGTGGTAAATGAAGTGGTGACGGCGGGTACGCCTATGCCACGATGTGTAAAGAGAACAGTATGTGTTGCATTTAGCCATCCCTGGACACGTGTTTCGAGGTAGTTGCCTCTCGTCAGCAGGGAGTAGGACAGTGTAAAGGGGTGCCGTGTGGACTGCCAAAATGTAATTAAAAACAGGTCAAGTACCTCTCATGGCGCGCAGGTGCAGATCCAAGGCTCGTCAGCCCGTTAGCTCAAGGGAGCCGTAATAACTTGTACACAAATTGGTCGCACACTGCTCGTCACACCAGCAAGTTGCCCCAAAGGACTGTGGTAAATGAAGTGGCGACGGCGGGTACGCCTATGCCACGATGTGTAAAGAGAACAGTATGTGTTGCATTTAGCCATCCCTGGACACGTGTTTCGAGGTAGTTGCCTCTCGTCAGCAGGGAGTAGGACAGTGTAAAGGGGTGCCGTGTGGACTGCCAAAATGTAATTAAAAACAGGTCAAGTACCTCTCATGGCGCGCAGGTGCAGATCCAAGGCTCGTCAGCCCGTTAGCTCAAGGGAGCCGTAATAACTTGTACACAAATTGGTCGCACACTGCTCGTCACACCAGCAAGTTGCCCCAAAGGACTGTGGTAAATGAAGTGGCGACGGCGGGTACGCCTATGCCACGATGTGTAAAGAGAACAGTATGTGTTGCATTTAGCCATCCCTGGACACGTGTTTCGAGGTAGTTGCCTCTCGTCAGCAGGGAGTAGGACAGTGTAAAGGGGTGCCGTGTGGACTGCCAAAATGTAATTAAAAACAGGTCAAGTACCTCTCATGGCGCGCAGGTGCAGATCCAAGGCTCGTCAGCCCGTTAGCTCAAGGGAGCCGTAATAACTTGTACACAAATTGGTCGCACACTGCTCGTCACACCAGCAAGTTGCCCCAAAGGACTGTGGTAAATGAAGTGGCGACGGCGGGTACGCCTATGCCACGATGTGTAAAGAGAACAGTATGTGTTGCATTTAGCCATCCCTGGACACGTGTTTCGAGGTAGTTGCCTCTCGTCAGCAGGGAGTAGGACAGTGTAAAGGGGTGCCGTGTGGACTGCCAAAATATAATTAAAAACAGGTCAAGTACCTCTCATGGCGCGCAGGTGCAGATCCAAGGCTCGTCAGCCCGTTAGCTCAAGGGAGCCGTAATAACTTGTACACAAATTGGTCGCACACTGCTCGTCACACCAGCAAGTTGCCCCAAAGGACTGTGGTAAATGAAGTGGCGACGGCGGGTACGCCTATGCCACGATGTGTAAAGAGAACAGTATGTGTTGCATTTAGCCATCCCTGGACACGTGTTTCGAGGTAGTTGCCTCTCGTCAGCAGGGAGTAGGACAGTGTAAAGGGGTGCCGTGTGGACTGCCAAAATGTAATTAAAAACAGGTCAAGTACCTCTCATGGCGCGCAGGTGCAGATCCAAGGCTCGTCAGCCCGTTAGCTCAAGGGAGCCGTAATAACTTGTACACAAATTGGTCGCACACTGCTCGTCACACCAGCAAGTTGCCCCAAAGGACTGTGGTAAATGAAGTGGCGACGGCGGGTACGCCTATGCCACGATGTGTAAAGAGAACAGTATGTGTTGCATTTAGCCATCCCTGGACACGTGTTTCGAGGTAGTTGCCTCTCGTCAGCAGGGAGTAGGACAGTGTAAAGGGGTGCCATGTGGACTGCCAAAATGTAATTAAAAACCCCTTGAGCCATTGGGCCGACGGGCCTTGGACCAGCACCTGCGCGCCATGAGTGGTACGTCACCTGTTAATACGTTTTTGGCAGTCTACGCAGCACCCCCTTACACTCACCTACTCCCTGCTGACGAGAGGCAACTACCTCGAAACACGTGTCCAGGGATGGCTAATGCGACACTTACTTTTTTCTAACACTGTGGCACAGGCGTACTCGCCGTCGCCACTACATGGACCATAGTTCCTTGGGGCAACTTGCTGGTAGACGAGCAGAGTGCGGCCAATTGGATTTGTTGTATTTAAGGCTCCCTTGAGCCATTGGGCCGACGGGCCTTGGACCAGCACCTGCGCGCCATGAGTGGTACGTCACCTGTTAATACGTTTTTGGCAGTCTACGCGGCACCCCCTTACACTCACCTACTCCCTGCTGACGAGAGGCAAGTACCTCGAAACACGTGTCCAGGGATGGCTAATGCGACACTTACTTTTTTCTAACACTGTGGCACAGGCGTACTCGCCGTCGCCACTACATGGACCATAGTTCCTTGGGGCAACTTGCTGGTAGACGAGCAGAGTGCGGCCAATTGGATTTGTTGTATTTAAGGCTCCCTTGAGCCATTGGGCCGACGGGCCTTGGACCAGCACCTGCGCGCCATGAGTGGTACGTCACCTGTTAATACGTTTTTGGCAGTCTACGCGGCACCCCCTTACACTCACCTACTCCCTGCTGACGAGAGGCAACTACCTCGAAACACGTGTCCAGGGATGGCTAATGCGACACTTACTTTTTTCTAACACTGTGGCACAGGCGTACTCGCCGTCGCCACTACATGGACCATAGTTCCTTGGGGCAACTTGCTGGTAGACGAGCAGAGTGCGGCCAATTGGATTTGTTTGGTTTTCCTGGAAGTGTGTGGGGCAAAAAGTATATAGGTTTTTGGGTCCATTCCATTATCTGCCTCAATTTCAGAAGTATGCTTTGGTTCTTATCAATTGTATGTCAAAGTGGCTAGAAGTGAGGTTCGTCAGAAAACCAACTGCTCATAGTTTTTTGTTTTCCTGACTAATGTTTTTGTCAGAGAGGGTTTTCTAGCTGTATTGCACTCAGCCAATGGAGTGCTATTCATTTCTAAGAAGTTGAAGGAGCTTTTTGGCGGATGCATGATTCGAGCACAAGAGGAGCATTTTGTACCATCCTCAGAGCAGTTGTTTCCTGTAAAGAATTAATAGGATGATGAATGAGTGTGTGAGTGTTGTTGCTATGGGGTGCAACATGGAAGATTCCCTAATGTCAAAGTTACAGGCTTATCGCAACACATTGCATAGTGTCACTAGTGTGTCTCCTTTCAAAGCCCTCAGAGGTAGAGTTGCTTGTGATTACTTACTTCCTGCCTGGCTGAGTAAATATGGTAAAAGAGAAGACCTCGTTGATGGTGAGAAATGGTAAAAGCGAAGACCTGGTTGATGACAAGAAATGGAAAGGAATACTGGAGAGTGTGAAGCAGAAAACGTTGGTGTATAGGTTGATACTTTTCAAATAACTCCATTGGGTATATGGCATGCCAGCTATTATGACTTGTTATGTTATGGTGGCTAGCTCTTGATACTGGTGGCATGCGACTTGTGTGGCAGAATTCATGCATTTGGCGTGGTACTGTCCCTGGATAGCCATATTTTGGGAGGAAGTTCCGGATGGCCGTGGGCCCTGTGACGGCGAATACCCATGGTCTAAGCCCATTTGCTGCACTATTAGACAACCTGAAGAACATAACGAAGGTATATAGCAAATTTGTCACCATTGCTGTGCTAATGGGTAAACCCAGAGTTGATATTACATGGTGTAGGGAACATTCACACCAATATTTAGGTTGGCTTATAGACCTCTCCCTATGTTAAGAACTGTCTAGACTTTACACCTCTACGTTCACCAGCACATCTTGCTCCAGAGATTATTGGACCCCGCTGCCTACATACTTAACCAACTGAAACCATACGCAAGATGTCTTATGTAGGTGGATGGCTGCCAACATTTCCCTTCCTTCTGGTCTGGATGAGAACTTAGAGCTGTTAGTGTAACTGTATAGTAAATAAACCATTATATTCTAGAATTATAATGGCAGTAATAGTGATAATCCATGGGTTATTGGTTATGTGTTGATAATTCCTGCTTTGGTTGATTAAAAATACTCAACAAAATGGAGCGCATTCCATACAAATATGGCTGTTTTTTTTATACAGAAGTAGAAATAACATACATGTATTTATCCATTTGTAAACAAAATTTTGTATCTAATTTTTAACTAAGTGTAGGGGAAAGTATCTATATCTTGGATTTCAGCTGTGAGAATGTCAAAGACTCATAAGTGGCCTACAATATACCAGACAATGTATATGGAAAGTGGTTTTCCAAAGAAGCTCCCAATCATAATTTTGTAGAGACAAGCTAATCCGCCAAAACACCCAGCATAAACTTGCTGTCAAGCCTCCAACAGAGCACTACTCATCCCATGTTTCAAGCTAATTGTGTGTGTAGAAATCAGTGAGCACAGCTTGTAGAATATTTTTCTTTAGTTAAATTCATAAAAGACCAATTACAAATTCTAATAGTTTTTATTACATATTTAACAGTGGGGGGTGGGGGGGAATTTCAGACGACATAGTGTCAGTGCCAAGGCTAGAGAAATCAATTGACCACTTATGTTATAACCAAAATAAACATTACAATTAGTTGTGTGTTGAGAGTGGCCCATATTCGTTATTATAGAAACATTGTTAGTCAAAAAAATCTGAAGAGTTATCGGGGTGTTAGAATCATATTGTTTGGTTAAATAATATATCTGATGTTAGTAGCTAATGGGGATATGCTTGGCCACCATTCTATTTCTGTGCAATTATGTTCCAGTATCTTCATGTATGTTTGGAGACAGCGGCATCACAAAGGTCAGTCCATAAACAGTCTGCCTGAAGTCTTCTTGGCCCATTTGTTTTAATTTTTAAGGTAACCTACATTTTCCCTCGATTGGAGAGAAAAAAATTGACTATCTTCTACTAGTCTGTTAATTCTTTTGGAGAGATTACATTTAACCTGGGTACTTTTATAAAACATCTTGAGCTTAGGTAACTTACACTTTTGATGTGTAACATCTAAATAAGTATTCATGTAATGGCCATATTTTTCAGACGTACTTTTTGTTGCATTGGTTATGTCATCAGTTACGTTAGGTCAGAAGTGATGCAAGTTCACTATTTTAATAGTATTTCAATGTGTCAGTTCATTGAATTTCCGAAGAGGCACAATATCAACCTTCATATTCCATGAGCATATCTTTTCTAAGGAGACAGAGACTCTAAAAGATAGCATTCCTTTGTTACTAAGGTGTTATTTATTACGTGTGAAATGGTATCTATTACTTTCATGTTAGACAAAAGACCAAATGCAGAATACAAAGAGCTTGAATAATTGAATATAATAGACTCCCTTATGCAATAGTGTGTGTAATTTGTAGGAATATCTTTTTCAAGCCAGCCATTTATTATAATATATTCATGTTCTTTCCTACATTCTGATATTATTTAAGAACATTTCACAGCCCTTAAGCTAGGCGGATAAAAGAGGAAGGAATTTTCTAAGCTTCTTTTCTGTCTTTATCGGCAAAGTTTTCTAATGATTGATTAGAAACTTTAGCATAAAAGTCACCAATGAGAAGTATAAAAAAGCATTTTTGGACTCAAATATAAAAAAAAGTATTGCTCTGGTCAATGATTTCCTTTTTGACTTGGGGACATATACACATTAATCAGCAGCCAGAAATATTTGTCCGAACTATCGGGTGTTATTATAGTTATATTCACACACTACATTAAATTGGAAGAATTATTAAAGAGATTGTATGCCCATAAAGAATTTTTATATACTTGCACTGTCTATAACTGAACCTGTCAACAATGGAATCCCTCCTAATCTGATGCAAATCTTCCTTCAAATTTGATCCTACTCTACTCACTGAAATATCTTTATTGGCGTTCGATCATTGTCAAAGCAACATAGTCAAATTTCATGGTTTTTCACTGGACTTTACATTACTTTTGTCTTCACAATTGAACAAAATGGCACAATCTGCCAACTTACACCTTCTCCATCTTAATTAAATCAGACATCTTTTCTCCTATAACCTGCTAAGATTAGCAGCCCATGCTTGATTATCTCAAGAATTTACGTAGACAATGCTATCCTAGCAGGGATTCCCACATCAACAATGGCTTCTCTCAAAGCCATCATCCATTCCACTGCCAGACTTATTCAGAGAAAAAAAGTTTGATTAATATCCCGGATCAGAGAGACATCCATTGGCTGCTCCTCGAGATGCGTATCAAGTTCAATTTAGGCTGCATCACTTATAATGCCTTGACTACACCAGTCCTACATACTTAGGCAACCTCCTTAAGCTGTCTAAAGGAAAAAGACTATCTAGAAACTAAACCACTTTAACCTTTGAAACAACTAAATTCAAGTCTGGTTTAGGACAGAAGCAATAGTTTTCTGAAGCAACATTCAGTTTGTGGAACTCTCGACTTCTTGATATAAGATACAGCCATTTCATCCTATCTTTCAGGAAAGTCCTTAGGACTTAGAATCTGATTATGATACCGACGGTCGCAAGACTGCCGTACTGTACGATGGCAGTCCAACCACTGCCATCCCATCGGCCCCACTGCCCAATTACAATTAGGGCAGGACCGACACCACCATCAGGATCTTGGATCCTGTGGCAGTGCCCACTGTGCATGGGGGCACATATTGTGTCCCACTCAGTTGTCACAGCCATGCATGCACTGTGTGCCATGCACAACATGGTGCATGATACACAGTGCACCCGACGTGCAACAGGCGCTGCAGGCAGTGCGATGTCTCCTGTTTTTTTCGATAAGCCGAAGCATGCCAATGCAATAACCCTGCCAGCTCTGCAGGGAAATTGGAATGCGGCAGCCGTGATGCCACCGGCTTGGTGGTCTTCTTGGGGCCGCCGCAGCAGCGGTCCAGCGGGAAGACTGCCAAGCACGGATTCGGCACCTTATTGATTAAACAAGCTACTCTTCTGCCCACACAGCACCATCTTCAATGTCACCCTTACGTATTTTCCTACTGTCATATCAGAAGAGACATCATGACTTATATTAAGCTGTTTAAAGTTTGTTGACCTCCCCTTGTTCCATCCTACTGTCCAGTTCCCATAGCCTCTGTCCCTCCTCTTGGTGATCCTGAAATATTCATGTAAACTGTTTGGTTCAATATATTGTGCTTTCATACCTATTCTGTGAGATATATACATATATATTCTTTCCCTCTCCCCTTCCCCTCTGCACTCTTGGGGGGGTGCTTCACGCGAGGGTTAAGTCGCAGTTAATATGAATGCTCCACAGTACAAATGGCCAGCACTCACAGGAGAATATTATCTCAATTTATTGGATAAAAGGTGAACACACACACAGATGCGTTTCGGCGAACTCCTTTCTCAATGGTGGCGGGCGCCATTGTGATACGTCATTTATAATCAATTGGGTACTGAAATGTTTTTGACATAAATGAAGGATTGACAGGTATGTCTCACGACACGCATTCGTAGCATCGCCATAGTGTAACATGATTGTGCTTGGCAATGTCGCTTCTCTTGTTAATTCAGCCAAATGCATAACAATACGTGTACTTAAATCTTATTGCTCTTTCTGGTTTTCTCAAGATACATGTAGTTCCAGTTGGCCTATAATATAGTGCCCTGTATGGGCTAAAGACGGTATACCAATATACCACCATACAGCATATTCAAATAAATAGTAATCAATAATGCATGTTTAAAATCATTAACATTTCATAGTTAGAATACAATTAAAATCCTTAATATGCCCTTTATGGGCTATCTGCCTGTTGGACTTGGCCCTTTTTGCAGGGTCATCCCTGAACTTTTTGCCTTCCTCCTGTATTTTTTTTTTTTTGTTCAAAATACTTTATTGATTTTCACAAGGTCATACAGAAAGGCTGTAACAG
This sequence comes from Triturus cristatus, assembly GCF_964204655.1. Lineage (NCBI taxonomy): Eukaryota > Metazoa > Chordata > Amphibia > Caudata > Salamandridae > Triturus > Triturus cristatus. The sequence goes on along the minus strand of NC_140587.1, from coordinate 95,810,196 downwards.
GGTAAGCATAATATATCCAAGGCAAAGTTTTACATATGTAATCATAAAGTGAGGGTGATGCGCCTTTATGGATAACATGAGTCTAACCCAAGTGATCACTGATAGAAGAAACAAGCATTTACAATGCAATGGTCTCGGCATTGTTAAAGTTAGAGCTATTGGCATTGCTCATGACATTATTTTTGTTTATGTTTTTGTTTTTGAAACATTTTAAAGAAACTGCATTGTTATTTACAATGTCAATAGCTTAATCTGTCTCAAATGCGAGACCTATTGCATTTGCACCCACACAGAGCCACACACACAAAGCCACCCACACACACAGAACCATCTACACAGCTATTCACATAGAGCAACCCACACACAGACAGAGCCACCCACGCATAGAGCCACCTTAAAAAAAAAGCCACACACACACACACACAGAGGCACACACACATAGGCACACACATACACACACACAGAGACCTCTGCAGCAAACACATTAACCCACTGATCCGGGGTGCATAAACCGAGAGGGGGTGCATAAACCGAGAGGGGGTGCATAAACCGAGAGGGGGTGCATACACTCACAGGGGGTGCATAAACCGAGAAGGGGTGCATACACTCACAGGGGGTGCATAAACCGAGAGGGGGTACATAAACCGAGAGGGGGTACATAAACCGAGAGGGGGTGCATTCTTGCGTTCTCTCTACTGAGGGAGAAGTCCTGGCTCACGTAACCCATGTCTGCTTCCAGGAGGCACTGCGAACTTCTGGTGCATCGAGTAGAGTGGCCTGAAGGCGAGTGCAGTCTATACCAGGTAGTCACGGAGACAGCTGAAATGGGACCTTTGGGTATTTCCGGGTGGGTAGGAAGGACGCAGTACCCGAGCGTGCGCTTTGCCGAGTAAATTAATTTGAACACTTATGTGCAGAGAGATTAAGCCAGAGCAGGACTCGAGATGTCCTGGCTTGCTAGAGTAAACTCAATACTACCCATCGACCCCTCAAAGGGCTGGTGTCAGGGAGGGGCAGACATTGAAGTATTATTAGAATGCTAAGGCCTTATACAGGCGCAGCAGGGATACAGGTGAAAGAACATTCATTGTGCATTAGGGATGCGGGCCCTGGAATGGCGCGGTAGCTGGGGCACATAATGCCCTTTGACCCCCTCTTGTGATGTCCCTCCCCTGACACGGTGCTGAGGTGCACGGATGGGAAGCGGCTCGTGGGTGTGAAGGGCTGCTGTTGGTACAGCAGAGCACCCCAGCCATGGCGCAGAGGTGGAGAAGCCAGTCTGTGGTGGTACAGCTAGCTAGCACTAACCAGCGTGAGGATTACCTCACAAACCCACCAAAGGGAGCTCCCATGTGAAAGGGAAACAGGGGATCTATGATACTGGAAAAAAACGAACTGCAGGGTTTTTTTTAAAACCTGATGTCCTAGGAATGCCAGTAAATCAGGAAACATTGAGGAGTCAGCTTTGTGGAGGAAGTTTCTGCAGAGTCGGTGTCCTCAAGAGTTTTTTTTCCTCCAGAATCACACACAATCGTTGAAGTGGTATTCAAGGTGGAAGGACGTAAACTGCACACCGATGGATGTATTTACTAAGCATACATCCAAGAACACACTCCTGTACTGTGCTATTGTGCACACTACATCACTTTAAATAATGTTCAATTTGTGAAGCTTTTTTAGATTGAGACACAGCTGCGCACAATACGCGGGGTTTGGTAACAAGGCTTTGATTCTACAGACTAAACAAGTAGCTGACTTAAAGGGGAGCAAATGGTATGATCAAGAAATTCTGCTGCAGCTTCGGAACCAGGCACGTTGACAATTTCGTTTGTCTGATGACGCATAATCTATCAGTTAAGTAGAGCCGGCAGGCCGGAGCTGCTGAAATGCAGGAAGTACTTTTAGAAGCGGAGAGCTCTGGCATGCAGTCAGAAGAGGAACGTGGGACAGGAATGTACCTTTGAGCCGGAAATCAGGCGCTGTGCGGCGGGGAGTGGCTACAAACATAGACTCATCTGCCTTCACAGAAAATGCACTTCAGAGTACACTACATGAACAGGTGCAACAATGCACACATGTTGCTTAGTCATATATGGCGATTACTGGACTGTTATAAGCAGAGAAGCGATGGCAAATATAATAATCGAATAAAACGTTAGTGCAGTACTTTTTTTTAAAGATTACCACTTCAGATCTGGATAATAATGCTGAAGTTATTTTAATATAGTAATATATCGAATGATTGCACTATTATCAATGCACAACAAATGAAAAAGTTAAAGTGCTCTTTCGCCTTACGGAATGTCAGCTTCTCTACGAGCGAGAATCTGACAGACTACAGATACAACCTGAAACTACTGTCTGAATAAACAAATCTGGTATAGGCAAAGTGACAACCAGACTACTTACAGAGCCGCCCGTGAATTCGGCTTTAAGTCTATGGTCCATTGTTGATCTTTTCACGGATGTCATTTGCCTGTAAATCCAGCACTTCCGGTTCGCATACCAAACAGATCCCATTGCACAACATATTCAGGGAGTCTTGTGAGAGTGGGAGTTACTGGTAATGTGCAATAAGGGCAATCATTGGAGCAATTGGCGGCACCTCGGCCAATCCTAGTGCTCCGCAAAGAATTTCAATGTGCTGATTGGTTACGGAGTCTACACGTGCCTCCTGTCCTACCTTTCTTCAGAGGGTAGATACTCGGCAGGATCGTTTTATTTGTGGTTTGGCTGGCGCTCTTGATGGGGAGTCAGCCTCTTTCGGCTTAGTCAAGGTTGCTGGCTGATCCATGGTGGTCTACAGTGGGCGATGCTTGAACTCTGTCACGACTCGAAGTCACCGCGGCAGTCGAAAGGACCTGTTCACAAGGACAGCCAACATATTCAGGGAGTCTTGTGAGAGTGGGAGGTACTGGTAATGTGCAATAAGGGCAATCATTGGAGCAATTGGCGGCACCTCGGCCAATCCTAGTGCTCCGCAAAGAATTTCAATGTGCTGATTGGTTACGGAGTCTGCACGTGCCTCCTGTCCTACCTTTCTTCAGAGGGTAGATACTCGGCAGGATCGTTTTATTTGTGGTTTGGCTGGCGCTCTTGATGGGGAGTCAGCCTCTTTCGGCTTAGTCAAGGTTGCTGGCTGATCCATGGTGGTCAACAGTGGGCGATGCTTGAACTCTGTCACGACTCGAAGTCACCGCGGCAGTCGAAAGGACCTGTTCACAAGGACAGCCGGTCTCTCACATGACCGAGACTCGTGAGCAGTAGTGGTCGGTGACTCGTGCTTCACGCGAATCTTTCGGCAGTTTAATCTCTAATTTATTGAATTATGAGTTAATGGGAGTTACTGTGCATACTAAATTTGCATCGATCGTCGGAATTCTGCATAGTATTTCCCAGTTACGAAAGTACTCCTGTTTGTTGCTGGGCAGGGTTTGAGGGAGGGCGTTGAATACGTAACAGAGGAAAGAGGGAAAAAAGATGCCCCGGGAGCACCTGAGGTACTGTGGAGGCCTGAAAGCGCTGAGAACCGAGAGTTGGCTCCGGGGATACAAGGTAAGGGCTGAACAGCTACGGGCTCGAGCCGCAGGGACACCACCGCCTTTCTCCGAGGCTGAGAAGAACTGCCTCGGAGAAACGCAGCGTCCTTTTCGGATTTGGGGGCGTGTTTTGCTGTTGTCTCCTCCCTGAGACTTCTCGCAAAAAACACGCCCCCCGATCCGAAAAGGACGGGGCATAATAGGAGTGACTGGACCTCTTCTCCAGTGGCTGGCCAGCATTTAAGAGGCCAGCCAATGGAGAACAGGAGAGAAGAGGGGCGGGTGCAAGCCCCTCTTCTCAAAGACATTAAATCTCCGGACTTCCGGTCTGCCGACCGGATGGTCCCGAGACCTAAAAAGGACAGGCCAAAGAAGGGAAAATGGAAGAGAAGGGAAGGAAGAGCAACGACTAGACTGACCTGTTGTTGGCTGTGTTATGACTCTGGGCACTTTACCACTGCTGATCAGTGATAAAGTGCATATGCTCTCTATGTTAAATTGATGTATTGATTAGTGACTCCATGATTGGGTTATTTGATTTACTTGTCAGACTCTAGTACAGTGCACCATGGGTGCCCAGGGCTTGTAAATCAAATGAGGCTCGTGGGCTTGCAGCACTGGTTGTGCCACCCACAGAAGCAGCTTGTAAAGTGTGTCTCAGGCCTGCCATTGCAGAGCCTGTGTGCAGTCTAGTACTGCCATGCTGACTGGGTAAGTGCACCCACTTACCAGTCCCTAAACCTTCCCTTTTCTTCATATCAGACACCCCTAAGGTAGGCCCAAGGGCAAGGTGTATTGTAAGTATAAGGTAGGACATGCCCTAGTGTGTGTGGCATGTCCTAATAGTGAATTACAGCCATTTTCGTTTTTCACTATTGCAAGGCTACCAGTCCCCATAGGCCAGAATGGGCAGTTTGATTATAACACCTTATAATCCTAACTGACCCAGGGAACATGGTAGAAATTCTAGTTTAGTATGCCTGAACTCAGAATGATAAAATACATATTTTAGTAAAGTTGGTTTTAACATTCTGTATTTGAAAATACAACTTTTAGAAAGTACTTATTTTCTTACCTAACCATCCGGCCTGCCTCTGCTAGCTTGTGCATTGTGTGTCTGGTTTTGTGAGTGACAGGGGCTGGGGGATTCCAGGAGACAGGGTGAGTCAGCACAGGACTGAATAGACCCATCTGCATGTAGACTGGTGGGAGGTGTCAGCACCTAGGTCTGAATAGGGCTGTGCCTGCTTTCCACAATGCTGGCTCCACCTCCTGTGGTGCGTCTAATGTCCCTGGCCCACACTGTCAAAGGAAAGGAGTCCTATAAACAAAGTGCTCCAGGACTGCACAGAACTGGTTTGGACTAGGTACAGGCCCCTCTGCCTTCATAGGACAAAGGATTTAGTAGTATAAATATGGGGACCCAGACCCCAAGACTTTAGATCACTTCTGGAACAGCAAAATGAACCTCTGCCAAGGAGAAGAACCAAGGAAGCTGTAGGAGTTAGACTGCCCCCCTGCCAGTGTGCTGTGTTACTGGGTTGGCCTACAGTGGTGTCTTCAGTGCCAAGGAGAGGAGAAGGAACTTTCAAATAACTTTCATCATCTTGCAGAGTATTACTCCAAGGACTTGAACTTGTGCTTGCATCCTGCTGAAGTCTCAGGGACAAATGACTTCACCACCAGCTCCCCTCTGAATTTCCTTGCTGGGAATTCTGTCTGCAGAAGCCTGTGTTTCGCTGGGAGCTGTAAGCGCGACTCAGCAAAGAAGAAGCGTGTCGCAGCTGTTGCTGTCGCATCGCTGGAGAAGTGCGTCGCCGCCACAGCCGTAACTGCCGCTTCACCAGAGAAGTGTGCCTTCGTCAAAGCTGTCACCCGACGCATCACCGGAGAAGCGTGTCGCCGCCGCAGAGATCACCATCGCATCACCGGAGAAGCGTGTCACATGGCCTGTCGCGGCTCCAAAGTTACAGAGTTCGCTGCACGGCCGCCGAGCGTGTACGCATCGTCTTCACGTCATCGCATCAAGGGCGCTATCTTATCGCACCGGATTGTCGCATCGCATCGAGGTGCCAGCTTGTTGCATCGTAACCAGAAAGCAGTATGAGAAGCAACGCATCACCTCCCCTCCGGTAAGGACCAAGACGCATCCCCTACTCTGCACAAGCATTGAGGCGTGATGCATCGTCTCCCCCGAAGTAAGGAACCAACGCATCTCCATCCCTGCGAACCTTTTGTTTGTTTTGGGATATGCATCCAGGTACTTTTGTGAGACCTTTGTCGCATTTATCATCAACTTGAACTAAATGACTTCTACCATCTTTAAGTCTATTTTGAGTACAGTATTGTGGATTTTTGTTGTTTGTGGTCTTGTGTTAAGCCTATATAAAGAATACTTATTTTTTATAAAACCTGTGTGGTGTCCATCTGTGGTGTTTTCACTGTATTACTGTATGTGTTCACAAATGCTTAACACACTGCCTCTAAGATAAGCCTGTCTGCTCATGCCAAGCTACCAAGGGGGTGAGCAGGGGTTATCCAGTAGTGTAATCCCCTTTCCCTGACTTAGAAGCAAGGGTCCCTATTTGGTCAGAGGTACTTACCTCTTCGAACTAGAGACCCCCAGTTCTAACACTGCCATACATACATCAATAAAACAGATTAGCTTCAGATTATAATGCTCTCTATAGGGTTCATCTAATCACACTATGCCTTGTAGGCCCAAGTGTATCGAGAGTGGGAGGATAAATGCCTAAATTTACCATGGTCCTCCTAGTCCTTCACACACACACAAACCTATGTTCTTAATGTACAGGCAACCAATATGGGCAAATATACGTTCTACTAATCCATTACCTAGGGAGCCATGTGGAGTTGACCAAAATATCTCTTTTATATTTCTACAAATTCATAAATGTACCACCAGTTCTTCTCGTTGGTGCCTTGGTATGCACATCAAAAAATTGTACCTAGATTCTAGTCTACGGAGTCAGTTCTTTGTCCCCTGCTCTGATATCCCTGGGCACATGGTCCAAGTAAAAAAAACCTCAACAAATTCCTGTTACTGCCATGATGGGGTTCAAAGTGTCTAGCCACCAGATACATAGCATCCTTGTTAGTGGTGGCTCTAAGAATTCATATTTTAGCAGGGTGTATGGTGTTGCCGATCTAGCTCACATGACAGGGACATACCAGGCAATACACTGTAAAGGTTGTATTGCAATTCATAAATTTAGTAATCTTCTTGGGTACCGTGACACTTGGAAAATCATATGTCAACACTTTACTGCTATTAGCACAGGCCTTGCACCTACCACAAGGAAAAAAGCCTTTAAAATAATTGAACCCTGACTATTATCTCGGGACAGAGGACTCTGTACTAGCTGATCTTTTATCGACCTTGCCTATCTAAACGTCAGTAGAAGGGATTCTGGAAGATCTACCTCATAACGTGGTCATATTTAAGGATCTACCAGTTTCTCCGTAATACCCCTCTAATGCTATTTACAACATTTGAGAAATTGGTGATCATCCTAAATTTGTTTTGAGTATCTCTCTTGCTGCGTTTATATTTGAGAAGGGCTACTCTCGATTTTTCTTGGTCCCTTGCCTTCGCTCTATTTAGTATTTCCTTTGGATAGACTGATTTCAAATCTCTGGATACTTGAGTTTGCAGCTGTCTTGAAATCACAATCTCTAGTGCAATTTCCCTTTATACTCAGTAATTTACCATATAGAATGCTATTTTTTTTAGCTTTGTCACTTGACTACTAGTGGCATGCAGTAGAGAATTCTCTGCCGTAGGTTTTCTATACAAAGCCGTGCATAAACTCTCATCAAAGACAAAAACTCGTAAGTCTAAAACATTCACAACTTATCTCTCTGGTGAACCTTAGATTGACCTCATTTCTATTAAGTGCTGCCAGGCATTCATTTGCTTATTGTTCTGATCCTCTGTATATAATAAACAAATAATCAAAATATCTATCCCAACTCACTATGTTGTTAACCCATTCATCATGGGTCTCTGACCAAGCCACCCACTTCTCCCACTAGCCCAAGAACAAGTTTGCATAGCAGGGGGTTAAGCAGGTGCCCATTACTGACCCCTGTCTTTGTTTGTAGAGATGGTCCTGAAATAGAAAATGTGTATTATGTAAACAGAAATGTACAGATTCAGTCTACATGGCATTATGCTCCATGTACTTCAATGAGCGTCCATCAAAAAAATATCTGAATACATCCAGTCCATTTTTATGCTCAATACTCGTGTAGAGGCTAGAAATATCCAGCGCTCCCATTAGGAAGTCTGATTCCCATGTGATTCATTGAATCTGTCTCAGGAAATCCTTAGTATTCTAAACATACGCGGTAAGATGGATTACATGTTCAAACAAAAAGTGATCCAGATAAATTAACATGTTCTCTGTGAGACTTCCCTGTGAAGAAAAAGTAAGAAGCACTGGGGTTTAGTCCTGTTTTTATGGACTTTAGGTAGATGATAAAAGGTAGGTAACCATGGATGGGGACAGCAAAGAAAACTGTACTCACTGTCAAGCATCCCTTTGTTATACCATCTCTGAATCAAAGTGTGATATTCCCTGATGCTATTGTTAAAGTCCTTCATAGATGTTTTCAAGAAACTGGTTGTATCCTTTAGTTGTCTCGGTGCTTTCTTACATTAGTTGTGTCTTGTTTGTAGCACAATGTTACCCCCTTTGTTTAATTATTTACAAATGATCGTTTTATCATCTTGTAGATTCTTTAATGCTTTCCTTTGATCGTTGGTAATGTTCATTCTACTCACTTGATTTGCACTTTTTACACGGTCTTTGCTCCAACAGCCCTATTAGGACTTTGATAGTCAGACCACCATTGCACTGCTGTAACTGTGTTCCCTGGCGGTCTGAGGGCTACAATATGCTTGGTGGTGCCCTGAGGCACAGCGAAGCATATTAAAACTTTCCTCCACGCCAGCAGTGTCTTGGAGGTTCTTCTTCCATGTAACTGCTTGCGGTAAGGAAAGTCTTTCCCCTGTGCACGGGGTGCAAGCTGGAGGGGCATATGTTGTGCCCCTTATAGATTTGCACCACTGTTTCTGCATGGGAAGGAATACACAACATAATGCATTCCCTCACGTGCAGGAACATGCACTGGCAGTCCCGCAACTGTGCTGTTTAAGGCTCACAATGAGCCTTTAGACAGCACTGCTGCGGGACCGCTACGCCGCCTGCCCAACAGACCACAAAATTACTTGCAATCTGGTGGGCAGGTGGTGGTGAGTTTTGGTGGTCCTGGAGAGAGGCGGTGGCATGCCACCCGCTCCAGGACTGCCAAAACTCATAATCAGGCCCTTAATGTTTTTGTATTTTATGTTGGGTTTGTATAGAAAGAACACATAAGGTAATTCTTATAACAACCTCTGCTGACACTCCAGTAAGAAGAATCATCAACAATTCCTTAACTACTGGAATATTTCCAGAAGAACTCAAAAAGTCATACATACGCCCATTAAAGAAAAAATTAAACTTGGGTCCTCTAAACCCTGACAACTACAGACCAATTACAAATGGGCCTTTCCTGGGAAAACTGATAGAAAGAGCAGCATTTGCCCAGATGTCACAATTCATTGAAGATAATGCCATACTTTCAGACTTCCAAACGGAATTCCATACAGGAAGAGGCACAGAACAGAATCTGCCCTCCTTGCCATCTGGGATGACCTGAAGAACACAGGTGACGGCAACGGGGTTGCTTTGCTACTTCTCATTGACCTCTCAACTGGAATGCCCCAAAGACATTGGAAACTCACCAATTTTCAGTTGTCTCAGAGCCGTGGATCAATGTCTGATGTGGAGCCATTTTAAATTGAACGCTTCCAAAACGGAAATGCTCACATGTGGCAATTGGAAACATTATGACCCGCTCGCCGCATGGCCTGATGATCTGGCAACACTGCCTAAAGTATCGAAGGAAGTAAGAAACCTTGGAATGACCATGGACTCCAAGCTATCAATGAATTCCCAAGTGGATAAACCAGCAAGAAAAAGCATTGTTACTATAAAAACTCTACTACAAATCCTCCACCATTTGGGATTTCCACACAAGGTCCAGGCTACCATCTACCTTGTTCTGTCCACACTCGATTACACCAATAACCTCCACCAGGGATCACCTTTAACAACAATGAAAGACTACAATGGATTCAGAACTCGTCTGTCAGACTACTCTTACATATAAAACCACAAGACCACATCTCCACTGCCTTGAAAGCCCTATATTGGTTACCAGTTGCCATAAGATCCACGGTCAAGCTTCTTTATATCACCCATAAAGCGAAACATGGAATGAGACCACTCTTCATCAGGAATAAAATCACCAAACACATTCAACAAAGGAACCTCCGCTTTATTGTGGCACCTCGCCTCAATGTCCCAGCGTACAAGAAAATTAACATTAGTGGCACATCCTTCTCTGTTCAAGCAGCCAAATTATGGAACTCTTTACCCCCAAAATAGATCCACGGAAAACCACCTTATCTTCAGAAAACTACTCAAGAATTAGCTCTTCCCCACATGACCACCATGCGCAATCAGAAATATACAGAATACCCCTCTGTATATAAGCATTTATTTGTACTATAGATATGTACCAATATATGTGTGTATTGCTTTGTATAAACATGTAGAATAATTATGTTAAAAAATATAGATATTCATTAGTTCTGCTTAAAAAATTTACATTTTACTGACAGTTACATTTTTCTATGTTTTCAACATGTATATAAGTGACGCATAAATAAGTAAATCTTATATAGTAAATATCTATAATTGCTTCACTATTGAATTACAAAAAAAATATTTTAAAGTACAACACTTGAAAGCTGTAATTTATTCAATGCATCTTTAATCCACATATACTTTCTTCCTTTATGCATCTATATCCCGTCCATGTACGTATGGATCTATATATTTATTACTTTTCTTCTAATTCAGCATATCTAATGCGCTACTCTATTTCCCACCCTATACCGCTCTCAATGTATCCTTCACGTCAACTCTTTGGCTCATCTCAAACCTCTTTCTACTACTCTTTCCAATGCACTACCCAATTTCTCACCCTATACCGCTATCAAAATATCCTCTATCTCCACACTCTCATTCATCCCAAACCCCATACCACTACTATGACCCCGAAAATAACCCTTTCTAGACTCTTCCCTACTCTACCCCTCCTTGCATCATCTCATAACTCTTTTACTATTCAAATTCAAATTCAAAACAAGCCTTATTCGGTTGTAAAAAGAAACAGCCATAAAAGCACAGCGTATTTACAGTGAAAAAATCTAAGCATTTCAGAGACATATAACCATCCTAAAAATGTCATACAGCTAACAAATTCATTTAAGCACAATACATTTTCTCAATCTACCACCAGGCGAAGAAATTTTCTTAAAGTATAAGCTCTGCCAACAGAAGTTCGAGGTAGAGTATATGAAAGTGCTTAGTGCAATCACAACAAAGTGGCGGTAGGCTTAAAAACAACAGTTAAAAACATTTAAAAAATGAGTACCGCAATTTTAAGACAAGAGACAGACACTGAAGGCGTTCGCACATTTCCCAAAAACTTTTAAAGAGGAAAGAACAACCCGTATTTAGTCAAGGTTCTGTCTGTGCCTAACAATTAGTTTCAAAAATGTGGCTATAGATTTAGCAAAAGGTTCAGCATCTAGATATTGAAGGGCAAGAAATGCAGGGCGGCACTTGTGGAGACCCCAAATTTTTAAAATTGGAATAAGCCACTGTTTCCTCAAATCCTGGTAGAATTTGCAGAACAGCGTTATGTGAATTGTGGTTTGAGGGGAAGTCTCATCGCAGGGACAAACTTGAAGAGATTTTTCCCAGGCATTAATTTTGGGAAAGGTAACCAGATGATGAAAAATGTTTAATCTAAATCTGGTTAACGAAAATCTCTCGAAACCCGAGAAATTAAAAGTTAAATAAGGCTGAATTGTCAAAGTTGTTTGAATCAATAATGAGTGTTGCACAGTAACTTTAGAGGCTTCACCAGACAATCTCAAGGACTCTAGGTGAGCCAAGCAAACCTTTTTAAACTGTTTTCTCGGTATTGCAGCAATTAAAATGGGGGAGTAAAAATATTGTGACATGCCAAGGTCTGTAAGGAATTTCTTAATATAGGAAAGCCATCCGATCTTATGTACGTTATCGAAGGAAAGGCAGTCCTCAATGAAGCCTTGGCAAAAGGTGGTTTCATTAGATGACCAAATGCGATGCCATAGGAGAAGGGGTTGAATCCTAATCAGGTCTGTAAAATAAGGCAGACCTGCTTCCAGATGACAGGCATAGGTCGACGTAGCCCGCGGGACTGCCAATAGAAATCTTTAAAAAGTATTTTCTACCTTTTGCACCTCCGCGACCTTGGCATATCCCCAAACGCCAGCCCCATAAATTACGCTACCAATACATTTTGCCCTATAGATCTCTAAGAGTTCTATGGTAGGTCGTCTACCTAATTTATTTGCAAAATTGGCCAAAGCAGCTGTTGTTCTCATAAAAGTAAGTTTCCTAGATTCAATAGCGTGTTTCCAAGAGCTTTTATGATCGAATACAATGCCCAGATACGGATATGTGGTAGTGCTCTCTAGTTTTTGGTTTTCAATGAAAATGGTCTTTGTGTTCTTAGTCCTTGACCCGACAGACATTACAAACGTTTTTTTAATGTTAATCTTAAAGGTCAAGGTTGGCCATAAAGGTGTACTATTTCATGAGAGCACGCTGTAATTCCATGGGGGTACGCGCTAAGATTACAGCGTCGTCCGTATAGAGTAGAGCCGGAATTGAGCGATTACTTAGGGTGGGGAGGTCCTGGAACCCCGTTAACATGGCTTTTTCCAGGCCATTGGTATATAGATTAAATAAGAACGGGGCCAGGACACACCTCTGCCTTACCCCCGCTCCACTCTGAACAACCTTGTTACCTCTCCCCCATGCCGTATCTGACTCTAGCTGTGGCATCTGAGTATAGTGCGCGTAGAAAGGTTATGAGGGGCTTCTCTATCCCCATCTCCGCTAAGATTGTCCACAGCTTAGTATGGGTAACGCAATCGAACGCTGCTGAGAGGTCAACATATGCCATATGTAGAGCCCCCCCTTTTGCATCCACATATTTGCTTATTAATAAAGATAAATTGAGGGCTTGCCCTGTGGCCCTCACGGAACCCAAATTGAAGATCAGACAAAGCTATATTATCAGATGCCTATTGCTGGAGTCGGCCCAAGATAACACGGCCAACTAGTTTCCCCACAGAATCCAGCAGGGAAATGGGCCGGTAACAGGATGGCAATTGACGGTCCCCTTTTTTAAATATGGGCACAAGAATTGATTTGGACCATGAATCAACAGGACCCAGAGCACAAGATTCTTGGCGAACCCTAGTTAAAATTGGAAGCCATAGTTCCGTGGTAAATTTAAAAAAATCAATTGGGACCCCGTCGGGGCCCGGCGCTTTACCATTTTTACTAGCCATTAGGGCAATCTCCACCTCCTCGTATGATATGTTAATGGGCAAGGGGAAGGTTGAAGTTCTTGACCCCGATAAGGTTAAAATTATTGCGTTTGGAGGAAGGCTGAATATCTGCTCAAAATAGTCAACCCATAGCTGTTCATCGATTGCAACATCAATACTGGGGTTAGCCGTTATATCTGTTAGGAATGGAGACTTCACAACCTTCCAAAAAGCGGCGCTATCCTTAAGAGTACAGGATTTATGGAGTTTGTCCCAAAGATCTTTTTTCAGGTTATTCTTCCTATGTTTTAAGGCCTGTCTATAGTTTTTCCTGGCGATTGCAATTTCCTTTGTGTTTCTAACCTTTTCATGAAGGGCAGCTTTGAGATTTTGATGTGCTTTCGAACAAGAAGTGTCAAACCATCTTCTCGCTTTATTTTTACTATTTTTGATGTTAACAAATAAAATTTCCTTAATTGCTGCTAGGAGTACTGCAAAACTTTCCATGATAACCTCGTTCGAGGTCGCTGGATCAAGGCATTTATCAATCACTGGTCTTAATCTTTCAACCAGGGTCGTTGTAATAGCCGTCTGATCCACTTTTTCCCACCTTAATGTATAACCATTTAATCTATCTAATATTAAGTTATTTTGAGTTAGAGTTGTCTCGATATTAAACCTCTCAGATTTCATGGTGGTATTTAAGGTGATACTAATTGGAAAATGATCGCTAATAGCGATATCATGGGTTTTACAGGTAAGTAACTGTTTGCCCGCTGCCGAGGAAAAGAAAATAAAGTCAATTATACTTAGCTTGCCTCTACCATTAAAAGTAGGCACAACATTTCATATCTCCCAAAAGAAGCCTTTCTATTCCCGTCCCTCTAAATCTTCCCCCGCCACCTCCCTTTTAATCATCCCAAGCCTCCTCCTACTGCTATGAGCTCCAAAATAAACAAACTATCCTTTTCAATCCAAATAACAGACTAACATGTCCACCACTCAAATGGATTTTCTATTTCACTATACTAATTCACCACTAATCCTTTATGAGTTCCGGAGTAGTGTGCTACTCGCCGAAACAGCGCTTCAACACCTCATAAGGGGTAGCAAGCACTATATAAGTGCAAACCTTTTTCCCTCCTCTATCCCTCCACTATCCTTTTCAATCCAAATACTTGACTAACATATCCACCGCTCAAATTACTTTCATATTTCACTATACAAATTCACTACTAATCCTTTCTAGGTTCCAGAGTACCGAAAAAGTGCTTAGACACCTCATCAGGGTTAGTAAGCGCTATATAAATGCAATTACAATATAATAAATGATCCATAACCCCTATTTTATTATTGTATGATAATGTGTTTCAAATTGCAATATGGAATGTCATTGATCAGATTGTTGTAAAGTGCAGTGTAGTACAGTACAGTGAAGGAGAGTGTCACAGAGTCTAGTGTCATAGAGCGGAGTATTGTAGAGTGGAATAGAGTGGTGTGATGTAGCATACAGTGGAGTAAGGTGTAATACAGTGGAGAAGCGTGTATCGTGGAGTATCGTGTTGTACAGTGTTGTGGTGTGTCGTACAGTAGAGCTGAGTGTTGTACAGTGGAATGTCGTTGACTGAGAAACATGAAATAGAGTGGAGTGGAGTGGATTGTCATCAAGTAGAGTAGCACAGAGTGTAATAGTGTGTAGTGGCATAGAGTGGAGTTCCGTGGAGTAGAATGTCATACATTTTCGTGTTATCAAGTGTGGTGTTGTGCAGTAGAGTGGCGGAGAGTTTCGTACAGTGTATTGTTATATAGTGCAGTATCATTATTTGTGAGAACACAGTGCATGGTAGAGTAGCGAGTTATAGTTAGTGCTGACTGATTAGCAGCTAAAATAGTGCGTAAAGAGATCCGCTATTAAAAATAATTTGAATGTGGTGGATATATTGTAAATTAAAGTTATAACTATAACTTTGGAATCTTTAAATGTTTTGTAGTTTAAACTTCGTTTGCGTAGGGAAAATAAGTTTTCCTAACCATAATTAAGCTTCAACCTTCGTTTTTTAATTAAATGTCATTGTTTAAAAAAAGAATTGTTAATAAAAACGTGTTTCGCATCGTAGAGTCCAGTGTCACAAGTGGATAGTTGTGTGGAGTGTCATACAATTCACTGGAGGAGAGTGTTGTAAAGTCTGTTGTCAAATACTGGAGTACTGTAGTTTGGAATTGAGTCGAGTGTAGTAGCATATCATGCTGTGAAGTGAAGCGTTATACTGTGTAGTGGCATGCTGTCTCATGTAGTAGATACAAGTATTGTTGACAGGATCAGCGAATTGTACAGTGCAATGACGTGTTAATCAGTAGAGTAGGGTGTCGTGCGCTGTCCTGGAGTAGAGTTTTTAAAGTGTAGTAATGTAAAGTAGAGTGTCAGAGTGGAGTATCATCAAGCGGAGTGTCGTAGAGTACAGTAGAGGAGAGTGTCCTAGAGTGGAGTGGTGTATCGCAGAGAGAATTTGAGTGGTGTGTCGTCGAGTATCGTATAGTGTAGTACAGAGGCGTAGAGCAGATGGGCATAGAAAGGAGTAGGGTGGCATAGAGTGTAGTACAGTGTTGTAGAGTGGAGTTGCATACAATGTTCTAGAGTGTCAGAGAGCGGAGCAGCGTAATGCGGAGGATAATACAGTGGCATAGAGTCGGGTAAAGTGTTGTAGAGTGGAGTATAGTGAAGTGAAGTACACTGGTGGAAGTAGTATGAAGCAGAGAAAAGCGTGTGTCATAGACTACAGTGGCGTGGAGAGGCATAAAAATACAGTCAAGTAAAGTGTCATGAATTAGAGTACCATGTTGCACAGTAGAGTGCAGTGGGGTCGTACAGTATTGGAAAGTGATGTAGATTACAGAAGAGTAGCATACAGTCTAGTAGATTTTTGTAGAATGGAGTGTTGTACAGTGTTATATAGTGGATTGGCAGACAGTGTTATAGAGTACAATGGCATTGAGTGGCGTACAGTGGAGTAGAGGGGAGTACTCAACACACAGAAGGAAGTCGGAGTGAAAAGAGAAATGCTTAAAGAGTTATAATAGACAAAGTCAACATGTTTGAAAAACTGCCCTCACCCACACGAATGTGGCATGCTTCATCATAGGGCTGCTGAACACACCCCTGCGCAAACAACGCCTGGATGGAACAATAGTGTGGGGGAGACAAAACAAACACAAAGAATAGTAGGGCTCATGTGTATAATGAGTGCAGAAATTATTGTTAAAACTAGCTCAGGGATCTCCCAAAGCCTATTTTATTCCTGGACACCCAGGCCAGGGTTAAAAAGGTCTAACAACCTAGAGGATGTTGGTGAGCACGGTCTGTTATGCACGTTGGCCCCTCCCCTCTGCAGATTAGTCAACATGTTTCAGCCGGCTTTTTGTGTCTTCCCCGGCTTTCTTCAGGACTGAAAGATCCCAGTTGTCCTGCCCTCCTTTCTATATTAGAGGGTCTAAGACTAACCCTGTACTTACGTATGGGTTTTGTATGCACACTTTGGATATGATCTGTAAGTGAAAAAATAATAAAGTGAAATATGTGTTCGTGTTTGCATAAAAACATGCTGCTCTGTCACTCTAAACTTAATCCACGCGTACGGTTAATTGCATGTATCTTTATAGTGGAGTACTGTCAGAGTAGAGTGAGGTTCAATGGCAAACATAGAGTTGCATACAGTGTCGTAAGGTGGAGTAGAGAATCGTATCGTAGAGTGCTCAACAGTGGCATACAGTATAGTACAGTGGAGTGAAGAAGTAAAGGCAGAAGTAAGGTGTAGAGTAGCATACCCTGTAGTAGAGTGTTGTGGAGTGGAGTTGCATAGAGAACAGTAGCTTGTGAAACAGTAGAGCTGCATAGAGTGGATTGTTGTATAGTAGCGTAGAGTGAGGTAAAGTCCCATACAGTGGAGTAGAGTAACGTAGTGTGGAATAAAATCCAATAAAAAGGTATAAAAATGGGATGTTGGTGTGCGTGTACTGGTGCGTGGCCAGCGGTGTGCGTAGACAGGCACTTTGCTGATGGTGAGCGTGGTCTGGCGATTGACTGGTGGTGTATGGGTGGACTGGCCCTTGGATGGCAGTGTGCATGGACTGGAGTTTGGCTTACAGTGTGTGAGTAGTGATCTGATGCTGGTCACTACACACCCTGTTAGCCAAATGCCAGTGCACACACTTATGTGGACATATTAAAATGATGGGCCCTTGAATGACTCTGTCTGTTGATGTGAGTGTTGTAATGTGCTGGGTCCACAGCTGGCAGTGTGAATGGTCTTGTATGTGAAGGAGGGTCATGTTTCACCATATAAATTCCCAACACAACATTCTGCTCGACCCAGGCAGCATGAAGCCCCCTGCATAGGCCCCATCAGTTAAAACCTGGGAGATGCGTTATCTTGACCATTTTATCTTACTCAGTCACTTAGTGCCTTAGTAGCTCACACCTCCCTTGATACATCTACATATAGGCCCAAGGCCAGGGCCTCATTTTATCCTCCTCAATAATAAAATCTACCAGGCCCCACTAATCTCAAACATGAATTTCTCTTGTGCCCAGCACGGCGAGGCAGCCTCGCCAACCACAGAAACTTTCCACAGTTACAAAAATAGCCTATATCCACATAGACAGGACCAGCTAGTACATTCTCGTTATTTCATAAGTAGTGTTTGCCTTTCCAAGCTTGCTCAAAATGAAACCACGACGGCACCTTGGCATGATAACACCTGTTTCAAAGTTCCGCTTTCAGATACATTTTCCGAGAAATTTATGATAAAAATATTCTTTGTTTATAAGTTGCGGTCAAGCATTGCTAACCACCCGATCAAACACCTGGTCCACTGTAGGTACCACTTCTGTGTTCTTATGGTACCACTTCTGTATTCTAAGGATTTTAGCAACATCACTGTGTGCTTGCGGTCAAGCACCTACGTCAATGTGGTTTGATAGTTCTGCATTAAACAGGTATAAAAGACCTGCGCCCTAGTTGGTACCACATCTGTGTTCTTATGGTACCACTTCTGTATTCTCAGGATTTTAGCAACATCACTATACCCTAGTTGGTGCAAAGAACTCTTCTGCAGTGCCATGCACGGCGTGGGTTCCCGGCAGGCCGTATATCTGCATTGGGCCTAAGAAGCCTACTCTCAGGTGGTAGAGCCCAATCTATATTAAAATCGTTCCTTTTTTAGCCTTTTGTCTTATTCTCGGTTTCTCATCCTCACCCAATTCATTGCATTTAATGTACTCTAAATATTGTGACTCTTGATGGTTAAGTTTTCTCATGTCAGGTTTGCCTTCTAGGCACGTTTATTAATATGTGATTTGTGTTGCTTTTTCTGACTGATTAAAATTGGGATTTTAATTTTCTCTCTAAACTAATGCATTTAATATAGATCTTTTTGCTGTGTTAATGACATAATGAATAAAAGTGCCACTTCAAAGCAAGGTCTTCGTTTCACACCCGTGTTCATTATTGTTAGACAAACTTTGTTTGAGCTGCGGTAGACCACACCAGGAGGGGTTAGATTTACCCTTCAACAGCTGGCGGCCACGAAGCCCTTGTGCGGACTGTTCTTGCCTGCAGCACGGACCTGGGACACTCTGCCAGATTTCTCCCAAACTCCCCCCGCCTCTCCGCACCACTGGCTACTGGGTATGTCAGGGACATGTTTTTTTCCCCTGAATTTATTCCGGTCTCTTGTGTGTGGTTGGGAGGGGTGAGCCCTCTTGGGTGTCTGACTGTTCCTAGGTCCTCTGTAGCGTTCTGTCCTGCCACGACCACCACCTTCTCCGTCTGTGTGAGGTCACGGTTCTCACCTTTTTCTTCAGATGTTATAGTGTCTCTTTTGGTTGAATGCGTCTTGTGGTTACATTTCTTGGTTTCCCGGTTTGAGTCCACAAAGATGTTCATGTTTTGAGTTTGTGAGCCAGGTTCATGTCCTGTCTATGGTTGGTCACGGTTTGAGTCCATTACCCAGGTTCAAGTCCTGTTTGTGGTTGGTCACGGTTTGAGTCCGTGACCCAGGTTCAAGTCCTGTTTATGGTTTGTCACAGTTTGAGTCCGTGACCCAGGTTCAAGTTCTGTCTATGGTTGGTCACGGATGGAGTCTGTGACCCAGGTTCAAGTCCTGTTTCTGGTTGGTCGCGGTTTGAGTCCGTGAACAACGTTCCACTCCGGTTAGTGGTTTTTGAGTCCACAGATATTCACGGTTTGAGTCCGTGAACAAGGTTCAAGTCCTGATTGTGGTTCTATTGCTTTTATTATTGGTTGTGACATTATTGGAATACTGAATGATTGACTGTCCAGACTTGAGTCCTGTTTGCCATTAAACCGCTTCCCTTATCTCTCTTCTGTTGCATTTTAAAGTTTGTCTTTTGCCACATTTACGTTCCTTTTAGCTAGTCTGTATGTTTTATTATTTGCCTTTTTTATTTATCTTGCGGTTGTGGTTTCCTGATCAGGATCCCTTTTCAATGCGTGCCTACCGGTCTTTTAATAACAGTGCCTATCTGCTCTTTTCATATCTCAGCCTCCATCACTCCTGTTGCTGCCTTGACACTTTCACACATCCCCAAGTTGGGTGTCATGGCCGCTAGTTAAGAAGTTGTACCTGTTGCTGCCCTTGACACTTCCACACACCCTAGTCAAGTGTCATTGCTGCTAGTTAGAATGTGTCTGGGTTGCACTCACACGTCTCTCCACACCTTAAGCCTGCAACCCCGCTAGGCAGCACCCCCTAACTCTTCGAAGTTGTTACTGCCTTGCCACTTTCCTGCCCGTCTAGTTGATTGTGACACGGCTGCAAGGTAGAGGATGTCTGGGTTGCACTAACGCCTCTCCACACCTTAGACTTAATTTATTTTCTCACATTTTTGTCTAGCATTTGTTTTTGCAACAGCTAGCCAAAAGGAGGAGCTTCACCGCGCCCTCCTTGACCGTGCTGTCCAACCACCCTCCACGTATTATGAATTTCGCTATCCATTTAGTACACGGTACCGCCACAGCCGTCTATAATTCCACTTTCAATCACATAATTCCCCATACACAACATCAGAGTGACATCCTAGCCGTCATGTGGGATATCCTGGGGGTGACCTTCACACCCACCACTTAAGTTCACTTCTCTATACTCTCCTTGACTGACTTCCCGCCCACGCACGCACGTCTCCCTCGCCATCCCCGGACACCACTCGCCCTGGTCTGCTCTGGCCTGACCACATATCTAATTCTTTCACCACATCCACCCCCACTCCGCTCCTTCTGAACACTCTGCTATGTCCCCAATTGTGATCATCACTGACGGGGAGTCTTCACTAGACTCCACACATTCTGTGGCTTCATCTGAAGCAGCCACTCTCCCACATCCTAATGCCCCTGCCTCTCCCACACTCTCCACCTTTTACATTTCAGTCGACCACGCACACTCTCTAGATGACTTGTCGCCCCTCCTGTACCACGCACACTCTCTAGACAACCCGTCGCCCCTCTTAAGGGCACTCCTGCAGGACTACTCACAAGATTCTGCACCCTTGCCTGCCCTTCCTAGTCCACCCCCTTGCTCCAACTCAATATAAGGGAATGACCGACAACTACCACGACGATACACCACCTCAACTCACGGTACACCTGATTAACAATAACGTCGTGGGTCTTTCAGACAGTCACCCATCTTACTTTATCCACGTGACACCCTTAACAAGTACTGTCCTTCTCACTATATTCCAAGCATTAGGTATTGACTACACTCACACACGGCAGGTCACGCTCACCATAGCACCGGCATTTGCTTACCCCATTGCATCAAAACCGTGCGCACCAAAGCGCGGCAAAAAATAACATCTCCTGTTAGACGCCTCCACACTGAAAGTCCCATGAATAGAATATTGGGCGCTTCTGTGCATAAAACACCAGATTACATTTACGTACGTATTCGCCTAGTATCCCCAGGTTTAGAAATACCGACCACATTGACCACTTCGTGGCCACGGATCCCACTACAAAGTAAGGTTATTGCCGCCCTTTCCCGCAATCAGCCCCAATTTCCTGATTTCTCCCCTGAGTGAGTATATACCGGACCACAGGACCTGGACTTGAGAGAAATAATTTATCTTAGTGTTATTGACGCTATAGGAGATGAACTTGTAAAAAACCTGCATCCCCACAACCCCAATAATTAAACAGGAAAGGATAAATAGGGTGCGCCCCCCGCAGCAACCACACTGCTCCCCTCAGGCTTATTCCGGGTCACTCTCACACTAGTATCCCCATGAGTAGGATATTGAGTGCTATAGTATATAAAACAACTGCCGGCTTTCATATATATTTTATCATACGACTCCCAAGCTGGGCGGGCGCCACCATACTATCAAGCTTTTGGCCAAGACACCTACTTCAGACTAAAATTGCTGAAGCCTGTTTTGGCGGCCAGCTCCGCTTCCCTGGTTGCACTCCTGCACAGGAGCACGAATTACAGGACGATGTATACCTCCTTGTCCTTCAGTCTGTAGAAAAAGAACTTATACGAGATCTCAATACCAGCCACTGAGAAAGAAAAGCATAGGTAGAGTGTGTTTGACAGCAACACCCTTCTTCCAATAAAGGATTTATCTTCCATTTACACATCAAACTACGTCACTATGGCCAGGCCACTACAGCACATATTGAAAACTTTCGGTGGGCAGGAACAGCGCATACTTAAACATTGTAGAGAACTTCATAAACTTGCAAAAAATATGAGCCACCCATGGCCCTCAGAAGGTAGTTTCGATAGAATTATACAAGATCAAGCTAACACCTTCCTAGACACAAAGTACTCCGGCACCAAGCTACTGAAGAGGAAGGCTACCCTAGATCTCTGGCATATTTTCAAAGACAATGCGCAGGAGCACCCTGCCATGATGCACACGGCCATGCCCTCTTCCCCTCCACCAGTGTATCATATAGGAGGAATGTACCCTGCCCTTACCACAGGTTCAGACGCAGAGCCATCATTAAATGCCGAATCTCTAGTGGAGGTATATACTGAAATAACATGTAAAGCAGATTTAGCGCCCACATCCAATCACAAAACAGCAGTAGGCCACATTGCCATATGTCCACCGGACACCCCCCCTTCACAAAGCGATCAATCAATGGATCGCACCTTAACACCACTGTCCCTCACCGCCCAGCACTTGACAGAATTGCCAGGTCAGATTGACGCACACTTTATTTTCAAAATGACACCAGCAAACAACAGTCTAGCTCAACAATTAGATGGGGTTGAAGACTGCGATAGAATATTGACTGCCTCGCATTCCACCTCACATCCTAGTCCTCACACATTCTCCAGTGGCGAGCAGCAACTCGTTCCACCTAATGACCGATTGCCAGTTCTTCACGAAGAATATGGGACGGATAGGCAAGACCAACACCAAATAGTTACTCCAATAGAATTAGCGCAATGGATGAACGAATCAAAGCTGCCCTCTGTGCATAACTCTTGCCCCGTTCAGAAGCCTGCGACTCTCCCCAACCCCAACACCTTGTCTCTTACCAAAGACCAGCACCACCCAAGCCCACAATGTCAACTAAATAAGAAGTCATCCACAGTCGCCTTTTCCCAATGTGAGGACAGGCCCCTACTGTCAGATCATCCAACTACTAACATGCATTCCAGGGATAGCAGACAGGGCCTACCTGATGACCCCTTTTCTCAGGCACCTTTCAATGAATGGAGAGGTGACTTGGATATGAATACAAGTAACAATGGCATCTCATTTGGGGACGCATGCACTGATGTGATACCAGAGAGCCAGTCGGCTAGCCCCCTCGGTAATGCTGACACCATAAGGCGCATGTCAATGAAACATGATGCGCATGTCAATGAAACTGGAACAAGTATATCACCAGATTAACGACCTTACACAGCTAGTGAACAATGTGCCCATCACAGCTCCCCGGTCTCAGGATGATGCAGGGCCAGACATGCAGTCACAGCTGACACTGCACAGAGACACTCACCGAACTGAAGAACGCATCTCAAATACTTCCCAGACGCTTGCCCCTACCGTTAACACGAACCCCTTTCGCGGTCCAACGATCAACCAAAAAATACTGCCCCATGAGAAAGAGGGAGCCAAACCTAAAAGAAGGAGAAAGACCGAGATTGAACAATTGGAAGTTTTAGGGATGCATGTAAGGCCGGATGACACACTATATGATGTCACAGGTATGGCATCATTGCGCTCTATCAGACAAAGATCAATCACAATTGGATGTTGCTTAGCAAAGGTATGCCATCGCCTTATAATGAATTAACACCTAATGAAATGGTGACACTTACAGAGGGCTCCGACTTTCATGTCAAACCCTTCTCTGAAAATGTGGCTGACTGCACTAGCGAAGAGACATTTCCATGGCCAAGAGGAGGGTCCTTTCACCCCCAACATTTGGCCACAGCCCAAGATTACATCATACATAGAGAGGAACAAGAAGATTGGGACTATGCTTATATGGCAGCCAGTCTCAAGGTGTGGCAGAAATACGCACGCGATTATGGCCCCACCTTGCATACATCCCTGAACGTATCAGCCCATAGGGTAAATCGTCAAATGCCCCTATTGTTCAAACACGCCAATTACCCACCTGTCTATGGCCAAATGGACAAAGAAAATTTGAAAAAACAGCTCCCCTCCCTTGACAGAGGGCGCTGGCAAATGGATAGCGGCCCTGGAAAAGAACACTGCAGGTAGCAATTTAGGAATAGGAGATATAAAGAGTCTGCTCATCTCCATCATGGGAGAGAAAGCAGAGGACATCTTTAAAAATGTCAGCAATAACAAAATAACTATGACAGAGACACAATATGATGGGGACTCATTTAACAAAATAAGAGCTAACGTCTGGTCACAATTACGTAGAAAGTTTCCAGATATCCCGGACATTGGGTCACTTATTTCACAGACACTGCAACCAAATGAGGACCCAGCTAATTACATCTCAAAACTACAGGAAAAACGGTAGCAGTATCACCAACAGAGCACATAGACATGAATGAAGGAACACCCAACGCAACACCCCTTACACTATTGATAACACGCAACAATATGATCACATCGCCCAACTACATCTCAGAGAAATACAAGAAAGTGCACGAGATCAAGAGAAAGAGTTATGGAAGAAGAGGGAAGTACAGCAGGACCCTGCTGATTTAATTTATAGGCAGACCATGACAGGAAAGCCTGCCATGCCACTGGCCTTACTGCAAGTGGCACTAGATCAACTACACCTTCCCACACACGTCTCCTGAGATAATATGTCCACAACGCTACAAACAGACTGGTTCATTCCCAATGCCCACAAGAAGGTACAACTCTTTGTTAATAAATGCCTCATCTGTCAACAATATTCACCAAACCCAACTCTCAAAACAGTCGCCTCCACCATTCCTAAACCCTCTGGCCCCTTCAAAGAACTCCACATCCACTATGTCGACATAATTGATCGATGCCAAAATTATCGATATCTCATTGTAGTAGTGTGCCCATTCTCCCGTTGGATCGAAGCTGGACCATGTTTCCACTGTGATGCCAGAGCAGCAGCCATATTCCTACTCTGTGAGGTCATTTCCCGGTGGGGCGTGCCCAACGCCATCCGGACCGACAACAGAAGTCACTTCTCGAACGCTATTTTTTCCTCCCTGACAACTATGCTAGGCATCAAACACAAACTAACATAAGCCTATCACCCACAAAGCAATGGCATTTGTGAACGCCTCAACAGCTTGCTCAAAAGTAAAATAAGCAAAATAAGCGCCACAATTGGAAAGAAATGGCTCTACTGCCTCCCAGTTGCCCTCTTTCACTAAGAAATTCCCCAAGTTCAGATCATCACCTCATGCCACATCAGCTTGTCACCGGACAATCCATAAATGTAACTGTCCCTTCTACTACGCCCAAAACAGATAGTGAATCATCCTCTGAGATTGTTAAAGCAGAGCTTTACGATTATTTGTGTACACTAATCCGCGCTGCGCAGTTCCTTTCTACCCAGGTATCCAAGAGGAAGGAAAAGGGCCCAATCGATCCTGAGCTCCCACCAATCCATCCTGGAACTTTGATATTTGTCCAGAAACACGTCCGACGCTGGAAGGACTCAAAGTTTGAGGGCCCGTACAAGGTCACGGATTCCTCACCAACTGCCGTTCGGATAGCTGAAAAGAAGACATGGATCCATCGCCGCGATGTCAGACTCGACCCTGCACCTCAACAGCACCAGACAATGGACTAAACAAAGGAAATGACATGACCTTGGTCCCACTGAATGAGGACAGCAGCTTCCCATCCACTGTCGATGAAGACGAAGATGACACTCATGTGCTGCTCCATGAGTACAGCAGCCGCGATGCAAAGATATGTATTTGTTTTGTCTTAATATTCTGTATCATTGTTGGAGTGGCACCAGCAACATTTAATTGGTACATCTTTTACATCGCTGTAAAAGCTTACTTTCCACAAAACGCAGTTAGCAACACTGCCATGCCATCTATAACAACTCCTCCTGTACCAGCGGTCACCCGTAGCCAGGAAAATGCACAAACAACACCCTAGGTCCAAAACACCCTGACAGTAACACTAGCAGCACGCACACTAGTATGCATCCCGGTCCCCCAACTTCCATTCCAGACGACAGAGATACTACATGGAATGGCACTGTCCATCTCACAATACAGCCACCAGCATTCCGCCAAAGCCCTTCCTCACACCGCAGAGTCCGTCGATTCGCTATTTCTCCCCGCAGACCCCACAAACCGACGTGGCAGAGGACCGGGTACAAGACATTCCAACATCTAGTAGAAATACAGGAGGGTCTAGAGCCCAT
Source organism: Triturus cristatus (assembly GCF_964204655.1). Taxonomy (NCBI): domain Eukaryota; kingdom Metazoa; phylum Chordata; class Amphibia; order Caudata; family Salamandridae; genus Triturus; species Triturus cristatus. The sequence continues at coordinate 95,784,238 of NC_140587.1, read as the reverse complement.
ACTAGATCCAAAGCAGTGAATAACAGATCATTGAGTCCACTCCTCCCTATTAGCCAACTTGTGGTATAAAGATATGACATCAGAAAAACTGTAACCAATGACTCCTGCTACGTGTGTTCTTACATCCCCCATGCGGTTGGTACAGACAGACTCCTTTTCGCTAAAGAAGTCCACCCAGGCATTACCAAATGCCTCCTACACTTGTATCTTTGCCGCATAGAGGGCCAAATTCAGGTCATTGCGGCCGACATATCCACAGCATATGTAAATACCACAAAATGGGACTGCACCTACAATATACAAAAAGTTATCTCAGAACCAACTGGCCACGAGGAAATAATGCAAGTGATGCGTAGGTCCCTAGTAAGCGACATGGACACTAAGGCACATTTAATTAGGGAACGTGGATGGATATCATCAACATTGCCCCCTTCCCGATGCGATGGGTCAGTAAAAGGCACATACACATATGCCAGCTGGACATGTCGAAATAGAACAGTGCTATGCCTGTGATCACAAATCTTCTTTGACAACAAGTGGAATGGTCCCGGCTTCGTGGTCTGCAAAGCAGCGTCTTTAGGCCCCCCTTGGGTGGATTCAGATTGGGAAGAAGGGATTGACTGGGACGTTGAGGATGAATGTGAAGGAGTATGGGCTCAGGAGGGCAAGAGATACACCTGGGGAGGCGAGGAAACGTACATACCTAAAAAGGTATTTAAACTAAAAAATCCTCTTCTTTGCTTCATAGGTAATGGCTCTGTACCTGTTGGCCATAACACAGATTGCAACAACACTATCTTTAATTTTGATATGCAGTTCGGCACCTTTGCTCTGATGGACTACTACTGGGCTTGCGGAGAACGTCTCCATCTCCAACTACCTCCTCATTGGAATGGCCTCTGCTCCTTGGTAACCCTGCATGAAGTACACCTGGTCGTCCCGGCCACCAATGTCTCCCATATCAATTTGCACCCAATGACTGGCGACGTCATCTTTCTCGACCGCCACCAGCGTTCAGCTCAATACTTTGCAAACGATCCCTATGATGACATTCCTCAAGAATGTTGCCTCTTTAACGATGCCCAGCTCTTCTTTGGAGGGCTCATTCCACTTTTCCAGACTGAAGCTAATGCCCGATGGCTCGAGGTAACACGCTATGAGGTAATGAAGGCCATCAACAGCACTAGGGATGGACTAAATGCAATTAGAGAAGAGCTACGCCCCTTAAGACTAATGGTTCTAGAGCACTTTCATACCGGGAAACGACAACGAGAATGGATCAATCACAAAGGCCATTGAGGAGTTGACCAACTTGGGAAAAGAAGATGGCCGAGGAAGGAGGTGCCCCTGCAAACATTTTTGCGGACTGGTTCGACGTTGGCTGGATGCCTTCATGGCTGACGGCAATCTTAAAATGAATAATCCCCATAGTGGGAATTATGTTGCTTCTGCGTTGAGTCTTTCAGATAGGGAACCACTGTGTAAAAAAATTCAGCACCAAGGTAGTAGGTATGAATTACGCTGGCACAAGGATTTACCAGACAAGACAGTATGAGTACATGGACTGTGCCCCAGGGGACGGGAATGGGACACAATTAGAAATGAGTGAGCTCACAGCACCTGACGCTCATTACAACATACTCACAGCTCCCCCACTTCCTCCAGGTAGATACACCATGAGAGAGGGCCCTGCAGCTGCACAATATGAATGTCTGAATAACAGGTCAGATGGAGAATATGCCGAAATAAGGGAACGACAGGGCAGATACAAGTGCTACGTTAATGACACACCCTGGATGCCCCCGCTGGAGGAAGGGTCACCAAGATACTCTGTGAAAAGTTTGTTAAAAAATTAACAAGAGGAGGGAAATGAAGGAGGGTCACGTTTTACCATATAAATTCCCAACACAACATTCTGCTCTACCCAGGCAGCATGAAGCCCCCCTATATAGGCCCCACCAGTTAAAACCTGGGAGATGCATTATCTTGACCATTTTATCTTACACAGTCACTAAGTGCCATAGTAGCTCACACCTCCCTTGAGACATCTAAATATAGGCCCAAGGCCAGTGCCTCATTTTATCCTCCTCAATAATAAAATCTACCAGGCCCCACTAATCTCAAACATGAATTTCTCTTGTGCCCAGCACGGCGAGGCAGCCTGGGCAATCACAGAAACTTTCCAGTTACAAGAATAGCCTATATCACACATAGACAGGACCAGCTGGTACATGCTCGTTATTTCATAAGTAGTGTTTGCCTTTCCAAGCTTGCTCAAAACAAAACCACGATGGCACCTTGGCATGATAACACCTGTTTCAAAGTTCCGCTTTCAGATACATTTTCCGAGAAATTTATGATAAAAATATTCTTTGTTTATAAGTTGCGGTCAAGCATTGCTAACCACCCAATCAAACACCTGGTCCACTGTAGGTACCACATCTGTGTTCTTATGGTACCACTTCTGTATTCTCAGGATTTTAGCAACATCACTATACCCTAGTTGGTGCACAGAACTCATCTGCAGTGCCATGCACGGCATGGGTTCCCGGCCAGCCGTATATCTGCATTGGGCCTAAGAAGCCTACTCTCAGGTGGTAGAGCCCAATCTAGATTAACATTTTTCCTTTTTTAGCCTTTTGTCTTATTCTTGGTTTCTCATCCTCACCCAATTCATTGTATTTAATGTACTTTAAATATTGTGCCTCTTGATGGTTACGTTTTCTCATGTCAGGTTTGCCTTCTAGGCACTTGCACGTTTATTAATATGTGATTTGTGTTGCTATTTCTGACTGATTGAAATTGTGATTTTAATTTTTTCTCTAAACTAATGCATTTAATATATATCTTTTTGCTGTGTTAATGACTTAATGAATAAAAGTGCCACTTCAATGCAAGGTCTTCGCTTCACACCTGTGTTCGTTATTTTTAGACAAACTGTGTTTGAGTTGTGGTAGACCACACTAGGAGGGGTATGATTTACCCTTCAACATTTGTGTCATGTATGAAAGGTGTGTGACTGGCCTGTAGAGAGGTTGGTGTTTTGTTGCAGCTTTACAGCTCACGAGCTGTGATCAATGGATCAGGTTTTCAACTTTTCAGTTATTAATGGTGCATTTCATTTTTGTGAAATCTCTTGTTAGTAAAGTTTTACACTCTGAACCTTCACTCATTCTTGTGCCAAATCCAATCAGTATGTGTGTGTACTCGAGGAATAGATGAGTGTGAATTAATATTTGTCTTATTTCTTTCTCTGCCAGGGTGTACATTGTCTCTACGTTGTCTGTTGATGTGAGTGTTGTAATGTGCTTGGCCCACGGCAGGCGGTGTGAATGGTCTTGTGTGTGTCGCATATGAAAGGTGTCTGAATGGCCTGTAAAGAGGTCGGTGCCTTGTCGTAGCTTTACAACTCACGAGCTATGAGTCGGTTCAGTTTTTGGAACTTTCCGTTATTAACAGTGTATTTCACTTTTGTGAAATCTCTTGTTAAAAGAATATATATTTTGAACCTTTCACTCACCCTTGTGATTTAAAGGAACTCAAACTCAAATGCACCACCATTGTGGAAGTGAAACCAGTTCCGGCAAGGTACAGGGATTAAGTTGGGATACAGAGAGCCTGGTTGTCAAAGAGACAGAAGTAAGCTACTGGGCATACACCACATAGAGATCCCCTGGGGCTATCCAAACTAACACTCCCCTTGAAAAGACCAAGTCGGCCGTACCATAAACAGTCCCCCTCCAATGTGTCTATACTCTTCGGAGGTCCTCCTCTACCCAGTGAGTCTCCTGCTGGAGTGCAATGTTTATACAGTGAAGTATGAGGTGGGAGTACACGGCCCACTTCTTGCGTAGTGTGGCCATATCTCTGACATTCCAGGTCAGGAGGCAATAGGTGGGGGTCGATACTTTGTTAGCTTCTCCCTTTAAGTATACATGTGTGCCCTATCCACCCTCATCCACGCCCTATGTATTGTCACTACGGGTCTCACCTATCCTCTCCTGCCCCCCCCCCATAATCTATCTTGTGTCTTTAAAACACATTTGACATATCCTCCCCACTGAAACAATCCCACACACCTTCTTCCAGGACATCAGCCTGCAGCATAAGCTATCTGCAACATTAGAACAACACCTAGACTAATCGGTGTCTAGAAACCTTTTAAGCACGTCTGAGTTGAAAACAAGTAGGAGTGGGGGAACCATTGTGGCGTTGCATGTCCCAGTGTCTTCCTAGTGTAAAATATGTGTTCCAGTCTCTGGCCCCTCCAACACAGCCCCAACCTCCCCTAACACAAGTCAGGGGCTCCCGGAAGGCAAAACACCCAGAGACATCTTCCCCTCGGTGTCCGCTAAGCAACCCCCCATTAATTACTGTAGTTCTCAGGTGATGTTGTCTGCTGTTCGGGGAGTCAGTGCTGGTCCTTTCTTGCTTTACACTCCCAAGTAAAAGAAATTCAGCACTCTCTAGATGAGACACTTGATAAAGCAGGACAAACACCTGGAAATGAGGCTCAGCACTCACAAAATGAGGCAAATCTAAAGGCAGTTTCAAAATAAAGTGTGTTTTTTTTTATTAATGCCAAACTCTCTAATAACAGAAAGACTTTCCCAGATGCCAAATGAAACAGATAAAACAACATCAACTGTATAATGAGATATATGTGCACAAGCAAGTAATAATAATACACAAGTAAACAAATGCTTGAGATAAAACACAAGCATATAATAATGGGACATTCACAAGTCAAATGCAAATAAGCAAAACATAAGAAGATAATAATGGAACATTCACAAATCAAAAGCAGATAATAATGGATGTCCAATGCAAGAAACAAGCACTGTTAAATGCCAGAAATAAACACTGTTAAATGAAAGAATCATTTATAAAGAGCACAACATGAAAACATCACAAAGCAATAAAATGTGTAGCTCATACATCACAATTTGAGTTAAATACAACATTCTAGTCAGCTTGACTGGGAAGCCCTTCGGTCGTCCAGAAGTCTCAATGAGATAGCAAAACATTCCCCCGTGACGGTGCGTCTACCTCACGAGGATATCCAGGTTGCCAAAGGAAGAGTCAGCACAAGTCGCGCTGCGCCCTGCAGAAGGCGATTACGCTCTATGGCTATCTGAAGAAGTCCACAATCAAGGACTTAGAGGTACTAATTGACCTTTAGAAACAGGTAAAATATACCTTGTTTCATTAACCCTGGTTACTCAGGTCAGTGATCCATTCCCTTTTGATTTTGAGTCCTACAAGGTGAACATTATTGTGGTGGGACGTACGCTCTGCGTCCTCCGCTCCCAGCGGTAGGCGCTGCACATCTGCCATCAGTAGTTCCACCAGTGAGGATAAGTTCCGCTGGTCAGCTCGCAAGAGGGACACCTTCAAGGAGACGGAGCCTATATTGACCTCCACGGTGGATGTAGTGTCTTGGATAGCCTGAAAAATCTTGGCAAACTGCTCTGAGTGTAGCCCCAGTGTGTCCTCTAGTTGTGCCCTGATGCCTAGACCTGGTGCAGATGTAGTAGGGCTAGCCGGTCCCTCATCCTAAGCCACCAGTGGTGGCCTGCTACTCTTGGGCTGCATCATCTTGCAGTGCGTCACAACAAGAATGGGGGCACAAGGGTAGAACCAAAGTCACATGTGGTGGCCACCTTCCGAGGGTCCAGCAGTCACACCTTGACCCAGATGGAGCAAGAGTCGGTCATCTGCATGGAACGGTGGACGGTGAATGCTGAGGCCCAATGATTTTGGCTAGCACCCTCACTGCCAGGCCCCCAGTCTGCTGCTTAACGTCTCCCCTCAACAGGGATACGGGGGGATACCCGTGGAACAGCCTCTCACTTGGGATTCTGCTGTGGGGCCTTTCCTCTCAACGCCGGTTTCAATTTTGTGCTCTAGTCTCTCTCACTGCTGCTCACAGTGCCAGAGCCCCCAATCCAGTCCCCACTTTGCTCCGCTGTCTGCAAGGGGGAAGATTGTCACTAGCATCCACAGTCTCGCTTTCCCTCATGGTTGTGGCCAACACAGAGGGGGCTTCGGGCACATCTCAGGCCCAAATATGGTCTAGGACTGCAAATGGATTTCGCTTCACTGCTCAGCTCACATCGCAGCCGAGAACAGATGGCTTCAGTATTACAGCCATAGTAATTACAGTATTACAGCAAGAAGTGTGTCCACGTATGGGACTATTTCAGAGGACTCGCCTCCGAGTCCACCCACTGCGACATACTCCATCTCTATTGACCCGTGGCTGCAGTCGCTGTTGGGTGCCCAAGGCGCAGCCCAGGCCCTGAAATTGCTTACAGCTCTGAGTGGGTATTGGCTCCGCAGTCAGGAGCGGACGTGTCTTTTACCGTCGCTGCACAGGATTCAGCTCTGCCTACTGGGTGACCTCGAAGGCCTCTTACTGTGGGCCACTGGCCATGCCTTAGGCCCCGTGGTGGAGACAGGCACCGTATCTTTTAATCAACCTGTCGGACGCTTTCTTCTCCATCTGCGGGCTTCCCACAGCCTTGGTGGTTCTGCGCCTGAAATGATGCCGGCCTTGGGGGGCTAGTTTGTGTAGGATTATTTAGGCCCCAGTGCGGAGCTTCAGCAGCACACATTCGCACCAATCGCCATCTTGGCAATGCCCCACGAAACCTCATTTTAAATTCTAACTTATGGTGAAGTTGGATTTTAAATTGGAATCCTGAAAATGCCACTTTAAGAAAGTTGGCATTTTCTTGCTTTAGCCAGTCGGTGCCTGAAGCCTATCTCTGAGCCACATGACTGGGTGCGGGTAACAGTTGGGCTTTGTGTATTCCTCCATTACGGCCACACATAATGGGGAGGTTAAGTGTGACTGGAAGGGCCCTCACTGACAGGATGGGAGGGAGAAGCTGGACCCAACCCCACTTACACTTGAATAGGCTGTGTCCTAGTGGTGGCTTAGTGGATTAACGCATCCACTGGAGGGTCCTGTGTTTGACCTCCTGCTCACAGGTTCAAATCCCAGCGGGTCCACTCAGCCTTCCATCCTTCGGAGATCAATAAAATGAGTACCATTGTGTTTGGTAACAATAAACATCTATTGTTCACTACCAAGATACCTTTGGGTGAATATGCGCTTTACAAATACACGTGTTATGTTATGTCCTGTTTCCACACAAAGGGCTGTATATTCCCTGTAGTTAGTCTGGAGCCAAGACCAGGAAGGAAGTGCACCTAAGCACTTCAAAGGCATGCCTCTAGAAACTCCTCCCCCTGTTCAAAGACACAACTGGGTTTAAATACTAGGCCTCAGACATCATCAGAAGGACTGCTGTGCTGCTGAAAGGACTTTTGCTCTGTACGACGGCTGCCCTCTTGCCTGGCTGAGAAGGACTGGACCTGCATCTCTTGAACCCAGAGTGGCTCCAATGGCTAGTTGGCTGGCCTCCTGATCTGAAACCTCAGTGACACAACAGGCTTCCAACAACCTCACACCTGCACCTGTACTCTGCTATCTGTGAGTCTACCCTGCCAAGTGGTGACACCTCAGTCCTGGACTCTTAGACATGGGCCAAAGGAACTCTGTCAGCCTGGTGATCCAGAGAAATCTATGCATCTTCTCTGCTTCGCAGCGCAAACCTGGGCACACCTGCCAAATCCCTGCTGCTGCATGGATTGGACCTGTCACAAAGACCCGCATTGCATCGCAGCCTCTTGGAACTGCCACTGTGCAACACATCCTTGCACAGGCATCTCTTGTCGACAGCAGCCTCGATGACAATGCCGAACCCCACATCGCAGCCTCACAGCTCCCCGGAACCGACATATCGCCCATGACTGCGCACCACATCCTTGATGGTGGAATTTGAATCACAAGTCCCGTCAACGGGATCCTCAACGACAACACAAGCCTTTTCATCGCAGCCTTGCCACATCTCTGACCCGATGCATCGCTTCGGCTGAATAACGCAACTTTGGCTTGGACCCTCACAAAGCTTCACAAACCAGGATTTAAGGTTCTTTCTTCAATGGGTCTAATTGGGTCCTCGTAGCCGGCTCACACCCCATCGCGGTCGGCCTGAGCAAGTGACTTTTTTCCGGTCTGGCATAACCAGATATCCACAGTTGGCAGTAACTACTAATTGTATGTTTGTTTTGGTCCTGTTTTTTTGTGGTGTTTCACTGTGTTACTGTTTGAAGTGTTGCACAAATACTTAACACATTGCGTCTAAGTAAGCCTGACTGCTCTGTGCCAATCTACCAGAGAGTTGAGCATAGGTAAATTTGGGTTTTGCTTGTGACTTACCCTGACAGGGATTGTGGTTGCTGCTCACACTCCAGTCAACCAGTGACCCCATTTTTCACAGAGGGCAGAAGGGATCCACCAACATTTCTACTATGTGTCCTAGAATGTCACTGCACTATACACTAAGATGGAGCTTGGTGAGGGCACATTTAAATGGATTAGGCTTGACAGTGGGCAGATGGATGATGTGTGTGTAGGTGCCCCTCTGCCCTCTTTCAGTCCTGCACATAGCTGTATTTCATCACTGTTGGTGCACTAGCTATACCCACGTCATATCCCCTTCTGTTGCCATGGTATTTGTTGTGCCTTTCTGTAATTTGCAATTTGTCTACTATTTTTGGTACGGTTTTCAATCTGGTGCATCTTCCTTTCACCGCTTCTGCCCACATTTGAAAATCTATCTATTGCATGTTTTTTGGGGCGGGATTATCTTGAGGATTGCTCAGGTTGTGAAAGTCTTAAACCTTTGCTTACGTTTAGTAATGCTCTTGTTCTTGGGGCCTCCGCTTGTTTATTTGGTTTATACTGGATTGGATAGGTTTTCATTTCTGTACTTTTGGCCTTACTTCTACCTGCCTAATTCTTGTTGGGTGTTCTATCACCTTCTATCGTTGAGTGGCTAGGATACAGGTGGTGGCTGCCTTCTCTATATGGCAAGGTACCCTTCAAGCGTTGTTCTTTCTATTTGGAGGCATAACTTACTTTTAGTTACTTTTTTGCCTTAACCTTCTTCTGGTTCAGGGAGGTTTAAGTCTGGTATGTATCTGTTTTTATTACCTTCTGGGTGATTTTGCTACTTTGTGTGGTGGTCTTAGTAGTTTACTCTACTTTGGAGATTTATGAGGTGAGAATCTATAGGTAGACTATCCATCAGAAATATAGTCATAAATGTTAAGTAACCTTTTCTTTCTTCCCAAAACTGAATAGACATTAATCCAGTAGTTTTAGAAAAGGTAATATCCTAGAATATCAATCAAAGACTGAGGTAGCATGGTTAGTAAGGTGGGATCCCTGTGGGGAATATCTTTTTGCCTGATCACCAGAGGCCTGGTTACTGAACCCAAAATTATTGGGTCTGGCAACACTAGACTTAATTTTACCAGGTGTGGGTCCACAACTGGTATAATGTGTGGATCTCTGGGCAGAGGCTGTGGACTCAAGCACAGCACATCCCCTTCCAAGAGCACTGGGGAGCAGGCAATCCTCCTCCAAGACCAGAGTTGTCTGGCCTGCTTTCCTGCATCCACCTGATCCTCCGCCTCCCAAACTGCATTTTGGCTCCAATATCTCAACTTCCTAGAGCATGTGATAAAAGCAAGGTCCCCGAAAATTGGGACATGCCTATTGAATTGGAACTGGCAATTCCAGGTTTGCAGCTAGCACTAAAGCCTGGTACTGAGCTGTGCGTAGTGCTTAGCCCTCTCATAGAACTACAACATAAAGCCTCCCACCATAAGAACTACTATGCATACTGATGAGCCCGGGTATTGGACTACTAGAGCTGGCCTCTGGTACTGATATCTGAGCTTCTAAACTCTCAGACAAAAACATTTTCTGAAGCTCCTCGGAGGCACCAACCTCAGTGAAAGGAACAAAGGGTAAGTGATGCATGTTCATGTGCCTACAGTCATTGAAAAGTGTAATTCTCTCTACAGAACAGGACAATATGAATTTTGGAGATTTGCTCCATAACTGCAGGGATGGGGTTTCAGACCCATGATGCAAGGACTCAGTTCAGTGCACATTATGAATTAGAGAGGCCCAGAGGACCTCAGCCCTAATACCAGCACACCAAGCTATTCTTTTGCACAGGCACTGTTTTCAGGTGAGTTCAGGGACGCAGTGGTAATTAAAACAATTTGTTTGGGGTGAGCTAGAGTGCCCGGTGCAAGATGGCCACACCGTAGTGCAGCTCTGCGGGCCAGGCGGAATAATCCTACCATAATCCTGCATGTCCAACCTTCCGAAGCTACCACAATAGGGAAGAAATACACTGCAGCAGAGACAGCATCTGACAAAACGTGTCGGATCATGGGAGGAGACGCCGAGCGCCGCCCCGGGAATGATTGCCTGAGACCGCACTGTATGCAGAGCCGAGGCAATATAGGGGAACTTCATGGCCCCCACTTGATTTGTTTGGAGTCGGACATGTTGAGCCGTATTGAAGTGGTCCCATGCAGCTATATTTGAGAAATTGGGCCCAAGACCAACGGACGCAATGCAGAGATTGATGTCGACACCAGGCCGGCGCCGAGATGGCGGTGTCTGATGGAGATCGTTGAAGTAAGTGGCACAGGTGGAGATCTTCTGGCTTGCAGTGCGGTGGCCGGACCGCTCTGGCCGCTACTAGACAGAGAAATAGAGTGAACGAACTGTTAGTACCTCTGGATAAACTCATGCCTGCATACCCCGTCCATAAATAAGGCTTGCAAAATGCACAGTGGCTACGCACTATGAAAGTGGGAGGCTCTGGTGGGCAGTAGGCCTTCTTTCACTCTGATTGTCACAGCCCTGCTGACACACTGTGCAAGAGACCTAGTGCATGGCTGCGGCTCCTGGCTTCCCTTTTCTGGCTGCAGTACTGAGGAGCACATACAGAACCAGGGAGGCATATACACCCGCTGGGCCGATAAGAGTTGTGAGGAACCTGACCATTAAGGGCCAAGCGGCGCAGAGTACGCCTGAAATCCTCTAGTTCTCCTGCCTTGCAATACAGAGACACTGGACACTCCGTCTGGTGTAAAAGATCGAGTTTTATTATCTGCAGCTAGGACAGTTGTCCGTGAAGTCACACAGGGATGGGTTCACAAGAGACTGCTCCTCGACCTCCGTGGCGCACAAGCTTTTATACAGTGAAATACAATGGATACAATGGATAACCAAAAACATATAGAATTTGAGACATCGACAAATGTCACCGACAATGGTTTAAGCTGAAAACTGACTCGGGTTCCAGGTGATGTTTGTTGCTGGCCCCTTTAAGCAAATTACAAAGAGAATCCACATGATATAGTTTACAAGGAGAGAAAACATGGTTGTATGTTCTAGAAGGACAGTCGTGAAGCCAGAGAATGCATGAGATGTGTAGCGAAGGGCAGTAGATAAGATAAGCAAGAGGAAAGAAATGTGTGAGCTAACAGATAGTTCGGGCGGGGGTTATCCAGCTCAGACATGAATTAGTGTATTCGGCCAGACCCTGACACTAGTTAATAAACACGGGACGAAAGGTTACCTGGCACACAAGGGCAGAAATGACAAAAACATCTCGTTTACCAGCTGCCTGAGTGAGGGCAACCTAAAATGGCGGAAAACACAAGATGGAGTCTGGGTGCGATCGAGAAACGAAAAATTTCAGAACCTCAGACCCTCCTTTTGCCATTACTCAGGCAATAACACAATGACTGGGCTCATGTTAGTCTGAGTCGATATCAATTGCCATAAGGTCGTTTAACTGTTGCTGGACCATCATCTTACTATTCTCCGTTTGTTGGGTTACAGGCTTTGATACACATAAGGTAGCGAACAGACCACAGATAGCAGGACCACAGTGTATGCACAAGCAACAAGAGAATATGATGGCCAGAATTGCTCCAAGGAATGTTAGTATCTTCCATCCCCAGGTAGATAGCAATCCCCATAACCATCCCATGAGGAACCAATCTCCTTCGTCCTGATGGATCGATGCGGAGATGGTATGTAATTTTGAGATGGCCTGATATACAGTCGGGGCGTCATGAGGAATGTATATACAGCAGCTTGATCCAATTAATTTACAGACTCCTCCTCGGTCTGCTAGGATCACATCTAGCACAATTCTGTTTTGTAACGTCATGAGACGGTCCGCTCAGAGTTCTGCAGTGATGTTACTTAAGGCACCTGCAGTAACATCGATGGTTGTCTCAACCACGCGGACTAATCGCCTAATGTTTCCGCTGTTAATCATTGGTCCCCAGAAGGGAATGAATCCTTTGAAGAAATCTCCTCCCTCCTGGCCAGCTGTGTCTTTGGCATCAAATACGCCTCTACCATATCTGTGTCTGTGATGGTCTGAGGGTGCAGTATACGTTGGGGGAAGCAAGAATGCTATGTAACATGTTCCCAAAAAGTCAGAGGGGAGCCATGTATATGCTTTGTCATAGCAGACAAAATAGGTTCCTTGTGATGGGATCAATGGAGGGTTATTTTGAGACGTGAATACATATATCTGGGAACAGTTTTGTTGAGTGTCATTCTCCTTGCTATTGATTCGGAGGCAAAAGTTGCCTTGGTGGGGTACAGTCCATGCTGGGGAAGACTTCACTTGTTTGGTCTTATTATTAAGACTGGAAATGCAATGAGTTACATTCCAACCTTCGTAGGCTTTCTTTTCATCCAAAGGAATCTTACTCTTCCCTAGAATTTTAGCCATGGCCACTATACCCTTTATCAAAGTACCGTGGCTAAAATCCATTCCTTTCTCAAATGTACCTATCGGATATCGAAGTCTGTTGTGGTAGGCAGCCGAAAACATGGCCAGGTAAGCCCATGCTGAACCTTCATATGAGAAAGGCAATACTAAATAGGGCATCCCTTTATGGGCAGTGTGGGGCATGAGTCCACATACCCAACAGTCGGATATGTTGACAATTAACTGGTGTTGGTGTAACAGCTGGATAAACAAATTATTTTTATACTCCATCCTTCTTATTTGTTCATGTGGGGTAAGGGCACTTATCTTGTGTTGAATTTTAGTGGGACGAGAAGGTACAGAAGTAGATAGAGGAACAGTTTTTAGTTGTAACACATGGACAATCCAACCTATACATGCTAGCAAAACACATAGAATTAGCAACACACACAAGGTTACGCCAAAACGACTACGTAAGGATTTACGATATTTGGTTTGCATATTCTGTCTCCTATCTACCTGACGTGATGTACCATCCATCCTGGCTAGAAAAATGTGTCGCTCGCGGCAATCTTCCTCAATCACTTGGCTATTTGACAGTCCTAAACCTAGCGGATCTTGACCATAAACCAGGTCCAGTCCAAGACTCCTACCGAGACCCTGCGATGGGGACAGATGGCACAAATACTATCTAAAAAGGAAAAATAGTTCATTGGTGGCAAAAGTAACAAATGTTCAAGTCTTTGCTCCAGGTCTGGTCCTCAGGTTGTATCGTTTCTTTGTTGGAGTCGTTTGGTCCTGAAAGATTATTTCCGGATTAGTAGTGTTCACTTGTAGATATAATGGAATGGTTCTTCGAAGAGTGTCATCACTTTCTTCCTCAGTCTGGGTGTCTTCCAGCCGTGTGTTACTAAATGGTACGAACCGGGGAATCTTGTCTCCTTCAGATTCACCTATGCCCCCGCGGACCCACTGGTCAAAAGGCAAGGGCAAGGGTACCTTTTTGCAATGCACGGCGTGGACCCAGTTTTTCTTGCCTAATTAATTAGCAGTCAAGTCATGAAGGTAATCAATAAGCATAGGGTACCGTATGTCTGAGTACTTCCTAGGGTGAGGAACTCCCAAATATTGGTGGGGCATCCGAATATCACTTCATATGGACTAAGTCCCACACGAGAGTGTACAGTAGTTCTGGTGGATAGTAAGGCCAATGGTAAAGCGTCAGGCCAGGCAAGACCTGTGCTGGCCTGAATCTTTGTCAATTTCAGTTTGAGGGTGCCATTGTAGCACTCTACCAAACCCGCTGACTGTGGATGGTTTGCCGCGTGGAATTTCTGCCTAATACCAAGACCCGTACATACTTTCTGCATGATTTTGCCTACAAATTCACTTCCATTGTCACTCCAGACAATTCGAGGCAAACCGAATCTAGGAAAAAACTCTTTTAGTAATACTTTAGCAGTTGATACAGCTGTGTTATCTTTTAAGGGGTAAGCCTCTATCCACCTAGAGAATGCACATACTACCACCAGAAAATACTTGAGATTGTTGCATCGATCCATGTGTATATAATCAATCTGTAATACTTCAAAGGGGTACGTAGGGGGAGAGAAATGGCCTGCAGGAGTTGGAGTACCCTTCCCCGGGTTATGCATTAAGCATATGATGCAATGTTTTACCACATTGTCTGCACATTTCGGAATTCCTTCATTTTGCCAAACTGGAGCCAGGAGTTTGCATATGCCTTTAGCACTAATGTGAGCTGGTCCATGAGCCATAGTCACTACAGGTAATACATATGCATCTGGCAACATCCATCGCTGCTGCTCTGACAATTCTGTCCAACATCCATTCGAATCCAACATTCCCGTACTTTCTTTCCACTTACTCAACTCTTTCTCTGTAGCCTCTTCCTGAATCGTTCTTACGCTCTCAATTGTATCCTCACACATTCCTCTTTCTGGGATCTGATTTGCAGGGCCTGCAACATACATGTGACTTGTGATGTCCATAGCTGTGTTTTTCGATACCTCGTCTGCGACAGCATTCCCGCGACCAATGTCATCTGTGACTCTTTTCTGTGCACTACACTTGATGATGGCAATTTGGGTAGGTAATGTGAGAGAGTCAAGAAGATCGGTGACCAACTGGCCATGCTGAATCTTCGTTCCATGGGAAGTAAAGAATCCTCTTTCCTTCCATAAACGACCAAAACTGTGTGCCACGCAAAAAGCATATTGGCTGTCTCTGTAAACATTCACTCTTTTCCCTTTCAACAGCACACATGCTCTAGTCAAGGCTATCAATTCTGCAGCCTGGGCTGAATTGTATTGAATACATGCTGTCTCCACTACTGTATGTAATGTGGTGACTGTATAAGCTGAGGTAGTCTCCCCATTGGGTAATTTGAAACAGGAACCGTCAACCCACAAGGTTCCATCCGGATCCTCGAGCGCAGTATCTTTTAAATCTATTCTTCCTTTTGTTTCTTCTTCTGTGCGGAGAAAGCAGTCATGATGATCCTGAGAATCTCTTTCATCTGGGAGTGGTAACAAAGTAGCTGGATTCAAGGTGTTACATCGCTTTATACGTATGTGGCTTGCTAAGAGAGTCAACTCGTAACCAGACAACCGGGCACTCGTGAGGTGTTGTGTTTTAGTTCTATTTAACAAAGTGTCCACAGCATGTGGTACCATGACAGTGAGTGTGTGATCCAATACTACTCCAGCTGATTGACGAATAGAGATTGCTGTCGCTGCCGTAGCTCTGAGACAGCTAGGTAACGCTTTAGCTACCGGGTCTAACGTAGCAGAAAAGTAGGCACATGGCCTCTGTTTGTCTCCAAATTGTTGTGTCAAAACTAATAATGCACAACCTTCTCTCTCATGGACATAGAGCGTGAAACATTTACTGTAATCAGGGGTACCTAACACAGGAGCAGAACACAGGGCTGATCGTAAGTCCGAAAAACTCTTCTGACATTCATCAGTCCATGGGAGTGGATGGGGCGTGTCTTTCTGTGTAAGTGCTAATAAAGGTTTGGCCAATAAAGATAAATTAGGTATCCATTGTCTGCAGTAGGAAGTAATGCCCAAGAAAGCTCGTACTTTTCTCTGCGCCGATGGTACCGACATGTGCGCAATTGCTTCAATGCGTTCGGGGGTTAGTCGCCTTCCCTCCTTTGATAAGAGATGACCTAAGTATGTAACTTCTTGGCACACGTACTGTAATTTAGAAGGTGATACCTTATGATTGAGATCAGACAAATGCTGCAACAATGCCACAGTCACATCTCTACACGCATCCTTTGAATCAGTCGCGATCAACAAATCATCCACATACTGAATAAGAGTGGCTCCTGGAGGCAAAGGGAATGTATCAAGCTGTGATTTAAGAGCTTGACTATAAATGGATGGACTTTCACAATAGCCTTGTGGTGCTCTCTTGAATCGGAAGCTTCGGCCTCCTAAACAAAATCCAAACATATCTCTGCTCTCTTTAGCAATAGGAATGCTGAAGAAAGCGTTCTTTAAGTCAATCACGGTGAACCAAGCTGCTGAAGCTGGTATCATCGTCAGTAAGGCTGTAATGTCTGGGACAACAGGGAACTGTGGTGAAACAATTTTGTTCACCTCTCGAAGATCAATCACAAATCTATAGACTGGTGGTTGAGAAGGATCAGTTCACTTAAGAATCGGAAGAATAGGGCTGTTACACACATTTCCTCTAGTTTCTTCCACCACACCCTTCTGGACCAAATCTTGAACAATAGCCAATAATGCTTTTTCACCTTCATTGGAAATCTTATACTGAGCTATACGTGGCAGTTTAACATTAGGCTTGAGAGTGACAACATATGGTGGAATCGCAAGACGACCCACATAATTCGGACCCGTAGCCCAAAGACTTTCAGGAAGAGATAGCAATTCAGGTGGAAACTTATCTCTAGACAGATGCATTGATGATGTTTGTTTCTTACCTAGTGTAAGATACACACCAGAAGGGGAGCAGTGTATTGTGGCATGTAACTTTTTCAACAGATCCAAACCGAATAGATTCTCACCACAACCAGTTGTAAGGATAAGTGATGCTTCCAGGTCATATGGACCAATCGAAACCGGTAAAGGGCAAGAGACTGGGTTACGAACTGGGGCGCCGGAAAATCCTACAGACGTGTTTATTGAGCCAGACAAAGGTGCCCCAGAGAGTTTAGAATGAATAATAGAACTTCTCATTGCACCAGTATCTAAAACAAATGGCTCTGAAATACCCATTGCATTGACAGTGACATAAGGACCATTCTGATCTACTGGAATTGGTACTACTCCCTTACTTTGTCCATGGCTGGCCTATTCATTTTGGAAACTTTTGTCACCACCTTCAACATAATAGTCACTATAATATTGTGTAGACTAGACTCTCTGTTGGTCAAAAGTATTCACAGCATTAGGGGAGGGAAAGGAACACTTCTCTTGGAGGGACATACCTCTACCTCTACCCCTGGAGACTGACTGGAAATGACCACGGCCTCGTGGGACAAACGCTCCATTATTACGTTGGAGCAAAACTGGACAATTACTCTTAAAGTGTCCCTCTTCCTTACAGTAAGCGCATTGGTTTGGACCTAGCATAGGTCGGGGTACATAATGTTCGGGCTTCTGAAACACTTTCTGAAACTGTGGGGGCTGAGAAGACTGGTGCTGAGCAGGACGTGGAGGATAAGCCTGCTGTAAAAGAACCTTTGTTTTTAAATCTTTATTTTTCTTCTCCTGCTTATCTTTCTCTTCCTTGTCCCTGTTTTCATAATATTGTGCTGTAGCCAATATTTTAGCAGTAGAAGAAACAGCCCATGCACTTTCGGAACTTTTTAATTTATTCGATAATTCGGGAAGCAAGTTAAATACGAACTTGTCCACAAATAAGCGTTGTCCACCTTCCGTGCTCATATCCTGGCCACTATGATCCAGAAAGGTCTCTTCAAACCGAGTGAAGAAATCGGAGACGCTCTCGTCTTTCTTTTGCTTACAGGCGGTTAACTTATCCCAATTTACTCGTACCGCAGGCATAAGAGTCTTCATTAAATCAATGATTCCACCAGGAAGTGCTGTAATCAGATCATCAGGCTTTGCGCCGCCAACTTGTGCTGTGTCAGCAGCTCTAATAGCTGCCCAAACACCACCTAGTTCGGCAGCATGATCTTCCCTACGAATTTTTGCCCATATTGCTTGCGGAACAACATTCCCAAATAACATATCAATGTCAGCTAAGTTCATAACGCAAGCCTCAACTGTCTGGGATAGCTCCTTATAATAGCCAGCAGGATTTTTACGTGGGTCTGGAAGTGTTTGTTTAAGGGCTAAAACTTTGACTCTTTTCCAAGGTTCATGTACCCATATACGTTGGAAATGAGCAGCCACCGGCTGAGCACAACCTACCGCCTCTCTCCATACTGGGGGAACTTCACGCATTGGATAGTGTTTAGTTTTGTCAATAAGATCAGTTTCGGGGAGTTTTAGAGAGAGAAATGAAGTCCTAAATTCAATCAGCATAATCACCGCTTTCTCAACGTCTGCTCCTACTATAAAACCTTTATCAAAATCGGCTTGGAGCTTCATAAGTTCCATAGGAGCCATGTCTAATTCCATATTGTCCCAACCCTTAATGAGAGTGTCGCACATTACGTCAAAAACATATCTTTGAATGGGCTCTGTCCATTGAAAGAAGGTGCTCAAAATATCCTGTGCACTATATATTGAACCTTTCTCAATCCATTTACGGGCGAGGGAACCTAATACTGCTTTTTCTTCCGTAATAGGAAGCTGACAACGAGATTGTCGTCTAGAAAAAGACGGAGACAGATTTAGGGCTCCAATTAAGGGAGAAAAGAAACTTGTGACAGCATTTGTGAGTCTCCTCGGTGTACCTGGAGAGTTTCTCACCAGAGCAGGGGATAAAGAGGAATTTAAAGGAGATGGAATAACAGGAGGAGGAGAAAGCAAAGGCTGAGGAAGAAGTGAAGAATTATTTGGCTGAGCAGGTCGCTGAGCAGCTGCTGGTTGAGCCATAGGAGGTGCAGTAGGAGTTTGCACATAGGGTGGAGGAGAATTCAACAAACAAGACATTAAAGGGTCTTCCTCTATATCTTTACTCTTCTCTGAAGGGGAAGTAGGCAACACCGGATAGCATCTATCTACTGCCATGCAATGTTGTCTTTCTGATACCTCCCTAGCAGAGTCTACTTCGTTATTTCTGAACTGCTGGGCAGCCTGTAAAATCGACATATTTTTATCCTTTTGATCTCTTCTTGCTTGTTTCATTTCTTTCTGTTTGGCTTCCTTTCGCCAAAGGCGGAACGAGTCAAACATTGCCGGCCGGGCTTTTCTTCTAAACAAAGTGGTTTCTAAATTGTCTAAGATATTGGGCTCAAAACTGCCGTTTTGTGGCCACTGTAAAACACCGTCTTTTCTGGTATATCGGACCCATGTCTTGTTAAAAGTGATGGGGCCAATACCATGTTTTGAATAGAGCTCATAAGTGGGAGTTCCAACCGGAGGAATCAGACAAGAGTCCTCGAGCTGGGAGTCCCTAGTACAACCTAAGCAACAAAATCGACGAAACTTACTTAGACCAGGCATCGTTATTTCTCTGGACTATTCTACAAACTTCAAAAAGGGGGGGGGGGTCAATTCTTAACAAAACAGCACAAACGTACTCACCCCTTGGCTTCAATTATTGCAACAATTGAAATACAAGAAGGAAACTCAAAGACCCAAAAACAAAATTTTGTGGGAGCGACCCACCAATCAAATACTTAACTAAGTATCTTCTTACGCCAACCTGAGGTCCGTCTATCGTCTCGCTCTACCAAATCGTCACAAAAACCGGGGCCAAGGCAGGACGGCAGTCAGGGCAGCAGTCGCAGCAGCCGTCTGAAAGGAGAAGCCACGCCGTAAAATCCTTCGGTCCACTTTCGACATACAGGGGACAATCACGTGAGGCGCCTCCTCCAGATTTTCCTTGCGGGCCCCTCACGATCCTCTGGCTGCACCGCTACCACTGAAGCCGTCCCTTCGTGGTCGCCATTTGAGGAACCTGACCATTAAGGGCCAAGCGGCGCAAAGTACGCCTAAAATCCTCTAGTTCTCCTGCCTAGCAATACAGAGACACTGGACACTCCGTCTGGCGTATAAGATCGAGTTTTATTAGCCGCAGCTTGGACAGTTGTCCGTGAAGTCACACAGGGATGGGTTCACAAGAGACTGCTCCTCGACCTCTGTGGCGCACAAGCTTTTATACAGTGAAATATAATGGATACAATGGATAACCAAAAACATATAGAATTTGAGACATCGACAAATGTCACCGACAATGGTTTAAGCTGAAAACTGACTCGGGTTCCAGGTGATGTTTGTTGCTGGCCCCTTTAAGCAAATTGCAAAGAGAATCCACATGATACAGTTTACAAGGAGAGAAAACATGGTTGTATGTTCTAGAAGGACAGTCGTGAAGCCAGAGAATGCATGAGATGTGTAGCGAAGGGCAGTAGATAAGATAAGCGAGAGGAAAGAATGGTGTGAGCTAACAGATAGTTCAGGCGGGGGTTATCCAGCTCAGACATGAATTTGTGTATTCGGCCAGACCCTGACACTAGTTAATAAACACGGGACGAAAGGTTACCTGGCACGCAAGGGCAGAAATGACAAAAACATCTCGTTTACCAGCTGCCTGAGTGAGGGCAACCTAAAATGGCAGAAAACACAAGATGGAGTCTGGGTGCGATCGAGAAACGACAAATTTCAGAACCTCAGTTGGTGGAGCTGGACTGTGGCAGGTTGGAGCAACTGTGTGTCACTCTTCATGCGCCAGGCCCCTCATCATCGCTCCTCACCGAACATTAACAATTGAAGTCGGCAGACATAGCACTACAAACACTGAGGGTGCATCACTGCGCATTGGCGACGCAGAGGTAGAGTGTTCGTGACCCACTACCTGCTGGATTGACCAAAGACCCTGCTAATTCAGGAACGTCTAGGGGAGGGAAGATACCGATACCCATCACTGCCCTGTGGCCCAGTCTAGGTGCATAGAGACAGTGCGCTACCACTGCTGCAATTGTGATAACCCCCGACATAGAGGCAGAGGGGTTCCAAACAGATCTGAGATGAGAAGAAAAGAATCAGCCTCGACTTAGAAGCCAGCAGGAAACCTGGAGATGGCAAGCAAGCCCTCTCTAAGGCTAGAGTAATGGCGACGGCCCCGCCGTAGACCTCCGACTTGGATTCAACCCAGCTGGCGATGCAGCAAAGTCTGAACTCCATAGACTGGGAAAATAGATAGCCTGAATCGTCGCATAGATCATCTGACCACCATGTTGGAAAAACACACCACCCGCCTGAATGACGCTTAACACTGCATTTCTACAGCAGAAGATGGAGAGTAATGTTGAAACGATACTGAAGGAGATATTTGGAGGGGATACTTTCTCTTCTTTCCTCATTGTTGAACGAACACACAGGTCGCTGGAGTTGAGACCGCCGCCCGGGGCCCCCGACCAATAAATGCAAAGCTACTGAACTACCGCGATCAGGATGCAGTGCTGCATTTCGCAAGGGACAAACAGATCAGCTACCAAGGCAATTCCAAAGCCTTCTACCCGGATTTCACCACAATGATACAAGCAGCATGCAACAAATATCTTCCAGTGAAAAAAAGACTCCAGCGGGTGGAGATTCAGAACTCAATGTTATACCCTGCCCGACTGAGAGTGGAGTACCGGGTGCGACAAAGATCTTCGGGACCCCTAAGACAGCCATGGGCTTTATAAAAAAATACTCACACCTCGTAAGCGTCCTCCAGAGAACAATGAATATAGCACCAGTGATACTTGAACTGTTGGGACAGTAATATCTCCCAAAGTGTCTGGTCAACGCTTTTAGTTAACAAAGACTTGAGAAAAAAATTGGTGCGTTCAGAGAGGTCTTAAGTGTTGGTCTGACTATTGTTCATACAGCGCCTTCTCCCATATGGTTGTAGCAGTTAACTGAGGCAGTGGCGGTCCGCCCTATTACACAATTTCTTCTTTCAAGTGGACACTAAACGAGTTTGGCCTCCTCCATGTTACTTGAAGGTGCCTCTGGTACTCTGGGTGCCCCACCAAGGGCATTACCCTGAAGTTAGGAACACACTAGAGTATGTCTCAGTTTGTCTTATTAGTTGTTTTTGGGACTTCTGCAAGGATGGGTTGTCGTTAGCATGATTGGGATACTGAAGTTGGAGAGGGAGGGGTCGGAATGGGGGGGGGGGGTTATTCCCTAATGTTGCAAATGACTTTGATGTTGCTATCATCTAGGTACATGCCACACCGCTGAACATGTCTTATGCTTTAGAGCTCACCTACTCTGATGAAACAAGACGCAAATGCATAGACACATATCATTTATTACTAGGAACGTCCGAGGTTTAAATAATCCCCGTAAAATCTGTAAAAGACATTGAAATGTTATCTCCCTGAGACTTCAGATCAGGAGGCCATCCAACTAGTCCTAGGAGTCACTCTGGATACTAGTGATGCAGGTCCAATGCTTGTCAAACAGGCAGAGGACAGCAGGTGACAGGTCAGCAAAGCAGGAGTCCAGTAGAGTGCAGTCCAGCAGAGTGGCAGTCCTTCAGCAGGGTGGCAGTCCTTTTTCCTGGAAGCGGATTCACCAGTCCAGAAGTGTACTGAAGTGGTGGTATCGGAGGTTAATTTCTTATACCCGGTGATGCCTTTAAAGTGGGGGGGGGACATCAAAGACTTGCCTTTGAAGTGCACAGAAGTCCTCCCTTCCTGCTCTAACTCCATACTCACTACAGGAGGGTATGCAGCCCTTTCAGGTGTAAGTGAGGAGGTCCAGCTTTTCCTTCCCATCCTGCCAGGATGGCCCATCACGTCACACCTAAGCTCCCACTGGTGTGTGGCTTTTTAGAGGGAATACACAAATCCCAGCTCTCCCCCCACAGCAGACATGTGATCAGAGACAGGCAGTAGGCACCAAATGGCTAAAGTAAGAAAATGCCAACTTCCTAAAAGTGCAATGAAAAAGATAATAGAATGCACTCCTTTCCTTGTGCTTGTTTCGTTACTAGGTTATGGCATGCGAACTGATTTTGTGATCTGTCCCAAAAGTCACAGCTGTGTGGTTAGCAGTATAAAAGACAAGTGCCTTACGCGCCAATCAGTCGCACTGCGTTATGCAGGAATTGATCCTCATCATTGATCCTCACAATAAACAGATATGCATCTTGTACTTCACATTTAGTCCAAGTTTTAATGCGATTTTTTATTATGATGCTTGTTCCAAACGTCATCCATTAGTTTACATTCACTACAAAGACAGCGTAATTCCACAATTTTTTCATTTTTTCAAATGCCTACTGCATGCCCATCCGGGCCTTAACAGCAACATGTAGGAATAAACAATTCATGCTGAGTAGCCTCATGTTGTTCCACCCAATGCATTTCGCGCTATATATAGCCCTTCGTCAGTGGTAACTGAAATAATGAAAAGGACATCTAAATCATCTGCTCAGTGCCATCTATCCTTAGCATCTGTGTCTCAATAATACCCCCTGTAGTTTGCCCTTAACCAATCTCATCCTAAATGTGCGTGCACCATCATGCAAGCATACTTATGTGAACATGGTAATAGTACCCCTTGCCTACTACACACAAATGCTCTACCTTAAGTGCATGCTCCAAAAACCATGTCTGATCCAAACCCAAAACGTCCCAATTACAATCTCACAGTCCAGCATAACAAGTATTTCACCATCAACAGTTCCATCCTCTAACATTCAAAATCATTTTTATTTCAGACTCTAAGGGCAAATCCTTCTGCACCTTACCACTCCTGCAGACCCTAGCATACTGCCCATTTTTCTCCACACTTCTAATAGGTAGCTGACTTTGCAAAAAGCCCTGAGATTTAAATTTAAAAAAAATGCCCTGCATATCCACATCTAAAACACTTCCCTGTAACTCTTTGAAAACTTTGCTTTCTTTAATTTTTGTTTTGTCGGAAATGTACGCAAATCATTCACACTAAACACCTCAATAACTACATCAATATTTTCCTTAACTAGCATTCCACTATGCGATTCAACATCATCATTGTTTTTCTCACTTCGCATCTCAGGCACCCACACTGATGTGTTCTCCAGTCCCTCCATTATGGCTATTGCCTCTTTCAAATCAGTATTCCTGGTGAGTAACTTTTCTTTGAACCCTGTGACCACTGTTACCCCTCACCAGTTGGTCCCTTATTACAGAATCCGTCAATGTTTCAAATTCACGAGTGCGCTTCCTACTTTCTCCATTTTACCTTGTACTCTGGCAAAAAAAAAAATGGGTTTCTTCAAAACTACATTGATGCGCTTAGAGAAATATTTCTCTATCATGGCTGACATTTCATAAAGTGCAGCTGGTTCACCGTCACCTCTTCTCCAAGGTTTCATAGACATTCCTACCCTCCAGTCACAGGTTGTGCAATAAAACACTTGGTTTTCTAATAGCTGAAAGCTTTCTCCCCCAATTGCGAGTATATGAGTCAAAAAGCTTTTTCCACCATTTCCACATTAAAACAGGAACTCCTCTTTCTGAAAAGAACTGTGGAGGTTGAGACATACTGAAGATCAATATGAGATCACCGAAGAATGTTTCTGCCGCAAAGTGACACCTTCAAGATATTCCAGTCTGGATAACACATTTAAAGTTTCTGCTAAAACAATCCTGAAGGTGTAGAAGTCATTAGCAGACAATTAATTCCTGGTAATTACTAAGTGTAAATGCAACAATTGATCTCACAGTGCGTGCGATGCTAGCCAAACTGTACAATTCCTGTGCTGAATTCAACCGGTATAATGAGATCGATACATTTTGCTAATCCAAATTGGCTGCTATCAAGTTGCACGCATATGAGACGCGTGAGGTCAAAACTGGATTCAAGCTGGGTGAAATACTGTGCGTCGTGCATGCCCAAGTGATGCCTCAACCTGCTTCAAAAGGGCAACACACACTGTATGTGGAACACGCAGGATTCCCACACTGATGAGACACTGGAAATGGCTGTCAGCATGCTGTCAGTCGTTGCTATGCAACCCGTTAATGTTGTGCTTGAAACCGCATGAAGGATGAATTGAGCATGGTATCTGGTAAAACCAGAATGGAAATGGGAGAAAACGCAATTGATACAGAGACCATACCAGATTAGGTAAGAAGGTCTGCTGAAATGCTGTGTGCAGTGCTAAGTTCAGCAGGTGGCCAAGTACATTGGTGGGTCTGGAACAACCGGTGGCTTCCAAACACAGCCGAAGAGATCCTTGTCGCCAGTGTTAAGCTCTCCTTCTTCCAGTAAAATCCACAGGCTTGAGATGGTTTTAATCATTTATTAGGAAGATAGAGAGAAGAATAGAAACCAACAGCCACCTCACAGCTCAGTCCAACTGACTTCTTTAGAATGTTTCTCAACCTATTATATTACAATAAGAATACATCACAATAACAAACCCAATGACGCAGATACATTCTTATAGCATCAGAGAATGCCCATGATGAAGAGACATTCTCTTAGCAACAGAGAATGCAATACAGAGAACATTAACAGATACATGGTACCTTCACCGCTTATTATGTGGATCTCTACCGCCCCACACCAGAGTGCCCTTCCCTAAATCATCTGGGACAAACAGTTGACCGGCCAAATTTTACAAACCTTTCCAAGCCACATTAGCCCCCAAGCTACTCTGACCCTTTGAAACAGCGCCATTGACCGGGATCCTTTCCGCCACTCTTCTGGAGGCAGCCATAATGTCGTTATTGAAACTAGGTAAAGACCAATACCATCTCATTGCAATGTTGAACATAGACTATAACATTCTGAGGATGGTGTTATCTCAAACTGTCCAACGGATTTTACCATGCTTGATCCATAGGGACCAGAACGGATTCCTACCGGGGAGAAATACCTCTCTGTGTGTACAACCGCTTTTCCGGATCATGGAGGTGGCACAAGGCAGATGGCCCAGGGCGACGTCACAAGTGGTAGATGGACAAGTTACTCACCTTCGGTAACACCTTTTCTGGTAGACACACAATATAGCCATAGATTCCTTACCTTTGAATTTCCAAGGCATCGGAATGGATATGGAAGATTTTTTTACAAGCAATATTCTTGCGCGCTGGTAGGTGGCTTTGTATGATGACTTTGGCATCGTCTCCATTGTTGTGATGTACACTTCACCTATATAGGCACCACTTCGACGCACTGACATCAGTTACTTTCAGGACTTAACCGCCAGAAGCGCAGACCCATTAAGTGCACTAACAGTGGTGTGTTTTGAACAACTAGGGGCCTGAAAAGTAACAGCCCTAAACTTGTCCGCAATGAGGGGAGTATGGGTGGGTTGTAAGGAATCTGCAGCTAGATCAGGTCCGTACCATGACCGCACAACCTTGTTTTACTCCCACGTACCCCACAAAGAGTTAGTCATCCACCCAGAACTCTTTTGTATGGTCAGGGTAAAACGACTACGCTGTTTTTGGTTGCAGACGGTGGAGTCGCTCCTCTTCTTTAGAGGGGTGCGGAGGAGCATAAAAAGTGGGCAAGGTGACACATTGTCCAACGTGGAATGGTGTTCCACTTTTGGTAAGAAAGAAGCCCTAGTGCGAAACACCAATTAATCAGGGAAGAATGTCAGGTAAGAAGGCTTAGGTGACAGAGCCTGCAATTCTCTCACCCTAATAGCAGAAGTAATTGCCACTAAAAAGGCGATCTTGATAGTGAGCAGCCGGAAGGGGCAGTTGTGCGGAGGTTCAAACGGAGCACACATAAGGAAGGTGAGAATCAAATCAAGGCCCTGCTGAGACATGATGAAAGGGGCAGGTGAAAACATACATACAAGCCCCTTAAGAAATCTATTTACAATATGCATTTAAGTAAAGATGGTTGGTCTGGCAACCTCAAGAAGGCAGGGCTGGAAGGTACCCTTTGAGAATGCCTAAAGCAGAGCCCCTGCTGGGTAAGGGTAAAAAAAAAAAAAAAAAAAAAAAAAGGACTCGAGAGACACAAGCAGAAAGAGGATCAATAGATCTTTCTGTACAATATATTACAAATTTGTGCCACCGGCAGGAGTGCACAGCCTTGATAGAGGGACGCCTGGCTGCCAAAATAACAACATTACAGACTTCGAGAGGAAGGTCGAATGCTGTTAACTGCTGCCGCTCAATCTCCACGCAAAAAGGCGTAGAGTTGATAGATTCGGGTGGAGGACCATCCCCTGCTGCTGCGACAAAAGATCCTTCCCAAGGCGCAGCCGAATTGGAGAATCGATGCTCAATTGGAAAAGCTCTGGATAGTGGACTCTCCGTGACAAGTCGGGAGCCACAAGAATGACTTGGGCCCATTCGCTCCTGATCTTCTTGAGCACTCTGGACAGGAGTGCTATTGGCAGAAAGGAGGCCTGTGCTCCACTTGAGATGAAAAGCGGCGCCGAGCGAGTGCCGCCTTGGAAACTCCAGCGTGTAAAACTGCTGACATTGCGTGTTATCGGTGGAGGTAAACAGATCTAACCAAGGGTCTCCCCACAACTGGAAGAGACCATGAGCCACCTCCGGATGGGGATGCCATTCGTGTTCCGCTAGGCAACAATGGCTGTGTTTGTTCGCCCTGTTGTTCAGAAAATCTGCCAGGTGTTGAACCACCAAGGAAATGCGCTGCTGTTCCAGCCACGTCCAGAGATGCAGGGCCACTTGACAAAGGCTACACAACCCCACCCCACCCCACCCGGTTTGTTGCAGTACCACATGGTAGTGGTGTTGTCCATAAACATTGAACCAGCTTTCCCTTGGTTGAAGTAAGAAATAGCTTTCAATACTAAGTGAATCGCTTGGTTCTCCAGCAAGTTGATGTGGAGTCCCGATTCTGTCAGAGACCAGAGACCTCTAATTTTCACCTCTCCCAGATGGCTGTCCCATTCCAGGAGTGACACATCTGTCACTACTGTGGTGTCTGGTTGGAGAAGGGAGCGGGGTCTGCCTCTGACCCAATCGCAGTCTGTTAGGCACCACTGCAGGTCCCATACAGTTCTCTCCGCGATCTGGGCTATTCTGGAGTGACTCCCCTGATGCTGCGCCCACTGGAACTTTAAGTCCCACTGCAAAGCCCGCATATGCCATCTGGCATGTGTCACTAGCAGGATACAGGCCACAATGCCCAGAAGCCTCAGTGTCATTCTCACTGAAATTCAGGTTAGAGGCTGAAACGTTGAATATCCTTGAGTCGCCTTTCGGGAGGATAGGTTTGAAACTGCACCGTATCCAGAACAGCTCCAACGTTAAGGAGCATCTGAGAGGAAGTCAGGTGTGACTTCAGCACGTGGATTGAGAACCTCAGTGAGTGCTGAAGGCTCGCCGTAGTCTGGAGGTGGGGGATGAGAGCCTGGGGCAACCACCAGTCATTGAGATAGGGGAAGACTGGCACCCCTGATCTGCGCAGATGAACTGCGACCACGGCCATCACCTTGGTGAACACTTTAGGGACGCTGGTAAGACCATAGGGAAACATGTTGAACTGAAAGTGCTTGTGGCCTACCTTGAACCGCAGGTATCACGGATTGGCAGGCAGGATGGGAAGGTGAAAATAGGCGTCCTGCAGGTCTAACTCTACCATTCAGAGCTAGAGTGAGCATCTTTAACTTTTCCTTTTTGAGGAAGTAGTTGAGGGCTCGCATATCTAGGACAGGGTGCAGGCCATTTTCCTTCTTCGGGACCAGAACTAGCAGGAATAGCAACCTCAGCCTACTTCTGGCAATGAAACCCTCTCTATGGCTCACTTGGCCTAAAGAGCCACGACTTCCTCCTGAAGCAAAGTCAGGTGATCCTCCATCAGCTGGTCATACATTGGAGCATAGAGGTAGGGGTAGTCTCGAAGGGGAGGGAGTAGCCCAGTAGCCCCTTCCGACTATCTGAAGAACCCCCCTTGTGGCTGAGGTATGGTTGGCGCAGCTGAAAGCCCTTTCCATAGCCAAAAAAGGGGTGAAAGGCAGACAGGGGTGTGTGGCCACTGAGAGGCCTTATGACTTGCCAGTAGCCCGTGAGTTCTTAAAGCGCTCAAAGACCATAACTGCTTGCCTCAGAAGAGACGGGTGCCATCAAAGGGCATGTCCACAAGGAAAGTCTGGACATCCCCAGAAATGCCATAAGTTCCGAGCCAGGCGTGTAGTCGAACAGCCACAGCCAATATTGCTCTGCCCAGCGAGTGGGTCGTGTCAAACCAACAACGAATGGCGAACTTTGCTGCATCTCTCCTGTGTGATGCGACTTGGGAGAGGCTGACACAGCCCTCCTCCAGGGCCTGTGGCAGCACTTACGCAACCATTTCCCACAGGGAGTGGGAATAATGGCCCAATGGGCATGCGGTAGTCACCGACCGCAATGCAAGGATGGCGGAAGAAAAGATTTTCCTACCCCAACTATCAGGGGTGCTAAAGGGAACACGCCTAGTGAAGTAGAGGCCTGGACAACCAAGCTCTCGGGGGTTGGGTGGTGGTGAGAACATTTGGGTTATACTGTGCAGGGTAATGGCTGCAGGCGATTGTCCTATTCACACGAGCCCCTTGTAGGAAGGTGGATATCTGACTATGGTTACCCCCAACTTTTTGCCTAGTGTCTAGCTGGTTTTTCGACTTAGTTGGCCTGAGATCCTGCCATTCAGGGTCTCAGGCTGTCTGCTCTCTCTTTAAAATGGACTCCATGTACCCTAGGTACATAACCAATTGGTAAGGATCACCTTATTGGACCCTGTACAGTGTACCCTAGGTACCCAGGGCATAGGTGTACCCTAGGCCTCCCAGGGGCTGCAGCATGTATTATGCCACCCCTGGTCTGGCCTTCCAATCAGACACAACTGGCTGATCACTCAGCTGGGGCAAGGTCGTGTAATCACCCCTTGCTTAGA
Organism: Triturus cristatus; assembly: GCF_964204655.1. NCBI lineage: Eukaryota > Metazoa > Chordata > Amphibia > Caudata > Salamandridae > Triturus > Triturus cristatus. The sequence continues at coordinate 95,754,570 of NC_140587.1, read as the reverse complement.
TATAGTATATCTATATCTACCTTATATATAGACACATGTGTACCTATCAGCCACTCCTATGGCAGGCCTTAACAATCCTGGAGGCAGAGTGCTTGCTAACATGTGAGATGGTGCTCTAGCATGAGCTGAGCCTGTCTGCAGCTTTCGGAACCATGTCCTTATAGCTGTTCTATGATATAGCCTACCATATACTCTTAAAGTGCCTTATAATCTTAAACGGTTATGGTAACTATGGTTTGGCTTTATCAAAACATGTCGTGTAAGGTGTCTAACACTTTGGAATAATACCCCCATACCATTTCTGGTGATGAGGATATTATTCCTCCCTTCTAGAGGGAGAGACATGTTAAAATCCTACTTTGCTGTTTAACTCTAACCAAAGCCTCAGCATCACAAAATGGATGCTGCTGCCACAGACACAAGTCTGACCCCCTGCTGCTGGGAGTGATCCCGGCAAGGGAGGCTTGGACAATAGGTTTCCTGCTTGGGGAGGTGCTAGCACCTCCCCAGACAGACTTTAGTGTATTGGGGCAGGGTGGGCTGAAAGGAATGAGACATGCCTGGGGCACACAAGGTGTTCCTTGCATAGTCCAGTTCAAACCGGTGCTGGGGCACTCCAGCCCCAGCTCTGGCGCGAAACTGGACAAAGGGAAGTGGGTGTAACCACCCCCTCCCAGGTCCCACCCATAAGGCGTGACCTAGCAGGTATCCCAGCCCCCCAGATTAGTATAAGAGTGGGAGTTGGGCCTCAAGACTTTAGATTATCCTGAACCTGCAACTTGAACAGAAACTCTGGACCTTTGACATTCGACGAAAGAAGAAGACTGAAGAATCTCCCTTGTGGCCAAGGAGTGGCTACCCTGTGCAAACAGGCACCATCAAGAGACTACCCTTTGCTTTGCCCACGTTCCACGAGGAACCGACTGCAGAGCCCGACCAGAGCCTTGACTTCCAGACTTCTCCGACCCTGATCCACATCTACAGCAGAGCTGAGATCCGTGGAGGCGACGAGCGACGTGGGACCGGCTACCTGGGAAAAGTGGCTAGTATCTTCAAGCGCAGCTTCTGAGGCACCCTCGAAGTTGTGCACCGGGGATTGAGAAGCCCCACCCCCAAGCACCATCTGCACCGAAGATCAGCCCCCCACACTCCACGAGTCCTGCGTGGGGCCCTTCAGCATTTTCCTGCTTGCCGCGTCTGTCCGGTTGCTTGCCCGCTGGCTAGTGGCCTTTGTGACGACGCACCCTGAAATCTTCTGCGCTGGTTTGGCTCCTCCAGACTGGCTCCCGCTTCTCTGCAAAGAAGAAGCACCCCAGACCTTCCTGGTCTGCACCAGAAGCAAGTCCTCCGTTCTTCGTGGGTTCCGCTTGCCAAGGCTTGGTGAGTCCTAGTCCAACTTCGACGCCGCCGACAGCAAGAGCCTTCGTGGGACAGCTCGCCTCCTGGTCCTGGTCGTCCTCGACGCTTCCTGGTCCTCCTGGCTGCAGCGACAAGCTTCACCTTCACCTGCAAATCTTCACGACATCGTCTGGTTCCTTCCTGGTTCCACGTGGTCACTGGCTAGTGACCTTGACTCTGTCCCCTCTGCTTGCAGGTCTCCTCTCTTCTTGATCCCAGCCTTGGGATCCACCGGACACTCTTCACTGACTGCCTGTCAGCATCTTTCTTCAGGCATCCATAGGAGTCGACGACGAAACCCGACGCAACTTCACCCCTATGCACCCGCAGCCTGTGGGCTAGGTAACTTGGGTACTCCGGTGCTCATCAGGATAGTGACTATCCTAGTGTCTAAGTTTCAAGTCTCAACTTCCTAGCTACTCCGGAAGTGTCCTAAATCTATCTATTTCTAAACTGTACTATTGCTAGTGACTTTTACGCATTACGCGTGAGTGTTTCCACTCTGCATACGAATCCCGTGGGCCTCCCACTTCCTAACCTTTGGTAGTATAGTGTAGCCCCAGCGATTCCCTAGGCCTAGGCCTATTCTATTTCCGTGACAGTGGTTCTTATACCACTTACTTAGTATATGGTTTGCGTGGCCCCTAGGGCCTAACTGTATTACTTACCTGTGTGACTTAATGTATGCTTAAATAACACTGTGTTGTACTTACCTCTAATCTCATAAAGAGTGCTGAGGGTTTTCTTAGAATAAATACACTTTATTTTATATATATATCTGTTGTGGTGTCCTTTCATTTGGTATTCAAGGGATTATATATGGTATCACAGCTGGCTTCACATGCCATTCAGAGTTTAGCCTAAGACTGCTCTTGTCCATGCTACCACTAGGATAGCTGGTCTATAAGGTTGACTTTACAACCAATCACCATAAGGGTATTTGGACTGATATAGGGTGTACACTATAACTAGTGACATCATACATCAGGCCAACTTCTCACATTGGTGAGCAGCGGTTGGGATCTGAGCTTGCTGTTGTAATACCATTGTAATCTTAAGATACTAAAGTGAAAGATCACACAGATATTGTCTAGGTACATATAACATAGTTTATAATACTTAAGTCCTACTGGACTTAGTAGTTGTAGGTTGAAGGGAGTAACACACCCTGACTACAACTACTAGAGAGGTTTAGTAGAAACAACTAGTGTAGGTAGGTGCACACACCACACCCTCACTAGATCATGCCTCTGGGAGGAGATCAAGTAGATGCTCTCTCAGGAGGGGCAGGTCTGCAGAAGACCCCCTCTAGGTATGATACCTTCACATTCCAGGAGATGAGACATTTGTGTACCTCCAGAGGAATAAAACAGGGTGCAAACCCTACTCTCCTTCAGTTAAGACAACTCCTAGAGGAGTATGATTCTCTTAGGGCCTCTCAGGCAGGTACCCTAGGTACAGAGGAGGGTCTACCCACCACAGATGAGTCAGATGGGACTTCAGAGGAAGAGGTAGACAGCCAGGGCCAAGTAGGAAGACTTAGCCAGGCTCACCTAAGTTTACATGGGAGTTTGCATGGGGTCCCCCCATACAGACCCCCAAGTAGGCTTTCACAGAGAAGCAGGAGAGACAGATCCCCTTCAAGGGAATCCATCCACTCCCATGTCTCTAGCATCTCTAATGCTTCCTCTCACAGGGGAATGACTTCACCTGAGAGAAAGGAGCATGAAGCCAGAATGAGGGAAGCTAATCTGAGGATTCAGAGGGAAGAACTTGCCCTTGCCAAGGAGAAGCTTGCTCTGGCTAGAGAGCAAAAATTGTGTGGGTCAGAACCCACTGGTGGCAGCAACATTCCTAGAGATAGGGATAGGTCTTATGACCATAGAAACCTAAGCAAGATAGTCCCCCCATATCAGAATGGGGATGACATCCACAAATGGATGACTGCTTTGGAGAGGGCCTGCAAAGTACAGCAGGTACCCCAGAGTCAGTGGGCAGCTATCTTGTGGCTCTCCTTTTCTGACAAAGGCAGAGACAAGCTCCTCACAGTCAGTGATGAGGATGCAAACAATTACAAAGTCCTGAAGAGTGCTCTGATAGATGGGTTTGGCTTAACCACTGAGCAATATAGGTTGTTGTTCAGAGACACCCAGAAGACACAGACACAGGACTGGTCTGATTTTGTGGATTGTGCCACTAAGGCTTTGGAAGGTTGGTTAAATGGCAGCAAGGTGCAGGACTATACAGGATTGTACAACTTGATTATGAGGGAGCAGATCCTTAGTAATTGTCAGAACCAGTTTCTCCATCAACACCTGGTAGACTCAGATTTGACCTCTCCCCAAGAATTGGGAAAAAGGGCAGATAAATGGGTCAGGACCAGGATTAGGCCTAAAAATCAGGGTGGTGACCAAAAGAAAGATACCACCAAGCCTCAAGAGAAGGGTGGGGATAAAGCAAAAGAGAAATCTTCCTCAGGGCCCCAAAACTCCACACAGGGTGGTGGGTCCCAAGCTCCCTCCTCTACCACAGTTAAAAAGCCCTACTGCCATGAGTGTAAAACTCCTGGGCTTTGGAAAACTGACAGCAGTTGCCCAAGGGCTACAAACAAAACTGTTCCTCCAACTACTCCTGTCACACCACCTATTACTGTCAGCAGTAATCCCCCAGGTGGTGGGAGTGCCCCCAAAAATATGGTTGGGCTTTCTTGGGGAACACAGGGGGATCCTGGCTTAGCCAATTCCCCCACAGCAGCTACTCTTGTCTGTGATGGTGGCATGGGGTTTGCCAACTTCACTGCCTGTCCCAACACTTTGGGTAGGTACAGACAGGAGCCCTACATCAATGGTAGAAAAGCTGAGGCCTACAGAGACACTGGAGCTAGCATCACTATGGTGGCCCATAGGCTAGTTCCCTCTGAGCAGCTTTTGCCTGGTTTCTCATACCAGGTAACTAACATTGATGGCAAACAGAACAGTCATCCCATGGCAGAGGTATGTCTCAGCTGGGGAGGGGTCACTGGGCCTAAAAGGGTGGCAGTGTCCCCAACCTTGCCGGTGGACTGCTTACTGGGGAATGACTTAGAACTCTCAGCTTGGGCTGGAGTTGAACAAGACACCCATTCTAAAATGGTAGGCCTTTCAAAAAAGGGTAGTGGGGTTGTGCCAGCCACAACCCCTGTCCAAGTAGATTTCCTCCCTGAAAAGGTTGGAAGGGCAGTGGTAGCCACAGCCCAGGCAAAGACAGACTTCCCTGTAGAGATTGGCAGAGCTGTGACAGTCACAGCTCAAACACAAACTGAGTGCCTCCCTGAAAAGGTTGGCAAGGCTGTAATGGTCTCAGCCCATACTCAGACTGACATAGGTGTAGTGAAGCCTGAAACTATGGATCACTCCACACAAACAGAGAGTAGTGGGGAGGAAGAAAAGTCTCCCTCTCCCCAGACATTAGGAAAAGGTCAGCCTCCTCAGGGATCTGACCTCACCCCTTGTGAAGGAACTGCCCCAGAGGTAGCCAGGCCTGGCCTGGCAGAGCCTCTGATGTCAGTGGCCCCTTCCAAGGTGGGACCCAGTCTGGTGCAGGTAGCCTGCCTCTCTCTACCCTGCCTCAGTCAGCCCAGGGCTGCAGAGGTCAGGGAGGCCAGTGGACCCCAAGAGGGCCCCTGTCCACAAGAACCCCCCCCATCAACAGAATGAGGATTGCCTGGCTAGTAGCCCTAGCCAGGTGATGGGTAAAAACATTCCTGAGGGATCCCATTTACAGGTAGTTAGGGACCTCCCCCAGAGGGATTCTGTTGGGCACAGGCAAACATGGGACCTTAGGGCCCCAAACCTGACCTGTCCCTCCAGTAAGCCCACAAAAGGGACCCAGCCTCCAGCTTTAGGTAGCCAGAGGCTGACCCTGAGAGCACAGTGCAACTCAGTGAAAGAAAGAAAGGCATCCATGGTGGAGGATGATTGGAGGAAGCTGAGGCCTCACTTTGAGGACACTCACTTCAGTACTCCATCTCAACACCAGCCTTTTACTTTGCAAAGACACACCAAAGGTAGAGATTCCCTATGGTGGAGACCCTATGATATCTTTAGGATGAGGGATTGCTTAGTGGACCATGAGACAGGGGGTAACCATGCCAGTGCTGGTTCTTCCTTATATGGCCACTTAGGCAATAGAGGCTTACCTTGTCAAGGCCAGCCTTATCTCCTTTCGTTTGGGGGGGGTTGTGTAGGAAGGTGGATATCTGACTATGGTTACCCCCAACTTTTTGCCTAGTGTCTAGCTGGTTTTTCGACTTAGTTGGCCTGAGATCCTGCCATTCAGGGTCTCAGGCTGTCTGCTCTCTCTTTAAAATGGACTCCATGTACCCTAGGTACATAACCAATTGGTAAGGATCACCTTATTGGACCCTGTACAGTGTACCCTAGGTACCCAGGGCATAGGTGTACCCTAGGCCTCCCAGGGGCTGCAGCATGTATTATGCCACCCCTGGTCTGGCCTTCCAATCAGACACAACTGGCTGATCACTCAGCTGGGGCAAGGTCGTGTAATCACCCCTTGCTTAGATATAGTATATCTATATCTACCTTATATATAGACACATGTGTACCTATCAGCCACTCCTATGGCAGGCCTTAACAATCCTGGAGGCAGAGTGCTTGCTAACATGTGAGATGGTGCTCTAGCATGAGCTGAGCCTGTCTGCAGCTTTCGGAACCATGTCCTTATAGCTGTTCTATGATATAGCCTACCATATACTCTTAAAGTGCCTTATAATCTTAAACGGTTATGGTAACTATGGTTTGGCTTTATCAAAACATGTCGTGTAAGGTGTCTAACACTTTGGAATAATACCCCCATACCATTTCTGGTGATGAGGATATTATTCCTCCCTTCTAGAGGGAGAGACATGTTAAAATCCTACTTTGCTGTTTAACTCTAACCAAAGCCTCAGCATCACAAAATGGATGCTGCTGCCACAGACACAAGTCTGACCCCCTGCTGCTGGGAGTGATCCCGGCAAGGGAGGCTTGGACAATAGGTTTCCTGCTTGGGGAGGTGCTAGCACCTCCCCAGACAGACTTTAGTGTATTGGGGCAGGGTGGGCTGAAAGGAATGAGACATGCCTGGGGCACACAAGGTGTTCCTTGCATAGTCCAGTTCAAACCGGTGCTGGGGCACTCCAGCCCCAGCTCTGGCGCGAAACTGGACAAAGGGAAGTGGGTGTAACCACCCCCTCCCAGGTCCCACCCATAAGGCGTGACCTAGCAGGTATCCCAGCCCCCCAGATTAGTATAAGAGTGGGAGTTGGGCCTCAAGACTTTAGATTATCCTGAACCTGCAACTTGAACAGAAACTCTGGACCTTCGACATTCGACGAAAGAAGAAGACTGAAGAATCTCCCTTGTGGCCAAGGAGTGGCTACCCTGTGCAAACAGGCACCATCAAGAGACTACCCTTTGCTTTGCCCACGTTCCACGAGGAACCGACTGCAGAGCCCGACCAGAGCCTTGACTTCCAGACTTCTCCGACCCTGATCCACATCTACAGCAGAGCTGAGATCCGTGGAGGCGACGAGCGACGTGGGACCGGCTACCTGGGAAAAGTGGCTAGTATCTTCAAGCGCAGCTTCTGAGGCACCCTCGAAGTTGTGCCCCGGGGATTGAGAAGCCCCACCCCCAAGCACCATCTGCACCGAAGATCAGCCCCCCACACTCCACGAGTCCTGCGTGGGGCCCTTCAGCATTTTCCTGCTTGCCGCGTCTGTCCGGTTGCTTGCCCGCTGGCTAGTGGCCTTTGTGACGACGCACCCTGAAATCTTCTGCGCTGGTTTGGCTCCTCCAGACTGGCTCCCGCTTCTCTGCAAAGAAGAAGCACCCCAGACCTTCCTGGTCTGCACCAGAAGCAAGTCCTCCGTTCTTCGTGGGTTCCGCTTGCCAAGGCTTGGTGAGTCCTAGTCCAACTTCGACGCCGCCGACAGCAAGAGCCTTCGTGGGACAGCTCGCCTCCTGGTCCTGGTCGTCCTCGACGCTTCCTGGTCCTCCTGGCTGCAGCGACAAGCTTCACCTTCACCTGCAAATCTTCACGACATCGTCTGGTTCCTTCCTGGTTCCACGTGGTCACTGGCTAGTGACCTTGACTCTGTCCCCTCTGCTTGCAGGTCTCCTCTCTTCTTGATCCCAGCCTTGGGATCCACCGGACACTCTTCACTGACTGCCTGTCAGCATCTTTCTTCAGGCATCCATAGGAGTCGACGACGAAACCCGACGCAACTTCACCCCTATGCACCCGCAGCCTGTGGGCTAGGTAACTTGGGTACTCCGGTGCTCATCAGGATAGTGACTATCCTAGTGTCTAAGTTTCAAGTCTCAACTTCCTAGCTACTCCGGAAGTGTCCTAAATCTATCTATTTCTAAACTGTACTATTGCTAGTGACTTTTACGCATTACGCGTGAGTGTTTCCACTCTGCATACGAATCCCGTGGGCCTCCCACTTCCTAACCTTTGGTAGTATAGTGTAGCCCCAGCGATTCCCTAGGCCTAGGCCTATTCTATTTCCGTGACAGTGGTTCTTATACCACTTACTTAGTATATGGTTTGCGTGGCCCCTAGGGCCTAACTGTATTACTTACCTGTGTGACTTAATGTATGCTTAAATAACACTGTGTTGTACTTACCTCTAATCTCATAAAGAGTGCTGAGGGTTTTCTTAGAATAAATACACTTTATTTTATATATATATCTGTTGTGGTGTCCTTTCATTTGGTATTCAAGGGATTATATATGGTATCACAGCTGGCTTCACATGCCATTCAGAGTTTAGCCTAAGACTGCTCTTGTCCATGCTACCACTAGGATAGCTGGTCTATAAGGTTGACTTTACAACCAATCACCATAAGGGTATTTGGACTGATATAGGGTGTACACTATAACTAGTGACATCATACATCAGGCCAACTTCTCACACCCCTGTGCTGGGCTTGGACCAGGTTCCAAGAAGGGCATCTGTCAAGGCCTTATTGAATGGCAGGAGGGGTTTCGAGGATTAGACACCCTGCAAGACCTTTGTCAAGATGTTCGTCTTGACTTCCACCGAAGGGAGCTGAAGGTCCAGGATCTTAGCAGCCCTTCTCACCACCACAGCATATGAGGTTCCCTCCTCCATAGCCACGGTAGGGGGGAGAAAGCAGGCCAGAATGTGGAGCGGTATCCAGTCCACTGGCCGCACCCAATTCCTCATACCAGTCCATTTCGTATTGAAGCTGGTCTTTTAAAGGGTCAAGCAACCTCTCCCAATCTTCCTCCATTCCTAGCTCTTCAAAATAAGGCTGAGGAACCGACCTAGGACCCAAGGGTGCTATTGACAGCGGAATCAGCATCAATATGCGCCTATACAGCACCGGGTTGTTGGGGATAAGAATGGGGCTAGCAGCAGCGGATGCCTCGGCTCAGGGACCGGCCAAAGTCAAAGTAGCACGACCAGCATCAGTCCAGATCCATTCCCAGCTCCATGGGGGGTGGGGGGGGGGGGGGGGGGGGAGAGAGGGGCACAGAACTTGATGGAGCACCATCTGAGCCTCCAGCACTCGAAGGCACGCGGGGAGGGTCAGGCCGCCAAAATATGAGGCACATGGCATCATAAAATTGTTTGAGCTGGGAGGGGGTGGCTTTGGCTCCCGGGAAGGAAGGAAAGCATGGAGCAGACTCAGGCACAGGTTCTGCAGAACAAGGCATGCCGAGGCTCGTCTGTCAAGTAAGCCGATGGACAAGAAGAATTCGAAGCACACTTCGACTTCTCGTGTTTCTTATGACACTTACCGGACGACTTTGAGTGGGAAGATTAGGACTTAGGACTCCCAGAGCGGTTCCCAGACTTTCTTCTCGACTGGGATTGAGAACGAGACCTCAGGGACAAACGACGTGGTGCCGGGCCGCACGCAGCTTTAGGGACTGCTCCCTCAAAGCTTTCAGAGTCATGGTCCGGCAGTTGGAGCACGACTTAAGAGTTGTGGTCGCACTTCAGTCACCAAAGGCAAATCAGTCACCGACATGGCACGGTGGTAGGCACCGCATGGTTTGAATCCAGAAGTCTTCTTTGACATGTTGGAAAAACCTACACAGCAAAAAAAGTGCGACAAAACTTTGAGAAAAGCCTATCAAAAAGTGACAGACGGTATCTCTCTTCACAGATCTGCGCTGCTGGCGTAGAAAGAAAACGTCAGCGCGCCGAGGTGGTGCCTATATAGGTGAACCAGACGTCACAACATTGGAGACTACGACAACGACGTCACGTGGGGAGACCAATGCCACCTATCTTCCTGATCCAGTCTGACGCCTGGGAAATTCAATGGTAAGGAATCTGCAGCTAGATATCTCTATCAGATATCCATAAAGCATTTGCTTCCCTCAGTTGGGATTATCTATTCATTGTTCTAGTGGGTTTCAGCCTTGGCCCCTACATTGCCAAGCTGATCCTGTTATTATATACCTCACCTACCGGTTGAAATCGCTTTGGAGGGTCCATCTCTAAACCTATTATGGTAAAACGCGGCACTAGGCAGGGCTGTCCCCTTTCACCCCTTTTGTTTGCTATGGTTATAGAGCTGGGGCCTATAGGGCACCGATGAATGAAGCAGACTGGGGAATCCTCCTATCTGACGGTTCTCACACTCTCTCACTCTATGAGGATGATGTCCTGCTCTAGCTACAGGATACTGCTTCCGACTTCACCCCTGTTGCCTCGCTCCTGGTGGAATTTGACTGAGTGTCCGGATTGATAGTCAGCTGGAACAAGTCTTGCCTTCAGCTCCCACAGAGCATAGGGGCCTTGAGGTGCCAAGCTTCAAATACTACTATCTGGTGGCCCAGCTGTAGTGGCTGGCCTACTGGTTGGTGGGCCGGTTTTGGGCGAACATGGGGCTGTCAACCCTCCCCTCTCTGCTGGAATCTTTCTTCGTCTCCTGCACGCTGGTGCCGCTCTTCCCTGGGACTTGCTCCTCCTTCCAAGGGTAGCTCACCCATGCGGGCACTCTATATTACACAATATCTATCTTCTCCTGTATGCCCCAGCGATTCTCCTTTTGGGCTTCCTGACCTGGAGGGCCCACCTTTCCAGCAGTCAGCTGCAGGTGAGGGAGAAGGCTGGCCTCACCAGTATGAGTGAGCTTTTCAAGGTTTCATGGATGGCCATATAATGGTGTTGAAAACACTAACTGACCAATGCACGCACCCCGAAGGCCAGTTCCTCCTCTATGCCTCTCTGGGGGGGGCAGGGGGAGGGGAGGGCAATCGGTAACACCTGCGCCACTCAGGGCTTGGAACCAGCCACACATCAACTCATCCAAACACTAAACACTATGGGCCCCAGCTGCAGATTAGATGCATGGCTCATTAAGGCTCTCATTGCACACACGCAGACATGTCTACAACCTTTATGAGACGAGTGGGAGGCTGAATTTGGCAGGCAACTTCATGATACCCCATGCGAACGGGCCTTAGTTTACACACAAAGAGTGTTCCGCAAAGCTTGCCTAAAACGGATCAAATTTTATATACTCCATAGGGCTTACCTATTCCCCAGGTGACTGGCGTGCATCTTTCCCGGTGCACCAGATATGTTTGCAAGATGTAATAACCCAGTAACCGACCTGAAGAATATTCTGTGAGACTGCCCTCAGTTAAGAACATACTGGACCATATATTCCCCCCTGGAACATATCACAGTAATCCCTAACATCAATTCTTGTGAAGCAGGAGCTTTGGAAATATATACACCAGACCACGCAAACGTAAAATCAAAAGGCACTTCTTAGACCTGGCCCAAAAAACGATTACAAAACGCTGAAGAATGGGAGGCATTACGCTCCAAATTGATTGACCCTGATTTTGTGCAAATGAAATAAATGGTAATGACACAAAATAAGAATAAGATTGCAGTTAAAACTGTTACTATTAACAAGAACAATGTGTAACGTTTCAAACATGTTTTCAAGTTACATAGCATCCTAGATCCTAATTCTATTACTAATCTCTACATTAATTAAGAAGGCTAAAATCTTAGATAGCACCCTTACCTGCTAAGCATTTGGAATGGATCACACAGCATAACTTTTGAAACAGCATGTCTGGCTGTTTGTTATCATAGTTCTGCCATGATAAAACAGACTTGTACTTTAGCCAAGGACAAGAATCCCAACATAGCTGCTTTCGGCCTCTGCAGCTAGCCTCTTCCGATGTATCTCTCAAATTGGGAGCAGAGTCTGATTCAGGAACCAGCAAATTGGCAAGACCTCTGTTGATAATCTCTCAGGAGAATACCCAGACTTTTATAGGAATTTGGCCACTGATTCAATCTAATGTTTACAAAACAAATCATAGATTGGGACAAGAAAAACCTCTAAATATTCAGTTAGTTTCTAAGCTTTCAAATTTGCTGCAAAGTTATTTGCAAAGTGCATCAATATGCACTCCTTTAAAAATTAGTTTATCAATCTTAGGGAAGGCAGTCTTGATCTATTGACAAATAGAAGTGCTTTTAAGAGGCTTGTTGCTGAGGCTAGCTATCCGGAACAAAAGAAGACATCCCTGTTCTATTGCGGTCTTCGAGACCTGGTTGTGAATCTGTCTCAAAACTTGTTGCAAACTTATGAGTAAGGTCATCAAACTAGATCATAAGAAGAATGCAAGGGTGAGCAGGGCAAAGCAGACTCGAAAGCAATCAGAGTCCTGCTGGAGGTCTTTGTGCATGTTCAATCATAAAGATATGCAGATTCAGATATAGTCCAAGAGACGTTCTCATAAAGTAATATTCCTTTATTTTCTTATAGTATATTACCAATAGAAACAGTTCATACAAGAGATAGCCAACATGTGTTTCGAGGAAATTCCTCTATTTCAAGGCTTTTTTCAAAACCCCAGCATTGATTGGAAAGCACATGCAATAAACCATACTGCTTCAACACTTGTTTACCAGTTTTATGGCACAACATTCCTTATCATAGTAGCCATGGTCCAAGCTAGGGAGTACAATCAACTCTTCTCTTTTGAATTTCGATTGCCATATCGACATTCATCCTTGAACCACTTTAAGATGCAGTTGTAGCTGAACTCCTACTAAGAAAGAACCTTAATACTTGTAGACCCACTTAGACCTTTGTTACAAGCTGCCTGGTAAATGGGCCTTATCTCACCTCCATCCCCCTACCCCAGGAGTACCAGTAACTCTGGGGTAGTGGTGGGAATCTGGGTCACTAAGAGTTGAACCAGAGGGTCCACTATGAAATAAGAAATTTACAGGGGAGATTTGTAATCCTGAGTCCGATTCCCCTGTTCAGCAGCTAAGAAGTCTGTTAGAGCCACAATTAAGAGGTCACTCTATTTAAATGCATTTGCAATTGGTTTTAAGGTTCTCAAAATGTTCTATTTCCATTTGCATTCTTTGTGGCTCAAAAGAGGGAGCTTGAGGACTAGCATGAATTACCAGGTACTTAACAAGATGACTATTGAGAAGGAATAACTACTGTCTTTGATCCCAGCTTTGTTTTATCAAGTCAAAAGCAGACCTGGATCTTCACATGGCATACAGTCTTCTCAGGATCCGAGCGTGTTGGACTTGGCCCTTCCTGCAGGGTCATCCCCAAACTTTTAGCATTCACTCTCTTTTCTTCTGAACCGGTTTTCATTGCCTTTTAGAACTCTGCAATTTACCACTGATCATTAGTAATAAAGTGTTTGAGCTCTCTTTGTTAAACATAGAGAAATTGGCTTACACTCAATTGGCACAATTAATTTACTAGTACGCCCCTAGTAAAATGGTACTATGTGTACTCAGGGCCTACATTTTAAGGGTTACTATGGGGCCTGCATCACTTATTGTGCCCGCCACTTACGTAGCCTTTTAAACACGTCTAAAGTCTCCCATTGCAGTCTGTATGTGCAGTTTTAAACTGCCATTTCAACCTGGCGAAGTAAACCTTTTGCCATGCCCAAACGTTCCTTTTTTAACACATATGTAATCCCTAGAGCAGACCCTAACCAGCCCATAGGGTAGGGTGCATTGTACTTAAAAACGTTGGACAAAAACTTTTAAGTTTACATGCCCAGGGAGTAAAAAACTCCTAAATGTGTTTATTACAACTCTAAGGCCTACCTCTCTCATAGGATAATATTGAGTTACCTTATCACATTTAATAAGTGATAACTTTTGCTTGGGAGCAGGTAGGAAAGTCATGTTTGGTGTCTAAGGAGTTTCAATTTAACCCCTTGCGTGCGGGTTTTTTTCTCCCGCTGTGCGGGAGAAATAAACGGCGTTCGGGAACACGACGTCTCCCGGCCGTCGTGCGCACACGCCCACCGTAATGCACGACGGCCGGGAGACGTCGTGCGCATGCAAGGGGTTAAAACACTCTTTAATGGTAAAGTCAGATTTTAAGTCACAATTTTGAAAATGCAATTTTTAGAAAGTTGATATTTTCTTGACCTAAACATTTAATGCCTGTATCTCATGACTAGGTGTAGATGGCAGTTGGTCTTTGTGTATTTCTCCTAGACAGTGAGACAATGGGCCGTCTCCGTCAGGATCAGGTGGAAAAGATTTCACCTACCACACATGCACTTCAACGACTCTGCCTCAGCACACTTACAAAGGATTTAACCCTACTCTGTTGTGACTCCAAACTGGGTAAAAGTCAGGGAGGAAGGAAATTCAAGACATCTCTGTGGTGGGAAAAACTAGAAGCTTTTCCCTCTTCAAAGTGGGCACCAAGAGTAAATATTGGACATTCAGAAACAACTCTTCAATTATGCACAATATAACTTAAAACATTCTAAACATAGGATTGGAATAAGCAGAAATTACATAGGCTGTAATTGATTAGTTGCAATGTTGTTCTCAGCAGAATTAGAATGAATATTGCATTGAATTGGAGGATCTTCACAAATACTTAGTGGATCCGGCACCAATGAGTACACCTGTTGACACAAAATTGCAATTTATGGAGAATGATCAGTACTACTTGATTCCGGGCTGGATTATGTTGTTTCCCAGTTGGTTGTCTCTGTTGGATTGAGGGCAACTTCAGTTTGACGCTTAAATAACTGAATGTTTGAACTCTCTATCACTAGCAGAACTTATCTTGGGACTTCTGCACAGAGGTTTAAGGGCAGGCTGATCTGGAAATATTTGGAACCAGGCTCCAGCATGTCTGATCAAACAGTGAGCCTTTGTGAGCTAATCACCTAGAAAATACTCAAAGTCATTATTTTCAAGTGAGGATGACAAGATAAGGAGCAATTACGTAATTTATAGTTTGCATAAATTATTTCTACAGAAGGTTGGTTCAGCATTTTCCTACAGATTAGCGTATGTTCTTCAGATATCAAGGCCTCCTTTTCATTAGAATAAACCAACTAAAAGTTCATAAAGCTAAGTTCTAAGTAAACTGGTTTTGCAAGTCTGGCTTAAGGCGTTCCCAGAGTCCAAGCCTCCTCCTGCCCATCCACAAAAAAAATAAAAAAGTTTTATGTTGAGGTAGTCTTTGTAAATGCATCAATCATCATACAGACATTTTTCTTAATGGGATACAAGCCTTGTTAGTGGATAGAGAAATCTGCTTATGGGTAGAAGGCAGTTTCATGAGTAGCGCCCTACTGTGTTCTTATTCTGCCTTCCTAATCTATTAGGTAATGGCAAGTTGCAGCTGGTCCCTTTAAACCGCAAATTGGGCCCCAATTGCATTCTCTGAGCTTATCGCAGGGTGGCAACTGCATAAGCCCTTCCCAAATTTGAAACCATAGGGTGATTCCCAGAAGTATGACTGCATCAATGTTTTAATGAAACTATGCTACTTGTGAAGCTGATCTTGCCATCTGTACACCAGCATTGTTTTCTCCAGAATGGATCATTGGATGCCTGTAAATACGTGAGGATCAACTTCAGCTTTTTTGCATTCAGCACACTTATATGGCTTCTCCACAGAATGGATTCTCTGATGACAAACCAGAGTTGATGAACGAGGGAAGCTTTCCTTTCACCCACTACACTGGTGTGGTTTCTCCCGCGTATGGATTCTCTGATGCTTATAAAGACTTGAGTGTCGACTGTAGCTTTTTGTGCACTCAGTACACTGGTATGGTTTCTCTCCAGTATGGATTCTCTGGTGACAAACAAGATTTGATCTTTGAACAAAAGTTCTCTCACACTCTGAACACTGATGAGGCTTCTCCCTAATATGGATCATCTGATGCGTACAGAGTTCAGAGTTTAGACTGAAGCTTTTCTGGCACTCTGTACATTGGTATGGTTGCTTCCCAGTATGAATCTTCTGATGCGATTGGAGACGGGAGAATCGACTGAAGCTTTTGTCACACTCTGTACACTTGTGTGATTTTACCCCAGTATGACTTTTCCAATGATTTACCAAACCTGATTTATCAATGAAGCACTTGTCACACTCAGTACATTGGTATGGCTTCTCCCCGGTATGGACTCGGAGATGCAGTTCCAGAGATGACAGAAAAGAACAGCTTTTCTGGCACTCTGGGCACTGATATGGTTTTTCACCAGTATGGATCCTCTGATGAGAGTAAAGATTACCCCTTTGACTGAAGCATTTTTCACACTCTGTACATTTGTATGGCTTCTCTCCAGTATGGATTCTGCGATGTTGGTAAAGATGCGAGCTTCGACTGAAGCTCTTCTCACACATTTTACATTTGTACGGTTTCTCCCCAGTATGAATTCTTTGATGCTTCACCAGATATGATTTGTGAGTGAAGTTTTTCCCACAGTCTGTACACTTGTATGCTTTTTCACCACTGTGGATTCTTAAATGTTTTAATAAATATGACTTCTGAGTGAAGTTTTTCTCACACTCTGTACACTGGAACAGTTTCTTCGGGGGCGGAACCCTTTGGTGCTTGAATATATTTGAACTTTGAGTGACACTTTCCATGCAATCCATATGCATTTTATCCCCAGTACAGGTGTCTTGATATAGCAAAGTCATCATCAGTAATGGTTTTCCCTTACTCTGGTACGAGGTATTAGCGATAATTCTCTAACGTGTGAATTTATTGAAGCTGGGGGTAAAGGTTAACTGGCACTCTGTGCCCTGGCATGTTATTTCCCCACAGATCTGTATACATATGTGATCTTCAAGAGTTTCCTCACACTCCTTGCGGTGGTACGATTATTTTTTACCACTGTTGCTATGGATGGTGTGCTGCAGTGATAGTGCATCATACTGTACAGCACGGCTGTTCATCAACAACATTTCAGGCTGTGAAAGAGAAGAAAAGCAATTGTAAATGAGTGGTTAAAAGGTATCTGGTGTTTACTTCTGCACCACAAATATTCATGTCTGCAATTTATTTGAGTATGCATATCTGGATTAGTCGGGGAGTGGTGAGACTTGTGTTCGTTTTCACGTCTTGGGACAGAAAGAAATGAGTACAACATGTAAAACTGTTAATGTACCGTGTCATGGTTGGAAATGGAGGCATGTCTCGAGAATTCAAGGTCATTAATTCAGCTCAGTTTGTCGGAGTTGTTTGTCACCATTTACATGTATAGAAATGGGAGATGTTAGATTGCTTGGGCCAAGGGAGAACAGCGCACTGGAGTGCAGGGCTGAGTGTCCTTTTTATGATGGGGCTGAGAGTCTCATGGCTGGCTTTACCTTTTATTTTTAAAATATATTTCATTCATTGCAAAACACTGTCATTAAAGAGCAGCACTGTATTTAAGTCTCATACTTTCTTGGAAGCAAGTGGCTTTACTCACAGTCACATTTTAAACTGTATCCAGAATTATTCCATATGCTCTGATTTTTTAAAAGACCAAACTACAAACTGTATAAAGTTTTAAAACATTTACAATCCATCACTCTCTCTTCCATCTGAGTGGGTCCATATTAATTAAGTAGGATTAGCATGAGAAAATATTTCATAACTTATATGATCGATTTTCTTGGAGTATTGACCTATGCATGTTCACTGTATTTATGCACCCAATTAACATGTGTTCTGCTTTGTATCCAATCCAGAAAGCATACATAGTTTACATATACAAACGGTTTACATACAAACAGATTAGGCTTTCATGTATGAGCATTTGTGTTTGTAAAGTAAGGATATCTCAGG
The DNA here is from genome assembly GCF_964204655.1 of Triturus cristatus. Lineage (NCBI taxonomy): Eukaryota > Metazoa > Chordata > Amphibia > Caudata > Salamandridae > Triturus > Triturus cristatus. The sequence goes on along the minus strand of NC_140587.1, from coordinate 95,737,038 downwards.
GATCATGGAATCATCTCTATTATTATCTTCATTATTAACATTTCATTCTATTGTTGTGCCATGGGCTGCCTCCTCAATCCCAGTCTTTTCTTTCTGTGTAGTGTAAGACTAGCTGCATCTACCAAATGAATCAGAATTCTCCTCCAACTAGTAGGCAGGAAGGTTTGACGGTCTTTCAAAGTAGGGTGATAGCTCTCTTACCTATTATAAAAGCCAAATCAAATTTCAAGATCACTATCCCCCTTTTAGGTTTCTGGAATAACCCAAGAATATAAGCCTATCCTGTTGAAGGGCAGCATGGGTCTGAAGCTTGTGTGCATCTCACAGCAATGTGGGTTTTCTGAAGGTTGATTCGGAATTATCTTGTTCATTTTCTGCTGGGTGAGTAAAGTCCTCTGTAACATGTTAAACTGTATATATGAAGCGTGAATTCTGGGAGACCTTATGTAGACAGTCGGTCACTGATTTCACGCTCAATGTCTGTTTCAAATGTGCCCGTAAATGGGACGATTGGTATGTCTGAAAGTTCAAGTATTGCTTTATAGAACCAGGAGACAAGCTGTCTGGCATTCCTCGTAGTCATGGCCACTGCAATAAGGTGATTCTGCACCATTTGCTTTTTCTGCATACTATAGCTTTGCTGCATTTGCCACATAAGTCATGGTCTGCTGCATAATCTGCAGAGTTTAACAACAAAAATTCCCTCCAGCTCAAACAGATCAAAAGTTACTAAAAACGTGGCAATGTGTTTGCATGCAGTGGACAGTCGTTTGCAAAGGTTAACTTGGGCTTCCAGTTAATAAGCTTCAAAATTAGTGGCCCATGTCCTTATTTATCCAATGGCAGTTTAAATTTTGCTAATGCTACTCTTCTTCTGTTAGTCTCACATCAGATCACGACATGGTAGCATAATCACTGTGAATAGATTGAGCTATACGGCCCATAGTGGACAAAGAGAATGTGAATGAGAATGCAAACAGAGATCGCTGCATACGAACCACGGATCTTAATTTGACCTCTAATGTATCACTCTCTAGAAAATATGTCTGGATCCCAAATTATCAGAACAGGACTACTTCCCATTGCATCTCATGGCCCGAGAATAAATCTCTACTTGGTAGTGTATGGAATTTTTGGAATTTGCAGGATTTGCTTAAAATAATGCCCAGGCTCAACACATCTTTGAAGGAGCAGAGAGCATTCAAAATAGTTGTGAGATCACCCTCAATACCCCTAACAAAGCAGTATATCATGTGTATAAAGTGAGATTGCATAATTAGCATCTCCCAGTTGAGTTGCTCATTCCTACCCCAAAAGGGCCTTTCTGATGGATAGTTGTTCAATGGCTAGCAAGAAGAGGTGGGGAGAGAGTGGGTACCACTGCTGGCATCCTCTTCCCACTTTATACAATACCAATATGGATCGTCAAGCTATAACCCTGGCCCTTGGCCTAACATGGAGGATAAGGATCAAATGGAGCATTTGCCTGCCTGTTGCAAATTGTGGCAGTACTTTCAAAATATAGCGCTAGTTGCACGTCAAAAGTTTTCTCCAAGGCCAGACAGGCCATGCATAGACAAAGACCAGGAGTCTTTTCTATAATACTACAGGGGCATCCAATATTCAGAAATGTGTTAAGAGGGATAAAGCCATTTTGGTCCTGTAATAAAGTAGGTAAAATGGCTAGTAGTTTGTGTGCTACTATTTTACTGAGTATCTTTTATATATTACATGCTGTAGGGGTTGGTACTAGTATTGCTTGTCCGCTGTGTTAAGTAGTTACCTGTTATCGAGTGCAGACCAGTTTGAGGGCAAAAAGGCAGCATATTCAAGTATTGAATCCCCTAAGGTGGTTGTCTTCCCTTGTGCACCTAGATGGTTTGCACAGACGTCTGTACTACATCATGCACCTCTTAAGGTAGTTGGCATGCCTTGCACAACTTTGTGTGGCTAGCCCTTTTATTGTTATGAGTTTCAAGTTGTGTGCTACCGTGGGTCTAGTCACTCAAAATGGAGTCTCCATGACAGCCAATATAATCATGTGCTCTCTACAGCTCACCTGCATTAATAATTACTATTGCTACAAAGGACCCTTGACTGGGCTAGTGAAGTAATTTCATGGCACATCCTGGTGAAAGATTGAAAACCTTGCACACATCTCATTTATTTTAGGCTTTTTAGCGCCAACTGGCAGCTTGCTAACCATTTAGACTGCTGGATTACGCAAGATCCGGTGGAATTTGCACTTAAACTTTATCAATCAAGTTACATTTATTAGTGTAAGTAGAGGTCATTGTAAAGTTCATCTAAACTGTAAGTTCTGAAAGAAGGTTAGCGTGGAATGGTTGGGATATTAATGAGATAGGGGAATGTGACTACCAATATTCAATGGGAGCGGACGCCACAACCCAGCCCTCTGTCTGACTTTCTTCAGTGACCATCCCAATGAACCATCTAATGGAGTTAGGGTACAGGTAGAACATTAGGTTGGTTCTCAATTTGGTTTTCTCTATTGTGTTCTCTGCTGAGCCACACTGCTTGCTGTGGGTTGTATTGTCAATGTGGGTTTCATGTTCGTTTGCAGTTTAGTTTGTGCTGATTAAGGGAAATCAAGGCAGAGTAAACCACAAAGGGCATCAAATTAAGGAGTACTGTGGGCTTCCAGTTGTATTAAAGGGCGCCTGACTGCAGAGAGGTCCTGGCCTTCCTGTTTTGTAAGATAGTGGTTGTGCTCCCTGCCCATCTACTGGTAAGAACAGACAATGAAATGATGGCTGCTGGGATCTAGTTTCATCTACAGGTCAAATTCCAGAAAGTTCCTCTTGGCTTCTTATCATTGTAAAGTCCTACCTATTCACATTGTGTGATAAGAAATTATACATACAAATGTTCTAAGTAATGTGCTTTTGATACAAATGCTATAAAATAGATGTCACCTTTGCCTGTATTGTGACCTGCGTACCCTTTAGGTTTGCTCTAGCACACACAATCGTGATGACGCGCACCGAGAGGATGAATCTGCACACCCCCCAACACGGATGGTAATGGTTACACCCATCAGTGATTGTCTGGCCATTAACCATAGCATGTTAATTGCCAAGGTGGGAAGGTAGAGGCATCAAAGACTTTAGGACTGGTGTTCTGCTGCTTTAAGGCAGTCTTGCTTATGTGTTCATAAAGGCAGCACTCTAGCAAGAGTTAGCATCTGTAAAGATTAAGGCGTTGCTTAGAACATTGCTTACCGTATGACACCTTTGGAGTTGCCGCTCCTGTCTCCCATGAGAACAAATGCAGTCAAAACAATTCTAGTTTACCGCAGGTAGGAGGACTGCCTGGATAAACAAGCAATACGTTTTTAAATCAGAAAACTGAAATGTGACATTAAATCTATTCACTTATTAATTTTCCCTGGTCTTTTCAAATATTTGGCCCTGTTTCAGAGAAATGTAGAGATTAGTGTATTAAAAGAGGAGTTGTTGCTCATTTACTATTACTTTGAACTGAAACATTGTTTTTTCCCTTTTCAGTAGTAATATCCATAAGGAGTAAGTAGACATTAATTTAAGTAGATAACATACAAAAACACAAAATGTAATATTAGTTTTCTTTAATAGAGTCCCAAAAACGTTTCTACTGAAGGCTTAGTTTTTCCAAAAGTAGAGTATTTAGTGATAAGGTTTTAGTACATTCCTTAGTGCTGTAGGTTTAGTTAGCCGTGTTAGATTACATTTTATATGGGAAATTATTCTTTTTTTTCCCCCAGCAGGAATTATAAAAATTAAAAAAAACACAAGCAGCCTCAATCGGAGTGCTTCTAATAATTTGAATTAGGTTTTAAAGCACTGTTTTAGCGCAACTTTCGATGCAGTCACTGTTTTGCCCCCTCAGTTCTCTGCAAACAATCCCTGCTGTAATTTGTGGGGACATAAAATGTGGGTAGGGGACTGTTGTGCAGTAAAACTGACCTCAAAGACCATTGCCACATATTATTCCCCATTACCAGCCGGGAAGCTCTGAAGGTACAGTGCGTTTAATGTATTTTCATAGGAGGGTGGCAAAGGAGGCTCGGTGAGAGCAATATTATGTCCACAACTGGGAGAAGACTTGTACTGGACAGTGTGATATGTGTTGGTAAACTCTAACTTAAAACAAACCTTAAAAGCTATATATGAAACACCCTTATGTTCTTTTTCTCACCCATATTTATTGCTAATTCAAACAGTGTGATAAATATTGAATGAAATCGGGTTAGTTAATACAGAGATATGAAATGTGCCATACTTGGCTTATAAACTAAGTATTTAGGACCAGGGTATAGTCTACATATAGAACTTGCATCATATGTACACATAATTAAACTTCATTCAATGCCAGTAAACCACAGCTTTGAGTGGGAGGTCAATTTCGAGGATTCAAATTGTACAACTGGAGCCCTGTTAGAAGACCCACAGGACATACTTGCTTTTGTCTTGCTGTTTTTTTATATGAATCTTTGCTGGTCCTCTAACTTCCTGTGTCCAATACATACTATTTTCCTCTCCCATCCAACACCGCTCCAGTGTTCTAGCTCGCTTAGCATACTCGCCCAAGAGGCGGCTCATGGTAACTTACTCTTTCACTCTACACTCAGTCGATAAATTAGTGCATATTACCATCAGAATTCATATGCCAATTTGTGCATTGCACATCAGAGTCTGCCTTTTTTATGTCAAAAGTTTATTTATAATGAATGCACAGGCATCTCCGCGAATTGGACATCTTCAGACTTCCAAGGAGAAATGGGCTCATGATACACAGACAATGAGGGCTGTAGACTGGCTGTTTTATTCTTATCTGGACTCTTGCAGTATGTATGGAATGCCAAAATACAGCCACAACTTGACCTCATCTAGGAAGCTGTGTACAGTAGAAGACTAGACTGGAAAACATCCTGTAAGAATGCATGTCTGATGCCATCAGAGAAACTCATAAGGGGCTTTTGATGCTGAACTGGTTCAGCTCTTCTAGGGACTAGAAAGGGATGGATTTCAGCATCGATTGATTAAACCAAAAACCATCTAACATGGAATTCTTTTTAACATACTATTGTATTTCCTATGTTATCATGATTGGTCTGTTGACGCTAGTTACAACATTTATTCATATAATATGCACTAGGGTAGGGCATTAATTATCATTCAAGACTTTCAGATATGCAGTGTGGATTTCTTGTGTTGGTTCATCAATGTGCAAATGAACCATGGAACTCACCAATAAAACAATCCTCTAGTCTCACAGGATTTTTCGTTGCCCCATATTAATTATCCTCAAGTAGGTGGGAGGTGTGTTGGTCCACAGTCTGCCTGATTCCCTAGCTCGTAGCTGAAAGATTGGTGAAGCATGTGCATTTTACAGGATTTAAGATTTCTAAACACTCGGCCAAATTTGCTGTTTAACCTGCAAAAACATATCATTACATCCAACTCATGGGCTAGAGTTTGTCGTACAATTGGTTAACAAGACCCTATGGTTTATTACGGACGCAGAAAAAAACATACCTAATATTGGTTACACAGTCACCTTAAGAGCTTCTTATTAACTGTAGAATTTGTTACACGTAACTAAGAGGTTTTCCCCGTTTCAATTGTCTCATTCTGAATCTGTTGTAAAATGGCTGTCCAAATGAGGACGCGCTTTTGGAGTCCTTTGACACAGAATCTCAAGGGATGAGGGTACCCTTAGATGGGGGGGAAGGAGGGGACAGAAACACAGCATGCTCCTTAAAATTTTGATCCTGCACATGCAGCAGATCCTGTAAAAAATTTCCTTATATACAGAGCTGTTTAAATTCTGGAAAGTTATGACCCTTATGCCTCACGGTAAATCCCTATAGGTTTCAAAGATCATCAAGCATGGCTGGAGGCGAAACTTGTCAATGTAGTGGAACCTGCTAGCATGGGTCCTTTAGGTCTTCCAGACGCTACTTTGCCAGTATTAGTTGGTTATATCCCATATCCTAACATAGTACATATAGCTGATGTGTAGAATTAAGACATTTACTAAATGAATTTGAGGTCATCTATAGGAGACTATACGTAGTACAGACAATAGGTACTGGTAAGGTTGGTTCACGCTGTTGCCCCACAGGCACCTGCTTCAATGCAGAAATCTGGCCCGCAAACTGTTAACGCAGTAATGGGCAAGCGAAACAAAACTAGGAGCCCTCGCAAAACAATTTGAGAAGGTCTGTCCACATTCAACATTGCAAGATAAGCATAGGCCACTATGTGTGTTCATATTCTCATGATACCACCTACACAGAATCATACTAGATAAGTAATAATATTTGATAGCGTATATACTACAACAGGTGGTACACCATTTTTAATGGTATTAACAACAAATACAGGAAAAACATGGAGCAGCTCCAGTGGTTTATTTGGGTATGTAGTTAGTTGGTAATTTGAGTCGTTTCAAAATTTTAGTGACATCTAGGGACAAAGCATATATATTTTATCACAAGGGAACCCCACATTTTTGAACCAGGGGTACAATGTAGTTTAGAGGAAAACAGTGGTTCTTATAAGGCCAATAGGTCCTGATAACAGTGTGTTATCCAAAAAGACACAGAGAGCAGATTTCTCTATACCCCACAATGTCATACAATTCTTTTATGTATGTATAGGGTGGGACACAAAGGCATTGTTCGTGTAATACATTTATTCCACAATATTCATATCTGACTGTTCAAAAATATGGATATGGGGCTTACAAATTAGTGAAAAGAGGGAGGTGTGCTGTGGTGAGTTAGAAGAAATGTTAAAAACATTCATCACATTGACAACATAAGAAAACTCCTTCTAAACAATGTTTTTATATAATAAACAAGGGGTTATAATGTACTAAGGTCGACGATGCTTAGATCTCAATTCGAGATCATGATCAAAACTGGTTTGAGAGCACCTGATACCTATAAAATAAGAAAAAAGAACTTAAAGAAGGTCCCGACGAACATACCTATTAGTTAGACAAAGACATTTGTATTATTTAACAGTTTTATTTGACTATGCAAGAATGCCAAGACAGATGGAAAACTTTAAATCAATGGAAGTAGTATATTTTTGGATAACACGCTGTTATCAGGACCTATTGGCCCTATAAGAACCACTGTTTTCGTCTAAACTATCTAGGGACGAAACAGCATAAGTGGCTCTGTACCGGTTCTTGGCCTTTCTTCCTTTGCAAGATCATAAACAAGAGCTACCTAAAATTATTTCATATGTACATAGCTCTGTAGGCAACTATGCCTTGCGTAGTCTCACTTCAAAACTACAACTCAAATCTAAAAATAAATCTAAGGGTTCTGTTAGGAAAAAAGCTCCAGAAACTAAGAACAAGCATTGGCATAGCCAATAGGTCTCGCTTTTGGGACCTTATAAGTATTTAGTTATGCAGCATAATATCCTTGGTGCAACAACATTAACTGTTGCATAGTTAAACACTTATAAGGTCCCAAAGGCGAGACCTATTGGCTATGCCAATGCTTGCTATTTTTGCACTGAGTGTTGCTGCTATAAATGTATTAGTTGAAGATTTTATTTTATTGTTTTTATATTTCTTAATCTTAAAGTGAAACTTGTTGGACGCACTATGAAATCATGAGACAGTGGGGGACCACGACATTACATAGTGTATGTGGCTGCTTTATTATGAAAACTGCTTTTGCCTGAGGAATGTATAAGCTAAGATGCTTCTTTAATGGTCATATTCTTATATGTCGAATAACGATTATTATTAATATCATCACGGCGTAACTAAAAACTCGTACGAGTCATAGGTAAATCACTTTTCCTGATAGTGTAAATACAGTATTTGTGACTATGTAAAGGAGGGGGGTGTTACACAAGCAACTGCAAACTGACTGCTCCTTTGTGCCATCTTGTGTCTAATCAGCTACCCCATGCTCATGATTGACTGGTTTCCCGAATCCAGGTCCGAATAAAGTTCATATGAAACTCTTCTATGCAAATCCCTCATGCTCCAGATGCTTCTGCAACAATAAACACATCTCTGTGAAGCTTCCTGCTGCACCCTGGAGGTGCAGGGAGGTGCAGTCGGTTAAGCAGTCCAATCAGGCTGAGAGCTCAAGCAGGGAGGGGTGAAGGGCTCAAGGAGGTGAGGCACAGACATCTGTGAAGATATTCAGAGGTAGTTGGGCCGTGAGTGGGAGGCTTGGAAGGGTCGCAAGGGACGTGTTGAAAAAATTCACATGAAGGAGGCGGAGAAGGACTTGGCATGGGATGCATGGAAATTTTCGATATAAGGGAGTTCAGGTCGGGTCAGGAGAGCTCACATACTAGCTTCAGGAGACAATTGAGGGAGAAGCAGGGCACAAGTCCTAAACAAGCATTGGCCGCGCAAAACTGGAAGCTGGTAATAAGAGAACCGGCGTCAGATTCAGAAACCCGCTAGTGATGCGCGGGAGCAGGAAAAAGTGATCGCGCTTGAAGGGGGCCGCAAGCAATGTATAAAAAAAACACGCTAGTTATGTGCGCGCACGCAGCAGCAGAAAAGAGTAAAAGTGATCGTGCTGGAAGGGAGGCAGATGGAGGCTGCGTGCGTGAACGCAAGCTTGAGGCCAGCAAAAGCCTCTGGTAGAACTTTGAAAACCCCAAAACTAAATGTCTCGCAGAGCAGCGCATGCGCTGGCTCAGGCGAGACCTAAAAAAGCAGAAAGCCTGTCAGAGAACTAGAATTGCATATCCTCAACAGCAGGAGTCCAGGAGAGATGGATATAATTTGAGTAACCATGAAAAATGTTAATGCCAATTCGGTGTCAGTAAACCATGACTCTGTGGGGAGTAAGAAGCATACAAACTGATGATTATTATTGATGACGAATATATCCAACCAAACAGCCTAGAAGAAATAAGCATAAAGAAGAACAAGAAAGGTACAGAACCAAAAGTTAATTTTAAAAAGAAGAAAGTAGCAGGTCTGACAAATGGAGACGTGCCTCACAGACTGCGAACCCTTCTGCGGACTTAGACAGTAGAACATCTAGACAGGGCAGTGTTCGTCACTATACATCACAAGACTCAAAGAATAACTGGTCATGACCCTAAGAACATATTCATATAGAAACACCGGATGGACAAGTAAACACTTGGGTGCCGATCACGATCCGGTAAAAAAATTCCCCGTACGACTCGTATCCGGTCTTTTTACCGTACAAATCGTACAAGTGCCGTACAAACTGCCAATTACGATTCGCATGGTAAAAAGTCCATACGAATCGCATTGGGAATTATTCCCCACACGTCCTCGGGTCGGAAAATGTGTCCGACACGTCCACGGACGATTTACCGTACAAATGTGAAAAGTGAAGTCCGACCGCGGAATTACGATCCATCCCGTGCGTCCGATGTTACAACCGTATGGAAAAAACACCGTCCGCACCGAACTCCCATAACAACCATGGAGACATGTGCCCGCATACGCGCCGACCCCCCCCCAGCCCCCGTACGTTTGAGTCATACCCCCACCCGTGTACGTGTCGAACCCCCCGTATATGTACACCCGTGTACGTGTCGAACCCCCCGTGTATGTACACCCGTGTACATGTCGAACCCCCCGTGTATGTACACCCATGTACGTGTCGAACCCCCCCGTGTATGTACACCCGTGTACGTGTCGAACCCCCCCGCGTAGCGCTGGGGGTACGCACCGTACATACACGGGTGGGTGTACGACTCGAACGTACACAGGTGTACATACACGGGGGGGTTCGACACGTACACAGGTGTACATACACGGGGGGTTCGACACGTACCCAGGTGTGCATACACAGGGGGTTCGACACGTACACGGGTGTACATACACGGGTGGGGGTACGACTCGAACGTACACAGGTGTACATACACGGGGGGTTCGACGCGTACACGGGTGTACATACACGGGGGGTTCGACACGTACGTACGGGGGCTGAGGGGGGGTACGACTCGAACGTACGGGGGCTGGGGGGGGGGGAGGGGGGTCGGCGCGTACCGGGCCACCTACTCTGGTCGTTTCGCGCCGTACTTTGCTTTTCCGGCACTTTTTGGGTGCCGTGAAAATATTGCCGTCCGGACTGCTGTCGGTTCGAATCGTACTTCCTGGGTCGTGAAACGCTGCCTGAAAGCGTCCCGACGTCACATCGCAGCATTCCCGGATCACATTCGTACGTATATTTTCGTCGGTCGGTGTCTTTTACGATTCGTACGGAAATGGTGTTTCCGTGCGAATCGTAATTCCATGTTTGTAAAGTTTTGCTACCGGGTACGAGTCGGACGGAGAAAACGCTCCGACCGACGGTTCGTACCCGGTTTTTACCGGATCGTAATCGGCACCTTGATAGGGTTTATGTTGCAGAAATACAAATATGGAGGATATATTGTGCATCACAAAAGCTGTATTCTGATCTCATTTATAGGATGCCTATGACATCATCCTGGCAGAGTATCATCGACCTCTTTCTTTGTAAAGGGTGAACCTTGCAGACAAGAAGTAAAAATGGAAGCATGTACCCGAAGATCTCGGGGGAAACATTCACGCGAGTGGGCTTTGAAATAAGCTCTTCCATTATATAGAAAATCAGTATACCACATGTGACTAATCCAAAGGAGTGAACCAGAGATTCAGCCTCAATATTTATTAACGCCAGAGGGAATGCAGGTTATAAAATTCATTATGGACCAATTGCTGTATCAGTGTAAAATAAATACATAAAACAAACAACTCCTATAGAAATCTGCTAGATTATAAAAATTGGAATGAACGCACTGTGAAATGCTCAAAGCATTGGACTAAAGAAAAAAAATATAAGATAATATGTTTATACAAGGTTGTGTTTGTCTCAATGGTATGAAATAGCCGTAGGCTCTTGGCAGCAAGAATGATAGAGATCTTAAAATAAATATTCTGTCTTGCTGTCATACACTGATGAAATATTATTTTAGAAACATACCTGAGCAAGACGCAAATAATCTAAATCAGCAGCCACACATAGTACAGATTGGCATTGAATAGACAATCTAGCTGTATTCCATAAAAATGACTAAAGGAACTTCTGGTATTTTGATCACAAAATCAAATTTAATATTTTAAATACATTATATTATTTAAACATATAAAATGATGAACAAAATACAATATTTACATGAAGTGTCCTATATAATAATCAATTCATGAAGTGAATTATAAAATGCATTTGATAAGCTCGTAATTAGTTCCAGCAGTGTTAAATTAGGCCTGGGCGTAGTTTCTGGAGTTTTGCTACGCGGAACTCCGCGAAGTTACAAATAACTCTGTGAAGTTCCACAAGTGGTGGAGTGCAGTGCGAACTGCAGTTTGTGCTGGTATTCCTGCAGCTCGGGTAGAAATCCTACCCAAGCAGCAGCTCGCGAACGGTAAAGGAGAAAAAAACTCTACTGCACATCGCGAAGCAGAGTTTTCTCCACTTCGCGAGCTCCGCGGAGTGCAGTAAAACTCAGTGAACGGAGCGAAGTTCACCGCCCAGGCCTACTCATGTTCAGTCTTAAACACACTTGATACATAGAACAATAACTCGAGGAATTGGTTCATTAGGAGGAGACTATAATGTTGAATGATTTGATAATGTGAATGGCTTAGGTTTTATGTAGTGGACGGTAAAATTACACTACGCACGCTATGGCAGAAATGCCTTCATCAGGGAGCCATCACATTTTTCAATCTGATTCTCAAACGTGATCATCAAGTTGTACTAGATTCGAGGGCCATTGGAATATGGGGCCTCCAACTAATAAGAAGTTCATAAAGGTGCAACGATGAACAAAAATCAAGGGTCACAAGGTCCAGTCTCATTAGCACTAAACTTCAAGGAAATGTCAAGTACGAAAAATCCAAATTGGGCACTAGGCGGCAGTATTTACTTGATTACAAGATCCCTATGGTAAATGCATACGGACTAGGAAAGGAATATCCTTATATTATTTGCCCAGCCAACCAATTATGGACTGTCCACTCTATAAATGGCGGTCTGACAGCAACTCGCCTCGCATTTCATACACTGATCAAACATACATTACAGATGAAATGTTGATTTAAAAGAACACCTGGAGAGGGTGAAGCGAATAGTGAGTTTGCTAGTTTGCCACAGGTAGGCAGCCGAGCACATTACTTAAGGAGACGGGTCGCAGAGCAGAATCTCAGCAGTGAAGAGAATGGCGGCCTAAAATTAAATAGAATTGAGATTTACATTACTGGACATTAGACAGTGGCAGCTTGGCAGAGCGGCCAGCGGCATGAGAGGCTGCAGGCCCCCAAACTCGACTCTGGCAGTCATGGCCGTGTTCCGGTCCGGATGTGCGTGGCATCATGAAGGGAGGTTGCAGGCACCAGTGAACTCTCTCTCTGGCGCTGCAGCGGCCTCGGTCAAACTCTGGTTCGGACTCGAGCAGCACCTTGATGAGAGGCTGCAAGCTGTACGCATCCTACTGGTCGGTGGTTCCAGCAGCGGCGAGCTCCATTCCAGCCAAACTTTACCAAACTACCAATAACTGCCGCCTGCTAACGTCGTGCCGTGGGCAGCACTCCCTGTCTCGGCATTGGTTACCTATGGGGACACATTGTTGCACTGTCCCTAATAACGCCATCATGTCACGTAAGTGCCAAATGGAGCCTGCGCATTTAAACTAGCCCCTGCGCCTGCAGCAGTCACAGTCCCTGTCAGGCTGGCTGCCATAGCAGTGCGCCAATGCTGCTTTGCTCAATGCTAATTATAGCACGCCAGGTTGACAGGTTTACTGAGGCCTTAAAAATGCGTGACTTTGCATTTCAGTGCGGTGATGCGGACCGCCACACTGAAATGCGTGGGTCTAACGCCTGATGCGTGATACTTGGCAGGACTGTATAAAATAAACTTTGGCAAATCAAAAATTGCATATTTTAACTTGGGTATGAATCATCCAGTTAGGGTAAAGATTTAGCACCGGACTTCCTTCAGTAGTGTGGTACCTTACACCTTCCAAATATATTGAAAAAGTTACAAGAACCGATATGGTTTTTGAACGAGTTCACCTGTCACATTATGATGTACCTGCCACATATGACGAGGAAGTGAAGCTCTTGACTACAACTATAACTGTACTACTAAAAATGTGCATTGTGGCACAAACATACCATTGTTGTAACATGCACTAATCTGAAAATGCAATAAAATAGGTTTAAAAAAATAAGACGAGCAAGTGTAGCTCTTGTATAATTAAATGTTGCTTCGCTTTTCAGAAAATAAATGGGTAATTTGAAGATACACACTTGGACTGGAAGCAGACATGTTAGCGACGAAACATCCCCAAATGGGGGACAAGAAGAGGAACCTAGTCACTAGGGTGGTTCCTAGCACTTCAGGCTACACATATGTAATAATTAACAGTAAGAAATCCCGAGGTCTACAAAAACGTTATACACAGGTGTGGAAAAACCACTACTAATCAGTTATGAAAGAAAGAATTGAGTGAAACAGAACTAGTAATTAAGCTCAACAGAGTTATTTTAGGGCATATCCCTTTTTAGGACGAAATCCCTCACTCACCAAAGGTGACATGCTTCATCATTTGGGATTCTCCTCCCAGAGGAAAAACCTAGTTCCTCTGGGGGCTACAACCCCCTCTACTAAGAGGGAGGAGCTCAGGGATGTTTTAGTATGTTAAATCGGATATTATAAATCCACATATGAAGAGCTAATAGTATGAATGAGGACGCAGCGCAAAACAAAACAAAACTGTGAGGAGAGTAAAGTTTAAAACTGACTAAAGGACGCCAAGGAAAAACATAATTGTAAGACGTTCTTTGCCAGGATTTAAAAATACAGGGCATCAGCGGTCGGAATTATAGACCGCGATGATGAAAAAAAGTTACTTTTTTTCATCTCCTCATGGGCATCGACTCCATTGTTAGATTGTTTTCTTTCCGCCATTGTGTTCGGACGTGTATTGCTGCGCGCCGGTTCAAAACCGTCCTCCGGGTTCCCCTCAGTGCGCAATCCACTCTGCCCTCGACTGTATGGTTATCGTACGCGTTTCCCTGTCTCCGCGTATCCCTTTGATCGGAAAATCTCTCATCTTCGGTTGAAAATATCATGGGTGGCCTTCGGGCCTAGCTGCGTCGATCCACCCCTGAGCCAATGGAACGAACTCTGTTTCAATTTTGTCCTAGGTGCCACTTGAAGTACCCTCCACACCGATGTACACCAGGTCTGCAACTTGTGTTTATCACCGGTGCACAAGGAAGAAGACTGCGAGGCCTGTCGCTCGTTTAGGTCGGAAAAGACTCTTAAAGATCGTCGGGCTCAATGACGAGAAATGCAGCGCCAAAGTACTCAACAAACTCCAGAGCTCTTCGGAGAAGAGTCCAAACAAGAACAAGCAGCAGCTGCAGAAGAAGAGGAGACCTTCTCGGTCGAAGAATTTAATTCCAACCTCGAGATCGAATTGAAGTGAGAAGACATTTCAGCGGGACACGGTGTCGTGAGTACCAAAACCCCCGAACCCCAAAAAACTACCTTTTACCAAACATGAGGCTTTGGCACCACCTCTGCCATCGGGCCTTGGTCGGCACCGAGATGACGTTTCTGACACCCTGCCCTCAGGCCCAGCACCAAAACAACTACTCAAGCCTTCCGACTCTGAATCAAGCGGAGACAAATTGTCTTCGGACCTAGAGACGTTTTAATGCATGGGCAAAGTGGGCTCTGGCCCAGGGTCCCAGTCTTTCAAGGGGGCCCCCTGTTAGAGCCTGCTTTGATCTGCAGAGTCTTGCCCCAATGACCTTGAATATTTCTTAGAGATCGTTTTAAATACGGTTGTCCTTTATTTATTTTTCATGTCAGTGATGTGAGAGAGTCTGTTGCAGACAAATGTTGTGTTTATGTTTCATGCAGCAGCCATAAAATAAAGTTTCTTTTAGATCAAAACAGGACCCTCTTATGAGAAATGGGAAGATGTGAGAAATTATTTGCAGTAATATTAATGAGCTGCTGATGTGTTACAATATTGAAAGCACATCAATATCCCTGCATTTTAGATGTAAACACATTTAAGATTTGGATAAGTGTACCTGCTCAGTATCAGTGGCCTGGCCAAGAGAGGGCATAAAAGAGGTGAAATTGGATCACTGAAATTGGATCAAATAAATTCAAAGGGGCCCTCAAAACTCGTTTGGCCCAGGGCTCCCAAAATCCTTAAGATGTCCCTGTTTGGACCCGAAACATTCTGCTCTGAAAGACAAATCTGGTTCGGAGACAAAATCCCCCGGGTCAAAACAAGAGTCTGCTTCGGAGCCGAAACCTTCCACTTGGAAACAAAAAGCCGCTTGGGAGCCTAAACCTTCCGCTTCCGAGCACAAGTCCGGTTCGGCACCAAAACTTTTAGTGCAGAAATCCAAAGAACATATTTCAGAGTCTCCAGAACCCATCTTAGACATTATGAAAGACAGAATGGATCCAAAGCAGAAAAAAATGTATATCAATCCAGACACTGGACACATATTGGCCAAAACTCATTCTAAAAGGAAACTTAGCTCAGGAGGACACTGGAGACAAGATTCCCCTCAAAAAGAACAAGCATTGAAAATGCAATAGGTCTCGCCTTTGATTAAGTTAAAGCCATTTGTTTTGCTAATGGTATTGTATAGCAAAGCAAATGGCTTTAACTTCATAAAAGGCGAGACCTATTGCATTTTCAATGCTGGTTATACTTTCTAGGTGATAAAATGATGACCATTGAGTTGGAAATCCATGAACGCCGGCTGTCAATTACCAGTAATAAGACAAATGTGTGATGAACACAACAATGTCATGTTGTGCAAGCACACAGATGAGGGTGTGGAGGCGGCACACACAACGTGCCTACAGGTGCACGCACAGGATGCAAAAAGCACCCTTGGACAAGCCAGCCACGTCACTAACACAAGGACCACCAGAAGACCGCATGTAGTAAATAATTTTACAATCGATCACCCCCAGCAATACAATCGATTATAAGCTCAAGCTGCACTATTGATCTGACTAGCTGTGAAGAAGACTGCTTTCTAAACAGCTAGGTGAGAGCGCGTCAGAAGTGTGGGGGCGTTATCAGCAGTTGTCACCCAAAAAAGGTGGTATCTGGGACCCCCCAGTCCACTGATGCAGGCAGCCACAGTACCACCCCCACCTCCATTCCAGGGCTGGGCCCCTGCAGAGCTCAGTGCAATGTGAAACAAAGCACAGATCCTTCAGGCTAGCTCAATAGTTGGGTACACCCAAAGTAAGCAGAAGGAGAGCAGCAAGTGATAACAATTGCAGGTTCTGTATCCTGCCTTCCAAAGCTGTCTGTGATGAAATACCTTTTTTTATCTAGGTCAAAGCTCCTTTAAGTGCATTTTGGGACACAGAGAAGAAAGCCTGCATTCTTCGTTTCTCTGGTGCACCTGCTGAAAACAGAAGTCGTGTTGGTGGAGTCAACGTCCGCCTAGCCGCAGGCACGGGGTAGATTACTGAACTGCATCTGAGAGTACCAGCCTCCTCAACTACTCGAACGTCAAGTAGGTAAGACGTGGAAGTAGGGGTTATGCCTGTTGCACAAGTACACAGTGGAGCAAAGTGAATGCAGTGGCAAGGAACAGGCTGCGCGTGCGCATGTTTGAGACCAGAGAAACCATCAGGGTTAAAGCCTACCACGCCAGTGGTTCAAATTGGAGACATTTATTCCCTTATATTCCATGAACTTCACACAACCTGGTTTCTAAGACCTTTACAAGAGTCAGACCTATAGTGGCAGCACATATATAAGCTATGTTAGGACATACAGCATGTATACACGCTTTCCACCATTTTACAGAAGCAATTGGTGACAGCAGCATAGCTGGAATACACACAACAGGTGAGAGGTGTTTGTCGGCAACACAAACACAAGTGCAAACAGTGCTTAATTTGTAAAACACTAAGTGCCAGGGCCCTTCTCGGAAGGTCACTGCTGCCTGCACCACACATTGCTCACAGTTATGCGTGGCAGTAAAGACGGTGATGCAGGAAGAGACCGCTTGGGCCACAGAAATGGAAAACCAAAATGGCGGATGCCTGTTTACATTCCGGATGAGTCTTTACAGCAGCTGTGCCACATTAGAGGATGGGCATAACCTGGGGTATCGCTCTGACTAGGAGTACTGAAGAAACACTGGTACTTCTCTTTCCTCACAGAGTCCCCGGAAAGGGAAATGTGCTCAGACTTCCTTGAAGCGAGCGTCATTATGACTCAGCTGCTGCTGTGCTGATATTGAAAGGTGCCGACTTCACTTTGCAGTTACTGGAAGGCGAATAGAACTGTGGATGTGAATGTTGTAAAGTGACTTAAAAGTTGACTTGGCCAACTCAGGCTTCAATGCGAGTTGTCACCTTCCAATTCATCAGACCCTCTCTCAAAAAAGTATAGGTTGCTGTGACTGCCAGAAGTCACACCTTATTTTTGCAGATTTTATATAGCGCAAACTCGACCCGAAGGTATTGGAGCGCTTTACACTTCTTAGAATGTAAGGACATCATACACAATACAGGAAAGCCTGGATATTTTCTGAAAGTATGTCAAATCAACAACATGGAGTCGTCAATAACATCAGTGAAGGATTTCATATTCTGAGATATTGGGAAACAGTCAGAGGAAACGACCGCTATATAAAAAAATATTGTAACTATTAATCAGCAAACAACGCGTAATAATAACATAGGTTGCTTGCTTCTATTTCTCACCTGAACATGATTAATACTCCCTTAAAACGGATTGCTAAAATAGTAATATTTTAGCCTATTGCCAACAAATGTGTTTACTAGTATTTTCTTTCAAAAGGAGAATGTAGCCGTTCAGAGGGACTGGATGCTTTTCTGGCGGCGAAAAAAAAGTCGCCTGAGTGTCACGCCGCCAGTAAAGCATCTAATCCCCGCGTGCACATTTACTGTCTGTCTCTCCACGTGCACGTTTTGGAATCCGTATCGATTCCAAAAGGTCCTCGTCATGGCGAGAGGAGTGCATACGCGCTCCTAACGCCAGACGAGACCTAAAAAGGACACTGCTACAAGTTCGATCCATTACCTTTCCCTCCACCACCTCCACCATCGTCGCCTTTACCAATACTACCAGGCTTTGATCCATTACACATAACACCACAGGGATCTCCTCACACACAGACTGATTTAGGAGATGGGGATGATGATGAGAATGATGACAAAGCTCCTTTGCCTAGATGTCCATGGAATGATTACAATGTTGATCCACACATGGATAATGATCCAAACCTATACCCTATAAAACCTTCACCTTCAGATGATAACGTATCTTATCTGGGGCTAATTTCCAGGGCAGCAGCATATCATAGGGTTACACTGCATAAAGAGGCATTAGATGACAATTTTTTATTTGAGGCACTGGGGTCTTCACATAGAGTTAGTCAAAGTATCCCTGTGTCGAAAGGCATGGTGAGACATGCAGATTATATCTTTAAAGATCCAGTTCGTACACGAATCTTAACACCCAGGGTTGATAAAAAAAATATGAACCATCACCCTCTCATCCGGGTTTCATTAAAGTACAGCTCCCCCTTGATTTCCTGGTAGTTTCCAAAGCTCGTAAAAGGGTGAACTCACAGACATCTGGTGATGCTCCTCCCCCAGATAAAGAAGCTCAGCTTATTGGCGCATCTGGTAAAAGGGTAGCTGCTCAAGCCGCTAATCACTGGCGTACTGCCAACACACAGGGCCTCTTAGCCAGATATGACAGGGCCACTGGGATGAATTGGAAGGTCTACTTCAATACCTACCAGATGAACACAAGAAAAACAACAAGAGCTAGTTCAAGAAGGAAAGCTCATCTCTAACTGTTCCATTAGAAGGGCTCTTGATGCTGCTGAAACTGCAGCATGGGAAGTTAATACCAGCATTCTCTTACATAGAGATGCCTGGCTCAGAATTAATGGCTTTAAACCAGAAGTCCTACAGTCTATTTTAAACACTTTCTTTGATAAACAACATCTTTTCGGGCCTCAGGTTGATGAAGGGGTAGAAAAGATGAAAAAGGACACAGATGTGGCAAAATCCATGGGAGCGCTTCAGAGTCCTTCAAGCAGAGGCTCTTTTGTTACTCATTCTATAGAGCAAGGTCTAAAAGTACATCCTCAGACCCTAACACTTCCTCTTACAAATCCAACACACAACCCTTTCCTGGTAGAGGCTTCTTTAGAGGAGGGTACAAAGGAAACAATTTTAAAGGTAGAGATAAGGGCACGCCAATGTAAAGCTACCCCTGCCCCAATAAGCAGTGACTTGCCTACACTTCGCCCCCGATCATCTAACACCTGCCGGGGAAGGCTTCAACAATTTCTCCCCATTTGGCAATTACTACCATCAGACAAATGGGTGTTAGACATTATCCAACATGGTTATTGCCAGGAGCTCACCAGCAATCCTCCCAACATACCACCTCATACACACAAATTTGACAGAACATTTACAACTTCTCAAACAAGAGGTTCAAGCTCTTTTGACAAAAGGAGCTATAGAGCCAGTTCCTTTACAGTACCAAGGCTCAGGGGTCTACTCTCTGTATTTCCTAATCCCCAAAGAGGCCGTCTCCTGAAGACCAAAATTGGGAACCAGCACAATGTCTGTCTGTTCTATGCAGACGATCTGGTATTACTGGTTTATACCCATATTGGTCTGGAGAGGAAGCTAAATGCCCTGGCAACTTACAGCAAGCAGAACCAGCTCCATATTAATTTGGAAAAGACCAAGAGCTTGATCTTTGGAAAAAAAGTAAAGAGTTTCACTTGGCATTTAGATACGCAGGAGGTGGAGCAAGTTGACCAATTTAAATATTTGGGCTTGACCTTTAGGAGGACTTTAAATTGGGGTATGCACTGTGATGGCACCAAGCAGAAGGCCCTATTGCAGGCTAGCTGTCTGTCAAGATTTAATAGTAAATTTGGGGGGCTATACCATATTCGATTATTAAGGGCTTATGAAGGGAAGATAGCTCTGTTAGGTCTGTATGGAGGAGATTTTTTTTCCCCTTGATACTACCTATAATTGGGACAGATTAGAAGAGGTAGTGCTTAAAAGACTCCGATCACTCCCCCAAGGCACTATGGTTCACGCCATAAGGTGAGAGTGCAACTTGGTCTGGTGGAATATTGCGGCTTCTACTCGGGCTTTAAGATACTTTAACATACTGCTGGAGGATGATGAGGTGTTTAAAGCCTCCAAATTGTGCTGGGAAGAGATTCGAAGTAGAGAAAGGATGTGGACAAAGGCTGTAAGAACCAGACTAACTGCACTTAGGAACCTCCATTCAAATAGTGGTACAATTACATCTTGGTTCCCCTTTCCAGGCAAACGTGCATTGAGAGATTCTGTTGCTATGGTGTCTGAATCAATTGACCTACTGTATTTAAGGAAGAAATCCTCCATCAGCTCCTCAATCTCTACACTGGGCCAGGATCATGTTTTTTCGTATTTATAGCAGTTACCAGACCCAGGATTGAGGAATGAAATATTAAGGGTCAGGGTGGGATGTAATCTAATCTATTCATCACGCCCACACAGGACCAGGGTGCAGAATAATAGTGGTCTTTGTCTTTGCCCCTTGAAAGTTACATTCTCCCTCATACATATTCTTATGGACTGCGTCTTTTATCTTGCAAATCGAATTAAGTTTTTAAGGCCTCTGTTTTTTAAATATGATTCTCTCCATAGGAGGAAAGCATGGAGCTATTGTCAGAAATGCGCTATCTAGATGTGGCAGTTAGAATTGCTCAGTTTTTACAATCTGTTAAAACAGAATTTTAATAATAAAATGTAGGGGGTGTTGGGTAGTTCAGAGGGGGTTCTTTTAAAATGTTCTTAATTGTTAATTGAGTTTTTTTATTTATTTTTTAGGTTTTATGGGCAATTGTCTAAATAAACTTGTTTCTTACCTACCTACCTTAAGACCAATTTTGGATCTAAGGACATTAAACCTGTACATACTTTCAGAACACTTTCACATGGTCAGGCTTCAACAGGTTCTTCCACTGCTACAGTAAGGCGATTTTTTTGTCCACACTGGACTTAAAAGATGCATACTTTCATATTCCGGTTCACCCAGCTCATCGCAAATACCGCCGATTTGTGATAGCAGGAAAACACTATCAATTCAAAGTACTTCCATTCGGAATAACTACTGCACCCTGAGTATTCACAAAATGTCTGGCAGGAGTAGCGGCACATCTCAGAAGACAACAAATGTATGTCTTCCTATACCTGGACGACTGGCTTATCAAAGTCAGTATACACCAAAAGTGCTTATACCACACTCAGACTACATTACACCTACTCTACCAACTGGGTTTCACAGTCAATGCTTAAAAGTCTCACCATCAGCAGTCTTATCTAGGAGCTACTCTAAACACTTCAACAGCTCTAGCTTTTCCAAATGCAGCCAGAATTCAAAATATTCAAACTCTGCTACTAAAGTTTCAAACCAATCAATACTTAGCAGTCAGAACATTCATGCAATTGCTAGGAATGATGGCATCATGCATTGCCATAGTGCCTCATGCAAAGTTGCAGATGCGTCCTCTACAGGAATGTTTGGCACGTCAGTGGAATCAGTTGCAGGGTCAATTAATGGATCTAGTGCTGGTAGACAGCAACACCCATCACTCTCTGCAGTGGTGGAACACACCAAACGTATCAAAAGGGCGGCCCTTCATCGACCCTCTTCCACAGATTGTGCTAACAGCAGACTCATCCCTCACAGGTTGGGAAGCCCATCTTCACAACTTGACAATTCAAGGTCTATGGGACAACAAGTACAAAGCTCTGCACATAAACACTATCTAGAGCTTCTAGCTGTACATCAAGCACTGAAATATTTTCAGCCTCACCTCTTAGGGAAAGTTGCCATAGTCCGCACTGACAACATGCCAGCAATGTACTATGTACAAAACCAAGGAGGGGCGGGGGCACATTTTCTTCAACTGTTACTCCTCTCTCAGACAATTTGGTGTAGGGCAATTCATCCCAGAGTCCAACTTCTGAAGGAGCACCTCCCAGGAGTGAACATTCAGATTGCCGACCTCCTAAGCAGATTGCAGCAACAAATACATGAGTGGGAACTTCATCCAGAGGTTCTCCTTCCATTCTTTCAAGAATGGGCATTGCCACAAATAGATCTGTTCGCCACAGTGGACAACTCAAAATGCCAAAACTTCACCTTCAGGTTCCCCCACCCTCTATCCAAGGGCAATGCCCTATGGATGAATTGGTCAGGGATCTTTGCCTACGCTTTTTTGTCTCTCCTTCCATTTCTGGTTCGAAAGCTCAGGCAAACATCCCTCACACTGATACTAGTGGCTCCCACTTGGGCCCATCATCCGCACGCGGTTCACGGCACTCTTAGAACTGTCAGTAGTTCCACATCAAAAGCTGCACCTCAATTCTAGCCTTCTCAAACAGAAGGATGGAGAAGTCAGACACCCAAACCCCAAGGAGCTCAATCTAGTGATTTGACTCTTGAAGTCAGAGTTTGGTTATCTTAACTTGCCTCCAGAATGCATGACCATTCTTAAAGAAGCAAGAAAGCCTACTACCAGAGCATGATATGCAGCGAATTGGAAAAGATTTGCTATATATTGTACTAATAACAATATTGATCAACTAGACGCATTCACTCAAAATATAATTTGTTATCTTCTGCATTCACAGTGTGCTGGTCTAGCCTACACGTCCATTCGACTGCATCTTGCAGCAGTAGCTGCATATCTGCAGAACTGACAACATGCATCTTTGTTCAAGGTTTCAGTAATTAAAGCCTTTATGGAGGGCCTTAAGAGAGTTATACCACCCAGGGCGCCTCCAGCACCAGTTTGGAATCTAAACATTGTGCTTACAAGGGCTCATGGGCCCACCTTTTGAGCCATTACACAACTGTCCCCTAAAGTTTCTTTCACGGAAAGTGTCCTTTCTCATTGTGATCACTTCATTGAGGAGAGTAAGTGAACTGCAGGCTTTAACCTTAGTAGAACCCTTATTTCAACTTCATAAAGACAGAGTAGTTCTTCGCACCAACCCAAAATTCCTTCCCAAAGTAGTTTCTGCTTTTTATATCAATCAGTTGAGTTGCCTGTGTTTTTCCTCAACCTGATTCTGTAGCAGAAAGAGCTCTTCATACTCTATGTCAGAAGAGCATTATTGTACTACATTGAAGGAACAAAACAATTTTGCAAACAAAACAATTGTTTGTTGCATTTGCTACACCTAACAAAGGCAATCTCATCTCTAAATCTAGTATTGCAAGATAGATTGTTAAATGCATTCATAACTGCTGCTCTAAAGCTAAACAAACTTCATCTATACCTCCTAGAGTACATTCCACTCATAAAATAGGAGTGTCTATGGCCTTTTTAGGTAACATCCCTATAGAGGGCATTAGTTAAGCAGCAATATGGGCCACACCACACACTTTTACCAAGTATTACTGTGTAAATTTGTTAGCATGTCACCAAGCCAACGTAGGGCAAGCAGTGCTAAAAACACTTTTTCAAACAGCTGCAACATCTACTGGTTGGCCACCGCTTTGGGAGAATACTGCTATATAGTCTATGCAAAGCATGTGTATCTACATGCTTTGAACGGATTATGCTACTTACCCAGTAAGCATCTGTTCTTGGCATGTAGAGCTGTAGAGTCACACGCACCCTCCCACCTCCCCGGGCACCTGTAGTTGTTGCAGTTTTGCATTACTTACATTGCATACGCATGGACATCTCTATACTACACTTACTTACTCTATTCTCACCCTCTTGCAGGAAAACAGTCTAACAATGGAGTCGATGCCCATGCGCACTATCACCGAAAGGAGGAGTCACCTTAGCTCCTGACTAGGAAAGACTTTGTAGAAAAAAAACTTGCAAACATCCGGACCCAACACTAGATGGCAGGAGTATGGAAAGTGTGTGAATCTACAGCTCTACATGCCAAGAACAGATGCTTACTGGGTAAGTAGCAAAATCCTTTCACTATCTATTACCTCTTTGTCCCTCTCTCTTGTTCTCGTTTACTGAAGGTAATTTTGTTATTGAACAACTAAATGCTCCCCAGCATATGGCATATTTAACATGGTGTTACAAGACTCAATCAATCAATCAGGGGTATATAGAGCGTGCTACTCACCCGTGTGTCTCTCAAGGCGCTGGGGGGTGCAGCGCTAGGCCAGCTGAAAAGCCAGGTCTGGAGGCTCTTCCTGAAGGTGCGCAGGGTGGGAGAGCGTCTGATGTTGACTGGGGGTTTGTTCCAGACTTTGGCTGCGACTCTACCCCCAGCTCTGGTTCTGCGGATATGCGGGGTCGTTGCTAGGGCGAGGTCGAGGGAGCAGAGGTTTCTTTATAGTGTCTTGTATCAGGATCAATAAATACAGTCCTTTGCCTTGAATCTTGCAACTACCCCATCTCTGTAAACTTGTTTTCTTTCTCACCACCCAAAGAAGCATTTGGTGTTGAGAAATCTGTTCGCTACTGAGTGAGCAAGAGAAAAGTACGCGGCTGCTATCTGAGCCGATCTTGTTTTGGAGGTCTGCCTCAAACAAAGGCATTTTTTGGGACTGTTGTTCCTCAAGCATTGAGGACTGTTTGAGGTTGATCTTCTTCATGTGTAGTCATAAGCATCTGAGTCCTCCCTTCAGTGTTTAACTTGAGCCAGTGGTTGCCACTGGGGGCCACCAACACTTATTTTTCCTCATCCAACTTTCACCCATCGCAAAAAAGAGAGAGAAACACACAACAGGAAAGGAGGAGGAAGAGAAAACAATTATAAAGGAGGAAAGCAGGGATGACAAGGAACCTGAAAGAGATTAAGAGGCAGGGAGTGTTTGTTGGTGGATTAAAGCTGTATCGGGTGGAATCAAGACTTTGTACCCTTGATATTTTGCATCCCCCACTATTCGTAGCACCGGCCATGGTCTTTTGGGCAAAACATAGGGCCCTGGCACTTAGTATTTTACAAATAAAGCATGCCTCCATAACACTCAGATTCTATGTCAGGACCGGAGGCTCCGATTATGCTTCTCATTTCTTTACTAGAAGCTCACACCAGCCAATGAAAATACAAACAGAAAAACCATGTGATAAACCACAGAGTGCCAGGGTACATAAGGTCCCTGCATGAACATAGAGTCCTCTTTCTTTGCTGCTCCGCAGCCAGTTAAGTGCCCTTTACTTTCCTTACTGTGGAAGTGTTGTATTGATGAAACGTGTTGTGTTTATAAAGTTAGATTACTAGCGATCTTGTCGGTTACAGGCTAGCGCTTTATGAGTGATTTCATGTTTACCTGTTGCGGTTGAGTTTCGTGCGGATGTAACTTGAATGCTGCCTCCGCCTCTCAGGAGTGGCGCTTGCCTTCTTATTATTGTGGCGCCAGTGCGAGCTATCATTACTTTAATAGAGTCTGTCTGAGTGCTTACCTTCGCGCTCCGTGTGTTCAACGTGCCAGTGCGAGTTATCATTGGTTTAGGTAGAGTTGCCTGAGCGGCGCACCGCGTGTTCAACGCGCGATTGCGTTCCGACTCTTGTTCGCGGTCGGGTAGTGGAGCGGGAGGTCCCGAGGAGCGAGGACGCGCGGTCCTCTTTCGATTGCCACGAGCCTCGGCCAGCGCGCATGCGCGGCGGCCATATTTGCGTGTGCTTTCGGCAATTAGGCATGGAGTGAACGCGGAGACAGCGTTTTATGTCTCAGACCTTCGTGCTTTAGTGATAAAAAGCGCGCAAAGGCTCGTTTTTTGGCTCCTCTGATGCCCCATTGTTGCACATACTGTGTGGGGCTGTATAATCATTCATAGGCTCTGCCTAGAGTGGATATTTTTCAGCAAGCTACTCCTTCCTCCACGTCCTACCTTGATTTTAACTCACCCTAGGTGAATTATTGGAGATTGCTTGGGGTTACCACTCCCTCTGACCTCTTCCACTTACCTTACCTACCTGGCCTAATCCTTGCGGCTGCAGGCAGTTCTCCAGGGTCAGTGATTCCACACTTGGTGTGCTACAATGTCTGAGTACTATGAGGAGGACTATTACTACTATGAAGAGGAACCCTCTGGGTTTGTAGAACAAGACCTCGTTGAGGCTTTAGATGCGGGCGTCCAGCACTCCGTGAATTCAGCGCTGTTAAGGGCGATTGCACCCCTAAAACGTCATCTGTGCTCCTATGCCAAGCAAAAAGGCTGGCTTCCCTCTTCAGGCTCTCGAGCTAGATCTAGGGGTAAAGGAAAGGCGAACCCCCATTTGGCTGACTTTGCTAAATTGGCCAAGGCAATGGCTGAACAGGAGCGCTCTGCTTCCAGTAGAGAAGCCACGCTCACGGAAATTTCCCAAGAGGATGGTGATCAGGACACCTCCTCGGATCCTTCCACTGATCAGGAGGAGGCTCCTCGTCCCTCCAAAAAAGCCAGGAAGGAGAAACATTCTGAACCGGATCCGTCCCCTAAGGTCCTCACCTTTGAGCCTGCCAAGATCATCCATCCTAATTCCACAGCTTGGCTGCCACCCCAGGAAGTGGCAGATTATGTACACTCCCACCTGCGCCAAGCATTTGAGAAGGACGTGCGGGCACGACTCCGGTCTGAGTGCCCTAGGCCCGATCTCGCTGACAAAGTGGCAGAAACGCCAGAGGTAGACCCATCAATGTTACCCTATCTAAGGAAATATTCTAAGGACCCCAAGAAGGGCCTTGACAGATCTTGGAGGTCCTGTCAGGATAAACTGTTGGATATCTCTGGGCCCCTGACCAAAATTCTCGAGCTTGGCTTTAGGGCCAAAGAATCGTCCCGTACCGTTGATCCGGATGAGCTGATTGGCTGGGCTCAAAGGGCAATGTGCCAACTTGGCAATGCCAACTGTGCACTTTCAGCGGAACAACGCCGTTCCATTCTCTAAAAGTTGGATCCCAAATTGGCCGAGTTAGCCACATCAGAATCAGGGCCCCTGGCTCAGGGCCTTTTGTTTGGGCAACCCTTCTTAAAGGAACTGACCTAATTTGTGGCCACCTTCAGCGGGCTGGATAAGGCCCAAGGCTCACTCAGACGGGCGTTCCGCCCGGTTTTTGGCAGGGCCGGACGGTTTTGTGGGCGCTCGTTCAGCCGAGGAAACTCTCAAGGCGCCCAGCGTGGCCAGCAGAGGGGAGGTTATCAAGACAACTCCAATACCTCCTCCTTCTACCCTACTCGACGATCCAGGAACAGAATCCGCAAGGGTGGCAGATTTGGTGGCAATTCCAACAATCAACATGATGCCGGAAACTCAGGCGAGCCTGATCCCTTATTCCGAGGTGCAATTGGGGGGGCAGAGTAGGCTGTTTTCTCAGCAACTGGCGCAAGATCTCTCAGGATGCATGGGTATTAGAAACGGTGCAAGGGTACAAGCTAGGGCTGTACGATTCCCCATCACAGAGCATTCACCCTCCCCCCATGTCTTTTTCACGAGATCAGACCTTTATCTCAGCAGAGATCATGTCCTTAATAAGGAAGGGCGCGATAGTGGTTTCCTCTCTTCACCCTCAGGGTTTTCTAAGCAATGTCTTTCTAGTGGAGAAGAAAGGGGGTGGATCCAGACTGGTGTTAAACCTCAAAGATTTTAATTCGTGGATTATTTACAGACACTTCAAGATGGAAGGTATCCATCTATTACGCGATCTCCTCCAAGAAGGGGACTGGATGGTCCGGCTGGACCTGAAGGAAGCGTATTTATCCATGCCCATCTTTCCCCCTCATCGTCGGTTTCTCCAATTTTTGTGGCAAGGAGTTTGCTACGAGTACAAAGTCCTCCCGTTCGGCCTGTCGTCAGCACCTTGGTGCTTCACAAAACTTCTGAGACCAGTGGTAGAGTCTCTCAGAGTGCGGGGAGTCCGCCTCATAATATATCTAGACGACATCATCATTTTGGCGACAACCCCCCAGTTAGTTCAAATACACCTCACTTGGGCAATCAACCTGTTACAGAATTTGGGGTTCATTGTGAATCCACAGAAGTCAGTACTGACTCCGTCCCAGTCAATCGAGTTTCTAGGTTTCCTCGTCAATTCAGTGACTTGCCGGCTTCTGCTTCCGATGCAAAAATTCAGGACTATCAAACGGGAACTGAAGTCTACACTTGACAGGCAGACGATGTCCCTGAGATCACTGGCCCGTATAGTGGAATTGTCGGCATCTTCCATTCAGGCGATCTTCCCGGGCCCCCTTCACTACCGAGCCCTGCAGCGGCTCAAAATCCGCCATCTCCAAAGAGTCCTCAGTTACTCAGAACAGATTCGCCTCTCAGGCGAGGCGAGGCTGGAGATGAACTGGTGGTTAAACCACATGGAGGCCTGGAACGGCTGAGCGCTATTCGGATCAGCCCCGGATGTGATAATCGAATCCGATGCCAGCCGGTGGGGTTGGGGTGCCCGTTGCGGCCAGTTGTCCACGGGTGGTCGTTGGTCGCCGGAAGAACTACGTTTACATATCAACTGCCTGGAACTGTTAGCTGGTTCCTTTGCAATCCGATGTCTTTCTCCTCAGAAGACAGACTGTTGTATTCTTCGGATGGACAACGTATCGGCAGTTCGGTATGTCAACAAACTGGGCGGTACCAGGTCCCGGATGTTGGCAGAAGTTGCCAAAGATTTTTGCCACTACTGTCTTCAGAACAGAATCTCGTTAGTAGCGGAATATCTACCGGGCTGCAACAACGAGGTGGCAGATTGGCACTCCCGCCATCTACAGGATTTCAGCGACTGGATGCTGTCTCCCCGAGTATTTCAGAACTTGAGCCACCTATGGGGTCCCTGTCGGATAGACTTGTTTGCGTCTTGCCTCAACAGACAGGTTCCCCAGTTTTTCAGTTGGAGGCCGGATCCAGAGGCTCTGGCCACGGATGCATTCCTACAGGAATGGCCGCAGGACCTCTGTTACGCTTTCCCCCCCCATTTATGATGATCCACAGGGTGCTAGCACGAGCCAGGGCTTATCGGGCGGAACTCGTCTTGATCACTCCTCTGTGGAGAGCACAGGCGTGGTTCTCGGTCGTATTAGAAATGTGTTGTGCAGTCCCAGTTCTTCTTCCCCGGATGGAGAACCTACTGTTGGACCCTCTTCAGAATCCTCATCCATTGGTGATATCGGGCCAACTTCCTCTAGTGGCCTGGCGGGTTTCAGGGACAGATGGAAAGTCCCAGGCCTTTCTCGCGAGGCTGACAGATTTATCACAGAGGCCTGGTCAGCCAACACACATAAGAGATATGCTTCCTCTCGGAAGAGATGGTGTGATTGGTGCTCTCAACGGGACGTGGATACCTCTGCAGCACATGTGTATTTAGTGGTAAATTTTCTGGCCTCTATGGCTTCCTCAGGTTTAGCATACAGAACAGTCAACAACTTTCGTTCCGCCATATCAGCAGGTCATTTGCCTTTAGAGGGCAAACCCATAGATGAACACCCGTTAGTGTGTAAGCTGCTTAGAGGTATTCGAATGGTAAAACCCCCACTTCCTAAATATTCTCAGTTGTGGGATGTCTCCATTGTCCTTAAATTCTTGGAAGCTTGGCCTCCAAATAAATACTTATCCCGTAAGCAACTCTCTGCTAAGTTAACAATGTTACTATGTCTAGTTTCTTGTAAAAGAGTCTCTGACGTACGGGCATTGGATTTAGCGGGGGTAGATATTCCCCAGAAGGAGTAACCTTTATCCTGTCCAGACGAACTAAATGTAACACTGCGTTCCATCACTTACCCAGCTTTTCCGAATAATCCCAAGCTGTGCGTGGTACAATGCATTAAAGATTATGAGGTGAGTACCGCAGAATTTCGTATTGATATGCAAGGTCAATTGTTGATTGCTCTGCAGAAACCTTTTCGCCCGGTGGCTCCGGCTACCTTGTCTCGATGGATGCGTTGGCTTATGGATGAAGCAGGGATTGATGTTTGCAAGTTTGGGGCACATTCAGCCCGAGGAGCTATGGCCTCGAAAGCATATTCATCAGGCGTTAGCCTGGCAGAAATCATGCATGCAGCCGACTGGTCTACTGAGCATACTTTCAAAGCATTTTATTATAAGCCTATTGTGGATGTAGCTTCTGTTGTGGTGGCTAAGCTTTGAACAAGCATAATCGGAGCCTCCGGTCCTGACATAGAATTAAAAATTTGCTAACATTCGTGACAAGAATTTACAATTCTATTAAGGACAACGGAGGCAAGGATTATCCGATCCAGAGGACATTTTATTGATCAAATATTGTCTGTTTATTCATGCTCGTATATTGCATAAGTTGATTGTTTCCCTCCCTTCTTTTGTGCTGGTTATGTAATGTTGACTTTCACCGAATGGTTGGAATGGCTTTTAGGGGTTGTCCTTCTTTTATTTCAGGGACTGATTGCAAATGAAGCCTGAATAGGGTTCAGCTGAGATTGGCTGGTATGCAGTTCTTTGGTTTGCGCAAGAGTGAGTTACCTGGACCGGGATCCAGTTCGAGCTTGCAGCCCCGTTGGGCCCCCAGTTCTTGCTTGAAGAAGTCCTGGTCTACCGATGATCCTTCAGGAGCAGGTCGTGAATGGACTTAACTGTTATGTTTAGAAAGAAAGAGGACTATGTTCATGCAGGGACCTTATGTACCCTGGGACTCTATGGTTTATCACATGGTTTTTCTGTTTGTATTTTCATTGGCTGCTGTGAGCTTCTAGTAAAGAAATGAGAAGCATAATCCTCGCCTCCATTGTCCATAATAGAATTGTAAATTCTTGTCACGAATGTTCGCAAATTTTTAATTCAACCTTCCGGTATGGGTGACTTGGTGCCTTGGAGTGATTTCTCTTTAGGAAGCCTCTAAAAGTCTCTTTTTGAAGACATGCTTTTCCCTCGTGTGTCTCTTCTCCAGCCTCTCATTGTATACAAAGGAGTCGCCCTCTAGTCTCTAAACTTATCTGTATTTCGAATTGTAGGTTAAAGTGACGCGTTCTTCGGTCAAATGGCTCCAGGACCAGGCTCCTCATATTCTAAGTGTTGTTAGACTCTTCTTCCAGGCTGAATATCCCTGTAAGGGCTATAGTCTTCTCCCAATTCTATATGACGTCCCCTAGTCAAAAGCCCTTGGGCTACTTCAATGTATGCATGAGCTCTCCATTGCAGTGTAATGAGCTCTCCGGCAGTCTCAGTTCTGATAGACAGTAATTTTGCTTTTAGGTGGAGACTAGGCAGCGCGCATGCGCTGCTGGAAGACCTGCTGCAATCACTATACACAGTTTAATCCCACCTGCTGCTTGCCACTCCTGCGTCTCTCTTCTTTGCTGGCTCCTCATTGGTTGGCGTTCCAGATACATCACTTCCGTTTTGCGCTCAGGAACACCGGCCAACTACAGTTTCCTTATGCTGTAGGTGTTTATATATTCCTTTGGGGACTACTACTTTTATTTCCTGCTTGTGTACACTGTTGGTGCCTGTTCCTAGTTTATGTTGCAGAGTGTATGTGTATATTGCTCGTGTTACACTCCCGCTCTGTGTGTTCCACCCCCTCCCCGGCCTCTATCCCGTCGTGCTTTCATGTCCTCCCAGTCCATCAGCCCTGCCACCAGTCTGACTGTTCCAAGGCAGTCATTTTGGCTGCTTTTATACATCGTACTTTCAAACCAATATATTTGCGCGTTTCTATCAGCTGCTTTTGAGTTCTGCTGTTTTTCTTAAATTTCTCAAACACAGCTGAGTTCACGAGTACAGAAAGAGAAAACCTGATACTACTGCCAAAAAGAAAACAATTGTAGCAGATCCTGCAAGCAGGTAAGCGCTGAACCACGCCTACCGCCCAATCAGCTGTCTGAGCTGTTGCTATGTGCACTGCCTTCTTTGTAGAGGTGACAGAAGAAATGCACTTTACGGAAAGATGGGTAATGCACCCAAAGCATAATGTTTTCGACTAACCGCTGCAGCTGAAGAATGTAGCTTTTTATATCTTTCTTCATGCCCAGTACTAAAACAATACACTTCATGTATTCCATTCTAGGGGCTAAAATTATTGTGTATACAAGTGCAGTGTTGTTAAAGCTGTTTTTTGTAGAATTAGAATTCTTAGTTATTTGTAAAAGTCAAAGCATACACAATTCAATCTTCTATTGGTACATTAGCAGTACTCTGCTAATTTGATTGCTTCGAGCAGGCCAATAGCGTGCTGTGTTTGTATAAACTTTGTATGCTCACATTTGTTACATATCAAAAGATTTGAAATGGAGTCATGTACAGCAACATGTTCATAATTATTTGGCACACAACCCAGAAAAGTCACTACTTGTAAAAATACTAAGTCTGTGCCATCGTGTTATGTTGAACTTGGTTGGAAGCCTGTTTGTTGGCTATAAACCAAAAACAAAGGCCCAACTATTTGGTTAGATTGTTTTAGTATTGTGAGCATGGAAAAATCACTCAAGCCGACGGCATTTGAAACTAACTTGATAGAAATGTCGGCTGCTGGCATAGATGTGAAATGAAGGGCCGTAAGTTGGTGATATGTTTAACTAGGTCGCTTCCACTCTAACAGAGCAGCTGCAACGGTTTTGTAAAAATTATCATAAACATTTTATAATGCGCCAATGTGACTAGAAGTGTCAAAGCCTGCATGTTAAACAACAGTAGATATTACAGCACTCGCCTTTCCAAAAATGCTGTCAATGTGATGAAATATTGTGCATTTTTTATCTGCCCACAATTAATACTCAGACACCATCCTATATTTAAAGTATTTGTTAACATCTTTACGGCATTAGCAATAGTGAAAAGAAAGCATGCTTACTGCTATCTCCCTCTGGACCCATTTCCTACCAGATTTGAAGTCTGGCTGCCATAGCACCTGAGGTTCAAAACAGCAGTGCAGGACAAGCAAATTGGGAGTGGTGTGTTGGTGGGGTGGGAGGGGTGTTGGTGGGGTGGGAGGGATGTTGGAGGGGCACAAAATGACAGAGAGCAGAAGGATAGGAGGGGCAAGTAACACAAGGGATGGAAGGGTCAAACATCACTAACAGTGGGATGGGGCAAGCACCAACGGGTGTGTGGGGTGGAAGGGAGCTACCATCACCAGGGACAACAGGAGGAAGGTGGGTGAGGCAAGTAGGACTCTGAGCAGGGGAGACAGACCGAAAACAAATGCACTGTTATTGATCGCAACAATTTTTTTTTTTTAAATTTAAGTACCTCCAGAAGCGCACAGCCAGCATAATGATAAATCTGTACTTGGTCCATGCTCCACTAACAGAGAAACACAGGAAGAGAAACCAGGAGGTACAATGAGAAGCAAGGAAATGAGAGTGAAATTGAAGCCAACCAACAGTAAGTAATGGGTGGGCCCAAAGCCAGGGCTCTCAAACTCTGTCCTAGAGGGCCAGATCCATGGCAGGTTTTTAGCATATCCCCATTTAGATAAATGTAGTTCTTTAAAAAAAAATGTGGCATGGATCCGTCCTTCCAGGACCGACTCTGGAGAACCCTGCCCTAAGTACTTTGTAACTATTTTCCCCCATTTACAAGATCTCTTGCAAGCGACAGTGCTTGTGCTGTCTCTGGCGAGACCTATTAAAGTGCTATAGTCAGGATGCGGAAGGATTTCACAAGGCGTAACGTGTATAGTGGCTGGAAACCAGTGCTGAATTAAGTGCTTAAGGTAAAGGCAGGCAAGTAGAACAAGGATATCTATGAGGGAGCTGGCAACATAGAAGTTTGTGATGGTGGCAATGGAAGCTGGATGAATGTGTATGAGCCGTTCCTGAGGGACAAAGTTGCACTCCACCTCAGTGGATTTTAAGTGGTAGGGGTAATGTTATTATGGGACTTATTAGGAGTGGACACAGTAAGTACTGTTCTGTAGTATGCACATTACACTGAGGAAGAGCAGTACAAATTTAGCTGTACCTATCCGTATTAGAGGGAGCAACAAGTAGGCGGGTTGATGCAAATTAAAAACAATTCACAGGTCAATTCACAGGTGGCAGGAAGGGTGTGTAAAGAGGTCGGACCCTAGTGCTGCTGGTTCATATCATACCAGGGTGAGAGGATCCCCAAGGATGCAGCGACTCGGGGCACCACTGAAGTTATTGAACAGGGGCACAGACCGGCACAAGGGTAGGGGGTGCAGATACTGACCCGAACCGGCTGCCGCGAAGTTCGTCTTCAAGTTCGCTGCAGCCTAACAGGAAACAGACTCTTGGACATAGAGGCGGGAACTCCTCGTTACCTAATAATAGTGACGATCCCATTCCAAAATGGCGGCGGATTCGCGTTAAATGGAAGTTTTTTCCCCAGCGGAAGATTACTTTTGTTTATTAACGCTTTCTAGAATCTTGATTTTTATTTAGTGGTTGTGGTACAGGCTTTTTAGAAGAAATCAAATATTTGAAATGTGTGCATAAGTTGTAATCATGCTGGCTTCATTATGAACTCCACCAAGCGACAGTGACAAACGAAGACCGAATGAACGGCTGTTTATCAGTCTGTTGATAAAAGACTCCTAGAAAGGCTGTGACGGTTACTGGAGCGAGGAGTACAGTGGCGCAGGTTACTCCGGTGGTATATTTTTTCTCTGCTTGACTTCATCTTTCCAAGAAGGCCGCCACGGAAGAGAAAACACTTTCAGCCGAGTCCGCCGCCGTCTTGGAACAGTCACTTTCATTAGATAAGGTAGAGTTCCCCCCTCCCCTCTTTTATGTCCGTGACGCTGTTGCCCGTCATGTGGACGCAGAGTTGAAGACGAACTTCGCGGCCGCCGATTCTGGTCAGTATCTGTCTCGTCTGTCAGCCTCTGACCCCTCCCCCAACCCACACTGCACCTACCAGCCTATGCTTACTTCGCAACACTATTGTCAAAGTCGTAAAGATGTTAACAACGTCTTTAAATGTAGGCTGAACTCTGGGAATTTCTTGGGGGTAAATAAAAATAGAAAAAATCAACACAAATTCCTCACATGTATAGCATGTTTCAAAAGATTGAGCTCCTTGCACCACCTTGCGTCACTTTTAATATGGGAAAAAGTGACCTAAGGGCGGCGCAAGGGGCTTGTAAATAAGTCCCTGAAAATGATGGGTTCAACACGGAAAGCAAGTCCCTGCTGCGCTATTTGGGATCTCAGTGGCGGCTCCTCGATGGGGGCAGGGGGGCGTTGCTCCCCTTCTTTCTCGCAGTACGAGAAGGCAGAAACATAAACGGTAAAACTACCATTCTATGTTTCTGCCTTCTCGCACTGCGAGAAAGCAGAAGTGCCTCTGTGCCTGGTTGTAGGCGGGCGGGTGGACGGTCCTGCTAGAGGGCAGGGGGGAGTGGCTTACCCACTGTTGTGGGTATTGACTGTTAGGTCGGCCCCAGGGCCGAACAAAGCAGTCATGCGCACTCCCCCTTTTTCTCTATGTAGGCTGCTGCATGCAGCCTCCATAGAGAAAATGAACCGGCTGGGGTGCTCTCTGCTGCGCCTTACCAATCACAACGCTGCCATTGCAGCGTTGTGATTGGCATGGGTAGGGGAGGGAAGCTGCCTGCTGGCTGCTTCCTGTTCCAGTAGAATTAGTGGGACCCGGCTGCACCTTTACCCCCGTGACCGGCCAGGAGCAGAGGCGGCTCGGTAACTGGCAGAAGGATACTTTTTATTTTTATTATGCCCCCCCCCCCAAAGTCTGTCCTCGTGCACTGCGATAATGCCAAGTTTCTGTACAATGTAATGGGCGTGAGTGTAGACAGTAAACTGCACAGGCCCTCTATGAATACATGGAACCACAGGCGGTTGGTGGAAGGGGGCTTCACGACCAGAGACTCTTACCTCGAAAGGACAGGGACACCTGCCTGTCATGTCGCTCGAGCAGGTTAGCGACCTTCTTCAGACTAACGCTCAGTGCCATGGAGCCAAGGATACCAGGACCGTCGTGCGACTGTCCCTCTGTGCCTTACTCCTGTAGCCCCTGTCGGTGGGCAGCAACGTAGTTGCTCCTCCGTACTTCCTATGGGTGGGAAAGTATTGCGGTTTACGTGCTGCGCTGCATTTTATCTGTACTGCTCGAGCATCCTACGTGCTTGCTCGAGCCATGCCTGCTCGCTCCCTTGTGCACCAGGCATGAGACTCCTCAGTGCCTTACGTCCCCAGCCATGCCCGTTTCCTTCCCAGTCTGCCGGCTGCACCAGCTTAGCAGTCGCAGTTAATTACCATTTTCATATCTCGTTTTCAATATCGGATATTTAGGCATCCGTTTGACAAGATTTTCCGAACTGCCGCCTTCTGCTACTTTGCCCGCATTTGGTGTTTGTTATTGCCAATACTAGCCCATGGGCGCCCCTCTCCACTTAACATCTAGATTGGACCTGGAATGTTCAAATTGTTAAACAAATCAGTTCATTTTTACAATGGAAGTGTAAAGGAATGTATTCTTATCACTACCAATATGATCGCTATTCGTTAATTATTTGACACGTCTAGGTTAGCTGTGACAGTTCATTGTTCTATACAGCTACTCAAAGCATAATGATTCAAGGAGGCACTTTCATTAGCATTCACTAATTACTCGGCTCGCCAGCACACTCTAGTTACTCAAAACCAACAATGAACCTGAAAAGTAGCTCAATATTTATTATATTTTATGGCATTTTGCTGTTGAGTGAGTCACAAACCGGGATATACTTGGTGACACGTTCATATTAAAAATGAATTGATACGAAAAAACTGCTGTGATGTAATATTGTGTTCTGAGTTAGAAAAAGCAAGTGATATGACAATTCTCGCAATATAAATCGGCAATCCAAGTTATTTGGTGTTTTGATTTATATAGCCAAAATTGTAAGATCACTTGTTTTTTTCTGTTTACTCCTCGTCATTATGGGATAATTTTCGGTTGTTTATCGATGAACTTTCAGCTCCTGGAGCATTTATAAAATTCCTCGCTTCATTTTCCAGAAAAGAAAAAAAAAACGCTGCGAGTGGAGCTTTAAGAAGGGAGGAAGTCGGTAAATATGCCAATGCTTGAAAGCTTATCTTTAAACAGCAGAGAAATGGGCTCCTGCGACGAGGCCAGGGTATGAGGTAGGTTTCAGTGACCGGGAAGGGTGTTCTGCCTGCATGGTGTTGTGCTGCATGCAGACATGCATTGTGCTTGTGTTCTGTAAATCTTTAATCTAGCCTGGCAGCCTCTCCTAATTTTTAAGGCAGGCACAAAAATTTGGTTATTTCTCACTTCCTCCTTTACTTTATGCCCCCAGGCAGTCGGCAGAGTGGGCAGAGACTCCTAATGGGGTTACAGGCAATGGCACTGCGCAAGCACAGTCCTGTAATGTGAAGTCCCTTTATGATTTTTGTGTGCACCTCTTGCAGCATGAACCAGCAACATGTCTGTCGCAGTGTCAAATGGCTTTTGGCCTGGATAAAACTGTTGTTTGCAGAAGGCTGGTACTGTTCTGAGTTCTGCTTCTGATTGCAGCTTTTTTCACCTCTTTCAAAATGCAAGCAGTTTCAATTCAAACCATTTGTCAGGACAAAGCCATGTAACTGATGGCTGCATTTGATGGGGTGGGTGATGGTAATGAAGACATAATTCAATTCAATTCAAAAGACCTTTATTCGAATTTCATAAAATCCATAAAAGTACAACAAAGAAAAACAACACATTTGTACAATAATACAATCCATAAAAACACCACAATCACAGTAATTCATTTGCAAGTATACAACTAACATAAATAATTTTCAGGGATTTTCCATCGTTTTACGTGCGTGTACAATTAATCTCAGAAAAGTGCTAGTGCGAAAAATTAATTCATCTGTATCCAGGGAAAATAATAGTGAACATGATTCCCCCAGTGTAAGAGGTCTTAATTTCCTAAAATAGGGAGTTAAAAACCAATTAATATATTTTAGATAAAATTTGCAGAAGAATAAGAAGTGGATGTCATTCTGTTTGCTAATTCCATCACATGGGCAAGGATTGTATTCTACTGTGTGATGATACCCCAAAGGGAAAGCCAACAAAGTTTTTACAGAACCTGCCCTTAAACGAAAGAGCAGCGATCGTTCCCAATTGGACATGGGGAGAGTTAGGTAGGATGGTAGTGGGTGTCTACACAAATCATACCCCATGTATGTAGCAACAGAAGATTTAGACAGCTCCTTCCCCAGTCTTTCTGAATTAAAAAGTGCATAAAGTGCTTGTTTGACTATGACCTTATCATTCATCTCAATTCCTGTGGGTTCTAAGAAAAGATTGCCTTTATCCACTGCACATAATGTTTTAGAGACCTCAGCTAACCAGGGTATGGACATGTGGTGGTCACACTTTAGACAGTCTAATATAATGCTTTTGGTTAAGGTCGCAAAATTATTTGTCCAAATCCTGATCCAAAATAGGGCTGGTCTGGCTCTGATAAAATCGCATACATAGGGGAGATTTAGTTCTTTGTGGCAAATGAATTCAGAGGCTGAAAAGGGAGCACCCAATATTTTCCTACAGAAGCGGTTTTCCTCCCGTTGAATCCCTGAGTTTCTCCCTGAGCCCCAGACCTCAGCCCCATATGTTGCCACAGGAATGCACTGTAATTTAAAAAATTTTAAAATAGCCCTAGTGGCACATAACATATATGCTCCCCTCCGGTAGTAAACTTTGGAGATCCCATCCTTGACTTTGTGTATATGGCTCTTGTGTCCATGGGATTAGCAAGTGTGCAGCTTCCATTCTGACCTGTTGAACATATACAGTAAGATATGGGGCAGTTTTGAATGTATTTAAAAATGTAATGACTACATGTGGACAATAGCTTTATAAACCGTCATGCTTTTTCAAATTTGTTTTAAAATACACCATTTTCCCGCTTTTCTTGGGGGAGAAACCCCCCTCAAACCTCTCTTATGTCAGTCAGGCTTGTTCGCTGGTAAGGTAACACCTTCTCAACTTTTACGCCCCACCACTTTGAAATGTCACCAGCCACCACTGATCTCAATAAAATAGTAAAAAACAAACAGTTACGGAAAAAAGTGTGCTGTCAAATGCCTCGAGACTGCCCTGCGCAGGGCTGTTTAAGTACCCTTGTAAAACAAACAGACTACTGCTTTTAGCACCTTCCCTTGCCAAGCTGCAATGTGTCCCAAAGGTATGCAGAAGGTGGTATCTCTCTTGCACACACACTTTTATGTCTCACACACTCTTTCTCTCTACTACTTTATTTACCAGCTCTACACATTCATACACACAACACTCATTTGGGCCCATATACATTCATACATGCAATGAGATGGCAAACATCCACTGGTCATCAATTTTATTTTACCCTAGGAAACCTTTACACCAGTATTCTTTCCATTCCTGTCTCCTGAGTAAATTAACAATTCGATAAGATCTAGTAGTAGATTAGAATAGGGAGAAAATACGATAATGCATTTAACTTTTATTTTAAAGAACCACAGACTCAGAAGGAGTTTTAAAAGTTGATCTGAATTAATTATTTTGTGAGTCAAATCAACATACACATGAATATACCGAAGTTCTCCATCAGGAAAAATAGTACAGTTAGCTTGTAATCAGTTTTGTATTAATAAGTTGTTGCAATGACAGCACCCTAGGAGAAAAGAACAGGGAGCCAGTACAGAGCATTAACCCTACAGTTATATTTACCTAGAATGGTGTGAGGACCCCGACATTAGAGAGTCAAGGATTCAGGGCAGGCACAGGACAGGAAAAAGGTGACCTCTTCTAGTATATCGCCAGCATTACACCCCTCTCTGGTGCTACTCTCTTCGGCGCTACTCTCTCCGACTCGGGCTCATCCGTACCCCTTCCTAGATGTGCCTCCTCGGTTTTTCCGCGAGTTTTCCCTAGTGTTGGATTCTTCAGTCAGATTGCAGCAAAATCGGGCAGCATCTCAGCATAGCATCAGCATCTCAGCATCAAGTGTGTCTAACTATCTAGAACTTACCTCTGTTAGACCAATTCAAATGTATGATCCACCCCCAAATGTTTCAATTCCATGTTCACCCGCAATTTTGATTGGGCCAAGCAGTGGGGTGAGGACATCACACCACAATAAGTGCAATAATTTTCTTTAGTCTATTGTCTAGTTCTCCGCCCCTTAATTTTAATACCCACAAGCTTTATTCCCACAAGCATTTCATATGTTGATCGATAAGTCTATTTTACAATGTTGCTTCTTCCGCTCGTAGGGTCAAGAGTTGGGTTTCCCATGTCCTTGCTGGGCTTAAGGTTTGTCAGTCAGTCAATTTACTTCACTTGTTCAGAACAAGCAGATGTTCTCGCATGTGTAGTAGCCACAAGGGAACAGAGTCGCGGTCACCCTCCAAGGCCCAAATGTGAACTATTAATAAAGTCAGAGAGAAACAGGTTAGAATACAAAATTAAATGAATTCACTGTATACCACTTATTTCTACTCTAACCCCATTTACTTAATAAATCCTTCGCATTAATAGCTTAGTAAGACGTGCATATGTTAGTTTCAGCTCAGCATGTGCGTTAGTGCGATGGGTTTGAACAGCCATATTTAAAGCTAGTGCGCAGCTGCAAAGTTTTCCCCCCAAGCGACAGAAAACGTCATACTACGTAGATATAGTAGATGCATGCGCAGAAGAGTTCACGCGTTTTCGGCAGCCATTTTAGGACACTCGGGTTATTCATTAGTAAGGTACATAGGAAAGCGTCCCCTAGATACAATATGTTGAAAGTGGTGCACTGTTAGTACTCACGGACAGATTGATTATAGTGTTACCGGTTATTCGAGAGGATTGCATACGAGCAAGTTTCTTTTTATCCAAAACCTTGATCCATCAGTTCCCTCTCTGATGGCATTTTATGCCATCACTAAATTCTATTAAATCAGATGCCAACTTTAGCATTCTACCATTTCGATGTCTTCAAATCTTTTATTTCTTCCCTTATCTTTCTTAAATTGTGATCCTTTCATTCTTTTATAAATATTTCCCATCAATTCTTCAAGTCGTATTTCTTCTAATTTTCTCTTTCTACCTTTCTCTTTCACTTCGTACCTTTTTCTTTTCCCACGGCATTTGCGACAACACATTATCATCAGAACTAGCAAAGTTATGCCCATGATTGGCAATAATATTTGACCTACGATACCTTTACCTATTTTAGAAAACCAACTACTAATGGTGGAAAAACTATTTGTTATTTTCTTACATACACTGTCAACTTCCAGTGGTTTCAGTTATTCTTCCAAATGTGTAATATTTTTAATCTATCTTCCAATCTCTACACTTTTGTCAGATATATATGTGCAACAATGTTGCGCTTTCAGCATTTTACAGACTCCACCCTCTTTTGCCAATAAGATATCAAGGGCAAGTCGATTTTGCAAAACCATAGATCTGACAGCAACTAATTCTGTATTGATCAGTAAAAATCCTTCAGCAGTGTCAGTAGATAACCGATCAACTACTGTTGACAAATGACACATTTTTTGACAATTTAGCAGAACCCCCACTGAAGGTATCAATGCACCATATATATCACCTACTATTTCAGAAAAATTAGCTCTTTTATATCTAGTTAGTCCACTACTGTCATTATTGCTTCCAGTGATTCTTTTAACATGATAAACTTTAGGGAATACTATTCCGAAATAGCAACTCCCGTACCAGTGATCAGGCAACGTAAAATAGGCTTTGTTTCCACAAATATAATACATTCTAGGAAATACTGGATCAGTTCCTCCTTTTAGTCCACAACCCCCAATTACTAAGAAGTTATGTTCACATTCACAAGAACCAATAAATACGTTTTTCTGTTTTAAGTGTATGGAGACAGATTTTTCCTTTCTTTTGAAAGTCCAGAGACATAGCAGCATGAGTTTTGCCAGTTACTAAAAGTTCTTCCCTTTCAGCCCATTTAGGTTTCTGAGGTTTCGGTTCAGAGGCTCTTCTTTGGAAATTCTGTCTCCTGTTTTCTACTAAATTCAAAAATATATTTTCTTCTTCGTGCAATTTACAGGTTAAGTTGCGTTTATTTGTATCAGCTATATCTATTGTCTTCATTGTTAGGAAATATTCACCCATGAATTGTGAGTCTCTAGTACTAAGGACAGGGTTCATGCTCTTTCGCATGGGAACTTCTGAAAATATTACATCTACATTCGAATAATAATACTGCAGTTTTCCAGTTCTATAGAATAAACTAGCTAGTACACTACATGAAATTCCACATGTCAAAGGTAAATGATGATAAGTTACCCCTTCAGCTACTGAGCTTGGCAATTTCAAACAAACGTAACAATCACTAACTTCCATAGTTTCTACATAATGTACTGAGATTTGCAAATACATTTAAATCAGTTTCATTCGTATCTACAGTGTAGTGTAAATCTAGCTCCTCTGGTGTTTCTAAGTCTATTCTATCTCCTTTAATGTTTGCAACTTCTGTATGTGTATTAGTACTTTTTTGTTTGTCAGTAACCATCAGATAGGGAATAGCTATTGCTAATATCACCTATATTATGAGGACTAATATTAAACTACATATACAGATCCTACAACACTTTTTTATACAGCTTTGTTTTGGTTTTCCAGCAACATTATTATCAGACATCTTGGGCAAGAAGATTATATCTTCTTAACTTTCAGAACTTTGTATGAGAGAACACCTTAGGCGCCTTTCTCTTTCAGGTCGGTATCACTTCTTCTTTAATTTGTTCAACACTCAGTTCTTCATCACTTTCTTCATTTAAATCGAGATTTTCAAAGTCTTCAAGAATAACATGCGTCCATTCAGGACCCCTGAACTTGTTATTCAATGTCTTCAATATTTGACTCCTTCGTTTTGGTATTACCTTGGAAGGTCCAGATTGATTAGTTATTTCATTTACTTGACCAGGTTCTTCATTGATTGTTTTAAGTTGATATCTCAGTCTCTTGATAATTCTTGGCCAATTATCACCTTTTCGACTTTTCTTAAACTTCATTGCACTGCCAGGTTCGTCAAGACTCCTTTTATTTTCTTTAGACTTTGGCACAACTTGCTCAGCTTCGTCTTCAGATTTCCTCTCTATCTGACCTTGTCCAGGGCTTATTATTTTGGCCGGTTCTGCCTGGATGGGTTCATCTACCATAATCTGACCCTGTTCAGGATTAGTGATGTCTGGTTTTTCTTCTGTATCCTGAACTTGCGTTTCTATGCCTATCTGGTCCTGTTCAGGTCTTTTTACCTTCTTCTGCCTGAACGTTTTCTCTAAGTCCTAACTGTCCCTCCTCAAACTCCGGAATGAGGCTTTGAGTTTCTTCTGTCTGATTACATTGTTCTCTCCTTTGCTGTTCCTGCTCAGGCTCCCTAACAGTCGTTTCCCTACTTTCCTGACCGAGTTCTTCTATACCTGTCTGGTCCTCACTCTTCTCCTGTCTATCTAACTGTGTTTTATAAATACTTCAGGTATGTCCACCACTGGGATCCAGTCGTCCTGATAAGTGCTCGGTTGATCTTGGGCAGCTATTTCAGGATCTTCTATAGGAAGTTCTTCAGCTGCACAACCTTCACCAACATCAATTTCTGGTTTCAATTGTAACTCTTCTTCTTCAGGAGCTGGTACCCTTTTGGTATGGCTTGCATGAATCCAATTAGGCAACCCTGCACACTTTACAGCGGTTGAGGTAGTCAATATAACTTGATGCGGTTTATCCCACCTTGGTGCCAGGCACGATTCTCGAGTGTGATTCTTCACAACTACCCAGTCACCAGGATTCAGATCATGCGAGTGGCTCAGCTGTCTGTTGAAAGCGTCTTCCCCAACCTGATGAGAGAGAGAACGCACTCTGTCAGCCAACTCTTTGCAATACTCCAAAACCAAGTCATCAGTTATATTCAACAGCTTGTGTCCTGGTACACATGCTTGTCTCATTGCTCTTCCCATGAGTATTTCATGGGGACTCAATCCAGTATTTCTGTCTGGAATACTTCTGAGTCCCATCAGAACAAGAGGCAAAGCATCAGGCTATTCCAGTGGGGTGGATGCACACACCTTTCCGAGTCTTGCCTTTATTGTGCCATTCAACTGTTCTACCACTCAAGAAGCCTCTGGACGGTAAGTGCAGTGCAATTTTTGTTCGACTTTGAACGCTTCACAGATTAGTCGAATTATTTCATTATTAAACTGAGACCCTCCATCTGATTCAATCGTTACTGGAAAACCAAATCTAGGAATAAGTTCTCTCAATAAAAGTTTGGCCACTGTCAAGCTGTCATTTCTTCGGGTCGGGTATGCTTCCAC
The DNA here is from genome assembly GCF_964204655.1 of Triturus cristatus. NCBI lineage: Eukaryota > Metazoa > Chordata > Amphibia > Caudata > Salamandridae > Triturus > Triturus cristatus. Next base: position 95,692,731 of record NC_140587.1, on the reverse strand, counting down.
CCACTTTGAGAATAAACAAACTATGACAAGTAAATATTTCAACCCTCGACAAGCAGGCAGTTGAATGAAATCTAACTGAAGTCTCACAAAAGGTCCTTCTGCCTTTCCAATCTTTCCCATGCAGACCACAGTTTTCCTGCCAGGGTTCATTTGTTGACATATTAAACATCTCTGGTAAAGGCTCTCTGCTACATTCCTGAACCTTGTGTTAACCAATCTTGTCTGAAAAGTCGAATCATTGCATTCCTGCCCACATGTTTGTCTCCATGGTACATTCTAGCCATTGGCGCAAGCATACTGTCTGGCATGACTGGTCTGCAATCATAACAAACCCGCACACCATCTTCTGCCCTTCTTTGATATCCTATTTTCACCCACTCTTCCTTTTCTCTCATGTCTACTACATCCTGCAGATCTTTCACCTCCTCCCAAGTTCCCACTCCTGCAAGTAGCATAAGTTGCAGATGATTCCACAAGTTTCGATTTTCTTGTTTAAGGCAATCTTATGCCTTGCACATTGTTGGGCAACCTGGTCAGCATATCGGTTACCGGCTGTCACATAGTCATTTCCTGATTGGTGAGCAGCACACTTAACCACGGCCACCTCTTTTGGTAATTGAATTGCCTCCAGTAATTCTTTCACAAAAATTAAATTTTTAATAGGCGTCCCTGAAGAAGTCAGGAAACCCCTCTGCATCCACAGTTGGCCAAAATCAAGCACAACCCCATAACCATATTTACTGTCAGTAAATATGGTTACTCACCAATTTTGCATGCCTTAATTAAGGCGATCAATTCAGCGACTTGTGCAGATTTGACTTCTGATAAATAGGATGCTTCGACTATTCCAGTTAATGTACATACGGCGTAAGTAGCACTCAATTCTCTCTCCTCATGTCTCATGAATGAGCCGTCTACAAACAGCTCATGTTCTGCATTTTTCAAAGGTTCCTCCTGAATGTCAGGACGTGGTTTGGTGCTAACTTCAGTCACGTCAAGACATTCATGCTCAACCTCCTCTCTCACTTCTTCGTCGTAAGAATCAGGTAGTAAGGTAGCTGGATTAAGAACAGTACACCTCACTATTGTCACATTTTCAGCTCCCAGTATTAATTCTTTCATATTTTGTCAACCTACTGGGAGTTAGATACAGTGTTCGGGTCCTGGTCAATAAAATAGCCACTGCATGAGGAATGTGCACCTTGACAGGGTGTCCCATCACAATTGACTCACTCTGCTCTATGCTTACGCAAGTTGCGGCAACAGCTTTCAGGCAAACTGCTAATGTGCAGGCCACAGGATCCAAGGTAGCAGAAAAATATGCCACTGGCCTTCCCACCAATCCGTGTTTATGTGTTAGTACTGAAAGTGCACAATTACCCCTCTCATAGCACAATAATGCAAATTCTTGTGAATAGTCGGGCATGCCTAAAGCGGGTGCTTCACACAAATACTCGCGCAACTTTCTGAAAGATCCTATACTTTCCTCATCCCATTCTATAGGATCCTTTGCTCTCTTTTTGGTCATTTGTATCAGAGGTTTGGCTAGTAAAGCAAACCCTACAATCCACTGTCTGCAATACCCTACATTTCCAAGGAACATTCTTATTTCTTTTTGGGTTCATGGCAACTGCATTTGTCTTATTATTCTGATTATTTCAGAGGTCACCCTTCTAACTCCTCTTTTTATTTGATGTCCCAGGTATTTAACTGAATTTTTACAAAACTGAAGTTTCTCAGGGGACACTTTATGTCCACCCTTTGCCAAATGATTTAACAATGCAATTGAATCAGTAACACAGTCCTCTCGTGTGTTTGACGCCACCAATAGGTCGTCAATATACTGCACCAGGACTGACTCTCTGGGCAATACAAGAGATTCAAGGCTTCCTTTGAGAATCTGATTAAAGATTGAAGGGCTTTCTGTGTACCCTTGAGGCACACGATTCCAGACATGCTCTTCAAATTTGAACGAAAATAAAAACTTGCTATCTGAATGCAATGGAATAGAAAAGAACGCATGACATAAATCGATTACTGTGAACCATCCTGCTTTCCATGGTATCTGATAAAGAATCACAGCTGGATTAGGCACCACTGGGCAGCATGGCACAACAATCTTGTTAATTTTTCTGAGGTCTTGGACCACCCTGTATTTTCCATTAGGTTTCTTAATTCCAATTATAGGTGAATTACACGGGCTACTCATTATTTCTTTCAGAATGCCTTGTTCGACCAATCGCTCTATCTCTGCTGCGACACCTGCCTTTACTTCTGGACTCATTTTATATTGTTGGGTATTCGGGTAATCAGCACCTTCTTTCACAGTCACTTTTACGGGATCTACATTTGCCATTAATCATATTTCTTTTCCAGTAAAATCCCATATTTCTGCATTTACAGTCAGTTTGACTTCTGCAGGTAATTCATTTTGTGTCATCATTGAATGTAATTCATTTACTTCTGTTCCCTGTTTAGCCAACATGAACTTGTAAACTCTTCATCTGGGGTTTGTATTGCAACACCATCCGGGGTGCAAAATATAGTGCAATTCATTTTGCACAACACGTCTCTCCCAAGCAAGTTTACAGGGCTTGAGTCACAGACCACGAACTTATGCATTTCTTTAAAATTACCAATGTGCACCTCCATGGGTTCTGTGATTGGAGTGCTAATCCGTTTGTTTGAAACACCTACTGTGAGAAGTTGGCCTGGTATGTGCTGTGCACTAGTTATAGTGGGCACCCTGTACCAGTCCAAACAACCCCTTATCGGTTATAGGTTAAAGACAACATTTATTGAAAGCTATCCTAGTGGTAGCTATGGAGTGCAGCCTTCAAGCTAAGTCTTGAAGGAATCTAAAGCAGCTTGTTTTACCAGTCTATAATCTCTTGAGTGCCTAAATGTAAGACAACCACACCAGGTATATATATAAAATATATGTATTTATTTCTAAACACACCCTCCTAGACTGTTTATGAGACTAGAGGTCAAAACACATGTTACACTTCAAATATGACCGTAATAAGCACAAATACACGTCAGGCCCTAGGGGCGAGCCAAACCATATACTAAAATAGTGGTATAAGAACCACGACTTAACTAGACACAAGGCCTAGAGCCTGTAGAATCGCTGGGACCCCAAGGAACCACCCAAGGCAGTGAACACAGCCGCGAGCTCCCGTTTGCTTCTATGGGGAAAGTCGCGGTTAGATTTTTTAAGATTAAGGACACTTAGAAATGAACTAGGACCAAACCCTTTGGGACTTAGGAAGTTCTAGGGTCAACACTCACGGGAGCACCGGAGTACTCGTGTTACCTCACCCAGGGAAGCCGGGTGCATAGGTGTCAAATGGTGTTGGGTCGCTTCGTCGATTTCAATGGGAGCTGGCAAACAAGTGCTGCTGCCGGGAAGATGAGAAGTGTCCAAAGAGATCCAAGCCTGGATCGAAGATGAGAAGAACCTGAAAGCAGAGGGGACAGAGTCTGGGTCACTTGCCAGTGACCAGGAGGACGATAGGCAGATGCCCACCGATGTCGGGTGTTTCAGGTCAAGAAGGTGAAGCTTGACTCTTCAGCCACGAGGACCAGGAGGCGTCGGGGATGACCAGGAGCTGGATTCGAGCTGTCCCACAAAGGATGTCGAGTGCTGCAGCGTCGGAGCCTGGAATGGACACAACAAGCCTTGGCAACAGCAACCCACGCAGAAAGGAGAAAGATTCTTTGGTGCAGACCAGCAAGGTCTTAGGGACTCACCACTTGGTTGGGAGTCAGGGCACGTCTGGAGCAACCAGGGAAGCTCAAGGAAAATCAAAGTTACCCCCTCAGGGACCCACCAGTCGACAGACCAGGGATCGCGAAGGGACCTCGAGAGGAAACACAAAATCGCAGCCCACAGGTCACTCGGGGAGACTAGGTTGACAGTCTTCGGTGGATCTTCTGCTTGAGGTGGGGGCTACAAGTAACCCCAAGCATGACTTCAAGTGACGTCGAGAAGCCAATGCACTTGCAAAAGTGCACGGTGACCAGGAGTTCCGGTTCCACGCGACTCACGAGGGCTGCGGGTCGCAGCTTTGCTGGGGACTCGGGTCAGCCTCTGAGATGTCTGGAAATCCTCTTCCTGGGCTGCAAATACTTCGGAGTCTGGCAGGAGCTTCGGAAATGCAGACCGGCAAAATGCTTCGTTGGTGCCTGCCAAGCAGGGGAGTCACTCCTTGACCCCAAGGGAGATTTCTTCAGTCTTCTACTCGTTAGTAGAGAGTCGAAGTTCCAGGATTCAGTTTCAGAGCCCCAATACACATAATCCTGTCTGGGAGGTGGTTACACCTCCCTGTGACAGGAAACCTATTGTCCAGGCCTCTCCTGCCGGAGTTTCGGTCAGCAGCAGGAGGCCAGACCCGTCTCTGTGGCTGCAGCATCCATTTTGTGATGCCAGGGCTCTCTTAGATTTCTACCGGGTATACCTGTGCTGCCATGTCTCTCCCGCTATGTGGGGGTGTGATTCCAAGGTGTTTGACACCAAACACAACATGTTTCTGTGCAGCCAGTCCAAAGTTAGCATTAACCGTTTAAGATATAATGCACTTAAGAGTATATGGTCAGGCTGCACCACTGACAATCCCGGAGAAGAGGTTCCGAAGGCTGCAGAGGGGCTCAGGCCCCTGGTAGGCCTCTAGGGTACCTATGCCCTGGGAACATAGTATACCATATATTAGGGACTCACAAGGGTACCTCAGGATCCAATCTGTGGTGTACCTAAAGTACATGCAATCAATTTATAGAGGAAGCAGCTAGGCTGGGGCCCTGAATGGCAGGGTCCCAGCCAGACTAAAGTCGAAAAGCAGTGAAACACCAGCAAAAAGTGGGGGTAAACATGTGAAGCAGATCCTACTCTCCTACACCTACAACTTGTATATTCTCTCTCGAGAGGGGCAGGTTAGGAATGTCTGCTGTTCTCACAGTAGACCTGGTAGCACCAGTGTCCAACAAGAAGGTAATATCATTTCCTTTCACGTTACCCTCTATGTAAGGACCTGACTGATCTACCGGTAGGGATGCGCCAAGCACACACTTCCCTTCCTCCCTCCTGGGGCACCGTCATTCCTGATCATAATCAATCAGTGGTTCCTGCAAAAGAAACTGTGATGTTACAACATTTTTCTTACCACTTCCTTCTGGAAATCCGGCGTTCACACTGTACTTGGCTTGACTCACAAAATTGATTTAGGGGCAGGTGGCAATTGACTCTGAAGATCTATACCCTGTTGCTGAAGACTCATTAACACCTCACTCTGCGTCTGTGGATTTAAAATGTGATTCGGGGCATTATTAATTTGTATAGCTTTACACTCGTTCTTTCAATGTTCCCGCATCCATGACGGGGAAATTTTTTCTTTGCCTCTTCCTGATTTAATCTTCCCCGTGGCTTTCCCTCATTATTATCAACTTGACCTTGTGTTCTTCCTTGATTTTCTGACTGTTTATGTAATTGGAGCTCTTGTTGTTCAGCTAATTTTACTTGAGCCCGCCTTACTTTTTCTTCTAACGCCTTTAGCTTGTTATCAATTTCGTCCCCACAATATTTTGCATATTTTAAAATTTCGTCAATGGGCTTTGACTGCCAGCACAGCATGTGCTGCTTAATCATTTGAGATATATCCAATCTCAGCCCAGACACAAATCGATACACCAAATGGGTCATATCTTTATTTTCTAAACTTTCAAACCCACTATACTGTTTGAGCACCTGTAAAATACATTTGTGATAGGCATGTACAGATTCATCCTTTTCTTGGGTTGTTCTGTCTATTTTTACCCAATCGGTTTCTTTCAGGGGAATTTTACTCTTTAGAAAGGTGATTACCTGATGATACTTTTTCTTTACATCCTCTGACGGGGCTCCTGTTTCTGAGTCTCTTGAATATTCCTCATTAGGCCAGTCCACAGTAATCATACATTCTGTCCACAAATCTGCAGGTACTACTATGTCAAACAGATCATCCAGATCCTTCAATAAAACTTTTGAAACTTTCACAAACCTCTCAATTTGTCTGTACCACTCCACTGGTTTCTCTCTCAATTTTGGGAAATCATTCGTAAAAGACAAAATATCCTATCTATTCCATGGCACATGTACGTACCCCCCTCCGGGTGCTTCTCTCATCGGATACAACCTTTCAGCTTTTTCTTTTTCCCTCACGACATATTCAGATGTCGTTCTATTTACCTGTGCTTCTTCCTTTTTCTTTGCCCATCTAACTTTTAATCTTTCAAGATCTCCCCACTTTTGTAACAGAAATAACAATTCCCTGATCTGCAACTTTATTCCAGACACATTCATATTTTCTAAATCCGTATCAGAAAATTCTGCTCTATAAGGTTTCTGCAACACCTTTGATTTCTCTATGTCAATTCCCATTTCTGATGCCAGATTTGTCAGCTTTTCATGGAATACCTTTGTATTTCGTGTAATGCTTCTACAGATAAACAGTAATTCTTCTTCACTGTATGTGTTTAACCTGTCTAGACCCACATTTCCAGCAACCATTTCTTCCAATTCTACTCTCAATTTAAAAATGTCTAATAATTTTGGCTGAGACTTTGGCTTTTATATGTCTTCTGACCATCTCTCAATATCTTCTGGGGTTACTATTGGGGCACTTATAGTTCCTGATGATGTTTCTAGTCTAACTTCCTTTGAACAACTGGGCAAATTTCTTTTTGGGGTTTCCATCGTCGGCTCCCGTATGGGCAAATCCATCAATGATATTACTGATTCACAATCACTTGCTTAATCATCCATTATTACCTTTTCTTTTCTAGGTTCTATACTTGGAGTAGGCATCACAGGATTTTTAGGACAGTTTGATTTTTCTCCATACAATGGAACTACCGGACCTATTGTCACTGGTATGGTCAAAGCATCAGGATGTATATTCATCTGAGTTATTTTCTGGATCAGTTCATCTTTATTCTTATTTATTGCCTCCCTTTCCTTTTCTTGAAGCACCCTGTCAGCGGTGTCATGTACTATCTGGGGAACCAAAGGTGTTCCCATCATCGGGGCACTAGGGGTCATTCTATTAAATCCATCATTATAAGGTGGAGGACTTTTCGTCAATACGTCCTCTAATTACACTTCTTCTGTTTCTCCGCTATCTATCCTGGTTAAGTGCTTAGTCTTCTCTGTACATTTACCTCCCATCTGCTCTTCTGATGTTAACACAGGATATACACCTTCTGCCACCATGGCGTTTCCATTGCTTCATTTGACTATCTCTAGTCTCTCGAGGAAAATATCGGGTAATATTTGCTTTGTGGTCTGTCACGTTCAAAGGCTTCCATTTCCCATTATTCTAAAGCCTCATATTGAGTCAATCTAGGTCTGGTTTCTAACTCATTCATTCGTGTTCTTAAATTGTACAATATTCTTCCATTAAAACTTCCGTACTCAGGGAATGCTAATATTCTATCATCTTTGGTGTATTCTACCCAATTTTCTAACCATACACAGGTATGATAGCCTCTCTCCACCATCTTGTAAGATGCAGGCGTATTTGGAGGAGGAATGAGAATTCTCTCTCTACTCTTAATGGGTTTGTCCTTCTTGAAATAATTCTTAACCTTTTGCATAAATGTCATTTTTCTCTTTTCTCTATTAAGGTACTGCTCGTAAGCAAACCCTATAAATCTTCTATCTGGTCGAGTCCCTGTTAAAGTTGGATCGCACATACAAACTCCACTATCTATTATTATTCTTGAGATTTCTATTTTGTTAACCAATCAGACACTTGCTTTAATTTCTAAAAATTCTCCAATACCAGTGCGTTTTCTATTCTGGGAACCTGGGAACTTCACCAGAGAACCATCCTCTACCAGATGGACGTAGATACTGGTTCAATGTGTGTCCCAAATGTATCTGTTGGTATATTGTCTGAATCGAGGGAGACCACGGTAATGATGATAAGGGGTGATGTATGCAGTGCACGTGATAAGAAAGTGATGGTTAAAATTGGTTACCAAGGCACAAATGTGTTTTTATTGAAGTGCTACCTTGATACCAAGATAAAATAAAACAGTGCTATGACAGTTTAAACAAATAACTGTGTTGGAAAAGACTGGTCTACATGTTTCAGCTCTCGGATAAATTATATCCCAGCTTTCGTCAGGACCAGAAAGCTACTGCAAAATTATGGTGTATTTAATTCAAAAAATCTCATAAATCATTCAACCTGGACCTTGTTCCTGGTACAGGGAAAATACCTGTAAAAATAACAGCAGTAAAGAATTCAAACAGACAAACAGAGTGGTAAAGCGTTACAATTTGGTCAAAAAACCGCAAAGATATTGAATCTATCAGTTTTGCGAAGGTACCAATTAGTGTACTAAAACAACTATACAGCCATCACATCAAGTGAAAAAATATTATGTTGTAACTCACCCGAATAATTCTGGGTATGTGCCTCGCCCCACCTGGCAACTGCTCAGGTTAGGAGGCACCGCTCTAGGGAATAATATAAGTGAAAAACATTATGTCACCTGACCATGGTTGTTAGAATGCTGAACACTTAATACATATAGCGCAAATTTAAAAACAAGGCGGACTGATCACACGGGAGTCTGGCCATCGACAAAGCATACCTCTATGCATTTTTGCAATCGTGTCACTCTATGTAGAGAAAATGTATCCTAAAACATAGAGAAAATGTATCCTAAAACATAGTGCAGATTAATAGAGCTTTATGTTGTGCTGGTCATTGATGTGCTAGATGCTAGAAATCATCATCTATGATTGCTATATTATATCATTTAATGCAGGCGACTAGTATGGTTTTGTCTCTCATGGTGGAATCGCTGCATGATGAGGGTCAAACACGCGCAAAAGTAAAAGACTCTCTTACTCAAAGGCATGTGTCATGGTGACTAGGCAACTTGTTAATAAGAGATGCCGGTTCGTTATATCTTACAGCACGGTTCAGTCTATTCTGAATAAATACCAAATGCTCGTTAACGAACACATGTTTAGGTAGTGAGAATGACGGTACTTGGCTCAATTCAGAAAGAAGGTTCACAAAGTTTAACTGCAAAAGTTTAACTTAAAAGCAGTTTGTCCGTGTACACCTTACCTCTCCGTCGGTACCTCTCGCGGCTTCTGAGCGAGAAGGGGAGGTGTACGTTGGTAGTAGGGAATCCTATTTGAGGACCCGGAAAGCGTCGCTGCCATCGTGACCTGTGCGTGATCTACGTGAAGACCGAGCGCAGGCTGATGACGGAATGGCGTGGTGACGTGCCGCACATGTCTTATCGGGAATTGTAGTCTTTTGTCATGAACCTGGTGCAATCAAGGCAATGTGGTCACGGAGTATATCGCGCCCTACCTGTGACGTCAAAAAACCGCAAAGATATTGAATCTATCAGTTTTGCGAAGGTACCAATTAGTGTACTAAAACAACTATACAGCCATCACATCAAGTGAAAAAATATTATGTTGTAACTCACCCGAATAATTCTGGGTATGTGCCTCACCCCACCTGGCAACTGCTCAGGTTAGGAGGCACATAGAGTGACACGATTGCAAAAATGCATAGAGGTATGCTTTGTCGATGGCCAGACTCCCGTGTGATCAGTCCGCCTTGTTTTTAAATTTGCGCTATATGTATTAAGTGTTCAGCATTCTAACAACCATGGTCAGGTGACATAATGTTTTTCACTTATATTATTCCCTAGAGCGGTGCCTCCTAACCTGAGCAGTTGCCAGGTGGGGCGAGGCACATACCCAGAATTATTCGGGTGAGTTACAACATAATATTTTTTCACTTGATGTGATGGCTGTATAGTTGTTTTAGTACACTAATTGGTACCTTCGCAAAACTGATAGATTCAATATCTTTGCGGTTTTTTGACCAAATTGTAACGCTTTACCACTCTGTTTGTCTGTTTGAATTCTTTACTGCTGTTATTTTTACAGGTATTTTCCCTGTACCAGGAACAAGGTCCAGGTTGTATGATTTATGAGATTTTTTGTATTAAATACACCATAATTTTGCAGTAGCTTTCTGGTACTGACGAAAGCTGGGATATAATTTATCCGAGAGCTGAAACATGTAGACCAGTCTTTTCCAACACAGTTATTTGTTTAAACTGTCATAGCACTGTTTTATTTTATCTTGGTATCAAGGTAGCACTTCAATAAAAACACATTTGTGCCTTGGTAACCAATTTTAACCATCACTTTCTTATCACGTGCACTGCATACATCACCCCTTATCATCATTACCGTGGTCTCCCTCGATTCAGACAATATACCAACAGATACATTTGGGACACACATTGAACCAGTATCTACGTCCATCTGGTAGAGGATGGTTCTCTGGTGAAGTTCCCAGGTTCCCAAATGATGAAGCGAGCCACTTGTCGTGGGTGATGGGAATCTTTCTCATGCATACACATACCCATTGGGACATTTGGGACTTTGTTGACAGCAGTTAGATTTAGATCAGTATTTACCGAGTGGTTGCGTTATGGTCACAAAACTTTTTTTGACTCACAGTTTTTCTCTTTTTGCATATACTAGTTGAATTGGGGATTATAAACTGTTTGAGTCCTTAAATCATATCCCTTAGACCCCCACTCTTTTTGAGATATTCTATTAGCTATATACAGTGAATATGCATGGGTCAATCCCCTGAGAATTGGTCAAATAGGTTGTGCAATGTTTTCTCGTGCTAATCCTAAGTAATGAATAAGGACCCACTCAGAGGGAAGAAGCAGGGGTATTAACTGTATTAAATCTGTACATAGTTTGAAGCTTGATCTTTTAGAAATTGGTTATGTGATAATGCTGAATACAGTTTAAAATTTGCTTGTAAGAAAGTACGAGACATTAATGCGATGCTGCCCTTTTTCTTTGTATCTGTGATATTATTTTGTACATAAAAACAATGAAATGTTGTTTTAAAATATAAAAGGTGAAGCACGCCTTAATGACTCGCAGCCCATCATATAAAGGACAAACTCAGCCCTGCACTCCAGTGTCCTGTTCTTTCTGGCCCAACACATCCACCCTCTGCCATTCATGGTCATGGGAATGATAACAGTCAACGTGGACAAACTAAGCCAAAACTAACCCCTTGAATTGCCTGGTAGTTCCCCAATCACATCCTCCAGATACGGTACATCAACAGATATAAGTGTTGCACTCTTCTCATTCCATAGCAGGTGGAAAAGAGTAACACAAGACTCCCAGTGCTCAAGAACAACACAGATACACATACGTGTACACTCTTCTAATAAAAGGAAAATGTAAACATGATTATTTTAATACACAAGTGAATACCTGACCTTTTCTATTGATGCATTCACCATTAGTTATCCTCTCTTTTACAGCCTCAAAGGGCTCTGAGGCACAGTATGATGAGCTAAGAGTGCAACACACCCTCAGAAGCAACAATAGCAACCAAATAATGGTACCAAAGCGAAGAGCGTGAGAAAATACTTGAAGATTGGCCGTACACACATCAGGTCTGTGCTAGTTAACCTTTACCCCCAGTTTGAATGAGTTCTCAAACAGTGTATGAAGTATGATAAAAACATCACTGATGGCTTTGTTATGTCAAAACATCTTTACTGGGGAGAAAACTCATATGGATGGCATGGAGAGTTCAACTCAAAGTTCCCCAAATATATTCAAGCACCAGAGGATCCAGACCCCAAAGAGACAGTACCAGTGTACAGAGTGTGAGAAAAACTTCACTCGCAAGTCATCTTTATTGAATCATCAAAGACTCCCCACAGGTGAGAAACCGTACCAGTGTACGGACTGTGGGAAAAGCTTCACTCAAAAGTCAGACCTCTGGATGCATCGGAGAATCCATACTGGGGAGAAACCGTACCAGTTTACAGACAGTGGGAAAAACTTCACTCAAAAGTCAGATCTGGTTCAGCATCAAAGAATCCATACTGGGGAGAAACAATACCTGTGTACAGAGTGCCAAAAAAGCTTCACTTATCGACAGGCTTTGTTATATCATAAAATGACCCAATCTGGTGAACAACGATATCACTGTGAAATATGTGAGAAAAGCTTCAGTCAAAGCGCCCATCTTTACCAGCATCAGAGAATCCATAGCGGAGATAAACTGTACAAATGTACAAAGTGTGAAAATAGCTTCAGTCAGAGCGGTAATCTATACTCTCATCAGAGAATCCATACTGGAGAAAGACCTTATCAGTGTTCAGAGTGCCAGAAAAGCTTCACTTTAATGACAAGCTATACCTCTCTGAAGAGCTCTAATTAGAGCGAAACACTGTGTCTGAATGTTTTAGGTTTTCGAAATTATTTGTTTAACATGTCTAAACCCACGTTGGGAAACAAAGTTCCACTGCTTCAACACTGGATAACTACCTAGTCAAAGTAGTTACTAAAATTAATAGTGAAAGGCGCAAATCCCTAGGTCAAGGTTCCACCTCGACTCCCATCTCCCCTTTAGTGAATAATACATCCACCATATTATCCCCTCTTTTCCACGAGGTAATTAGTCCCAACGATAACCATGATTTGGTTACCCTGGGTGACTTAGCTCTTACTGAACAAGATTTGCCTAAAACTGATAGGGACCCTCCAAAAGTTGTAAATGAGTTCCCTTTAGAGGAATCTCCAGATCCGACAACCCAGAGAACCTTGAGACCCCGTAAACATACTCAATCGAAACAAGGAGGCGCACGAAGTAACCACAAAAAAAAAGGTTCTGTTTCTGTAATCGGGGATATCTCGAAGGAAGCCTCCTCTAATAATCTAACCACTAAGTTCGATCCCGATCAACTAGAGTTTTTGGCAGGCCTCTTGGAGGCTAAAATTATAAAAATAGTTGAACCCCTTGTAGCAAAGATTAGTGAACTATCGATAGAGATCGAAGGTTTACGTAAACTCGTGGCCCTTCGATTAACTCCCCCGTGAAACCTTGTAGTGTGGCTGGGGGCTCAGGTGGATCTGTTGATCCTCATAAATCCTTAAAGGCAATCTCTAATTGTGTCGTACCACCGGGTGTTGTACCCAAGATCAATGTGAATAATATTTTACCTTTGGATAGCTGTCCAAGGAGCAACCAGCTACCTAGGTTTATGCACACAGGAGGAGTGCAACCAGACTTACCCCCTGAGTGTGCCCCACTTGTCGTAGTATTAACAAATGTTCCCCCCCTGAAGGATGACTCTCATAAAATTAAATCGGAATCCCACGAATCTCTCAAGAACAAAACTGTTTTGTGGCTAAATAAACAGTGTGGTTTTCCAGTGCATATGGCCCATCAGATCTCAACCACTAGAAGAGTCTCATGGATAGGGCATTCTCGTAAGAACACAAAGGGGGATTGTGTTATAATAAATTTTAGGAATTCTTCCTTAGTCAATAATATCCTATTAAAAGCTACTGCGCTCCCCCACACTGACCAGGGTATTACTGTCCGACCGTTGGGTTATTTTTATAGGCAACTGACAAATCCACCTGTTAGTGATCCAACGGAGGGTAGAGCATGTTCCCCTGATGAACAATTTTCTCATGGTGTCGTCACATCCAACCGTTTTCAAGCGTTGAGCAATCTAGACTCAAATGATTGACTTCACGATGACTGGGTTTCCTCCATATCCACTAGGGAAGCCTCAACTCCGATACCTGAGGTGGACCAGGGTCTAAGTGGAATTGACTTAACTATGAGTTCTGAGGGCACCCTACATGCTATGACAAGAGTGAGGAATGTTAATATTGATAATGTGGATAGCATAGCTGTTGTTCCATTACAGCCTGCAGGCACAAGTGTCCTTAGTTGGAATATAGCCGGCCTTAATAGTAAAATGCATAATCCCCTATGGAGGGATTGTTTATTAGGCCATGAAATCATTGGGTTACAAGAAACTTGGGACACTGAAAGCACCTTTTTGTTAGATGGGTTTTCTGCCTTTTGGTCACCTGCGGTGGTATCTTGCCGGGGGAGGGCAAAGGGCGGACTCCTCACCCTTATCTCATTGTCACTGGAGGGTAAATACAGTAAAGTGGAGTCAGGTTCGCCTCATTGTTTAGCAGTGGAAATTCAATCCAACTCAAAAGGGAATTGGCTTATTGTTATTTTTTATAATTCGTTCACTAAAAGTACGCCAAATGAACACTTGGTCAGTCTATATGATTTCTTGCAAATGTATAATGAAAATAACAAGAATCCTTACTCGGTTATAGTGCTTGGAGATTTTAATGTTCATCATTGTTTTAGCAACTGTTTTGTATGGGACAGTTTAGGTCCTTCACGCCAAGGAAATATACACTTCGAACACACACCACAGGGCTTGTATCTAGAAGAGCTTCTTGCCGGTAATGCTTTGGTTCACCCCGTTAACCACTTAAATGATATCCCAACGTATAAAGGAACTGGCTTGGGCTCCACTATCGATTACATTTTTGTTAGTACAACCCAAGCAGATAATGTAAACCGGTATAAGGTTAATTGGTCTACTTATAGTGATCATAATTCTGTTCAAATAATTCTGTCTGATGATCTTAGGAAGAGAGAATCTGACAATCCGACTGTCAGAATCACGGACATAAGGCCAACTGACCAAACACGTCGCCTGAAATGGTGTCAAGTGGTCCCAAAGGACTTTAATGAGAACTTGTTGGGAACGGTGGGGGAAGAAATGCATACGTGTTTGCAAGACGGGATCTTTGGTGATGTGGTCCTGTCTGCCTATGGCAAAATTTGTTCACAGGTAAACAGTGACCTTAAAAAAGTTTGTAAGGCCAAACCCACGAATGGGGAGAAATGGTTTGATCACAGCTGCTCATTAGCCCAACGGAAGTTAATGAGAGCTCTGAAAGCTGTCCCACCAGACAGAGCAGAAATCGCTGTATTCAGGAAAGCCTATAAAAAGGCCCAGAATAAGCGTAAAAATGAAATTAGGGAAGAGGCGTGGAACGAACTTTTATCCCTTGATGTCATTAAAAATAGTGCCAAATTTTGGTCTATCGTAAACAAGCCTTTTTTTAACGGTAAAAGTAATAATGAGCTTGGCGGTATTCAAGAAGACAAGTGGTTTAGCCACTTCAAACAGGTGTATGATGGAGATGGCTCTAGGGTAACGTCCATTTTGAACTCCGAGAAGTATACCCTATCCTTTACGGAATTAGAGGTTACACATGCCATCATGCAAATGACAAGCAACAAGGCCCCGGGACCTGATGGTGTCCCGGCTGACCTTTTTAAATCAGACATAAAAATTTGGTCTAAAATTCTTTTTAACGTTTTCGTTAACGCATGTCAACTGGGTCTACCGTCGACTTGGGCGAAATCTGTCATTATACCTATTTTTTAAAAAGGGGATAGAGGTGACCCGAGCTGTTACCGTCCAATCTCTTTAATAGACGCATCTGTGAAAGTACTGGGGAGGGTTGTCCTTGTCCAATTGACTGATTGGCTAGAGGAAACAGGAACACTCTCCAAGGTTCAGTACGGATTTAGAAAAGGGATGGGCACCACAGACCAATGCCTAAATTTACAACTTTTAATAGGCAAATACACGGTGGCCAAAAAGGGAACCTTGTTGGTAGCCTTTATGGACCTGTCATCGGCCTTTGACCGTGTAAATAGGTCAAAATTATGGTCCCTGCTCCTTTCCTATGGAGTAGACAAAAACATCGTCTACTTCTTAGCTGATCTTCACAGGGATTTATCGGCCACAGTACGGTATGATCAATCGGGCAATTGCACAAAAGACATACCCATATCAAATGGAGTTAGACAGGGGTGCATTTTGGCACCCCTGCTTTTTACTCTTTATATAAATGAACTAGAAAATGCCTTAACCACCTCATGCAATGATATCCCCCGTGCAGGGAAATGTTTAATCCCTGCACTTTTATACGCCGATGACGCCGCCTTACTTGCAAGAACAGGAGTGGGCCTTCAGTTACTGCTAGATTCATTTGAGGGCTTTATGAAGGCCCTGGATTTAACTTGTCAATTTTGCTAAGTCGCACGTTATGGTTATTGGTCCAAAATCTGCTAAGTCCAAAACGTTTAAATGTGGGGGTCACCAATTATCCAGGGTATCTTCATTTCCATATCTGGGCGTTCTTTTTGACGACCAAGGCTCCTGGGTAACCCAAATTACAGCTAAAAAGATTGTTTTATCTAGAGCTACTGTGGGCGTTCTGGGTTTTGCCAGAAAGCTAGGTGCCAGACCAATGAGGGCCCTTATTCAAGTTTATAAAGCTAAATGCCTCTCTTTGGCATTGTATGGAGCTGAGTTATGGGGCTACAAAAATGTTAAAAGTATTCAGATTATTGAGGATAGGTTTTTAAAAAACCTCCTCTCAGTCCCGATTTCAACTGCTAATTATAATGTCCATCAGGAACTTGGAATCGGCTCTGTAGAAGATAGCATCGCTCTGGCCCCATTACTGAAATGGATTAGAACCTGGCTTAACCCAGACCTACAGTTAAATCATACAATCATGAAAGACTGTACATTGCTAGACTTTGGGTCCCGAATACCCTGGCTGAAATATATTCAGAACCTGGCCATAAAGCTAGGAAGGCCTGAATTATATCAGTCCCCAGAGGCCCTTGTAAAGGGTCACATTAATTGGTGCAAAGAAACATTTATGTACATATCTACCATGGATAGGGAAGGGAACGAGCTGGTTAAGGGCACCGTTAGGGCTCACCAGCTCTGTAAAACTACACCATCCATGGAACCATACTTAGGCTATGTCACAAATGCAAATCATCGTTTCCTACTGACTAGATTTAGACTAAACCAATTACACATCTTGTTTGGAGACAGGAAAGGCTGGAAAAGGGCTGTGGATCTTGACCCTTGTTCCTGTGACAATTTTTCCCCACAGGACGTGACACATTTTTTTTTCTTCTGTGAGCACTTTATAGACATAAGGAAACACTTTTTATTCCCTATATTAAGAAATAAAGGCTTTGTTCAGGTGAGACCTGCTCTTCTCTATCTCCAGATGTTAAATAATGTTTGGGAAACCTTTAACATTGCGAATTTTCTATCCGTTGTAATTCGCTCCCTGAGGAAATGAACTGTATTCCTTTTAATGTTTTTAAACTGTATACATTGCTCTATTTTATTAATTTGTATCAATGTGTTTTAGCTGTAATGGTTAACTAAAATGAATTTTGTATTTTTAAGGTTATTTATTGTAGTATGCTTTTATGGTTTGCACCTAAACCGAATAAAGACTTTTTGACTGACTGACATCTTTGATACGTCATCTCAGAGTCCATACTGGGGAGAAACCGTACCACTGTACTGAGTGTGACAAATGGTACACTGACAAATCAAGTCTATTAAAGCATTGGAAAATTCATACTCGTGGGGGGGGGGGGTAATCACACAAGTGTACTGAGTGCACAAAAATCTTCAGTCAATGCGCAAGTCTTAATTCGCATCAGAGAATCCATACTGTGAAGAAACATCACCATTGTAAAGAGTGCAAGGAGAGCTTGGGTCAACCATCATGTCTTTATTCACATTAAATGCTTCATATTCGGGAGAAACCATACTAGTGTAGTGGGTGTGAAAAAAGCTTCACTAAGACATCAGATCTGGTAGTTTATCAGAGAATCCATACTGGGGAGAAGACATACCAGTGTACTGAATGCAAAAAATGCTTTGTTTGTTGCTCCAGAATTTACAGGCATCAGATGATACATACTGGAGACACACCACAACAGTGTACAGATTGCAAGAAAGCAGTACCGTACACAAGAAACTGCCTCCTAACTATAGAGAGATTTATCAATCAACTTACAAGATTTCCTGTACTCCTTTGATGAAGATGCCTATAGGGTGATTGAAGCAATTACAAAGATCACCTCCACACAGAACTATATCTCCTTTTTGTGGGTGGGTGGGTATATGGATGCTTGGACTGTGGAAACTCATATAAAAAGACAGGGATAAACAGTTTACTTCCAATTTAGTTCTTTCATAAAGTTACAAAGGAGACCATGCTATTTTAAGAGCCTGCTCTAATCTGGGAAAAAGAAAAGCTGAAATAACCCTCTATAGAGACATTTTAAGCAAAACATAAGTTACTCCATTTTTTATGTATCCATCATTCTCCCTTGAAACTAACGACTTTGAGTTCATGCAATCGGTTATTTAAATCTCATACTAAAGTGGGTGGATGGAGTGTCCTCAGTCCAACTGAGACAACCAACTAGATAACAACATTCTCCAGTTTTGCACAACCATCCTGGTAAACGTCTAGCCACTAATTCTGGTCATCCTCTGTATATTGCAGTTCTCTGTGTGAACAAGTTTACTCATTGGTGCTAATAGTGGCGTAACTGACCATGAGTGGAGCGCCTCCTACTCGATGCAAGATTCATTCTAATTTTACTACTGAGAAAAACATTGTAGCTAGTCATTTTAAACATTCAGCCTATGTCATTTGTGCTTATTCCACTCCTATTTTTTAAGGTACTTTAAATAATAGTGTGCTTATTATTTATGTTTAATAATTTAACAACTCTCTTTCTACAAACTCCTAATGATCTTCCATCTAAGGGGAATGTTCCCTCTCTCTTTCAATGGAAAGGTGAGCTGTTTATCAGACATAAGGCTACCCATGTGTAGTTGTCACAAAGGCACCAGCACCAACCGCACAGGCACTTTACTTTGTCAATCGATCAATCAAGCCTTTTATAGAGCGCGCTACTCACCGGTGAGGGTCTCAAGGCGCTAGGGGGTGGAGGGAGCAGCTACTGGTCGAACAGCCAGGTCTAGAGGAGTCTCCTGAAGGTCAGCAGGTCCTGGGTCTGCCGTAGGTGGGTGGGGAGGGTGTTCCACGTCTTGGCGGCGAGGTGGGAGAGTGATCTGCCGCCGGTGGTCATTCAGCGGATGCGTGGGATGGTGGCGAGGCCGAGGTCGGCGGAGCGAAGCTGGCGGTTCGGGGTGTAGAAGGATAGTCCTTCATTAAGGTATGCTGGTCCGGTGATGTGGAGTGCTTTGTGGGCATGGGTGAGGAGCTTGAAGGTGATCCTCTTGTTGACTGGGAGCCAGTGCAGGTCTCTCAGGTGTGTGGTGATGTGGCTGTGGCTGTGGTTGTGGCGCGGGAGTCCGAGGATGAGGCGTGCGGAGGTGTTTTGTATGCGTTGGAGTCTCTTCTGGAGTGTGGCCGTGGTTCCTGCATAGAGGGCGTTGCTGTAATCCAGCCTGCTGCTGACGAGTACTTGGGTGACCGTCCTACTGGTTTCGGTGGAGATCCATCTGTAGATCTTTCGGAGCATGCGGAGGGTGTTGAAGCAGGAGGAGGAAAGGGCATTGACTTGCCAAGTCATAGAGAGCGTGGAGTCCAGAATGAAACCCAGGTTGCATGCGTGGTTGGTGGGTGTCGGGGCAGCTCCTAGCGTGGCCGGCCACCAGGAGTCATCCCATGCGAAAGGGGTGGACCTGAGGATGAGGACCTCTGTCTTGTCCGAGATTATGGAACGAAGCAAGTTGATAGTCATGCTGCTAGTATACATCAGGTGATTGACGTGTCAAAGCAGGCCTTGTTTAAAAATGTGAACTAAATGGACCACTCAAATCCTGAAATGTTATAGCACTAGTTCTGTTTAAAATACAAAATGGCAATAGATTCTGTCTAAAAAAAATATTTCATGTGATTGAGAATCATGTTAGGAATAATTGGCATCTAACCAGAGTAAGGCAGAGTCTATTTTTGTTCTGCAGTGACCATTCCTATACCATTCTAAATTGGCAGATATTGGCAGTGATCGTGAATCCGGCTTGGCTAGTTCATCTGTGCCACAAGACGCCACTGCTGCTGGAGGTGCTAGGTACTAATGTACCATGTGGATACCGCAACCTCTACCAATCGGGAGATATAGCTGTGGCTATGGAGACGTTGACGAGATTGAGCTCAATGCTGAATGTCTTGCTTCCAAGGTTGAAGATGTGGTGGAGACAGAGGTCAGCGGGGGCTCTTGAGTTGGCGACGTTTCCCAGGTGGTGAGTTAGTGGACGGGGCTTGCTTTTGTGGGAGCGAGGTGGCCAAGAAGTTCAGAGGGGGTGTCCTGGGGCTCAAAGTTCATGTAGATGGTGGAGATCTTGTCGTGAAAGAAGACTGCCAGGGTGTCTCATAGTTTCTGTGAAGTTGTGATGATGTTTTCGGTGGCTCTGGGGTTGGGGAACTCTCTGATGATGTTGAAGTGGTCTTTGCTGTGGTCTGAGCTGGTTTTGATGCGATCCGCCAGGGTGTTCTTTTTTGTTACCTTCCGGAGTTGGTGCTAGTGATTGAGGCCTGTCTTGAAAGTGGCTGTGTCTGCAGATTCTTTGCTGGTGCACCATTTTCTTTCTAGTTGATTGCAGTTGCATTTTGAGGTACCATGCTCCATGGTATACCATCTTGCCTGTTTGGTAGATCTTTTGCGTTTGCTGGGCTTGAGAGGGTGCGGGGGGACTCAGTCGGTGCACTCTGTGATCTAGGCAGTGAAGTTCTTAACAGCCTGTTTCAGGTTGGGTGCAGTGTCAGGGCGGGTGGTGTTGAGGGCGTCGGTCCACTGACTTTCTGATTCTTTGCTGAAGCTGTGGTGGGGGCTTCTGGGTGGCTCTGGGGGGAGGGGTTCTGGTAATGGCGAAATGGACGATGGCGTGGGTGGTCTGTCCAGGTAATCTCGGTGACATGACTGTCACTGGCCGTAAAGATTTGGTCAAGTGTGTGTCCTGAGCTGTGTGTAGGGCTGGTGATCAGTTGGGCGAGGCTGATGTTGTTCATGCTTTCGAGAAGGTTGGCAGTGTTGGTGTCATTGAGGTTGTCGAGGTTGAAATTGAAGTCTTCGAGGAAGATGTAATCCTTGTAGTCTATGGGTGATGAAGTCGGGAATGACATTGCAGAAACCCGGGGCATGGTCTTGGAGGTCTGTAATTGAGGGGGCCCCTGATGGTTGATCTGCCATCTTTCTTGAGTTTGAAATTGAGGTGTTCCATTATCGGGGTGTTGCAGTGAATGTTTTCTTTGTGGATGATGGTGATCCTGCCTTTGTGTTTGTTTATATAGTCTTGGTGTACTATCTTGTACCCGTTTACTGATGCTGTGACGATGTCAGGAGGGGATGTGGAGGTGAGCCAAGTCTCGGTGAGGAAGATGACGTCGGGGTAGTGATGATATCCCAGATTTCGGTGGCATGCTTGCAGAGATATCGTGTACTCTCTGAAGCAGCCGCGGTCGGCGTGGTGGTGGCGGTCATCGTGCATGCGGGTGCTCGATGAGAATAGACAGTGCCTGCAGGAAAAAGGTCCTACTAGCAGCAGTTGTTTTTGCGTAGTGTGGGTTCCAGGGCTCGGAGCTCGGCGGTGGTGTATCTGCGTGTGGCAGGAGAAGCAGGGTACCGGGTGAGGCCGAGGCAAGAACGTGCGCAGACGGGTTTGCCTTTAGCACACGCTGCCTCCATTAAGTAGGTCATGGGAGGAGGGAGGTGTGGTTGGTGGGGCTGGCAGGAAGTTCTCTGGGAGAAGCGGCACTACAGTACAGATACAGGAAAAAAGATACAATAAGGAATAACATGGCAGAAACAATGAGGCAGGTGCAATAAAGACTAACAAGGCAAATACAATAAGGCAGATGCAGTAAAGACTAACAAGGCAAATACATGAGGGGCTTACAAAGGCAATACAAGGAGAAGTAAGGCAAAAGGCTGCGGAGCAAGCCTGGTATGGCAGAAGTGGGAGACCTGCTGTTTGTGGCAGCAAGATGGGAGCTGACCCTGACCTGCTACCTCATGTTATCAAGTAAGTCCTCCAGCTCTCACTCAGACATCTATTAAGGAAAGGTTCTTAAAATCAATCAGTCAGTTTTTTATAAAGCTTGACTACTCGCCTGTAAGGGTCTCAAGGCACTGAGTGTGTGGGAGAGGATGGTGGATCTGCAGTTCAGTCGAAGAGCCAGGTCTTGAGGTCCTTCCTGAATCTCAATAACTCTGCCCCACGATACAGGCTACTAATAATTCTGTCTACTATGCCTCTGCCAACTGAGATTAAAATGACAGTGGTTAGACCCCTGCTTCAGAAAGGCTCAACTTGGCTTTCTCCAACTTTAAGCCTACTTCACTAGAACCCTATATTGCTAAGTTTATTTAAAGAGTGGTCATGTTTCAAACTCATAGCTTTTTTTAAAGTAATTTACAGTTGAACCAAAGACTGGCTTCTGTCATGGTTTTAATATGGAGATAGTAGGGGTATCGTTTTGGAGAACTCGGAATGCTTCCAGACAAAACTAATCCCAACACTCTGATTTTATTAGCTCTTGACATTGTTTACAATTGGACCCTCTGCAGCCATTTATCAGTCATGATTGATTGCTAGTATTTAAGTGGCTCAGTGAAGTATGTTCACCTCCAGCACCAGACCTCTTCTCTGAGGAGCCCTCCAGGGCTTTTCCATATCTCTGCTTTTGTTTAATGTATATCTTCATCCTCTAGCCTGGCTTCTGTAAGGGCGAGATGTGTTGGTTTATATGTATGGCAATGATACTTTATGCCTTTTAAATATTTGAAATGGGCAATGTAATGCCAGGGACTTGATTCCTCTAGCTTTGGAAAAGGTTTGAACTTGCATCTCTCAGCGCCATCTTAAGTAAACCCCACCAGAATCAGAAATGATGCTAATTTGTGCTGCTCCCAGTGCTTTCTCGATAGGCTTTTGTTATGAACCTGTTCCCACTTTAAAGAGTCTTGCTGTTCCTTTTGGTTTCTAATCTCTCCCTAGAGGAATATCTGATAACTGTCATTAAAAAAGAATTTTGACTCTTGCTACACTTTTCTCGTTGGCTCCTTATTAGGAACCAAGGCAAAAATATCTCTAAACTGCATGTTATCCAGAATGCGTCAGAAAGGATAATTTTCCAGTTGCACAAATTCTATCATGTGACTGCACTTACTGAACATAAACAAGAGGATTCATTTTAAAGCTTGGCACAAAATTTTCAATCATGGTCTACCCTAAGCTTTAAATTTTAAACGTAACCCACTTGCGTGCTACGATCATCCTCCGAAAAGCATGTGACAATTCCCTTTTTTAAACGGCCTTTTTTTGTGGGAAGTCATTTAGCATCCAAGCAGCTATTCTAATGCAACTATCTCCCACAATGGATACAAGAAGAGAAGAACCTTTTCAGCTTTCGGAAAACGTGGAAAACCTGCCTTTAGAGAACTTGTGAGGTGAACATTTGAACATTATTGACCACCATATAGAGAGATAGATCAATAAATATTGGCTTCTATGTTCAGCTGGTAAATGAAGCTGATAGGAGCACAAGTGAGCAGACCGGGCATCTCTGTTTAATAGTATATTGACAATACACAATTGTATGGGTGGGCGTAGTCAGTTGGTCTAGGAAACAACTTCAATATAATGCATGAAGTTAAGTCTGTTAAGGGCCTTGGACCTGCTGTGCAATTAAAGTGCAAAGCTGTTTCTTGTCCGCTTTATCCATTTTGTTTAAACTAGGTCTCTAGCCAAGGTCTAAAAGGTTTGGCTTTGCCACCCATGGGTGCCTAGACTGAGTTCAATGCACCATGGCCTAAGTGGAAACCTCTAGGTTATTGTAGCCCCACACAATCCCACTGGGCATACTTGCTGGTGTAGGTGAGGAACACAGTGGTAATCCAAACCCAATTTTGTTGTTTGGAATAGCACACGCAAACACTATACTAAGAACGTACACTATACATCTTTAAAAGTGTGTATTTCAGTAGTCTCATCCTGTTTCTTAGTACATGAATGATAACTACACAGCATATAATTAAAACAGAACTAATGGATGATACAAGCTGAGAGAATAGCATGAACAGTTCAAACGATTAGAATGCTCCTAGCAACCTAACACCCTAGAGACTTCTTCTATGCGCTACACTATGCTAGCATGGAGTAGCTAGTTTCTTGGGACTCGGTGTACTGAATACTTATTCACAGGGGAGCAGCTGTGATTATCAGACTTCAGCCAGGAGAGCGTGTTCCTGCAGAAGGAAAACGCACATCAATTCAGCTCTTCTCTGTATCGACTGTCAGCCTAGGAATGGAGGCTGTGGCAGTCTGGCAGGATCACTTGGTATATACCTGGGCAAAGGCCCCTCTCCTTCCGTGGTCAATTTAAGAGGTTTAGATAGGGTTGATCTCTTACATTTTCCCCTACCTTGGGGACTTTTCCATTAATCTGAGATGTAACTGGTATGAACCAGCATGATGAGAATAGATTAACTCGAACTACATATTTATTTTGCATGTCCACTGTCACTCCTTGAAATGAAGATATCATCGAGCTTGTAGTAGACATGTGTTGCCTTATGTGTTAGCAAAATCATTGTTTAGATAAACTGACACTTTCATGATTTCTGTGAAAGATTATGATGTGCTGAATGTTGGCCAAAGGCGGAGTCAGACATGCTTACAAAATGCGCTCGAAATGGAGTCTGGCTTTGGGAGTATACGAAATCCCAGCTGTAAGAAGGGGAGGGCGATAAATTCCGCTCCGCAGGCACAGTTGGCTAAGTTCTCTTCACTGAGTTCCTGCCAAATTCTGCCAACCGCCACATGGCGGAGTTTTTTATTGTGCATGGCTCGCCAACTGTAACTTTTAGAGCTAGAATTGGCATCCCCCTGACTTTCTGGCACTAGGAGGGCACACAGCTAGATCTTTGCAATGCAGGCGGTTGCAACCATTGCTGTGAGGAAGCTATCGCTTGAGTATAAAATCTGCTTAAGTGGCAGCAGAACGTAGTCGAAAAGGAGCGCCCTCTAGCACACCGCATGGTGCAGTTTGTGCTGATTTTTCAGCACAGAACAAGCTCCCGGCACAAAGAAAAACGCTGCGACGTACCGATTTCTGTTTGTTATCACTATATACTCCAGCCAAATAGGCTTGTTGTCTTGACCAACATATGCATGGAGACCGCTATGCCTTGGAGGAAACCCCGTATTGCCATAAATTTGATTCAAATTGCAACTTTCTTTCCACTTCCCTGCTGTTTCTAGGATAGAATCACCACCTCTATTCTTTGCCCTCCTGTACCTTAGCCTCTCATCTACCTTCAAAGCTAGGGGTGTCCCAACATATTTACAGGAGGGCCTAATACATGCCAGATTTTCAGGATACCAACATTATAGCCATTTACGTTAATTGCATGTAGAATTATTTAATGTGGTTGTTTTTTAGCTGTACATTGAACATTCTTTTGGGAAATTCCACCCGCAATCCTGTAAAGCCCATACTATCAGCATACTTTTTGTGCCTAACTGTGCCTACTCAACCATGTCTCAGCTTTGTCTGTTAATCTTTTTTAGGTCTCACCTACAAAGGACTTATTGTTAACGTTCAGTAAGCTTACAGCGCGCCCCATTGTTCACCATTGGTTGACTTTATTGTTCCTTTCATTTGCTTGCTTTTTATTTCATTGCTTGTCTCCCTCTACTAATGTTTGTCCCTCCCCTGAAGCGTAGCCTCTTTACAGTCCTTTTGATTGGCTGACTTGTATCCTTCCACTGCTTAGTTAAAGAAATGCTTTTATCATTTTTGTTTAGCCAGACCTACGTTAACCTGCTTGTGTTTTCTAGCTCTCTTTCTCGTGTTCTACTTCCTCCCCTCAAATACCAGCCCCCAGCTGTGTTGCTCTCTTCACCTCTCAGTTTGCCTGTAAAAGCACAGCAACGGGTATAGATTTGCTGTGGTATGGTAGGAGCATATTTTTGTTATCTCCTGCATCCACATGTTGTACAAAAGCACAAACCTTCGCATGCAAAGGCTAATATTGTACTGAGGAAAGAGCCATCTATCTGCTACACTCGCTCACGTGGTGCCTGAGGCATAAAGTGTACTTAGTGTGACACTTGTCCTGGAGGCCCATAAATCTGCTACATGTGCTGCTACACAGGATCGCATGGCTGAATCGTCTTGAAAGTAAATTAGGTTTTGGCAAGTTTTTCTCTTTACTTTCTGACACTTCCTTATTCTTTTTCAATTCTGTTAAGAGTTTCCTGAATGAAAACTATTTGTTAATGGAATGCTTTACTTTTCAAAGGTTGAAAACATTGAATTGAATGTACAGTTTTGAGATATTACAATCTGCAATAGTGTAACAACTTGCCCAAACCCTCCACAGAAATTGGTCAGTCAGAACATAAGAAAGGTGCCACACCAGACAACTCTTCTGCTGCAAAATAGTGTAACTATGTGAATTGCCAAAAACCAATGCCCAACATTACTTTACATGACCTTCGATATTGCTTTTCATGTACTATTGGAGTGTTTTCTACCTGTATGACCTGTTTAGTTTTTGTGGGTAGAGGTAATGAGTTGTTTTCATGTCTTTGGTGTTTTGCACTGAGCTTGATTCAACATTCTTTGTAGAACTGTGGAGCACATAACAGATGTTTTACCCAGTTAATTAAATACGGATAAATTACATTGACATTGCCAAAGTTATTTGCTCTTAGATTGCTGAGACCTATTGGCTTTGCCAATGCTTTTTTAATGTTTGAAAAGGGTATACAGTTGTGCATGTGCCATGATGGGCCAGAGTTTAATCACCCTGGAGGCACAACGCAGTGTTATGACATCAAGATGGTGGGCGCGGCATTTTTTAATGCATGTGAATTTACTTGCTACTGGGGCTTAAGTCCTGTGACTCGGGGTGGAGTCCACACATCACCATAGACATTAGGGGCAGTGGTGGCCACGTGTCAACCAAAGTGCAGGCCTCTCCCTCACTTGACGCTGGTATGCTTTTGGTTGTAGGAGGATGGTCTGGGGGCGGAGTTCATATGTGTTTGCGATATTTCACACATGGGGTGAAACGAGATCAGGGCACTTCAAGTTGTTCTGGGCCCAGTGCTATTTTAACTAAATAGTGGACTTTTTGCTCTGCGGGTTGCCAGTATCCAATTCTTGTTTCCTCCTGGCTCCATCCTTGTTCCGGAACAGGAGGATTCTGAAGGCGTCAGCCCATTCCTCATCCTTTTGCAGCTCCATTTCTGGAGTCGACTCTGGCTGCACCCCATGGGCATCTCTTCAGTTTATCCCTGGTTGTGCCGCGGTAGGGGTAAGTAAAAGAATATGAACCAGTTTCTTGCAACTATGTTAATCACGGTAATATAGTTTAAATGAGGATGCTGAATCCTTGTCATTGGTTGTTTTAATGCATACAATTCTTTTTTAAATGTTGTGATGTGGTTTACAAAGTTTTTTTATTATTGTTAGTGGATTTGAAAGTGCTTATGGAAACCCACAGAGTTAAAACACTCTTTTTTAAATAATCGATCCATACATTTAAAATGGTAAAGAAAATCAGGGAACAAGTTCCAAAAACCAGCTCACCGACAGAATTGAAAACAGGCATGGGAAATGGAGGCAACTGTATTTTCCGCCACAAAGCTAGGTTCCTTCCCTTATGGAATGTCGCTGACCAATGGGACTCAAAACATATAAACAGAAATAAATTGATTATTGTGAAAAGTGTTAGGAGGAGGGAGGTGTTCCAACGCATGTTTCCCAAACCACTTCTTTCACCTCTGTGTTTGGACTTGTGACTTTGGACTCTTTGGTTACCCATAATTTTACAAAAATGAAACTTTCATCTTGAAAGGTGGTAACCAAGATCCACAATGTTATTTTTGAAGTATCAGGGTGTTTGCACCTTTGTCACTGGGAATGTGTTATGCCTGTTAAATTCCAGCCCTGGTCTTTGTGAAAAAATGGACGTAACTTATCAAAAATCGCTTTGGCTGAGTGAGGAGGGGGGTGGTTTGGAATTGGCAACGGAGGAAGCTCCACTCTTCCCAGCAAGAAAAGCTGAAAAGGGCTGAGGCTCCGGAGATGGTATGATTGCTGCCCAGTGCTGTTTGCAGGAAATAAATACCGGGGAGAGGTATTAACCCCTGTAGAGATTTATACTGAGGAAGAACTGTGCACATCAGCAAGGAGCATAATAGGAGAGAGATGTGCATACCATCAAGGATTCAATTCATGGGAAAATGTGCACGTCTGTAAAATATTAATACTGGGGCGAAAGGCACACCTCTAAAATATTACATACTGGGATAGGCAATCATGAATACAATAGCAATACTGTGTGTGAAATGCGGAACTCTGTAAGACAGTACTACTGGGGAGAAGTGCATATCTATAGAACATTAATAATGGGAGGGAATGTGAATCGCTGTTGAATTAATGCTAAGGAAAATATCGACATCTGTAAGACATACTTGGAGAGAAATGCGCACACTGGAAAGACAGATCTTTATGACATTTGCAAGACTGTCGATTTTGCGGAGGAAATGTGTATATCTTCCAAAGTTAATAATTGGAGACATTTGTGCACAACTGATGTCCACAAACCAGGCTCAGCCTGAGTGAGATGACATGCCCTGGCTGGTTAAAGCCTTGCTTTTACAAACTCCGTTACCTCCAAAGGCTCGGGATCCTGCTTTGCCGAAAGGGAAGGGAGGCTGCCAGAGGGCAGAATATATGCATTCTCTACCCCTAACTTGCACTTCTGAGGGGGTCGCCATCTGCGTGGTCTCCCAAACTGCTGCACCCCGATTGTTCCTCTGCTGGGCCTACACAACAACACCCCCTCCCCAACACATTGCAGGAAGAACCCTCGACTGGAGTGGAGCTGCAACCTTGGGGTCTCTTTGTGCTTTCAGGGTGAATCCAGAGTGCTGGGACTATGAATGCAGAGTGAGTGGTGTGCCTGTATGACTGCAGAGTAAGCAGTGTGACTGTATGAGTGCAGGGTGAGCGCTGTGCCTATGTGACTGCAGTGAGTGAGTAGTGTGAGTCCACTGGATGAGTTGTGAGACTGTATGAGTGCAGGGTGAAGGATGTGCCTGTGAGGTTGTTAGTGTGCAGTGTTAAGGGTGTTCCTCCGTAAGAGCTGGAGGAGTGCTGTGACTGCAGTGTGGTGTGTCTGTGTGAGCATAGAGTGAGTTGTGTGCCCGTATTAGTATACAGGATGAGCGATATGCCTTCCTGAGTATAAGGTGAGGGTTGTGAATGCACTCAATGAGTGGTATGCACTAGTGAGAGCAGGGTGAGGGGTATGCTTATGTGGGTGTAGGGTGAGCTAAGTGAGGTGCATCTGTGAGCACAGGGTGAGAGGAGCGATGTGTCTGTAGGAGTGCAGAGTGATTGGCATGTCCGCATGAGTATAGGGAGAGTGGTGAGTCTTTGTGAGGCCATTTGCCCCTTTTTTTAAATAAATTGGAGCAAGCTTTCTTGAAATGTACACAGAAAATGCACCATCTGCACCCATTTTTCTAACTTTTTCTTGTCAAGTACGGAACTAATGAGTATCTTAATACCCCATCTTAATGATTGATTCAAACTTGATCGCTGTGCTCTCTTGCACTTTAATTTAATCTCATAGATTTCTGCAACACCACTTTTAAAAAGCACCAGCTGCCACTGCTCGCGGGCCCATCATATAGGACATACTCAGCCCTGCTCCCTAGTGTCCTGTTCCACCTGGCCCAACGCATCCTCCCTCTTCCATTCATAGTCATGGGAATGATGACAGTCTACTTAGGCAAACTCCGAAACGAACACCTTGAATTGTATAGAAGTTCCACCATTTGCATCCTCCAGGTATGACACGGTACATCAACAGATACAAGTGTTGTACTCTTCTCATTCCATAGCAGGTGGAAAAATGAAACAGAAGACTCCCAGTACTCAAAATATGCATACTCGTACACTCTTGAAAAAAAATTGCAAGTATGGATATTTTTGAGCACAAGTGAACACCTGACCGTTTCTAATGATGCATTCATAATGAATTATCCTCTCTTTCACAGCCTCAAAGACTGATGAGGAACAGACTGACAGCACAGAATGATGAGCTAAGGCTGAAAAACACCCTTAGAAGCAACAGTGGCAGCCAAATAAAAGTACCATACAGAAGAGCGTGAGAAAATACTTGAAGATTGGATCCGTACACACATCAGGTCTGTGCCAGTTAACCTTTACCTCCAGCTTGAAAGAGTTCACAAACAGACAGTGTATGAAGTGAGAAAAAAAATCACTGACTGCTTTGTTATATCAAAACATCTGTACTGGGGCGAAAACTCATATGGACGGCATGGAGCGTTCAACTCAAAGTTCAAATATATTTCAGCACCAGAGGATCCAGACCCCAAACAAACACTACCAGTGTACAGAGTGTGAGAAAAGCTTCACTCGCAGTTCATCTTTCTTCAATCATAAAAGAATCCACACTGGTGAAAAACCGTACCAGTGCACAGAATGCCAGAAAAGCTTCACTCAGAAGTCCTATCTGATAAAGCATCAAAGAGTCCATACAGGGGAGAAACCGTACCAATGCCCAGAGTGCCAGAAAAACTTCACTTATCGAAAGGCTTTGTTATATCATAAAAGGATCCATTCTGGTGAAAAACCATACCAATGTGAACTGTGTGAAAAATGCTTCAGTCAAAGTGCCCATCTTTACCAACATCAGCGAATCCATAATGGAGATAAACCGTACAAATGTACAGAGTGTGAAAAAAGCTTCAGTCAGAGGGGTAATCTATATTCTCATCAGAGGATCCATACTGGAGAAAAACCTTATCAGTGCCCAGAGTGCCAGAAAAGCTTCACTTTTATGACATCTCTGATACGGCATCTCAGAGTCCATACTGGGGAGAAACCGTTCCATTGTACTGAGTGTGACAAATGGTTCACTGGTAAATCGAGTCTATTAAAGCATAGGAAAATTCATACTGGAGAGAAATCCCACAAGTGTACTGAGTGTTGCAAAAGTTTCAATCTGTTCTCTCGTCTCCAATCACATCAGAAGATTCATACTGGGGAGCAACCATATCAATATACAGAGGGCCAGAAAAGCTTCAGTCAAAACTCTGAGCTTAACGTGCATCAAATGATCCCTACTAGTGACAAGCCTTATCAGTGTTCCGAATGTGAGAGGACTTTTGTTCAAAGGTCAGATCTGGTTCGTCATCAGAGAATCCATACTGGGGAGAAACCATACCAGTGTACTGAGTGCACAAAAAGCTTCAGTCGATGCGCAAGTCTTAATTTGCATCAGAGATTCCATACTGGGAAGAAACCATACCAATGTATGGAGTGCAAGAAGAGCTTTAGTCAGCCTTCAAGTCTTTATTCACATCAGATGCTTCATATTGGGGAGAAGCCATACCAGTGTAGTGGGTGTGAGAAAAGCTTCACTAGGACATCAGATCTTGTAGTTCATCAGAGAATCCATACTGGGGAGAAGCCATACCAGTGTACTGAATGCAAAAAAAGCTTTGTTCGATGCTCAAGTCTTTACAGGCATCAGATGATCCATACCGGCGACAAACCACACCATTGTAAAGATTGCAAAAAAAGTTTCACAAGGAGGTCAACTTTATTAAAACATCGATGCACCCATATTTATAGGAAACACCTGGTTTCGAATTTGGGAAGGACTTGTGCAGTTCCCATCCCTGAGATAGACCAGAGCGTGCAGTTGGGG
This sequence comes from Triturus cristatus, assembly GCF_964204655.1. Classification (NCBI taxonomy): domain Eukaryota; kingdom Metazoa; phylum Chordata; class Amphibia; order Caudata; family Salamandridae; genus Triturus; species Triturus cristatus. Next base: position 95,661,190 of record NC_140587.1, on the reverse strand, counting down.
CGCAATTCAGATTCTGGTTGCAGTTAGCCTAAGATATTACTAATTCAGAATATGCACCCAGCAGGACACTACTCAAGAAACTGTCTCATAAATAAGGAGATTTCTCAATCAACTTACAAGATTTTCTGTACTCCTTTGAAGAAGATGCCTGTAGGATGATTGATGCACTTATAAAGACCACCTCCACATACAACTATATCTCCTCTTTGTGGGTGGGTGAGAGGAGGCTTGGACTGTGGGAACTCCTCAAACCAAACAGGGATAAACAGTGCACTTCCAATTTAGCTTTATTTACTTTTAGTTCTTCTATTTTAAAAAACGTTACAAATAAGCCCTTGCTATCTTAAGAATATGTTCTATTCTGAAAAAAAGAAAAGCTGAACTTATCCTCTACACAGATATTTGAAGCAAAACATGTTACCCAATTTTTTTATCTACCATTCTTCCTTGAAAATAACGACTTTGAGTCCTTTCTGAGCGATTACCCAGTTTAGCTCACAAATGCTCATTGTTCCGACTTACATGTGTCTATTCCATATAATTTGAGCTCATTACCCCCTTATTCCTCTATGCTCAAGACCCAGGACAAGTTCTGTTAGTTGTGGACTAGAGTTCACGCAATCAGTTATTTAAATCTCATACTAAAGTGGGTGGATGGAGTGTCCTCAGTCCGACTGAGACAACCAACTGGATAACAACATTCTCCAGTTTTGCACAACATCCTAGTAAACGACTAGCCACTAATTCTGGTCATCCTCCGTATATTGCAGTTCTCTGTGTGAACAAGTTTACTCATTGGTGCTAATAGTGGAGTCACTGACCATTAGTAAAGTGCCTCCTACTCACTGCAAGATTTATTCTAATTTTACTGCTGAGAAAAACATTGTAACTGATAATTTTCAACATTCACCCTATGTCATTTGTGCTTATTCCACTCCTATGTTTAAAGATTCTTTAATTAATAGTGTGCTTATTATTTAGGTTTAATAATTAAACTCTCTTTTTACAAACTCCTAATGATATTCCATCTAGGGAGAATGTTCCCCCTCTCTAGCTGAACTGTTTGAGACATAAGGCGCTGCACTGGCACTTTAGTTTGATTTGTGTGTTCATAGAACGAAACAAGTTGATAGTCGTGCTGCTAGTATACATCAGGTGATTAACTTGTCAGTGCAGACCTTGCTCATGTGAACTAAATGGAACACTGGAAATCCTGTATCTTTGTATCAATAGTACTGTTTAAAAAATATAAAATGGCAATTCATTTTGTCTAAAATCTTTTTTGCTGGTGATTGAGAATCATGTTAGGAATAATTGCCTAGGAACAGGCACCTAACCAGAGTAAGTCTGAGTCTATTTTTGTTCTGCAGTGACCATTGCTTATAGCAAATTGGCAGATATCAGTGAACCCTGGCTTGGGGGCTGATCCATCTGTGCCACAGTACACCACTGCTGCTGGAGGTGCTAGGTACTGGTGGACAATGTGGATGATGCAACCTCTACCAATCGCAGCGTGGCAATGCTGACTCCGTGCTACACCCACTTTCACACTGCCAACTGTATTGGATACCACTTTGACCCCTGCAGGCTACTACATTGGGCAGTAGGCAGTAATACTCTAGCGCCTCTTGTGTTGCACCAGCATGGCAATGTGGACTTGGTGATAAACCTGCTTTCTTCACACCTCTTACTGTATGAAACACAAAAGACAGCTGAGGGTTCAGGTGTTTCTTGTCCCCCTCCACTCCCTGACACTGAACATTACTGTTACTGGAGACACTAATAATTAGTTATTTAGTGTTCCTTCTGGAGAGTGCTGCCTCTACCTATTTACAGTAACATTTATGATGCAGCAGCTTTAAAGGTGATCGACATTTGACCATCCAACTGTAAGGTGAAGAACCAGTTATGCTGCGAAACTTTGCCACTGGATTCAAGATAGCCTGGCTGAAGAGGGTTATGAACCCGAAACCGGCCCCAGGATGCTTGTTTCCGGTCCAGGGAAGACATGGCTTGGCAGTTCGGGCTGGACTGTTCCCATGAGGCACAGAGTCAGACTGATTTGCATATGGCCATGTCTGAACTGGGGTGGTGGAGTGAGCTAAAGAATGATGATGGATTAAACCCAGATCAGTTGACTGGGGGTGAGTGTTTGATTTTCTAAAACACTCCGTCCATCATCCCCTTTGGTATCGCTTTGATCGCCCTAAGTTGGCAGGGTATGCCCAGACGTGGGTCCCTTGCTCACTTTGCCACTGGATTCAAGATAGCCTGGCTGAAGAGGGTTATGAACCCGAAACCGGTCCCAGGATTCTTGTTTCTGGTCCAGGGAAGACATGGCTTGGCAGTTCGGGCTCGACTGTTCCCATAAGGCACAGGGTCAGACTGATTTGCATATGGCCATGTCTGAACTTGGTTGGTGGAGTGAGCTAAAGAAAGATGATGGATTAAACCCAGATCAGTTGACTGGGGGTGAGTGTTTGATTTGCTAAAACGCTCTGTCCATCATCCCCTTTGGTATCGCGAAAGGTTTTGCAGCATGCCCATACATGGGATTATCTATTTGTAGCGGATGGCAGTGGGAGGTATGCATAATGAACATACTTTGCAAGATCTTGTACGAATATTGAGTTGGATTCTATAGGGCATGTTCAGGTCAGTGGTCCCGCTACCTCAGCTCAGCCTTTTCTAAAAAATGGTTGGGAGAGTTCCAACAAACTAACAAAGTATTTACGCCAGAAAATATCTAAGAAGATGCACGACTGCTACACCCCCAGGTCTCATAAAATGTTATGTCATAGTTATACTAGTACTTCTAGAATACTAGTATCTAGTATACGAGACACGTCTTGGGGTTGACCCTATCAAATGTGGACGTAAGATCCATAAGCTCCCAGTGGAGAGATCCTGGCTGGGCAACAGTGTACTTATTTATAATTAGGTAAAGGTCTAGGCATTGATCGGTAGTCGATTTGCCCAGCCTCAAATCATATTAGTCCTCTGAAAAGGTATCATTTGCATCTGCCCACAACGACAACCTGTCTAGAAGTATCCTCCCAAGAACTTTCACCACAGTATCAATGAGTGAGATAGGGCGGAAGCACTGTGGGTTGTCCTTGTCCCCCTTCTTAAAAATCGGGTCAATCATAGCAGAGGACCACAAAAGCGGGGCTCCCTCACTCACTGCTGCATTTAAAACCAGAGTCAACTAGGTCCCAGACCTCAATGTCGTCCCAAAATAAATCCAAAGGTATACCATCGGGGCTTGTAGCCTTGTTATGCAATAAAGCCTAAATGCCCTGGTAAACTTCCTCAAGGGTAAAGACAACGTTGGCTCTTCTCAACGCTAAGCCAACCTGATCCTCAGCTCCGCCAGCGAGCCCACAGTTGTATACACCATTAAAATGTTACAACCACTGCCGCCCTGAAATATGCTGACATAAAGCAGGCCCTAAGAATTCCGCAAAAAAAGGCTTATTTATCACCTGCCAGAACCGGGCACTATCTCTCGTTTCACTAGCTTAAGCTAGGTCCTATGTGCAGATTTTCGTAGAATATGCTTACAACTGTTAAAGGACTTTTGGTATTCTTTCCGGCAACGGGCCACATACTTCCTGTCTGTAGGAGACTGAGAGCAGCCTTCAGGAGACGAAGTCGCTTGGAGCAATCTTGGTCAAACCATATAAGGCTATCTTGTGGTACTTTAAATTTTGGACCCGTGTTATAAACATCGTCGTATCATGACGATTTTGGTATCAGCAGACCGCAAATTATTAGGATACTATGCATGAGCATTTTCGCCATGTTCGGGTGAAGAAATCACCCTGAAATCATAGTTTCCGTTCTGATCCCTCGGGTTCCATTTTAGAACGACAGCCATTTTGTGATTGCCCTCACATAGGCCCAGAACTAAAGCCAAGCATGGGTCTGAAGGACACGCACACCTTCGTTGACACTTCGGTGACCTGGGCAAGCTGACTCCACTGCCCGAAGCCAAACCTGTTCGGCCAGTTCCTTTCCCAGGGGTCGAGCGAGATTAGTATCAAGGCCCAACATATCGTAAAACCTTTGATCACACACAAACCATGGTTAATCTTCTACACACCTGTCTCTGTTTCCCCTTTTATGACTTGTTTTATGAGGAGGAGGTGACCGGTTTTATTGAGGATCTGTCGATATCTGATGGAAGCAATAAGCCTTGCCGGGTAATTGATTAAGGGCTGGACAATGGGCTTGTCATCATGACTTTGCTTTTTTTTTGTAGTGGAAATATGTGAATGGTTTACTGTAAAATAAGGAATGTTTGCCTGAAGCATAATATTTTGTATAAAAGAGAAGGCTGGCTTTGTAAGTTTGAGCAGTCTCCTGAGAATATACACCGTGTTGTACTTCTAGGATATCTGTTACTGGCTGCAGCCAATAAATTCGATCTTTGACTTCACCTAGAAGACTCTGTGTTTCTGTAGTCTGAAACAGGAAGAACTCGAAGTCTTTGGGTGTGTCCCCTGGCACCGCTGGGTTCCGAAAAACCCAGTACTTCAGTTGGCTGCCAACGTTGGGCGATTTCAGCGGTACCGGTCCAAGCCAGAGGTTCGTGAGGAGCTTCGTGTGAAAATTCTGGAGGAAGGCCGCCACTTCATCGACCCCTGTATGTCGACGTGGTCCGAAAGTCTTTGCTGCGATGTTCCCCGCTTCCCGACGGCTACGAAGGACTGCTGCCCTGACTATCGCCCTGTTTTGGACCCTTGATGATTTGGTAGAGCGAAACGATAGACGAGTCTTCTGGTGATGTCACCGATACCTCAGTTAAGTATAAGTGGAGCGTTTCCCAGTCCTTAGTTCGGTTTTTGGTTTGGTATCCCCTTGGGATCTTTGATTTGGAACTTGCAAGTACCAAAGCCGAGGGACTCGTGTATTCACGAGACTATCGTATTCGATAATCCTTTGAAGTTTGAAGCTAGACTAGAGAGCGAAGATGCCTGGTCTTAGCAAACTTGGAAATTTGTTTTGTCTTGGTTGTAATAGGGATTCCCGATTGGAGGACTCGTGTACTGTTCCTCCGATTGGAACTCCAACTTATGAATTGTATGTGAAACATGGCATAGGCCCCCTCGCATATAATGAAGTATGGATCCGAAACACCAGGAAAGATGGTGTTTTAAAGTGGCCCCAAAATGGTAGTTTTGACACAGAGATTCTGGATAATCTGGAGGTTAAACTTTTAAACAAGAAAGCCCGGCCGGCGATGTTTGACTCTTTCCGCCTATGGCGTAAGGAAGCCAAACAGAAGGAAATTAAATTAGCGAAAAGAAATAAGAGAGAAAAGGGTATTACGGTAATGCAAGCTGCTATGCAGTTTAAAGATAATGAAGAAGAACAGATGAGTGAGCAGTTGCACAGGCAACGTAACATGGTGATCGATAAATGTTATCCAGTTTTGTCGCTTCTTCAGCAAGATGTGTCAAACGAAATGGAGAAAGACCCTTTAATGTCACACTTGTTGAATTCACCACCCCCTTATGTGCAGAGTGCTACAGCACCTCCGCAACCTTTGGTTGTGCAACCCCCAAATATTGTGCCTCAAGTTCTTCCACAACCACCAGCTCCTCTTCAGCTGGCTCCTACTCCTATGGTGCAGCCCCCTCAAGGGCCGCCGACTTTGCTGCCTACTCCACCTGTACTTTCTACGACTTTGTCTATGGAACCAACCGACTCTTCTGGTGGTGTTCCCGATACTGCCTCTGCGTCTGCATCTGCATTTGCCTTGTTTCCCTCTGTTTTTCCTCCCGTTCTATTGTCAACTTCTCCTTCTATGCGACAGAGAATGACTGCTACTGTTGCTAGCATTATATCTCCTCTCTTCGGGTCCACTAGTGTGACCCCTGATTCGAGACGTAAGCAGACGCGTAGTCAACTGCCTGATTCTCGAGAGAAAGAAATGTTTGACCGAATGGCGCGTAGATGGGTTATCTACCCTTCACGGTACGATATGGATTCTATTATGAATGCCTTCCGTCAATGGGAAGCACCGAAACAGAGATATGTTTTTGAAAAGATGTGTTTTTCTTTGTGAGGAATTAGAGGATAATGATTTGGAAGCGAATCCACAGGAGTTGTGCCGTGTACGATTTGAATTTGAAAAGGGCACAATTGTGGGTCCCGATGTTGAGAAAGCGGTTGCGACATTGTTGTCTTTTAGGATTGAGGGTCCTTCTAAGTCATTGTTTGAACATGACCCATCTGATAAAAAGGTGAGACAATACCCTATGAGAGAAGTCCCTCCGGTATGGAAGGACGCGGTTGCGGCTGATGCCGCTCGAGGTATTGTTGCTATGCCAGCTCATTTCCAGCGTTTTTGGGTACATGTTCCTTGGAAGCGATCTGAAGTTTTAGCCCCCAAGCAGACTTTGCCTGATCCTCGTAAAAATCCTGCAGGATATTATAAGGAATTAGCACAGACTGCAGACTCATGTGTTATGAATTTAGCTGACATAGACATGTTATTTGGGAATGTTGTTCCACAGCCTTTGTGGGGAGTGATTCGCAATACAGATCACGCGCAAGAGCTAGGCGACACATGGGCTAACATTAGTACTGCAAATGATAGACAAGTTGGTGGTGCCAAGCCTGAGCCTTTGGTAGCGGAACTTCCTGCTAGGATCATTACTTACATGAAGACTCTAATGCCTGCGATGCGTGTAAATTGGGATAAATTGTCTGCGTGTAAGCAGAAGAAAGATGAAACAGTGTCTGATTTCTTCACTAGGTTTGAGGAAGTGGTCAAGATATGAGTACAGAAGTTGGTCAACGGTTGTTTGTTGACAAGTTTGTGCACAATCTGCTTCCCGAGTTATGTAAGAAATTGAAAGATTCAGAGAGCTCTTGGGCCGTTTCCTCTTCAGCGCAAATATTGGCTACTGCACAGTATTACGAAAATAGGGATAAAGATGAGAAGGATAGAGCAGAAAAGAAAACTAAAGAACTAAAGACGAAGGTTCTTTTACAACACGCTTACCCGCCGCGTGGTGGTCAAAATAACTATCAGCAACCTCAGCAGTTTCAGAGAAACTCGCAAAGGTTCGAGTATTCTCAACGACGTGTTCCGGTAGGTCCCAATCAGTGTTCGTATTGTAAAGAAGAGGGTCATTTCAAGTATAGTTGTCCTATTTTGTTACAGCGTACGAATGGTGCTTCTGCCACAAGAGGTCGAGGTGTTCAACAAGCTCCTAGAGGTAGAGGAGGTGGAAGTGTTCCCCAGAACGCGCGTCCCCTTCCATCTCAGAATTCAATGAATAGTTTCGACCAGCAAAATAATGCGTCTGGTAGGACGGCTCAGTACTATGCTGACGATTATTATGCGGAAGATGAGAATATGGAAGGTAATGATTGCTAGGGCAGCCATAGACAAGGAGAGGGAGTTGTTTCAGTTCCAGTAGATCAAGGTGGACCGTATGTTAAGGTGACTACATCAGGTGTGTCAGAACCTTTTCTGTTGGATACTGGTGCTGCAAAGAGTTCTATTATGCACTCAAAACTCCCTGGCGCACCTTTGTCTGGCAAGATTAATGTTTCAGTAGGTTTTTCTGGCTCCCCGGTTAGGAATCCGATCTCTAGTCCTATGTCCCTTTCTGTTGGACCTTGTGAATTGGAAGCACCCCTTATCCTGACGACAGGTTGCGGTGAAAACCTGTTGGGATTGGATTTGTTGAAAAGATTGTATGCAACATTATATTGTTCTCCTTCGGGAGTACAACTTACACTGGGTAGGAAAGTGACCTCTCCAATGTATTTGTCAAAGGATAAACTCCCAACCGAATTGTCGTTTCTTCCTGATACTCTTTGGGCCACTGGTCCTAACAATGTGGGTCTTTTGGAAATACCGCCATATGTTGTGACATTGAAAACCGATGTTAAATTGCCACGCATTCCCCAATACAAGATCTCTAGTGAAGGTGAAAAGGCGTTGCTAGCGATCATTTATGATTTGATTGAAAAAGATGTAATTGAAGAGACAAGAGGCAACGTTTGCAATAGTCCTGTTCTGCCTGTTTTGAAACGTACTGACCCTTCTCAGCCACCTGTTTACAGATCGTGATTGACCTTAGAGAGGTCAATAAAATAGTTGTGCCACAATTTCCAGTTGTTCCTGATATCACTGCCCTATTGACTATGATTCCAGCTTCCGCCACTTGGTTCTCGGTGATTGACTTGAAGAATGCTTTCTTCAGCATCCCGATCGCCGAGGAGAGTAGAGATATTTTTGGTTTTAGTCTAGGAGGCCGAAGCTTCCGCTTCAAACGCGCTCCTCAAGGCTACTGTGAAAGTCCGTCAATATATAGTCAGGCTTTAAAAACACAGCTTGATGAAATTGTTTTACCTCATGGTGCTACCCTCATTCAGTACGTGGATGATTTACTAATAGCCGCAGATACTGAGGAAATTTGTAAAGAAGCCACCTTGTCGTTGTTGCGTCATTTGTCTGATTTGCATCACAAAGTGTCTCTTTCAAAACTGCAATATTGTCGACAAGAAGTGACCTACTTAGGTCATCTCTTATCGAAGGAGGGAAGGAAACTGACCCCAGAAAGAATTCAGGCAATTGCAAAATTGAGTGTGCCAAAAACACAGAGAGAAGTACGTGCTTTCTTGGGCATTACATCTTACTGTAGGCAGTGGATACCGAATTTCTCTTTGCTGGCCAAACCTTTGGTAGCATTAACCTGTAAAGATACACCAAATCCCGTCCCATGGTCTAAAGATTGTCAGAAAAGTTTTTCCGAATTGCGTAATGCATTGTGTTCGGCTCCTGTGTTGGGTACCCCCGACTACAGTAAGCCTTTTACACTGTATGTCCATGAGAAAGAAGGTTGTGCATTGTCAGTACTGACACAGTCTTTTGGAGACAAGCAGCGTCCATGCGCGTATTTTTCGTCGACTTTGGATCCGGTAGCTAAAGCATTGCCGAGTTGCTTGAGAGCCACAACGGCAGCAGCTGTTTCTATTCGACAGTCTGCTGGGTTAGTGATGAATAGCACGTTGATTGTGATGGTTCCACATGCAGTGGACACGTTGTTAAACAGGACCAAGACACAGCACTTAACTAGTGCTCGATTGTCAGGTTACGAGTTGACACTGTTAGCGAGTCATGTGCACATAAAGAGGTGCAATACGTTGAATCCAGCCACGTTATTGCCGATTCCAGTAGAGACAGATGATGTTGAACAGCATAATTGTTTTCTTAGGACAGAAGAAGAAGCGAAAGGGAGAGTAGATCTTAAAGATACTCCTCTTGTAGAGTGTGATGGTACCTTATGGGTGGATGGTTCATGCTTCAAGCTTCCGAATGGTGATACGACTGCAGCATATGCTGTCACGACTTTGCATACGATTGTTGAAGCTGCACGTATACCACATAATTCAGCTCAAGCAGCAGAGTTGATTGCACTTACGAGAGCGTGTGTGTTATCGAAAGGAATGAAAGTGACCATATATACTGACAGTCAGTATGCGTTTGGTGTGGCTCATAGTTTTGGACGATTGTGGAAAGAAAGTGGGTTCCTGACTTCACATGGAACTAAAATACAGCATGGTCAGTTGGTGAATGAGCTTCTTGAGTCACTGACCTTGCCACTACAAGTCGCGATTGTGAAATGCAGTGCACACAAGGTTACCGATGATGTTGGTCGTGGCAATGCATTTGCTGACGAAATCGCTAAAGAAACAGCAAAGGATGTGAAGAATCGAATGTATGTTGCAGGCCCTGCAAGATGGGTTGGTGATGTTGGAATGTGTGAAGACACGATAGAGAATGTGAAGTCCCTTCAAGCCGAAGCTTCAGAGAAAGAATTGAGTATGTGGAGAGAAAGCAAGGGTAAATTGGACTCGAATGGTTGTTGGATTGACTTATCAGAGCATCAGCGATGGTTGTTGCCTGATGCGTATGTACTTCCAGTGGTTACGATGGCACATGGAATGGCTCATATCAGTGTGAAAGGGATTTGTAAGTTGTTGGCTCCAGTATGGCAAAATGCTGGAATTCCTAAGTGCGCAGAGAATGCGGTCAAAAATTGCATGGTGTGTCTGAAATACAATCCTGGTAGGGGAACCCCAACTCCAGCTGGTCATTTTGCCCTCCAACGTATCCGTTCGAGGTTTTGCAGCTAGATTTCATCCACATGGAAAGGTGCAACAATTTGAAATATGTACTCGTGGTTGTTTGTGCCTTTTCAAGGTGGGTAGAAGCATATCCCTTAAAAGACAACACTGCCTTATCCACAGCTAAAGCCCTTGTCAAAGAATTCTTCCCCAGATTTGGAATGCCGAGAATGGTCTGGAGTGATAATGGGAGTGAATTTGTGGGTCGTGTGATGAAGAAAGTATGTGAAGGGCTAGGTATTCAGCAGAAATTTCACGCTGCAAATCACCCCCAATCAGCTGGACTAGTAGAGTGCTATAATGGCACTTTAAAATTGAAGCTGGCCAAGATTCAAGCGAGCTCTGGTCTTAAATGGCCTGACGCCCTGCCTTTAGCACTTCTATCAACGAGAATGACTGTGCACTCGCGAGTGGGACTTAGTCCTTATGAAATTGTGTTCGGCCGTCCGGCCAACATATGGGGAGTGCCAAGGCCGAAAAAATTCAGTGAGATCGAACACCCTGTATTACTTGATTATCTGTATGAATCGACGGCTAAATTGCGTGTTTTACACCAACAGTTGCATGATACTTTGCCTCAGGTCTCTAAAGCTCCAGGACATCCTATCAATCCTGGATCATGGGTGCTGGTCAAAAACTTCAAGAGGACAAAGAGTGATGAGCTCCGTTGGACCGGCCCCCACCTCCTCCTTCTTGCAACGAGGTCAGCTGTTCGAGTAAAAGGGAAAAAGAACTGGATTCACGGCGTACACTGCAAGAGGGTCCCTTTGCCTCTACCATACGACCGGTGGGTCCAGGAGGGAATCGCTGACTCCGAAACTGAGATTGTGCCTCGTTTTCTGCCTTTTAGCAATGCACGGGTAAAAGGAACAATTTCTGAGAAAGAAAGTGACGACATTCTGCAAGAAGCTGTGCCACCGTCAATTCGATTGGACACTACAGAGCCTGAACTCTTTTCCAAGATCAGACAGTACCGGGAGAGAGTCGCTACAATTTGAGGTCGAGAACTATGGACAAATAAAATTCTTTTTTTTCTTTTTTTTTTTTAAAAGTGCAGCTCTCTCATCTGAGAAACTTGCTTATTTTTGTGTTTTTTTTCGACCCGCCATCCGGGTTCAGCTGCAGGGTCGTGGTTGCCCAAGTCTTTGGAGTGCAGCTGAAGATGTTAGGTCGACAGTTCTGGTCGGTCTAAGGGAGTTGCCCTGAACTGACAGAAGCATTCCTTAGCATAGAACACCCTACCACCACGAGCAGCGATTAGAGAGGATGGAGTTTTTCGAGAATGAGAGACCTGCCAAACAGATGAACTTTAAAGCCAGAATGTGTACAATGATGACAAAGAAACGATTTTTGATAATATGTATTTTCATGTTGCTTAGTATAATGACGTTTTTAATAGGATATGTTTTATTCTCCTTTCAAGTGACGTTTGCACCCACTGCACAGCCCATACCTCCTTCTACTGTTTCCTCGCATTCTTTTCACCCTCTGCCTGAACACGAATCTGCTAGAAGATTGGAATTCGTCAACAATTCATTCATTCAGCTTCGTCAACAATTCATTCATTCAGCTTCTACACCAACACCAATTGGTAGTTAACACAACTAACTGTTAGGTGTGTGGTCTTATGCCTCATACTACTGATAAAGGTATCCCTTATCTAGTCCTACCTTTCAGCCACAATGGTTCTGTGTGGGCATATAGAACTATATTCATATACGCTCATGAAGCCAACCCCCTACGTTCTGTGAAAGATAATGCTAAGAATAGTGCTCTAGTTAAGGGTATAGTAGATATGATTAAGGAAGACATTTCCTATGAGACTATCCCGAGAGATGAGACACTAGCATATATTGGGTGGAACATAACAGGATATGGAGCTGCTCTGAGTGAGAACCAGCGAGAAAGGGGATCCTCCCCGATTTGGGTTGTACCCCATCAGGGTCACCTATGTCTGCAAGGTAATGGCAAGAATTCCAGAGCTCAGTTAGGGAGAAGTATCTGCACTAAGACATATGTCTTTACGTCTCAGACTTCCCCTTTGTTCTTAGCAGCTAAGGGTACCTATTTCATCTGCCATAATAGAGCCTATACATGGTTGCCCCCTGACTTCTCGGGCACATGTTTTGTTTCGTTCCTGTTGCCTCCCACCTACACGGCCGCGGCAGATTACCATAAGACAAGGATAGTTAGAGGTGTCATTAGTCAAGATGACACTGCAGGACAAGAGTTTGGAGATTTCGTGAAAGGTTCTCTGCCGTTTTGGGGTCCTATGGTTAACAGCAGGAACACAAGGCAATTGACAAGGGTGGTTGAATCCACGGTAGTTGAAACCGCCGGTGCCCTTGGTAATTTGACTGCTGAGCTCCAGTCGGATCGACCTATGACTCTTCAGAACAGGGTCGCATTAGACGTCATACTTGCAGACCGAGGTGGGGTATGTACAGTGATCCAATCAAGTTGCTGTGTTTTCATTCCAGATAACGCTCCGACAGTTTACCAGGCCATTTCCAAACTGCATAAGATCTCCGAATCTATTCATGTGGATAAAGGAGATTGGTCATTGATGGGGTGGTTCTGGGAACTGATATCCACCTGGGGATGGAAAACTCTGATATTCATTGGGATGATCTTAGCCATTCTTTTCCTGTTCTGTCTGTGTATACAGTGTGCTCCTGCAATATGTGGCCTCTGTGCTACATCGTGTGTAAGGAAACCAGTATCAAGGGACGAGCTAAGTAATAGGATGATGCTACAGCAACACCTCAATGACTTTATGAATATAGACCTGGATTCAGACCTGGACTCAGACTGACGTGAGTATAGGTTAATTGCCTATGTAAGGGCAAAAGGAGGGTCTGTGGTACTTTAAATTTTGGACCCGTGTTATAAACATCGTCGTATCATGACGATTTTGGTATCAGCAGACCGCAAATGATTAGGATACTATGCATGAGCATTTTCGCCATGTTCGGGTGAAGAAATCACCCTGAAATCATAGTTTCCGTTCTGATCCCTCGGGTTCCATTTTAGAACGACAGCCATTTTGTGATTGCCCTCACATAGGCCCAGAACTAAAGCCAAGCATGGGTCTGAAGGACACGCACACCTTCGTTGACACTTCGGTGACCTGGGCAAGCTGACTCCACTGCCCGAAGCCAAACCTGTTTGACCAGTTCCTTTCCCAGGGGTCGAGCGAGATTAGTATCAAGGCCCAACATATCGTAAAACCTTTGATCACACACAAACCATGGTTAATCTTCTACACACCTGTCCCTGTTTCCCCTTTTATGACTTGTTTTACGAGGAGGAGGTGACCGGTTTTATTGAGGATCTGTCGATATCTTATGGAAGCAATAAGCCTTGCCGGGTAATTGATTAAGGGCTGGACAATTGGCTTGTCATCATGACTTTCCTTTTTTTGTAGTGGAAATATGTGAATGGTTTACTGTAAAATAAGGAATATTTGCCTGAAGCATAATATTTTGTATAAAAGAGAAGGCTGGCTTTGTAAGTTTGAGCAGTCTCCTGAGAATATACACCGTGTTGTACTTCTAGGATATCTGTTACTGGCTGCAGCCAATAAATTCGATCTTTGACTTCACCTAGAAGACTCTGTGTTTCTGTAGTCTGAAACAGGAAGAACTCGAAGTCTTTGGGTGTGTCCCCTGGCACCGCTGGGTTCCGAAAAACCCAGTACTTCAATCTGATCTAGGTTTTATTGCTGGAACCGATAATGGCGACACCTTCTGGTCGATGCATACAAATACCCTCAGCATCGCCCCTCCCGAAGCACTTGTACCCAAACCAGTAGCTATCTTCTGCGACACTCTGTAAAGAGCAACATAATAAATTCCTTTGGATCTACTTGTGACCACCTCCGCTTTCTGCCCTGATCAGAAAGGGGAGGTCCTCCTTGTGTTTCTGCCAAAGGCGTAATCCCACCCCTTACTCCACCAATGACGATAAGGGGTTGTGATCACTGAATGGGCTATGGCTTATGTTAAAATTAGAAAAAAACAAAGAGGTTAAAACAAAAACAAAATCTATTATGGACGCCCAGCCTCTCCCTTTGAACTTGGGAGAAAATGAGGCTTAGTCAAACTTACCAACTTGTCTAGGGCGAAAACCAAGTTATAAGTGTATAAAAAAGTGTTTAGCTCACTGCCTTCTGGTATATGTACCATATGAAGCCCATCTACTATTGTATATCTATCATACATCTCGGCTTGACATTATCTGAAGCTAGGGGACTGCTATACAGATGGCAATTGAAATCTCCTTCTAAAACAAGCTTCTCCTGGCCCACGCCGCACCACTACTAGAAGTTAATAGCAGAGCATAGACTGGGGATGTTGGATGTCCCACATGACCCCGATTTTGCAATATAATAGTTAATCAGGACAATAGGTGTAGCAGCAGAGACATGCAACTTAAGGGCGTGGAACCAGTGTGAGTCCCACATAAGGTCTTTGATGTAACCATAAAGCTCCAATGTCACAAAGATAACGAGGCCCCTTTATTCCTCCCCAATACTGAGGCCACTGCAGGGTACTAATGACAGATCTGTGGTATGGGTTATAGGTATAATGGCGCCTCAGAGAAAGTGCACATCAATTCTCATACTTCACTTATATGACGGTGCTGTAAGGCGTAGAGAAACCACACACTCTACAATGGTAAGCAAAAGCTTGGCAACAATAATTTCTAATTCCTCAGCACACGTAAATAGTATACATTTTCAATGTATATACTGTAAGGAAACATCAATACAATGAGACCAGAACACGAATTATATATGAGAAGTCTTCTTCTTGTCTTCTTTATTGTTCAAACGAAACATCAAATCACAGCCAACACGTGTTTCGTCGCATTGGGAATGTAGTCCCACGACTTTCTCAAGGCTATCTTCTCACTGAAGCTCGAGCAACGGGCTGCTGTACTCGGCGAACCCGCACCGCTCCGGATAGATGAGAACGAGGGCACGGGATACGGGCTGATATCGGAGAATTGTGCCGCACAGGAGCTCTGTGTTTACAGGAATATAGATTTTCCCAGCTCCTCGCCCAGACGTCAGACCCCCATGTGGGACGGAATTACAACCACATTTCAAAAATACTTTCAGTGAGAAGATAGCCTTGAGAAAGTCGTGGGACTACATTCCCAATACGACGAAACACGTGTTGGCTGTGATTTGATGTTTCGTTTGAACAATCCCAAACAATAAAGAAGACAAGAAGAAGACTTCTCATATACAATTCGTGTTCTGGTCTCATTGTATTGATGTTTCCTTACAGTATATACATTGAAAATGTATACTATTTACGTGTGCTGAGGAATTAGAAATTATTGTGGCCACTGCAGGGTAGAAGAGAATACTAACGTCCCATGTTTCCTGCAGGCAAATTGCATGATATGTCTTAACAAACTGCAACCACTTACTATCATCAAACTTGGCAGACAATCACACAGTATTCCAAGGTAGCAGCCTCATTTCCTCCCAATTACCAGATTGAATATTCAAATAGGGAGGAATAGACCAGGTTGATTGCGGGGGTGTCTCCAGGGCATCGAGTCAATCACAAGACTCGAGATTACTCAGGAGTGCAAATCTGTTAACCAAAGACAGGGTTGTGGGCACCGACAGGACCGGGGATAGGGCAACCATAACGAGTCAATCCACCCTGTACCCAGATCCATGAGGGCTGACACACAATCTCCCCCTTATAGAAAAACCCCTGTGGAAGCACTCAAATGTCGTTCAATTTGGGTAATTTGTGTGTGCCTAATGTGGTCAGCTATGGTAGGTTTGTTCCAATTAACCCCCGCACAGTCCCCTGCCCATCTCTTGGCATCCGGCCCAACCAGCCTACCCTCCTGACCATAATAATGAATCATACATATCCATACCTAGATTAGAGTGAAACCAGTGCACCACCTTGTTTTTTTAATTCTCTAAGGGTTTCCCTGTGAGGAGTTATGGGTTGGGGGGGGACAATCCCTAAAACTACCACATATGGGGTTGCTTCTGGGTGCAAGTTCATCACCACCCCAGGCCATGAGATAATGTGTGAATTGCTACAGGGGGACATGGATCCGTCTGGGGGGGGTAGTGGAACTCGGGTTTGCATGTGGAGCAGTGAGGGGAAGCCTAAGTGGCTGGGGGGGTAAAGGAACCAATTCCACTGGATTCACTGCAGCACATTGAGACCGTGCTGGGCCAGTGGTAATGGGCCCCACTCTAAGTGGAGGCCTCAGATCCTTATGTAGAGCAACACATGCTTTCAACTGGTCCGCTAACTGCAGGACACCAACTTCAAGCAATTCCAACCTTGAGGTGATTGAATCTAACTTGGTGTTCCCAATGATGCTAAGGTCCCTAGGGTAAACATCCTGCAGCTGAACAGGCTGACAGACATCTTGGGAACAATACAGAGATGGCTCAGTCTGTTCTCCCACAGTGACTAAGGCAGCTTCCTGTTGTAGTGCAGCCACACATCTTCTGCCCTAACACCTAGGGCTAGTGGTGGGACTTAATTCAGTGCTTGTCCCATAGGCACCACCCTCCCTATAGCCCCCCTCCGGTGTCAGGGTTGGTAACCTCCTGAGGCACATCTGAATGGCCCCCCATGAGCGAACTGCTGCCAGAACACAAGGATCAACAGATGTGGTGAGGACCTAAGCAGGACTACATACACGAAGCACAGCTGACGTAGAATCCTCCCTAGGAAGGGATATCCTTCTCTTAGCTAACTCAATCTCTTTGGGTACCACACACCGTGCCGAAAGAGCAACCCCTTAATGGTAGCGACCCAAGAAGCACACTGGGAGGGACTTTGGTATAGCAGTGGCCGCTTTCCTTGTCCACATCATTTGGAAACCGCGTAAAAATACAAAGTCATCACAACAATCTGAAGGGCCGCCCTTTTCTGTAGCGTAAATACAACTTTCTTCCCAGCCAGGTAAGCATATGACTGTTCAGTGATTAGAGTCTGGTAAAAATGCCCATTAGTCAAACTTGCGGCCCTAATTTAGGGAGACATTATTCATCCTGGATACGGTGCGCACCACCAGTCAAGCAGAGGGCAGCCACATGGGACAGAGGCAAAGACAGTCGCAAGTGTCTGCCAGCCCCCAAAAGCAGGGATCAGTCTGAATGAAAATAGCAAAAGAAACAAGCATTTGCAATGCAATAGGTCTCACATTTTCGAGCGTTTGAGCTATTGGCATTGCAAATGACTGCCTTTTATTTATGTGTTTTTTTAAAAACAGGAAAATAATAGGCATTATCATTTACGATGCAAATAATTTGAACTATCGCAAATGCGAGACCTATCGCATTGCAAGAGATGTTAGGAGAGAGCGAAACAAGCATCCTGGGACCGGTTTCGGGTTCATAACCCTCATCAGCCAGGCTATCTTGAATCCAGAGGCACAGGGTCAGAATGTTTTGCATATGGCCATGTCTGAACGGGGTGGTGGAGTGAGCTAAAGAATGATGATGGATTAAGCCCAGATCAGTTGACTGGGAGTGAGTGTTTGATTTGCTAAAACGCTGTGTCCATCATCCCCTTTGGTATCGCTTTGTTCGCCCTAAGTTGGCAGGGTATGCCCAGACGTGAGTCCCTTGCTCACTTTGCCACTGGATTCAACATAGCCTGGCTGATGAGGGTTATGAACCCGAAACCGGTCCCAGGATGCTTGTTTCCGGTCCAGCGAGACATGACTTGGCAGTTCGGGCTGGACTGTTCCCATGAGGCACAGATCAGACTGATTCGCATATGGCCATGTCTGAACTGGGGTGATGGAGTGAGCTAAAGAATGATGATGGATTAAACCCAGATCAGTTGACTGGGGTGAGTGTTTGATTTACTCAAACGCTCCATCCATCATCCCCTTTGGTATCGCTTTGTTCGCCCTAAGTTGGCCGGGTATGCCCAGACGTGGGTCCCTTGCTCACTTTGCCATTAGATTCAAGATGGCCTGGCTGATGAGGGTTATGAACCCGAAACCGGTCCCAGGATGCTTGTTTCCGGTCCAGGGAAGACATGGCTTGGCAGTTCGGGCTGGACTGTTCCCATGAGGCACAGGGTCAGATTGATTTGCATATGGCCATGTCTGAACTGGGGTGGTGGAGTGAGCTAAAGAATGATGATGGATTAAACCCAGATCAGTTGACTGGGGGTGAGTGTTTGATTTGCTCAAACGCTCCGTCCATCATCCCCTTTGGTATCACCCCCTTACAATGCAGACGTGTAACAAGCCAAGTAAAAGATCCTGTCCTTATGGGCGGTAACAAATGGAGACAAGGCGGTACCAAGGTGGGACTAACAGGCCTAATTTCAAATCAGAAGCCAGCATTTAGGAAGGACACTGACACAAGCCAATAACAAATATGGGTGGAGAGTGGGTGGGGCTTTCACTGCATACCCTAACACAGCATGCCTCACAGAGCAAGCAGTGCATGCACGCTGCCGCTAGGCTCGACCCAAAATGGAAGGTGGCACAGCATGAACACCAACGGAAAGAAATCCACGTACCTATGGAGCAACGCCAAGCCGCGCTTGTCAGCATGCCCAATAATACATATCCATCAAACCAAGGGGAGTTGCCTCTTCCTGGCGTTGACAGGTGAACAACGGGTCCGGGCTTTGCTGGGGTGCGTCCCGCGTGCGTCCCACGCCGCAGGATGTCTCGGCGCTGTATAGCGTGGGTGGCACTGGCAGGAATGCTGCAATTTTCTGGCCCCTCCTCCTTGGGGCAGAGCAGTCTGGGCCTTGGAGTCCCCTCGGGTCCCAACAACAAACGAGTCATCTTTGGGTGAAGTCATTAAAAATTGAAATCAGTACCCTCATCTCTTTACTATCTTTTAGTGAGAAAGTAGAAGTGGGGGCACAGTTTAGGAGAAGAAATAGCCACTGAAGACTTAGAATTCATTCAGGCATGTGATAATGCGCTTATGTCCATCCCTCGCATCCATATGGCAAAATATGAGGGCAGAGCATTTTCCTATACTGCTCCGTTGGCATGAACTCTGGTTCCAAGCAACTTCCGCTGCTGTGTGGACTTTGCTCAATTCAAAAGATTGTTAAAAACGTGGTTGTTTTATTGAGTAGACTCTGCTTATGTGGCGGTCGAGCACCGATATACACCTTTGGATGTGATTTGTTGAGCTTTATTAAATGGATATAACATAACAGGGTTTTGACGTTACTATGCTCAACCACTTGAATTACCCATTCAGATTTTTAAAGGAAACCTTGACTAACAAGACTAATATTTGTGCTTTCTAGAAAGGGCAAGTTTTTACTGTCCTTGTGGAGACTGTTCAGGATCCACAAGCTGCTCTGCATTCGACAAGATGACGATTCTTTCTCCCATCATGTAATGAATAGATAAAATTGTAGTTTCAAATGACCAATTGGCTATTGCCTTTCAGTTCCTTGAAGGCATACTTAATTATACATGCATTTATCAAGTAAGATCCTTGCCACAGGACCAGTTTGCATTATCCTTTTTGGATCCACAAGTTGCACCACCCACTTATGACCCCACACAGGTCGGAAAGAGAGATTAGGTATGATTTCTATAATTATTATATAAGTCAATGTGCTTTCACCATATACTTATTGACTAACATTGATGAGGGCATACATTCCCTTATAGGGTCTTACCTACCCAGCACATTGTGCTTCCTGATCTAGGATTCTAACAGGACCGTTATAATGTTTTCCTGTGACTCCAGGTCAGTCTTGATTCATTCATACCAAAAATAAACCATTGTAATGCAACAACACACGTGGTCTTACACTGTCTATCTCTTTTGTCACACGGGCTGCATATGTTTTTAGTCCTGAGGAAGACACACTTTGATGTTTTTAATAAACAAAACTAAGAAGGGTCAAAAAGTCGACGATACAGGCAGAAAGCACCTACAGTTAACAAAGTGATCCATTTTAATACAGATTCCCCAAAAACATAACCTTGTCCTATACTGATGTAATTGATTTATGTAATTGAATGCGTTGTCTCTTTGTAGTGTTTTGTTTAAATCACTTGGTCACATTGCACAAACACTTCATGTTTGTCACTGTCTGGGGCAGTCTTTCTTTACTTTTTTATGTAAGCCTTGATATATGAATGACAATATATGAAGGAAACTCAGACTCGTGTGTTGTAAATCATGTATTGATATGTTAAAATGAATAGTCTTAGGGCCTTATTACGATGTCGGTCGGAAAGCATTCTGACCGACTCGGTCTCGGAATCAATTCTGACCGAATCGGATTCTGGGAGTCCGACTGACCGATTACGATGTTGCTGAACACCGTTCGGTCGGACTCCCATTGACTTCAATGGGAGCCTGTATTCCGACCGACAACACAGGCTCCCATTGAAACAAGCATTTACAATGCAATGGTCTCGGCATTGGTAAAGTTAGAGCTATTGGCATTGCTCATGACATTATGTTTGTTTATGTTTTTGTTTTTAAAACATTTAAAGAAACAGCATTGTCATGAGCAATGCCAATAGCTCTAACTTTACCAATGCCGAGACCGTTGCATTGTAAATGCTTGTTTTGGTGGGCACAGGGAGTTTAAATTTGCCCAAATTCACAGGCTGTTGAACCGACAGACACAAAGCTGATTTCCCGCTCCAAAGTCGGCAGCTCTGACCATTTGGCCACAGGTAAGCAGTGGTAAGCAGTGCTGTAATCATCTTCTAGTCAAAGTTAGCGACTTTTTTAAATCTTGAACGTGAACACGTTGTACGCACAGTATATCTTTATTTGGGCACGAACATGTATGTCAACACGAGCAATGTTGAAGATTATCAAGGTTATATCGATTGCGCCAAGATGTATGCCATATTTAAAAAATCAATAAAACGTTTTTTTTGTTTATTTATTAATTTAAGCCACCGGTAACGTTTATCGGAAGCGGAGCATTGGTACCTTTCAAACATGGCCGCGAAGCTTCCCGAACCTTGCGAGAAGCACCCTAAGCCGCCATCCTGGGAAGTATCTCGGTCTCCCGACCCCACCCCCACGCTCGGATTGTTGTCTTGACAACCGACACCGGCCGGGTACTCTGCTTTGCCGGAGGTTTCTGGAAGGATTCTGTCGTCGTTGTGAGAATATTCTGGGTGCGTGACGTCACGG
Organism: Triturus cristatus; assembly: GCF_964204655.1. Lineage (NCBI taxonomy): Eukaryota > Metazoa > Chordata > Amphibia > Caudata > Salamandridae > Triturus > Triturus cristatus. The sequence continues at coordinate 95,639,874 of NC_140587.1, read as the reverse complement.
GTCCAGAATCTTCTTGCTGCCGGAATCTAAAGGGGTTTCCTAGAGGCAGTTGGTGCTGTCAGACAGAGCGAGCGCAGCGGGCGAGTCAAGGAGAGGAGGCGAAGTGTATCTTTCCCGAAGTATTCCTAGCTTTATCCTGCGAGGCATTGGCTGTTTGTGCTAAGAGAGAACTTCTTAAAGAGTATTTTGAAAGGGTGCGGCAGAAGGTCACTGTCAATTCAAAGGAGTCAGAAAAAGGTATGAACTAACCTCTCCAGTTTTAACCCATGGCAGAAACCCTCACGAGCATAGGCAAAGTACTTAGACTTTTACTTTAATAGCCCTGTTGGAGTAAGAGCGTAATTGTCCTTTGTCAGTCAACTACAGGTCTCCAGCATTTAGTGATTATTCACGCAATAAATATTTTAGTCTGGTATAATAAAAGTAGTATCGTGGAAGGGTGGAGTAAGAGACTGATAAGGTTATTCTGGCTCTTAGATTTGTACTCGTAGCGAGCGATAAACTGTATGCGCACTCTCTTTTGTGATTACGATTCCACGAAAGTGACATTCAAAGTTGACCCAAATGACTCTGTAACCTTTCTACACCCTCTTACGTTATTCATTTAATTACTTATTTGTTCAATTATGATTTTCACCTGTATCTTCTGTATCTAAGACCGTAAATTTTATTCACCAAGTACACGGCGTAAGTAGGAGTGTAGTAAACAAAATAAGCTAAAGTCTGAATGATAGTGGGCAGCGGATTGTACGCTCCCCCACGCGCACCTTTGGGGTGTTTAATGGAGATGTGTTAGCATTAGCAAGTAGAGCTACGGAGCCAAGTTCATCATGGTGGTGCATCTGAGGACATGTGGATAAGGGGTGCGAGCTGTGGCCCAACGGAGTTCACTTTGACGGATCTAATTTCAGTGTTTAAGAAAATGGGGGGGGGGGGGGGTCTTATTTTAGCAACCTGGCTGGTGGTCTTGATCTTTTTGTGTCTGCTTTCCTCATATGGCAGTTGGACCGGGCGCAATGTGTATAGAAGAAAGACCATTTATTTTGTTGCTGGGTTTTAACACATTTAGAGTGGCACTGTGGCATTTTCAACCATGTGATAATCTTGCGGCTGAAAATCTCGGGGGCTTGTGACTCGGGGCGAGAGCATGTGACGTTACGGCCAGAGCTGTCGACTTTGTAACTGGCGATACAGAGTGTAGCCTCGGCTGAACATCCTGTAATTCTGGGCAAACCACTTAATAACCCCGCACTTACATAAGATAACAAGGCAGAGCAAAAGGCAAGCACACCACCGCCTTTCTCCGAGGCAGAGCAGAAATGCCTCGGAGAAACGCAGCGTCCTTTTCGGATTCGGGGGCGTGTTTTGCTGTTGTCTCCTCCCTGAGACTTCTCGCAAAAAACACGCCCCCCGATCCGAAAAGGACGGGGCCTAATAGGAATGACTGACCTCTTCTCCAATGGCTGGCCAGCATTCAAGAGGCCAGCCAATGGAGAACAGGGGAGAAGAGGGGCGGGTTCAAGCCCCTCTTCTCCAAGTCATTAAATCTCGGAGCGAGACTGCGCAAGCGCAGCCTTCGCAGCCGAGACCTAAAAAGGGGTGGTCGCAGAAAACCTTGCACCCTGTGGCGGGCACCCCATGATGCCTGTTACACCATGCCTGGCTGGAAAGAGTGGACCCATGGGTACCCCCGCAGGCGTCAACCGGAGGTCTTCGGGCTAAGGGGGGCCTGCTACGGGCCCCCAAAGTCAGATTTATACAGCCCATCAATGTCGGACAAATCGATTCAGAAAGGCTGTCTTAATCCGACATCATAATGCGTCGGTCGGAAACACGCTCCATAGATCTGTATGATTTGGCTCCAACCGACTCGGTTTCCCCGAATGGCAATCAGAACCGGGTCGGAACGACCGAACGGTTTCTGACTATCGTAATCGGTCGGTTAGATGTGTTTCCGAGTCGGTCGTAAACGTGGGTTCTGAATCGGATTCGGACAAACCGAATGCTGTTTGGAGGCTTTCCGACAGACATCGTACTGAGGCCCTTGGTGTTAACTGTTGAAGAACTATTCCTTTCCCAACAGAACCCATTGTGGTTATATACTGCTGTATATCCAGGTTCTGAGGGACAAGGGATCACCCCACTGTAATTAACAGCGGATCACAAGTGGCAGTTACATCCAGAGGTGGTGCATGTTCTTTTCCATGAATGGGGAGAATCTTGGCACGGTCTCTTCACCAGTGCAGACAATGCGCAATGACAACACCTCTGCTTGCTTGGAGACGTCTTCTGCTTCAAGTGGAACTCAGGACTACTGTACCCCTTTCTGCTGATACAACTGTCCGAATTCTCAAGAAGATCAGGACCGACAGGGCCCAAATCATCTTTGTTGCTCCAGATTGGGCATGGAGAGCATGGTATCCAGAACCCATGGGCCGGAGCATCTTCCCTCTGATTAGGCTGTGTCTCAAGGAAGATCTTCTGTCGCAGCAGCAAGGCCACACAGGCCTTCACAATCTCCCCCTTCATGCATGGAGATTGAGCAGCACCAGCTGAATGCCTTCGATCTCCCTCCAGAGGTAGTTTGTGTCATCTTGGCAGCCAGGTGTCCATCGACAAAGACTGTATACGCCTGTTGTTGGGACAAATTTGTAGTTTGGTGCAGTGCATGCTAAATTAACCCTCTCCTGGTGAAATTGTCAGATATCCTTTCATTTGTTCTATCCCTTGCCTAGAAATGCCTTGCTTTGGGTGCTGATAAAGGTTATCTTTCGCCCCTTTCAACCTTCCTGAAATTGCCTGATAAGCCTTTCTTATTTAATTCACTGGTTGTGATGAGGTTTTTGCTAAGGCTGCAGCATTTGTTCCCACATTCTCCTTTTGTGACCTCAATTTGTCCTTCTATATTGTGTACTTCATTTGAGCTGCTCCACAGCTGTTCCTCAGCATCACAATTGTGCTCCTAGTTGCCAGCACCTTAGCCCAGGGTGTGTGAGTGAGCTCCAGGCTCTCTCTGTTCATCCACCATACACCACCTTCTTCCCTGACAAGCTGGTTCTGCGAACTAAAGAATCCTTTCTACCGAAAGAGGTCACATTGTACCACGTTGATCAAACCATTATCCTGAGACTCCATCGCCTGGACCCCAAAAGGGCGCTCTGCTTCTACATCGATCATACCAAAGACCACCGGGTAGAGGATCAGCTCTTTGTGGGATTCGCCAGAGTAAAAAAGGCAAGGCTGCGCAGAAGTGTACCGTCTCATGCTGGATTGTGCTATGCATTAAGATGGACTGGCGAAGAAGCAGCTTCCCGAAGGAATGCAAGCCCATTTCACCAAGGCTAAAGCTTTTACCACTGTGTTAACATTATAAGTCCCTGTTCCAGACATCTGTGAGACAGCTACATGAGCGTCCCTCTATACATTCATACAGCATTATTGTCTAGGCAACCAAGTCCACCAATAGGGGCACTTTGCCCACTCAGTCCTACAGCACTTTCTGGTTCGAGTCCATTCACAGGTCCACTTTTAATAGGCTAGAAGTCTCTATCAGAAGATCTGTAATGCACTTTCTGGTGGAGACTCTATCTAGCCGCAGACACTTCCCCAACACCCCATCCTCCCCTTTTTAGTGATTTGACTGTACCCATTAATAAGATCTTATTTATTTATTTGTAACATTTATAGAGCGCACTGTAACCCTGAGGGCATCCTGGCGCTAAGACACTGGAAAAAAAGCTGGCGGGTGAAGCTACAGAGCTGAGCCAGAAGATCATACTTTAGGGAAGAGCCACGTCTTGACTTTCCTACGGAACAGCATCAGGTCCTGTATTCTCCTTATTTCCAAAGGAAGACGATTCCAAAGATGGGCAGCTGCCACGCCAAACGCTCTTCCCCCCAGAGTTACTCTCTTTGTCCTAGGAATCCTGACAAGATTAGAAGTCGAAGAGCGGAGGTTACGTGCAGGTTCATACCATTTAAACCTGCTCTGAAGCAGTTTAGGCCCCCGTCCATGAAGTGCCTTGAACACTATACAGAGGGATTTGAACAAAATCCTTTGAGTCACCGGGAGCCAGTGCAGCTCTGCCAACGCCTGGGTTGTGGATCTTAAGTCTAGGAATCTACGCACTCATCTATCAATTTGCTTGTTGGGCTCTACTTCTGGGATGCACGGACTGTCTTGAAAGCAACTGACCTCAATACATAGGTGTGGCGCCTATATAGGCACCCACATCACTTCTGAAGCCACACTGTACCATCTTCCGGCACCCAGAGGTACTAAAAAGGCTTCATTAAAAGTGGCCTCTTAATTCCATTAGGGGCAGTGACAGCAGTCGTACTTGGCGTTCTTGGGTGCTGAATCAGGGGAATTGGACCCTGGATTATCAATTGTCCTAGTAATTCCTTATTTCATAATGGACTCTCCGGTCCAACTCCTAATGGGTAATAGCTCCTTGTGTGGGGAAAATCCAGCCCATTATGCAGGCGACTCATAATGAAGGCTTAAGTGGGTCTACGAGTGTTAATTTTTTTCTTAGTAGGAACATAGATACAACTGACGCACACAGTGGTTCTAGGAAGAAAGATCGAAATTTAAATGAGGGTGTAGAGTGCCTTTTTTGTTTCTGTCAAGTAAGTCTCTAAGAGATCAGCAGTTTGTCAAGCTCAGGATTTTACTAGCTGGCTAGGACTATGGCTCTTATGATAGGGACTGCTATGGCGAAAGACTGAAAAACAAGTGTGCAGGCAGTAAGAATACTCCAGGGATTTTGCATGTGTTCTTTTTTTTCCAGCTTTCTTTGTTAGCGAGCTGCAAAAGCAACCAATTTTCGTGGGTATAGGTCCATCACCCCTGATGTGCAGTGTTAGTGATTTTCTCATTATGGTCTATGATTATTTTTGTGGGCACCTTGCCTCGTTTCTTGTTGTATTTCCCCTAACCAATGATATAGTCTGATGACCATATTGATAAGTTTTCAACTAGTCATGTGCAGATTCCATACCGGTGCAATCACGTCCTTGAGCACGTGTAAGACCTCCACAGAGATGCCTTCTTTTCTTCAGGACATCTAGCTTCCACCACAAGGTCAGATGAGTTACAAAGGAGTGCTGACAAGTTATGCTGATACCGGATGTTTAATGTTGGCCCAAATGTCGGGCCCTGAGGCTGGGAAGGAGCCTGGGGCTGCGAAGGACTGGGAATGGGTCAAAGGAAGGCAGCCCTACTGTGTACGGCCAGCAGTGCCATCGGAAGCGGCTGTGTGTTAATGCCCGCCCACCTGGTCTCTGTGCCAGGGCCGTCCCATCTGGGTGCAGCGGAGAGGACCACTGGTGTTTGATGTGTCTTTCATCTTCATCCCTTCTGCCTCTTTCTTGCCTCCTCATGGTGGGCCCTACGCATGGGCCGTTCGGATGAGTAACTGAGGCTTAGACCTTCGCAAGCAGGTGAGAACTCCCTGGTGGAAACTTCAGAAGTGGGTAGTGAGTGAATGGGAGGGAGAACAAGACTATGGCCCAGGGTCCAGTTTGTGATCTAGTTTGGGATCCGCCAGAGAAAGAGACCAGTTTCACTCCTTAGGGCGGGACAGTCATGTGTGGCTTGAGTGCAGTGGCTCCTTTTGTAGTGGCAGTATCTCCCTGAAGCCTCTCTCTCTCTCTGTCTGTCTCTGTCTCTCTCCCTCTCCCTCTCTCTCTCTCGCTCTCCTCCCCTAGGAGTTTTTCCGATATCTTGTCTGTCTGTGTAATATGAACAAAAGAATGTAAGAGGGGCTGCACAAGTGTTAGAGAGTTGCTTTATTGTAACAGACTGACTAATTTGGCAGTTCTAGTAAGTCATTTAGGAGACCTTTAAATGACCTTGATTTAAGTGACCTAAGAGCGACATTGTTGCCTTTTGGCGTTCTTTACATTTGTTAAAAGATCATGTGTTTGTTCTTTTCACTGTGTCTGTCAAGTAGGTCATTTAAAAAAATATGGAAACAGGATTTTCTTTTTGTAAAGAAAACATATATAATGCTCCCCCTGCCATGGGAGCCTTCTCGCATGGCAAGGGGAGCATTATAATGTTTTTAGTATTCCTTACCGGCAGGTTTTTTTTTTAGCGGGAGAAAACAGTAAAAAATGGCTACATGTCCACTCCTCTAAATTGGGTTTGTGGAAATTTTGCTGTTTCTCCGAAAGCCCTGGAGAATGGTCTCTGCTGAGGCCAAACAGGTTTGTTCATATTTAAATTGGACGGGTGGGCTTTCATATTGACAGTATGTACACTCCGCCGCAGCTGTGATGGAGTATACATACCACCAATATATAAATTGGGCCCTAGGTATATATTAATTAGACCTTTTTTTCCCCCAAAGGAATTGACTATGCCACTATGTTATCCTCCACATATGATGGGAGAACGATTTATGAAGATAGGGTTCTTTATTGCCATCCCCATTAAATCAGCGATGCTAGTGCGGGGATGACTATGTTAACCAATCAGCTGCAATATACTGGACAAGCATTTGGGCGTGAACTAAGCCAACCAGGAATGGTGAAATAACAGGTTGAGACATCACTGGAATCAAGAGTCTTGAGCTTCCTGGAGGAGGGGGAAGTCCACATTCTCTCTCATGTATGGTAGGAAGACCGAGTGTTAGTGGTGGATTGGGCCTTATCTACTTCCTGCCTTAGGGTATGCTTATCATATTAATGCAAGCTCCGACTGGCCGACTCAGCCTACTACTGTGTCAGGCAAACCTGTGGGTTGACCTTACGTCAGATCCAGCAGGCAGTAAACTGTAAATTCACTCCCTTTGAAAACAATGTGAACTGCTCTCACCCCTGCCTTCCCACTACCACCACCAAGTAGTAGTACATCAGCTGTCACTGATGGGGAAATGGGGAAAAAGGAAATGTCAGCCCACAGGCTGACCGGATCCCAGGTGATCGTCTACTCACTGCATACAACTGTGCATAAACAAAACAAAACTAAAAAGTGATTATCTGCATTAACCACTAACAAGTAAAATGCTTTACAGCCCATAATCCCATCGAATGTAGAGAAAGTTGCACTTTGTGACAACTAAAAGTGCTTGAACCTGCAGCAGTTACCCTCAGTTTCATCCACTTAGGATTACGCCTCTGAGGAGCTTAAAAAATGTTTGTGGCTAAAGGGTTTAGAATTGCTATGTCAATTTAATATGATTTAAAAACAAGATCAGTACCACTAGGTAGTGTTATTAGTAACACTCCAATACCAGGGTTTAACCTTATGCATTCTAGTTATTATAGTAGGGTTAGTATTGATTACTTTATGTTGTAGATCTGAAAGAAACACGTTAGTTATAGATTCCTTAACTTAGAATTACCCCCAGGCGTCAGACAGCATCCGGAAAGATTTTTCGTCAGCAGTACCTCTGCGCGTCGGAAGGTGGCGTCGGTCGGCTCCTTGTCCGTCATCGGCTTCTTGGTCACCGGGGTGACATCACGGCAGCTATTTAGACATCGCCTTGCGCGCTGACGTCAGTTCTTTGTTTTTCCGCGCCAGCCAGCATAGATCCGGGAAGAGCGGTACCTCCAGTCACTTTTTAACAGATTTTTTTCTCGACCTCTGCTTCAAGGCATGCGGTTCCTGTAACCGACTGATGTCGGTGACGGATCCGCACTGCGTGTGTCTCTTTTGCCTGGAGCACGACCACGACCCCACGTCGTGCTCCGACTGCCGGTCGATGGCGCCGAAGGCTTTGCCGGAGCGGTCCCGAAAGATGCTTGAGCGCCGGCAGTCGGCTCCACTCGTCCAAGTCATCCAAGTCTTCGCGCTCGGGGACAGGTAAGTCGAAGCATAAGAAGAAGTTAAAGAAGCACTGTCGCTCTTTGACTTCTCGTCGGTCGGCCTAGGGATGCGGGTGGTTCCCCTCCCGCGGCTCCGCATGCGACTCTGCGTTTCCCTCCCTTTCCGGGACCCAGAGTGACTCCCGCCCAGCTTCGTACGTTCTACAAGGCGATGCATGCCATCTTTGGGCAGCCCGGCCCCACCGATGTGTCCTTGGGTCCCGCGGAACCGGTTGGGGGGCCTGGGCCTTCTCTGCCGATGGCTCCGGCCCCGGCGCCGCAGGCCCCCCTTGGATCCAGGCCTGGTTCCGGATCAGTTGACCTCATTACGCCTCCAGCGGCGCTGCTTCCTCCCGCACCATTACCGCATTCAACGCCGGTCGGCCCCCTGGCCGGCGTTGACCCCGGCCTCCATTCTGACGTCGCACGATGCCGGATCCAGCGCCGAGAGGGGGTTTTGTGCCCCTGTTCACTCCTGGGGTCCCTTTCCAGCCAGATTTCCACCCAGATGATGAGGAGGAGGACTGGGAGGGGTCAGGAGAGCCTTTAGCTGAGCAGGTAGAATCTGAACAGGACTGCAAAGAGCAACTGGGGTATGCCAGTGGTCTGGATATCTCCCCTGACCATGGCATGTTGTCTCCTCCTACCGTAGCTACGGAGGAGGGAGCTTCGTACGCAGTGGTGTTGCATAGGGCAGCCAAGGCTCTCAACCTCGAACTCCCTATCGTGGCAGTCAGGACTAACCTCCTGACAGAGGTGCTTCAGCCGGCGGCGAGCTCTTCGGAGCCCCTGCTTCCATTCAACGAGACCCTCACTGACATCCTTTTGGGCACTTGGTCAAGGCCCAACAGGGGGGCTCCCGTGGATAGGATAATCGCCCAACGCCTACCGCCCCACCGGAAAGGGAATCCAAAGCGCTGGACCATCTTAGGAAGAAGATTTTCTCTTCCGCCAGCTTAGGACTTCAGTCGGTCAGTCGGTAAACACTGCATGTCTCTTGGGCCGTTATTCCCACTCTGTGTGGAATATGGTTGCGCAGGTGCTGCCTTGTTGTCCAGAGGAGGACTGGACAGTACCTTCCCAGGCTGTCGCCGCCGGAGGGATGCAACGAAGTTTGCCACCGTTGTGGGCTGGACACCCCCGACTCTCTGGGCAGGACCATTTCAACATCAGTAGCGCTTCGACGCTACGCTTGGATGAGATAGACTGGCTTTTCGAGGGATGTCCAGAACACCTTGATGGACATGCCCTTTGATGGCTGTCGCCTTTTTGGCGACAAAGCAGACAACGCTCTAGAGCATTTTAAGGACTCACGGGCTACGGCCAAGTCCTTGGGCCTCTCCACCTGCCCTGCGCAGTCTGCTTTTCGCTCCTTTCGTGGCTACGGAAGGGGTGCCCGCTACATCCCGCCCAGAGCCACAGGCCGCAGCAAGTTACCCAACCTTCGCGCGGCCGGGGATGTGGGAACAACCGTCGTGGTTCCGGGGGCCAGCAGGCGGGACAGTCCACCAACCCCCCTCTGCAGCAGCCTTTAAACCTTACTAGTCCAACATTTCAGGCCCATCAAACGCAAGTGGGCAGCAGGATTCGCCATCACCTTCCCCACTGGCGCACCATCACGTCGGACAGGTGGGTTTTGCAGATAGTCCGAAGGGGTTACTTACTCCCCTTCGAGGCTACCCCTCCAGCCATGCCACCGCAATACCACCGCATGTCGGAGGATCACCTGGCCCTTCTCCAACAGAAAGTTATGGCTCTTTTGGCCAAGGGAGCCATCGAGCGCGTTCCTGTCCCAGAAGTAGGTTGTGGTTGTTACTCCCACTACTTTCTGGTTCCCAAGAAGGACAAGGGCCTGCATCCTATCTTGGATCTCAGGAACGTCAACCGCTTCCTCCGGAAGGAGAAGTTCAAGATGTTGACGCTTGCTCACGTCTTGTCTGCCCTCGACCCGCAAGACTGGATGGTAGCGTTGGACTTGCAGGACGCTTATTTTCACATCCCCGTCCTGCCGGCCCACCGGCGTTACCTGCGGTTCACGGTGGGCCACTAGAAATTTCAGTTTACCGTGCTCCCCTTTGGCCATACCAGCACTCCTCGGGTGTTCACGAAAGTGATGGCGGTGGTCGCAGCTCATCTGCGCCAATCAGGGGTTTCAGTCTTCCCCTATCTCGACGATTGGTTGTTGAAGGCGGGCTTGCCCCAAGAGGTCATCTCGCACCTTCAGAGTACGGCAGACCTCCTGCATTTGCTGGGGTTCTCAATCAATGTGCCGAAGTCACACCTGATTCCCTCTCAGAAGCTTCTCTTCATCGGAGTGGTTCTGGACACGACGCGGTTTCGCGTCTATCCTCCCGAACAGCGAGTCTGGGATATTCGGGCTATGATTCTGATCATTCAGCCTCTATCCCGGGTTTCGGTCAGAATGACTCTGAGGCTGCTGGCCATCATGGCCTCCTGCATCCTGCTGGTCGATCATACCAGGTAGCATATGTGGGCTCTGCAGTGGGACCTGAAGTTCCAGTGGGCGTAGCATCCTGGAAATCTGTCCGATTGCATCCCGATCTCGGAGGGCACTGCTTGACAGCTGTAGTGGTGGCTCACGAACCAGGATTGGGTCAACGGCAGATACTTCTCCCTTCCCCAGCCAGACCACACAGAGGTGACGGAGACGTCCCTTCTGGGATGGGCTGGTCACATGGGAGAGGCAGAGATCAGAGGCCTCTGGTCTCTGGCAGAGTACGGGCTCCACATCAACCTTTTGGAGCTTCGGGTGATTCGTCTTGCACTAAAAGCATTCCTTCCCTCTGTCCGCGGAAGAGTAGTGCAGGTGTTTACGGACAACAGCACCGCCATGTGGTACTGCAACAAACCGAGCAGGGTGGGGTCGTGGACCCTATGTCAGGAGGCTCTTCACCTCTGGACGTGGCTGGAACATCAGAGCGCATCCCTGATGCTTCAGCACCTGGTAGGTTCCCTGAATGTCAGAGCGGACAAACTCAGCCGCAGGTGCATGATGAATCACAAATGGCGTCTTCATTCGGAGGTGGTGCAAGGTCTCTTTCAGCAGTGGGGAGAGCCTTGGTTAGATCTGTTCGCCACCGAAGAGAACGCGCAATGTCAGCAATTCTGCGTGATGGAATTTCCAAGGTGGCACTCGCTCGGCGACGCTTTCGTCGCGAGTGGTGTTGCGGTCTGTTGTACGCCTTTCCGCCTATAACTCTTCTGCCCAGAGTGCTGAAGAAGATCAGGCGCGACCGGGCCCAAGTCATTCTTGTGGCTCCGGATTGGGCACGAAGAGTCTGGTATCCCGAGCTGCTCAACATAGCCATCGATCCTCCGATCAGACTGCCTCTTCGGGAGGATCTTCTGTCGCAGCAGCAGGGGATGGTCCTCCACCCGAACCTGTCCAGTCTCCACCTCCTTGCGTGGAGATTGAACGGCAGCAGTTGACGTCTTTCGACCTGCCTCCTGAAGTCTGTGACATAATCTTGGCAGGCAGGCGTCCCTCCACTAAGACGGTATACGCCTGCCGGTGGAACAAATTTGTGGCATGGTGCACAGCAAAGGCTGTGGATCCCTTTTTTCCCCTCTTTCTGAGGTTCTCTTGTTCCTTCTCTCTTTAGCCCAGCAGGGCTCTGCTCTGGGCACCATCAAGGGCTATCTTTCAGCCATCTCTGCCTTCCTTCGGCTTCCAGATCAGCCTTCACTTTTCAAGTTCCCGGTAGTTAACCGTTTCTTAAAAGGCTTAACACATCTTTTTCCTCCAATCCCCTTCGTTATGCCTCAGTGGGACTTGAATCTTGTTCTAACCTATTTAATGTGTGCACCCTTTAAGCCGCTTCATAACTGTCCCTTCCGTCTCTTGACTCTTAAGACTGCTTTCCTGGTAGCCACCACTTCTGCTAGAAGGGTGGGTGAGCTCCAGGCCCTTTCTTCCAAACCGCCTTTCCTGTCTGTTCATCCGGACAAGTCGGTTCTTCGGACCCGTCCATCCTCCCTAAGGTAGTCACTGCCTTCCACATCGGGCGGACCATTACTTTGCCCACCTTTTTTACGCCTCTGCATCCTTCGAAGGAGGAAGAGAGTCTGCACCCAAAACGTGCGCTGTCCTTCTATCTGGATCGCGCAAAACAGTTCCAGGTGGATGATCAACTCTTTGTTGGTTACGTGGGCGTAAAGAAAGGTCAGGCCATACACAAACACACCATTTCTCAATAGGTCGTATTGTGTATTAAGGCTTGATACTCTCTGGCTAAAAAGGAGCCTCCAGTCGAGCTACTCACCCATTCCACCAGGGCGACGGCGGCCTCTGCTGCCTTTGAATGACATCTGTCTGGCGGCTACGTGGGCATCATTGCACACGTTCACCAAACACTACTGCCTGGACAGCTGAAGAAGATCAGGCGCGACCGGGCCCAAGTCATTCTTGTGGCTCCGGATTGGGCACGAAGAGTCTGGTATCCCGAGCTGCTCAACATGGCCATCGATCCTCCGATCAGACTGCCTCTTCGGGAGGATCTTCTGTCGCAGCAGCAGGGGATGGTCCTCCACCCGAACCTGTCCAGTCTCCACCTCCTTGCGAGGAGATTGAACGGCAGCAGTTGACGTCTTTCGACCTGCCTCCTGAAGTCTGTGACATAATCTTGGCAGGCAGGCGTCCCTCCACTAAGACGGTATACGCCTGCCGGTGGAACAAGTTTGTGGCATGGTGCACAGCAAAGGCTGTGGATCCCTTTTTTCCCCTCTTTCTGAGGTTCTCTTGTTCCTTCTCTCTTTAGCCCAGCAGGGGTCTGCTCTGGGCACCATCAAGGGCTATCTTTCAGCCATCTCTGCCTTCCTTCGGCTACCAGATCAGCCTTCTCTTTTCAAGTTCCCGGTAGTTAACCGTTTCTTAAAAGGCTTAACACATCTTTTTCCTCTAATCCCCTTCGTTATGCCTCAGTGGGACTTGAATCTTGTTCTAACCTATTTAATGTGTGCACCCTTTAAGCCGCTTCATAACTGTCCCTTCCGTCTCTTGACTCTTAAGACTGCTTTCCTGGTAGCCACCACTTCTGCTAGAAGGGTGGGTGAGCTCCAGGCCCTTTCTTCCAAACCGCCTTTCCTGTCTGTTCATCCGGACAAGTCGGTTCTTCGGACCCGTCCATCCTTCCTAAGGTGGTCACTGCCTTCCACATCGGGCAGACCATTACTTTGTCCACCTTCTTTACGCCTCTGCATCCTTCGAAGGAGGAAGAGAGTCTGCACCCAAAACGTGCGCTGTCCTTCTATCTGGATCGCGCAAAACAGTTCCAGGTGGATGATCAACTCTTTGTTGGTTACGTGGGCGTAAAGAAAGGTCAGGCCATACACAAACACACCATTTCTCAATAGGTCGTATTGTGTATTAAGGCTTGATACTCTCTGGCTAAAAAGGAGCCTCCAGTCGAGCTACTCGCCCATTCCACCAGGGCGACGGCGGCCTCTACTGCCTTTGAATGACATCTGTCTGGCGGCTACGTGGGCATCATTGCACACGTTCACCAAACACTACTGCCTGGACAGCCAAGTCCGGAGACGGCTTCTTTGGCCATTCTGTTCTCCGGGACTTTCTGGTGTGATCTTGCTTCGCAGACCCACCACCGGGGTTGGTATTGCTGGGGTATCTATTCTAAAGTAAGGAATCTGTAACTAACGTGTTTCTTTCAGATGAACAAGTTACTTACCTTCGGTAACGATATATCTGTAAGAAACATTAGTTAGTTATAGATTTCTTACCGCCCCACCCATCCTCCCTGTTATGCAAACTGATTTCTAGGGTTAAGGTTATCCTTTCAGGGCCCTAGTTTTGTGCACCAGTGGTCAGTGTCCTGCATGGCTTTGCGTTTCTGGCGCGGAAAGTCATGTACAGAGCTGACGTCAGCGCACGAGGGCGGCGTCTAAGTAGCTCCCGCGGCGTCATCCCGGTGACCACTACGCCGACGACGGACGCGGAGCCGACCGACGCCACCTTCCGACGCACAGAGGTACTGCTGACGAAAAAACTTTCCAGATCCAGTTGGACGACTGGGGGTGATTCTAAGGTAAGGAATCTATAACTAACTAATGTTTCTTACAGATATATCGTTACCAAAGGTAAGTAACTTGTTTTTTTATGCGAGTGTTGAGCACTAACGTAGTTCAGTGCCAGGCTTTAGCACTAGGTACAAACCTGGAATTACCAGGTCTAAATCAGCAGGTGTTTCCCGATTTCACAGAGCCTGCTTTTACCACCTGCTCTGGGAGGTTGGGATATGGGAGCAGGGTTGCTGTTTGGGAGGCAGAGAATCGGGTGGGTGCAGGGCGGGCTGGACAGGTAGGTCTGGTCTTAGGGAGGATTGCCTGCTCCCTGGTGTTCTGGATAGGAGCGCGTTGTGCTTGTGCTCACAGCCCCCACCCGGAGACCAACAAGTTTAATGGTTGTGAAATGACGCCTGGGGTAAAATCAGGTCTGGTATTCCAGATTTGTGGGTCCAGTAACACCAGACCTCTTGTGATCCCACAGAACGGTAGTCTCCATGGAGACTACCACTCTGCTAACCAGGTAATCTCAGTCTTTGTTGGAGATTTTGGGTTATGCAAGTAATAGTATTTTTTTTTTTTTTTAGAATCTCTGACATCCTGGAGCAGTTTCGGGAAAAAAGAAAAGGTTACTTACTTTCAGTAGTGATCGTTATGGTAGATACCCCACAGATTCCTTACTTCATGAATCTTCAAAGACACCAGATGGCACACTGACTTTTGCAATAGCTTTCCACCTCCGTTAAGAGCCATCTGTGCTCTGACATTAGTTTTTATCCTTTTTTCTTCCTGCCCTTAGAGGCATAGATGAGGCTGGCAAATTGAAAGTAAAGCAGGACACAGACCCAGCTCTATACTATGCTGTCAACTGAAGGGCACCCCTCAGAATGGGGAGTGGACATTTTCTGGTGGATAGAGTATCCATAAAGGGTTGTGGCCACGCCTTTTAACATGGCAGATGCGTAATCGGGTAGCTCTGCTGCTGCAGCCTAAAATCCTGCTTTTATCCTTGTGATAGGGTGGCATCCGACATTGCTCCTTCGTCTGGGAAGTGTATACTTGCTGCTGGAATCCTCCCTCTGCCCACCCCCCCAAACTCACCCACCCTAGTGCTCAACTTTGTATTGGCCTTTTGGAGATTGCTGGAGGGCGATGAGGCCGGGGGCGGGGCTTGGTTAGCAGCTGGCTGCTGGTTTGGGGTTTTGACTGGTTCGGCCAGGGTGGCCCTGGCGGCCTCTCCATCTGTCTGGTGAGGACAGACAAACATGATTGCTTGTGGACCCCCTCGGTTCCCCAGACTGTGGCTAAGTGGCTTTGCACTGTTACAGGAGCTCCTAAGTCCAGGGGTGGCTACAACTCTAAAAATATCGTGGGGCGCTATGGCGCCAAACTCGCCATATACTACTCCCCCGGTGTGCACTTTCTCCCCGATCGGTGTGTCTACTTCCTGCTCAAGTAGATACACCAATACAACCAATCATGGAGCTGCTCTCATGCTGAGAGCAGCTCTTGGATTGGTGGGAGCAGGCTGGCCCAGCCCTCATTTTGTGGCTGGGGGCCTGTGCCAGCAATCCCCCGGCTGTTTCACAGCCAGGGGATTGCTGGGTGTGCACTGCGCATGTCGGGCTGGTCGTAGCAATAGAGCCAGCCAACCTGACATGCGCACTGCAGGGGCAGCTGTAATCCTGCAATTGCAGAATTCTGCCCCGTTCCCTGCCCTGGCACTGCGGCGTTTAAGTAAAAAGGCACTGACATGCCATTTTACTTCACAATAGAACGTTGCATAGTAGTGGTAACAGTTATCGCACCTCGTATGAAAGCAACAGAGTAAACTATGGGAAAATTGTTGGTTGGGAGAAATGCCAAGTATAAAGTAGGTGCTATAATAGTTAGAGCACCCTACTACCAAAGGTGCAGAAACACAATGGCAGGAAATCAGTGTGTAAAGCATAAGTCATTCATAAAACCAAAGCACTATCAGGAGTATTTGAAAAAGAAGTATAATGTCCAGACAGTATGGACTTTTTAACATACACAGTTCCTTATTTATTTTAACACATATGTGTCATTAACAAATACATGTGTTTATTACATATGGTTAGTAGACTTGTAATCTTCAGAAAAACCACAGCCAACACGTGTTTCGTCACCTCGTGACTTTATCAAGACTACAGGCTACTTACAAAAGGATAATTAGACAAAACATATGCAATAAATGTCATAAACAGACACACTAAATACATGTAAAGGAAGAGTAAAATGTAAAGATAGAGTGATGGCCCAAGTCTTTGTGAACAAGAAAGTAAATTTTCTTTTTTCGGTACTACAAGCCGACTAGATAGGGCTCAGACAAGAGTTTTATTATAAGAGAACCTTTTGACTCATTAATGTTACCAATTTATGACAGCATTCGTATTGTTTACAACAAACTTACTATCTTGTTGGCATCAGCATATTTATCACTATGTTTTTTTATGGTGGAGCTTACTATGGCCTCCTACTAGCCCTACCAGTTACAGCTTCTCTTAGATTGTTTGCTGTACCATTTTGTGCTATCCCAATACTTTGGGGTAAGTTGCGTTATGTTTGATTTTTACTTTCAGCATGGAATATACCAGATTGTCAGTCCTGCCACGCTTTGCTTTATCTCTTTATGTTCTTGCAATGTCCTCTGGACATGCTCTCTCAAGTGGGTATGAAACACCCCTTTAAGCCACAATGTACTTGCCCTGGACTGATTTCTTCACGTATTAGACTCTCCTTTCGTTAAATCTTTTTTCGGGACTGGAACTTGTCTAAGTGTTTCAGAACATCTTGTCAATTACTTACTTGGTATCTAAGAATACTTTACCTACAGACCCAAGAGAACTCTAAAATTGTAGCTCTTGTCTCGTTCTACGCTTACTATCTCTTACTCTCTGTGGTAGCCATTACATCCTTTTGTTGTTGTCCAGCATGTGTGTGTGTGTATATATATATATATATATATATATATATATATATATATATATATTATCTACTGGCGGTCGCCAGTAGATAGTTATAGTTAGGACCCTGTTTCCATAGGAAATCCGCAACATTCTATTTTGAATAACTTTGGCGCCGGTCGACGAATCCTCGCAAAATTTTCAAAATAGGTGGGGCGTTGTATTCCGCTCCTACCCTGAAAGTCTCGGGGGGATTCGTCAAGCGGGGGCTGAGATAAAAGGGGGGTCCCAAAACGCGTTTTTCCCATGCATTTTTCCATAGGACCTTTAGACAGAGCTACAGCCCGAACGGCTGAACAGAATTAAATGAAATTTGGCAGAGAGGTAGTCCTCAGGTCAAGGAAGTGCCTTTTGTAGGTTTGGTGTAAATCTGTTCAGTAGATTCTGAGAAAATAGCCTTTAAATCAATATATATATCTGAGCCAGCTTACGGTGCGCTTACGGTGCGCTTACGGTGCGCTTACCGTACGCGTACGGTGACGTACGCGAGCGCGATTCTGATTGGCTCTTAGATCTTAGTAAACATTCGAATCGGCCGAAACCAGGAAGCGGCGGCCGCCATTTTCTCTCTCGCACTCAGAGGGGGGAGCAAAAATGAAGCCCAAAAATGTCAAAAGGGACAGTATATTGAGATCATAACCACCCAGCAGTGATATATGGGTCCCCAAACAACCCCCAAAGCCCCAAAATTTTTTTTTTATTTTTTTGCAAAATCGCCGATTACGCTTACCGTACGCGTACGGTAAAAAATTTTTTACAAAAAAATAATTAGCCACACTTTCTCGACCCCATGTGCAAATGGTGCCCTAAGTGCACCAGGTGTGCATAGCATATGTGTAATAATGAAAATAATAAAGAATACATTTCATAACGATGCGCATAATATGTCCCCCATGTGCGCACGGTGCGCGAAGCGCATCGTGCGTACATGGCCCATCCCGCATAACGTGGGCACGCTGTGCGCGCAGCGCACCGCGTGACCACCGTGCGTGCACGGCACTAACTGCGTAAAGTGGGCGCGCGGTGCGCGAAGCGCACCGCGTGCTAACTGTGCGCGCACGGTGCGCAAAGCGCACCGTGCGCGCACGGAACGAACTGCGTTAACTGGGCGCGCACGCCACGAATGGCGTAAAGTAACTTAGCATTTAAAAAAACGTACAAATTCACTGAAAAAACCATAGGTTTCACACACGTTATAGTTAGGAATTAGCATTTAAAAAACCTTGCAAATTCACTGAAAAAACCATAGGTTTCACACATGTTATAGTTAGCTGTACATTTCACTCGTAAAAAACCAATGAAATTCCCCCGTTATAGTTAGTGCAGGCAACTATAACTCACGCGACCGCAATCTTCTGCTGATGACATATGTGTCTTTATGAAAAAAAAATATTTGTAATAGATGTATAGCTAAAATTTAATGGAAGAAGACATGGGCAAATAAGTGTCTAAATACAGTATTAGCATCAGCAGAGGATTGCGGTCGCGTGAGTTATAGTTGCCTGCACTAACTATAACGGGGGAATTTCATTGGTTTTTTACGAGTGAAATGTACAGCTAACTATAACATGTGTGAAACCTATGGTTTTTTCAGTGAATTTGCAAGGTTTTTTAAATGCTAATTCCTAACTATAACGTGTGTGAAACCTATGGTTTTTTCAGTGAATATATATATATATATATATATATATATATATATTTAAGCCTTTTGTTTTTATTTTTCACTTGATTCAGAGCTTGCTAAAACAGTGTGACCAAGACGGATTTGACCTTTCCTGGTGTGGCATATATGAGTTATTCTACTAAACATGGTTCTAACATACATTACTGGATACCATCACTTAGAATCTGGAAAGTAGGTATTGATGTTATTTAAGCCCTGTCTTCTCATTACTGAAAGCCACGCACTTCCCTTTTACTGACCCCTATCCTATCTGTGAATATTAGACTACTCTAGCTATACGCAGCTTTTTGTCCTTCATAAGGGCTTTCTTACGGGAACTATTATTGTAGCGCACTGTGGACAACAGATTGCAGCCCGATATCTTTACTCTTTCGCAAGGTGGGTTATCTACTTACACGTTGTGCTCACGTTCACTTATACTTTCAAGACTTTCTTCCATGGGTCCACACCTTATTATTCTTCACTTCTAAACCATGTATGGCTTCTTCAGACATAAGGGTGACGATTCCTCCCTCACAGACCTTTTTATCATGGTAAATAACACTTGGGTGTTTGATTCTCCTTTGAAGTTTCTCAACTTCCCACAAAATTGCACTTTACCATATACTGCACTTTTCACTTTTTCATTTTCTCAGTAATTCTTTTGCTTTGAGCACCTATCGTTCCACTATGCTGTATACTCATATCTCAAGCTGCGCTCCACTCACGTAGCACTACTGGAGGAAAAGCATTTGACACTGGTCAAAGCCCTCAAACTCCAAAGGCGGTGGTGAGGCCAAGTCTTTGACAATAACTACTCTTCCAATGCCAGGGGTGTGTGGATAGGCGCGAAACCGGGAATCCCTTTTGTAGCAGATGATGCTGTGGTGGACACGGAAGGTTGCTCTGTGTTTATATGGGGCCGCTTAAACGGTTGCCACCTCCTTATGAGTGCTATCTATTCCCCTAACCTCATTCTGCATGCGCTGTCTGACAGGTTGTCCTGCTGGAGTGGGGTCCCGTGGCTTATAGGGGGTGACTTTAACTCTGTCCTGAGTACCGAACTTGACCGCTCTTTTCCTCCCCTGCCACGTACACTTGCCACATCCAATGCCCAGGCACTCTGTGATGGTTTCAACACTAGCAGCTTATAGACATCTGGCGCACATGTAATGCTAATACACAAGTATACTGTTTCTACTCCTCGCTGCACCATTGACATATTAGAAGAGGCCGGTTCATTGGGAAGGCCAGACTGCTTTCCACTATCATACAAACAGATTACTTAGATCGTACACACTCGGACCACAATCCCCACTATCTTCAGCTTCCATGGGAGGCAGGTCTGCCAGCAATCCCCACATGGCATATCCAGCCCACAGCACTGGAGGATCCCCCATTTCGCCCCTCTGTTGGCACCGCTATTGGGGACTATTTTGAGCTCAACTGCAATAGGTCCATCACCTGCTTTTCAGAATGGGATGTATTTAAGGTGACTATCAGAGGTCACTCCCTGGGTATAAATTGGAATATCCGTAAGCAACTTGACAGTGACATCTCATGTATCGAGCACACACTCACGAAATGCGGTCGATGCTTGATCCAGCCAAAGCCAGTCTGTTAGCAGAGGCTTGCCGCGAATGTGCCTCACTATTAGAACGGCTGTGCTGCCTTAACTGTACTGCATATTCTTCTCGTACCCATGCCTCCGCGGATCTCGCTGGCCGATGGCTGGCATTGCTGATACATCAAGACCAACCGAGACATACTATCCTGGCATCACACTCTTCTACTGGTTTCCTCCTCTACATTGAACACGACATGCACACTGAATTGACATGTCACTACACCCCACTAAACCAGTCGGTAACGGATGCTCGCCAGGACGACATTGACGCCTTCTTCACCATGCTACCCTGCCCTTCATCATGCCTGAACAATGGATGGAGCTTGATAACCCCATGACTCTTACTGAAATCCTTGGAGGCCATTAAGGCCGAATGGCCTGCCGGCTGAGTTCGATAAAGCTTATGCCCCACTACTTGCTCCTTGCCCTGTCATCCTCCTGCCTTCCTGCGTCCCTCCGTGAGGCACTGCTCATCTCCTTACACAAGCCAGATAAATATCCCACTGCTTTGGGCTCCTACAGGCCCTTGGCGTTGCTTAGCACTGACTATGAGGTACTGGCCAAAATCCTTACAGACCGCCTAGCACCTCTGGTCTCATCATTGGTCCATTCAAATCAGAGCCGGTTTGTCCCGGCTCACAGTACTTCCTTAAACGTATGGCACTTCCTTTTTGTCTTCAAATATTCCCTGCACCGATGCCCTCACTCCAGATGTTTGGTGCTGTAGCTCTAAAAGGCCTTTGTGTCCCTGGAATGGGCTTTTCAAGTTGTACTCTGTCTTGCTATGGTATCAGGAATCGCTTTCTCTGCTAATCCAGCTACTCTACACCCAACCACTCGCTACACTTAAAACAGTCTCCTTTTATATCGATGTCCGTTCAAATAAACCGAGGCAACCGTCCAGGTTGCCCATCCTCCCCGTTACTTATATCTTTAGCTATAGAGCTGCTTGCCATCACCATCCGGATTCAGGGCAAGGAATGGGGCATTCCCTTAGGTGATGCTACTCATTCTATTTCTCTTTACGCTGATGACCTCCTCCTGTTTATGAGGGACTTGTGCTCGATCGCCATCACAATCGCCCAGACACTTAACAACATTGCTGCTCTTTCTGTTTTTATAGTTAATTGGCCCAAATCCTGCCTGTTACCATTTACCCCCACACTCTCCAAACCCTACTTTGTCCTCTTCGGAGAGGCCATACTCTGACAACCTGAAAAATGTAGGTATTTGGGAGTCCGGGTGTATCACTCGTTAGCTGACTTGTTTGATGGTAATCTTGTGTGGGCTACAACAGTCCTGCGGTCCCAGATGTCTTTCTGGCATCCTCACTGTGTGTGAGTGAGCGTAAAGTCCTCCTTAAGATGGCTGTCCTACCCAGTTTGCTCTATTATTTCACTAATTTTCCCATATATATTGCACCTCCTTTCTTTCGCTTCTTTGGAAAGTCCATGAGAGAATTCTTCTGGAGCAATTCACGCTGCAAGGTGGCACTGTCAAAACTCTATTTGCCCACAGACCAGGGCAGGCTCGCAATGCCGAACCTGGAACATATTACCTTGCCTCCTAGATTCAATTGGTGGCCAAGTGGTTGGCAGGTCTGCACCTGACTGACACTGCCCTGATATATCCGGCCTGGACTCTCCCTGCATTTCTTCAACTATCTCACCCATTTACTCATGGGAACCCACCGGAGTCACTGCTGCTCGGAGTTGCGTGCCAATGTTACAGTTGTCGGCAGGCGGCAGACTTGCATTCCCTAGGGGATCTATATCGAGATGGTGCTCTCCTACCATACGACTCATTGGTGGAGGAAAACGGCCTACCATCTGGCCAATTTCTTTTTGCATAATTGTCTACTTGCAGAACCAGGTAACAAATGGGGTGATATGATGCAGGAACCCCCTACGCACCTCACCATACAATATCTTCACGTCATGGGACCAGGCTGACACCCTACATATTGGTTTGCAGATTTGCTATGCTTCCACATGGCATTAGAGCTCCTACCACTGCGGCACCACTGGGAGCAAGCTCTAGCCCGACCTTGCACAGACAAGGAGTGGACTGCCATATTAGAAAGCCTGGTCTGAGTTCCCCCGTAACGCTCGCTTCCGCCTCATCCAATTTTGCATTGTCCACAGGGCCTATCTTACCCCAGCCAAAATAAACTGCTACTTTAACTGCACCAACGCCAATTGTCCTCAATGTTGCCGACCTAATCCACATGCTATGGGCTTGCCCACTCCTTACACTTACTGATGAGGGGTCACGACTCCGCTATCCGTCTTCACAGGGTGCCCAGCAATACACACGTGGGAAATATGCATCCTGGGTCTATTCCGTAGGGGAAAGAGGCAAAGGGTCACCTCCCACTTCCTTGATTTAGGCATGCTGACAGCGAAATACCTTATCACACGGTATCGGAAGTCACTCGAACCCCTGCCACTAGCTGCCAGGAGGCAGTCGGTCCTGATATGAGCCCAGGCCGAGTGCGCTGCACTGCATAGGGAGGATAATTTATGGCTGCGTAAATGCCCCATTGCGGCCAATTGGAACGCCATCATGCATGATTTTCAAAATGAGGAACATTCTGTTCCAGGACCCCCAGACTTTGCATTGGGGGAAAGCAACGAGGATGTGGAGACTTGAGGCTAGATTGCACAGTGGGCACATCGTGAGGTGGCTGGCCTCTCCTCGCTCACCCCACACCAGGAATAAAAATCAGTAGATTGAACAGCAGAACCATGTGTGTCATTGATTGTCACAAGCGATTGGGCAGAGCTGGGGGGGGGGCATGGGATTCGAGTTTGGGCTATTTTCTTTAGTTTATTGTCTTAATGGATGCTGGAATAATTTGTTCCTCTTTCTACACTACATGCTGCAGGCCCTACTGTTAGTCCATATGATCATCTTGCCTGCTCCATAATGCGCTGAGTCTATCTGTCATTCTCATATTAATATGTGCCTGCTTTTCTGATAAGTATGGCAATGTAATGTACCAAGCATCCTGTATCATATCGGGACTCGCTAATATTCTACATGCTGTATTTGTATATCAATGGATATGTATCCTACCCTGGTAAGACGCCTACTTAACCTTGCTTAAAACTTAAAAACAGAGAGCGCGCAGTGCGGCGGTACAAGATGGCCACCACTTGAGGAGCTCTGCTCGGTTGAGCCTCGGTCACGGAAGAAGGGAACCTTTTCCGGCGGCGCTGCTTCACGGAAACTACGGAATACATCGGCGGAAACAGCCAGGCATATCATGGCAAGTTTTCAGACTGAAACGCGGTCTTTTTGTCACTTTGCTCGCTGAACTCACTCTCTTCAGACAGCAGCCGCCATTTTCTTTACTCCCTTATGCAACGTTTCTTTTTCTTCTTGCTACAATGACATTTTCCGGGCATTTATAACTGCAGTTTATCTCTGGCAGTGAGGAGGCTTGTTTCTTTGGCACATGCTATGCTGTAACAGTGTTTTTTTGTAAAAATACCTCTGTTTTTTGCTGTATAATTTCCCTCAGTACCTCGTCTACAATTAACTACAACAAAAAAACAAATAAACATGGTGAAGAGAGGTGTGATTCCGCTCCTCACATAACATACACAGTTTGCACAGGCTACACTGTCCAATATTTTGTTATTTGGTCCTCTTATTGCAGCTGTTTTCTCACTGACATCTTGCTGTACTTTTAGTGCGCTCCTCCAGTGTTCCAACGCCTTTTATCGCTGCATTGTGCTGACTAATTGACATTTTCTTGTCAAACGGAGTGCTGGTTTCTTTCAAACTCTTTTTTTAACACCTCCTCTTCATTAATATCAATATTGTTTCTCCTTCTGCCTCCAATTTTGCTCTTGTCTGCAATTCTTCTGTGGTAACATCTTCAATATGGGTTCCACACATTCAAACAAATCTCATGGGACTTCTTCAGGAGGTCGTAAAGAGCCAATTCCGTCTTCTAGTAAACGTACCAAAAAGCATCCACCTTCCCCATCGAAATCACCGCTTCCTCACACTCGAGGATATTATGGAGGAATTGCGCCTCATTCGTCCTTTCATTATAGACACTGCCGCTACTCTTCAAAGGTTGGACGACAAACGGTCTACCCTCGATACGAGATTTAATGATGTAGAACAAAAGATTAGTGATGCTCAGGATGTTGTTGCCAGAGTTGATAGCCTCATCAAAGAGGTCAGCCAGCTTAAAAAGACCACGGAGGATTTGGAAAATCGTAACAGGCGCAACAACCTTCGCATATATGGTATTCCGGAAGTTTCTGAAGGGTCAGACATGATTCAATTTTTTAAAACCCAAGTCCTTCAAGTTGTTGGCCTCCCAAAATCCACGGAGTTCAACATACAAAGAGCTCATCACCTGGGGCCAAAGACTACATCTTCTACATCTAAACCTAGAGGTATAATTGCTTACTTTCTCCTATATTCAGACCTTATAACGATTCTCAATGCTGCTAAACAGCACAAGAAGATGTTTTGGTCTGGCCATAAAGTTTTCTTCACTCAAGATGTTTCTAAACCAACTGCTACTCGTCGGAAGGAATTCCTAGACCTCAGACCTGCGTTGAGATCCATGAATGCACGTTACGGCTTAATCCATCCATGTTTTTTCAAAGTAACCTATAAAGACAGAACTTTTAGTTTTGAAGATCCTGCTGACCTACGGAAGTTCATTCATACTCACAAGGGAAAACTAATGGAACTGAGCAAACCCTAATTGTTCTGTTAATGATTCACTTTGGTATCTTGTTTAATTTTATATTAGTATGTAGTGCGTAAGCTATAATGGTTCCTTTGTTCATCCTCTCCCTTGTTTCGCAGGTCTCCCCTTTGCAGTGTTGTTGAAGAAATTTTCCATCCGTGTTTTCCTGACGTCTGTAATGTGCAATCCATTCCGCTTCTGTTTCCCCTAAGTGTTTGGCAAGTTTCCTTCATTTGTCTCTTATGTTACCTTCAGTCTTCGGCCTCCCCTTTCAATTTGTTTTTATTATTGTACGGTGACGTGTCTTTTTTTGATGTCTCTTATTCGTGCGGTTGTCTTGTTCTTCGCCGCCCCCCTCCCACACTAATGTTTTTTGGTCAGTTGTCCTTTATGGCTAAAGCCATATGGCTTTCTGTCATCCTCTTTTTGATGTCTTCTTCTGGGGGATTATGCCCCCTTTATTCTTCTTCTCTATTCTATTTTCTTTCTTCTCCTTTTTCTCCCTCTTTCCTTCTCTTCTTTTCCCGACTCCCTTTTTTTTTATCCCTTTTTCCTGCCTCTTTCTGGCAACATTTTTACTATTTACCCCATTTTGCATTTTCCTCTTCTTTATCTCAGCCTATGGTTCTCTACTGTTCTCCAAACCTGCTCCAGTTTCTATTTCTGTGGTGGTCATATGGTTCAAATTCTTCTCTTTTTGCTCCTCCTTGCTATCTACACCTTTCCAACCTCTTTTTACCATTTTTTTCTCTTCTCCTACCCTTCGTTGATTTCTCTATATTCTTCCGCTTAAGCAACGTGTTTTTTTCTCATTTAGCGAGATTGAATTGTCAAGTTGCATTGTTGCAAGAAACACACCTCAACTTACAAGATTTGTCTTCACTGCGTAAACAATGGGTAGGAGAAGCCTTTTGTTCCCCGGCAGTGAACAACAAAAATGGTGTTTTTATTTTGTTTCATAAATCATTGACTGTTCAGTTACAAAATGAGTTTCATGATACTAATGGTAGATGGTTGTTTTTAGATATTACTGTTAATAATACAAAACTTTCCTTTTGTAATGTCTATGGCCCTAATGGGGTAGATTTAACCTTTTGGAATGATCTTTCCACACTCCTTTCTTCCCATGCGACTGATGATTTAATTGTGGGTGGTGACTGTAACCAACTCATGGATCCCTTTTTAGATCGAAAATCACAAACCAGATATGTTCCCAATAAGATGCAAAACTCCTTTTGTAAAACCCTCTCTTCCAGAGGCCTCATAGATTCCTGGAGAACATCTCACCCTGACACACTAGAATTCTCTTTCTTCTCTCCAGGACATGCATCACACTCCCATATAGACTACATTTTTCTCACTCAACACGCTTTCCAATTTATGACTAACTCAGAAATAGGCTCTATTCTTATTTCAGACCACGCCCCCATAATATTGGACATGGATTACCCCTCACCTACTCCCACCTCTCGGCGCTGGCACTTTAATAACTCTCTTCTCCTAGATTCCCAGCTTTCTGAACACTTTACGCTTTTCATGGAGGAATTCTTCCAAAATAATCTTCACTCTCCTTCTCAAATTCACTTTATTTGGGATGCTTTCAAGGCTGCCGCTAGAGGATTTATTATTGACTTTGTATCCCGAAAGAGGAAAATAGCCCTTTCACAGTCATCTCATATTCTTAAACAAATTAAAGAACTTGAACATCTTTATTTCACCACGAACTCCTCAGACACACTCTCTTCTCTCATTAAAGCGAAAATGCAATATAACAAACACTCTTGGGACTCTGCATGTAACAATCTTCTCAAATTTAATGCTAAAATGTATGGAGGGCGTAACAAAGCAGGCAAATCCCTTGCTAACTATCTCAAAATTATAAAGCAAAAATCCAAAATCATAGCTATTACTAATATCAATGGAGACCGGTATAGGATGATAAAATCCTTGACTGCTTTGTCCAATATTACTCTTCCCTTTACACTCCAGAATCTGTTCCTTCTTCCGCACAAATTGACTCTTTCTTTCAATCTAATCCCAAATCCCCTGATAATTTTACGGATCTTTCTTCCCTAGACATCCCTATCTCTGAAAAGGAAATACTCAACGCCATTACTCTTCTACCCAAGGACAAAACACCCGGTCTGGATGGCTTCACTGTTCGATTTTATCTCCACTTTAAGAACATTCTAATACCACACCTACTTTCATTGAGCAACCATTTTCTTGTCAAAGGAGAATCTAAAGGTTCCTTTTCGCAGGCAATGTTATGTTTAATCCCTAAAAAAGATAAGGACCCCTCCCTTTGCAAAAATTATCGACCCATTTCTTTAATCAATACTGATTGTAAAATGTATGCAAAGATTTTTGCCATTCGCATCAACAAAGTAATTCCCGACCTTACTAATATCTATCAGTCTGGGTTTGTTAAAGGTAGATCCATTACAGATAAATCGAGAACCTTCCTCAACATCATCCACCTTGCTTCAAAGATGGATTCCCCAGTCGCAGCTATTACATTAGATGCTGAAAAAGTGTTCGATAGGGTCAGCTGGGACTTTATATTTGGAGCGCTGAGGTGGCATGGTTTTAGCCCTCCCATAATTCAATATATTCAACTGTTATATTCTGCCCCCTCTACTGATATCTGGGTCAATGGCTCTCAATCTAATTATTTTTCTCTCCATAGAGGCACCAGACAAGGTTGTCCCCTTTCCCCTCTTCTTTTCATTCTCGCTTTAGAACCCTTCTTAAAAACAATTCGGCGTTAGCCTTCCTATACCGGCCTCACATTTCAGAACATTGATATTAAGTTTACTGCTTATGCAGATGACATCTTACTTTATATTTCTAATCCGACCACTTCTTTACCTTCATTCTTCTCTCTACTACAAGAATACTCCCTAGTCTCTGGATACAAATTGAATATAGATAAATCTGAAGTTCTACCTCTTAACAAATTTTGCCTTCCCCATATGTTCCATGGTTGTGGCTTTGAATGGAATCCTGGATATGTTAAATGCTTAGGCATTCTTTATACTAACACTATTAGAGAAACTATCAAACTCAACCATAAAGATATACTTAAAAAGCTCTCTTCACTTATAGACAGTTGGATCCCCGTTTTCTTATCCTGGTGGGGGAGGTTAGCAACTATCAAAATGATGTTTCTTCCTATAGTTAATTTTTATCTCTCAATGCTCCCTATTTCTCTCCCACTCTATTTCTTTAAAACCAAAACCCGCATCCTAACAAAATTCCTATGGAACAATCGCAAAGCTAGGATCTCTTTATCTCGTCTCCAGCAATCCAAAGAATTAGGAGGAGTCAACTTTCCCAACCTTACTCGGTTTCACTCAGCCTTCACTTTAAAACAAATTTGGCCTTTTTTAACAGATTCGCTTTGCCCTCCCTTAACAGCCTGGAGTTCACTAGAACTTGCGCAACTCTCACCTTTTTCATTTCTTACAGCTACTCGCTTATCTCAACCTCCGAAGCGATTTCTCACTCCCATATTTAAACATTCCAAAGCACTTTCTCTTTCAATGTTTCGCTCCTCTCTCTCACAGGCAGATTTTCACTCACTAACTCCTATTTGGTACAATACATTTTTAAAGATTAATAACAGAGCGCTTTTTGGGAAAGAATGGATTGACAAAGGCATCATCACTTACGAAAATTTACTTAAAGATAACTCCTTGAGGGATTCCTCAGACATTCGTGACTCTTTTCATCTTTCCAACACATACTCTTCCCAGTATCCCTTGCTCAAAAATGCCCTAGCCTCTATTATCTCTCACAATAGTTACCTGACCACTACCGTCCCAACCCTTTCCCCTCCACCAGACTTTTCTACTCCTCTCAAGGCTGCTGCCATTTATAAATTACTTTCCCGTCCCACTGCTGATAGGTTTAAGTCTAAACTTGAACTCTCATGGGAAAGGCATCTAGCTCAGGAATTTTCCCTTCAGGTTTGGGACTCTGTATGGCCTAAAATACATGCCGTTTCCCGCTCTGCCAGCACCACACAGACTTTATACATAACAGGCTTTTTTTTACTCCTTCTGATTTATATAAATTCAAGTTACTAGACTCCAAAAAATGTTGGTCTTTTTTCTTCATATGTTTTTTCACTGCCCGTAGGTTAAATCCCTTTGGTGTCACATTTGGTCAAAATTAAACAATATTTTAGCTACAGACCATCCTTTTGAGTTAGTTCATATTTTTCTGGGTGGTTCCTCACCTATATGGGATGTCCAATGTAATGTACGTAAATTTATAGATCTATATATAGCCATTTCCTTGCAGATAATCACAACCAACTGGAAAGATACTTCGAAGATTTCATATAGTGCCTGGTGGAACCTGTTATGTCATCACCATAGGCTTGATCGTGCCTTTGCTACCACTGTACCTCTATTGATCAAAAAAGACTTGTTATGGTTGCCCTTGACTAACTTCCTTTCCAGACATGTTCCTTGAATTTTACTTGTTATCCTTCTCCTTTCTCAATTTTGTTTATTACTTAGTTTTTCGCATTTATTCGCCTATGTTAATTTATGACCTTAAATTTGTATTTTAGGTTGCCTTTCTCCTTCTCCTCCCCTCCCCCCTCTCTTCTTCTCTTTCCCCCCCCCCCCCTCCCCCCCCCCACAAAACAAAATACCTTTAAAAGCTTTTTTCCTAAGTACAGTTTCTATATCCCCTTCGGGATTTCATTGTATATTGTTAAATTTTAATATCCTGTTACCTTATTTCACTGCATTATATTTTTTTTGTAATGATGTTTTACTTGGCTTATCTTATTCAATAAAACTTAAAAACAGATGCAAGCAAGAAATGGGGCATTATGTGAAGGTATGCAAGAGGAGAATAAAATCTGGTGAGTGCGCAAGGCAGTACGAAAAATCTGAAGGTGACTCAACTTGTAATAATGTAAACAAGACAGAATACTTTTCTGATTGCAAGACAAAACTGATTTTGAATGTTACAGATGGATGTTTGCTTGTACAAAACAAGCCTGATAGTTGGATGAAGATTGGGGAAGTCGGTATAAAACGTTTTGCAGATTCAGACTCACCTTATACTATTATAAAGAGACATGGAGGAAACACTTTGTGAATAAAGTGGGTACGAAACTATTTCATCCTCACATTGAGCCAGAATATTATGCAGGATAAAAATTTAAATGACAGGTTTCCATTGGTTCAAGTTTAAACAGTGGCGGCTCCTCTATAGGGGCGTTTGGGCGCCGCCCCCCTGCTTTCTCGCAGTGCAAGAAGGCACAAACATAAATGGTAATAACTACCATTTATGTTTCTGCCTTCTCGCACTGCGAGAAAGCAGAAGTGTCTGGTTGGGGGTGGGCGTTCCTGCTCGAGGGTAGGGGGGGAGTGGCTTGCCCACTATTTTACCAGAATTGGGCAAGAACACATATTTCACTGGTGCAAGCTTGGGTAAATTCCCACTGACATTAGGGCAGGCCAACTAATGCAAACATTGCTTTTGTATCAGTCAACTTGCCAGGCAGGATAATCCCAGTATTAAGTTGCCCCAGCACCAGCGCAGTTTACATAATCTGGAAATATCAGCGTAAAATCTCAATGACACGAGGGAAATTGATCTAATCTGGAAAGGCTGATGCACGATTGCACTGCTGACACTGGACTATTTGGTTTAATATTTAGCTGAAGCAACTACACTCTGCCTCTTGTAAGTCCAGGTATGAAAATAATGCATTAATAAATGTGGCACTGTCATACAGTATCTGGTATTCTACTGTCAAATCTGCTTATACCGCATGGTATACTCCATACGCCTTCAGTGTGAGGTGAGTTGGTTTTGCTTCCCTCCTGTTCTTAGATTGTGACTTAACGAGCATTGCACATTTATTAACTGTTGAATATATAATGTAATAAGATAAGGGGCTGTTTTAATGTGTTTAATATTTCAAGGCTATACATAGCCACTGCTTTATAAGCTTTGTTTTATCACTAAATTAATTTGTTTTAAAATGCACCAGTTGTCAATCTTTTTTCATTTTTTTCTCGGAAATGTTCATCCATTAAGCTTGCTAAGGTTGCTTGTTAAGTTGCTACATGAAACTCATACCCAACTTTTACGCCTCACCACTTTTGAATGTCATCAGCCGCCACTGAGTTTAAATTCAAGAATCGTAGCTCTTATGAAAAACTGTATGTTTCTAAGAAGGGTCCGTCCCTTCTTGGTTGGAAGGATCAAAAGGAATTACACATTATCCTCAAGCCTAATGGTAAAGAACAAGTTTTGGTTATGGATGAAGGTGTGAGAGTGGATGATGGATTGTTAAAAAAAAAATCCTCCTATATTTGAAAAGAAAATGGCAAACGACGTGGATTTGAGCATCAAATCAGACTCCGGTAAGGTGCTGTTCCAAAAATACATAAAGTTAGAAACGTTCCCATATCATTAAGGGAGGATGTGGCGAGAAAACTAGATAAACTGGTGGCTGCTGGAATGATAGAACCAATAGAGGCATCTGCATGGGTTTCACCTCTGGTAGTGACATATTCCACCGCGCACCTTGGAGGAACCCCTCACAGAGCAGGGAACCTGTGGAAAGGAGCCACACCTCGAAGAGGACAAGGACAGAGCCCAAGCTCTGAAACGCTTTGAATGGACTGTTGATGGTACAGCAGATCCTTAAACACATGTGATGCGTCTGTGGACTTCATCAGATGATAGTGCCACAAGAACAGCCAATAATCTGACTGGATCGCCTTTTTGTTAATTTATTCTACATATTCTAAATATAGCAGAATGCCATATACATTTTGGTCCAGAGGAATGCCAAGAACTTTTTTGAGTCCCATATGGCAGAAACATGTTGGCCACATAATAGGGTAATATCCATAATCCCTATTTCACTTAGCTCATTTTTAATCCTATCCACTGGGGGCAGCGGAATAAAGATTTTTTCGCCCACGAGGAGACGGTTTTATTCCTTATTTACATTTGCACTCTGCCCTTCTCTCCCCACATAGGAGGTAGTATTTATTGTGATTAGAATACCCTTGCTACTCTTCTGCGTGAGGGTCGTAGCCCTCATTGGGTGACTTGCGGTCCCAATGTGAGGAGGGGACCCAATGATGAAGCATGTCACCCTTGGGTGAGTGAGGGCTCTCGTCCTAACAGTAGTGCTCTCCCAGTTCCTTTTCTCCCCACCCACACACATAGTGTGTGTTTATTTATTATTAGTGACATAGAGCAGCAGTAAACTAAGGTTGCATGTTGACTTGCGCAATGTGAACAACAATATCATGGTTGATCAAGTTCCATTGCCAAAGATAAGCGAAATGCTGTTGCTGTTGAATGGAGCCAAATGATTTTCGAAGATTGATTTATCTGCAGCATATCACCAGATACCATTGTCAGGTGATAGTATAGAGTATACTGCATTTGTCACGCCGCAAGGATGTTATCAATTCAGCAGACTGCCATTATGTTTGGCTTTGTCAGCTGCTGTTTTTCAACGGTTAATGCATCACTTATTGGGGAAGATCAAGGGTGCAAAATCTTTTCCAGATGAAATACTCGATTTTGGGAAAAATAGCTTAGAGCATGACAAAACTTTGGAAGAGGTATTGAACATATTGGGGGAACGTGACTTAATCATCGAGTATTCTAAATGTACATTTGCTGAGAGTAGTATTAAGGGCACGTGATCAATTGTGATGGAATTAAACTTAAGCCCTCTCTAACTGATGCCATTCAGAAGGTACCGCTCCTAGTTGCAAGGATGAGGTCAGATCATTTATAGGTTCGGCAGAATGCTGCTCGAAGTATATTCCAAACTTCACAGCAGGAACTTATAACATTAGGCAACTGCTGAAAAAATAAGAACAAATTTGAGTGGTCACCTGATTGTGAATTGGACTTTTGTAATGCGAAACAGTGCATTCCTTCATTCATAATAAATCATCCTTTGGATAATGAATTTATAATGGATTGATGAAAACAAAATTGACAGAAATGTTGTCGGAGATACCTTACGTGAGCATAATAATGCAGATGTAGTAGGAGCACCTATCATTACAGATAAGGAAGTTAGTAACAAACATTCCTCTTCTCGAGTAAGTGACCCTTAGTGGGCAGAGACAATGAATCTTCTCAGGAGTGTAACCCTTCTAAGGGACGTTTAGGGGCCAATGACTCTAAAAGAGAGTTCAAAACCACTGGTGTGGTTGAAGTTTTCTATCTCGGATAGTTTTCCATTATGATGACGTGTATTAATTTGTATATTTTGTAGAGTGTCAAATGCATTAATATTATATTTAAGGTAACTGATTGGGATATATAAATGTTATGTTATGTTATATGTATTTATAACGCGCACAGATACCAAATATTGGTGAGAATCCTCATATGCATGTTGGATTTTTCCTGGTTCTTTTCACTTTTGTTCCTATTTATTTTAAAAAAGAAAAAAGGAAGGGGGTGTTATGTC
The DNA here is from genome assembly GCF_964204655.1 of Triturus cristatus. NCBI lineage: Eukaryota > Metazoa > Chordata > Amphibia > Caudata > Salamandridae > Triturus > Triturus cristatus. Next base: position 95,606,538 of record NC_140587.1, on the reverse strand, counting down.
ATGTATATCCTGTAATGGGATACTGTGGTAGGGTGGAATGTGGAATGAGTGATGATGGATGGTAGAATGGTATGACAAGTGGATGGAATCTCGGGGGAATGGTGTAGGAGACACACACAGTACTTGGTGGATGTTGTACCTGTCTTCTCCTTATTTGGATAATTCTTCGTAGCAACTGAACCAGCATGGCGGATTTATTCATAACACAGTTGCGTTTGCACATTGCGAGCCGTTACCCCCATATTATTAGATGGACCGCTCTGCCTATTGGTGGGGCGGTGGAGAGAGATCTGGTACACAGTGGTGGTTATTTTGGGAAGCATCGGCTGAGAGAGGTCTACCCTCCTCGTGGAGTGGACCAGACACAGTTCCCATTGAGATTGCGGGTATGTTTTGGTCGACCCACGGCCTGTCACTGGAGACAGACTAAGTGTCTGTTGTGCTTGACTGGGTAACAGGTTGCTCGTGCTCCTCACCCACTTGAGGGTTCCGGCTGGAAACCCTGGCCTATACACCCTAGTCTATCGAACTCAGAGGATTGCTGCTTACCCGGACACTGCTACAAAACCACAGTCATGGGTAGACCTCGTACTTCAGGGGTGACACAGGCATCCGCCTCCACGAGCCGCACAAATAAGCCTGCAGCTGCCACACTGGGAGCATCGCTAATGGCAACAAAGGCTGCGGATACGTTGGATGCCACTCTGATGGCCATAGAGTGCTATCGCACTTCCAGCATGAGGGTACCCAAGCACACGCAGAAATAAAGTTAACAAAGATAATAATACAAATAAGCATGTAGCACAATAAGTAAATCTTCGTCTCTTTCTTGTGAATTTCTTCAGTTTAATATTCTCATTTTCATAATGAGTTCACAGTCTTCACAGTGGTTCCCAAGACAGGGTGTCCACGACTGAAAATGTAAATCCCTTTGGTTATTGTAATGTAATGTAATTAGATTTTATATTGGGCGTTATTACCCAGAGGTGTCATGGCGCTCGCATTAAACCCAGATGAACGACCAAAAGCTAGGACAGACTAGATAAAATTAGTAATGGGTCTCTAAAAAAAGCCACGTTTTGAGCTATTTCCTAAATTGCAACAGATTGGATTGGGAGCGCAGGTTCAGAGACAGAGCGTTCCAGAGTCTGCTGGCACAAAAGGAGACGCTCCCGCCACCCCATCCTGCTTTATTCATTCTGGGAACAGTCGCCATTCTGGCTGAGCTTCATCTAAGAACTCGGCCCGTTGAGTGCCAGGGAAAGAAATCCTGAAAGTATTTTCTGAGTTATAAGTAATATGAGAGATGTTTAGGTTTAAATTATTGGATTTTAATTTTAGTTTCAATTACTGAAATGCACAATAATAGACAACAAACAGTTTGGAACTATAGGAGGCATCACAAGCTTTATTGGTGGAGGAAATCTGCAGAACCACAACTTACACCACTACACACACTTCAAGGCGCTGCACCATTGTGCACCAAGCCCTGTCACAAGTAACATCCTGCATCTGTCGTTGACCTGATGGGGCTGCCTGGGGAATGTTGGGTGGACTCATCCGACAACCACTGGACCTAACCAGGTTCGAGGCACCTGTCGGACAGTGTTGCTGATCTAACCCGGTACGAGGCACCTGTCGGACGGTGTTGCTGACCTAACCAGGTACGAGGCACCTGTTGGACAGTGTTACTGATCTAACCAGGTACGAGGCACCTGTTGGACAGTGTTACTGATCTAACCAGGTACGAGGCACCTGTCGGACAGTGTTGCTGACCTAACCAGGTACGAGGCACCTGTTGGACAGTGTTGCTGATCTAACCAGGTACGAGGCACCTGTTGGACAGTGTTGCTGATCTAATCAGGTACGAGGCACCTGTTGGACAGTGTTGCTGATCTAACCAGGTACGAGGCACCTGTTGGACAGTGTTGCTGATCTAACCAGGTACGAGGCACCTGTTGGACAGTGTTGCTGATCTAACCAGGTACGAGGCACCTGTCGGACAGTGTTGCTGATCTAACCAGGTACGAGGCACCTGTCGGACAGTGTTACTGATCTAACCAGGTACGAGGCACCTGTCGGACAGTGTTGCAGATCAGCGCGTCAGGATCTTTCAGTGGGTAGAAAGAAGCCAAGAGACAGCCAGTTGCACTGAATGAGATGTGGAGGTGCACTAGGTCAGGGCAGGTCGGTGTAGACAGGCGGACGAAGGGACCGGCAGCATCCGTACCACAATCAATCATTGCCTGTGATACTGAGGGCTTTGCCGATACTGGATTTGGCCCCTACCACTTTGGTTTCCCGCATCTCTTCTTTACTTGTTTTGTGAGACTCCTCTCATGCTACAACTTCTCCCACTTTGGTTTCATCATCTCCTCCCTTTCTCATTCTCATATGGATTTTCCAGCTTTTACCAGACTGGTATTGCGATATCTCCACATTTTTCTCTTACTGATCTAACTTCCAAGTTTCCTTTCATCTCACTCTAGCCTCTGTTTCTTCCCTCAGTTCTTCTCCCTTTTTTCCGTGTATTTCACATATCCCTCACCACTCTGCCATCACTCCTTGCCATCTCATCTCTCCATTACTCCTGTTATGCCTCTGCCACCCCCTGTCAAATCATTATCCAAATTACTTGACATTGGTATCCTTCGGCCAGGCGAAGGAGTGGTTCCGAGTGCCAGACGGGCATTTCATACTTTATGCGAAAATATCACGCCCAGTTTGCGAAATATGGACCCCGTTTCTGGATGAACCGGAGGAGTCACGGACTGTGGCGTTGCTGCTGGACCCGGATTCCACAAGCGGCCTAATCTCCCGCATATATAGAGCTTTGAAAGAGGATCGGACAGACGAGGTGTCCAAAATACAGGACAGAGGCATGGCAGACCCGCTGTGCCCACTCACCGAGTGCGGGTGTGAGAGGAGGTCCGCACAGGGCCGTGAGGTGGCTAGCAACGCAAGGTTTAAGCTCACTCAATGTTACTTCCTGCATCGCACGTACGTAACACCCCAGAGATTGCCGTGCTTCAATCCAGCGTTACAACAAACAAATGATGGATGGAATGCTGACAATGCAGACATTCTCCCCCAGTCAAGAGATCTGGGTTAAATCCATCGTTCTTTTGCCCACTACACCACCCCAGTTCAGACATGGCCATAGGCAAATCAGTCTTGACCCTGTGCCTCATGGGAACAGTCCAGCCCGAACTGCCAAGCCATGTCTTTGTTGTAGTGCTTCAATCCAGGGCATCCCTGGGCGTGCCCACGGTGCGTCACGGCCCCAGCAGCATTCATACACATGAGCTGGACCTGCGCCTTTCCACAGTTATACTGAGGAGCGACCCATATGCTAAGAACAAGCACAGGTGTACGAATCGAGGCATCCCTTAAGCAGCGTTTATTCGGTGTGCTCCCGGCCCTAAAAAGCGAACCCTCTGATGTACATTTGCTCCTCTGGGCCTTGTCCTGGCTAAGCGTCGTATTGCCATACATTGGACTCATGCCATATCCCACGGCTGGGGCTCTTTTCTATGTATGTATTTTCATATCCTTGTGTGTCTTTTTTTCTACCGTCTCCACATCTTGCATTTACTTTTTCCTCTTCTTTCTTTTGCTCTTGCTATTACTTTTTTTTATGTTTCCATCTCTTTTTATCTTCCTTTGGCTCATTTTCACTTATTACATTATCTCTATTTTTTGCCTTTCCCGTCACCATGTAGAGTTCTTTCCCCTCTTATGCCCGAAGCCCCGTTGCCCGCTTCTCCGCTCTCTTCCTCGGGTTATTTATGGACTTTATTGCTGAGATCAAAGTTGAGTCGATGGGGGGTGTTCATAGATTTCATGTCCACTTGTGCAATGGGATGCAATAGCAAATGCAGCAATATCGTAAATCTCTCAGGGAACGAGAACAAATAAAATCCGTATTTGTAAAGCGCAAACTACTCACCCTTATGGGTCTCAAGGCGCTGGGGGCCATCGTGGAAATTAAGTGAGTTATTGCCCAGAGTCACATGGTGCTGAGCTGAGCTGCCGCCGGAGCCAGGGATCGAACTGTGAACCCTGTGCTCCGAAGTCAGCTGCCTTGGCCGCTGCACCACACCTCTCGGGAGCGAGAACCATTGCGACAGTGGAAGTACAGCAAGCAACTCTCTCACACAAGCCAAAGGTGCTGCACAAGCATTACTAGCTTCACACACCAGAGGTTCACTATGGGCATGAGTGCAAGGTTCCTTCACACGAAGGGGAGATTTTATGCCCTTTTTGTATCACAAAAGTGACGCAAATCAGCGCAAAAACTTTTTTTCATGATTTACTTTCCAGTGCTAAACTTGTTTAGCGCTGGAAATAACAGAGAAAGTAATGCGCAGCGCATAGTGCTCCTTTGCATTACTTCGCACCAAGGGGCGTTCCACGGATGGAGCATGGGCGTTCCCATGCAACCACCCAATGTTTCTGACACGAAACCCAATTTACTAAACAAAGTAAATAGGGTTTGGCATGCGGAAGCTGCGCCCTTTTAAAGTAGGCGCAAGGAAGAGAAATGTGTTAATTCCAGTACAAAACCCATGCTATCAGGGCCGGCTTTAGCACTGGCGGCGCCCAGTGCGACAATGTTTATTGGTGCTCCCCCCAAATGACCACCTCCGCCACGGATTCCCTCCCTACCACCCTTTAACAGTCCCCATAACCACTCTCTCTCAGATGCATTTAATACATTTTATTGCATCACTCATAAAAGTGAAGGGTGTGAGAGCACTGTACATAACGCACACATTACACAAAGACTATCAATCATAGGTGTGTAAAACAGTGTATGGGACATGTTATATAAGACAAAGGACAAGAAGGGGTGGATTCACATGTCATCCATACAGGTAGGCAGTATAGTCGAAGAGTACTTGGTCTGGAGAAGCACAAACTCTGAATTTAAAATGTAACACAATGGATTGGGGTTCTCTTCAATAACAAGAACTGATTTGTACCCAAGTGAACCCTTTTTGCAAGATTAGAATAATGAAAGTCTGGAGAAAAAATCCATACTCACTAATCTATACCTTGAAGTCTGCAGGCAGTTCTTTGATGACAGTTAATAGCTCACTGTAAACTGCAACAAACAAAAGGAAGTCTCTGACAAAAGCAGTACCCACTGACCTGTTTACATTACATTCACTTTGTTATATGCATGGTACATGTTCTGTGCAGCAGGCATATTAACCCTCCGCGCTACCTTACCATGAATCAAAACTTCCAGGAGTCAAAACGTCTATTAGACAAAACTCCGATCTCACCTGGAAGTACATTAATCACCGGAGTTTTCTTGACATTTTCATTGCTGCCTGAACATTGCTAGAGGCCAGGAACGCGGCAGCAGGTGCTTTTAAGCAAACAGGCGCCCCCGTGCGAAGTCAGCACCCGGTGCGGTGGCACTGGTCGCACCGCCCTAGAGCCGGCCCTGCATGCTAGACTCACGGAGACACCTATGCACCCTGGCGCAAAGTGTCTGCGTGGTGCACGGCAGCTGATTTCTGCACTGGCGCGAGGGATGTGGGGAGGAGAATGCATTATTTTAGTAAATTACGGGCTCTCCTCCTGGCTCCTTCCCACGCAGTGCAGCGTTTGTGGCTGCTGCTGTGGGCTACGTGAACAAATGTCAATCTCCCCCAAAGAGTAGTTAGAGTGTTACATTGCAGGCAGCCTCAGTGCACTCATACCCCAAACAGTATAGGTCCAGCATGGGCACAAGCAGTGCATCTTTTCTTCATGCAGAGCAGTAACAGCGAACAGTAGCCCTGCAAGCTTCCATGCCATAAAACAGAGACAGCGTGGGAGCAGCAGTGCCTGCACACCAGACATCAGCAGGGCAAGCTTCCCTCACAACCGTAAAAAACAATGTTGCGCAGCACATGTACAGCACTAGGGGCAGCTGGGCATGGCTTTGTACACAAAATAGATACAGGAATGGAAGGTTGCCTAGCAACACAGGTACCCCAGGGACAGGAAGGTGCAAGCCTCTCTCACTCCAAGCACAGAAACCTTGGGCAGCAGCTAGGGTTGTCACCTGGCTGGTTCTATCACAGGCATGACCAGTATTTTAATGTTGCTGCCAGTACAGAAAGGAGGAAAACTAGTTAACACTTTACGTTTTAACCAGTAAATATAAGATGAAAGCACATTAACTGCTGCAAAATGGTCCCTCTTTCTTGGGGAAATAATGGACAATCATCAAATTTTCAGATGTGCAAGGTCAATCGGAAACAAATCTAGCTCAGGTGAACAAAGGAAAATTATAATTCGGGCACACTGTCGCGCATTGTGAACAGAGCGGAATCGCGTTCGGAGGCAGGCCAAGAGATTTCCAGATAAGATAGAGTTTCGAAGAATTCTCAATAGTATTAACAAACAATACAGAAATGCAATGTGGAAAGAAAAAAGAGAAGTTAAACAAAATTTCTGGGCTAAGGTCCTATTTCTCTCCAAGAAGAAAAACTCAAGAGAGTTCTGGCAGTTTGTTTACATCGTGCACTAGTCCGAGTAACAAGCTTCAATCTGATGGAAGCGATTTGAGTAAAGTTCTTGATGGAACACTTTAAACCCTCCAGCAACGTAACCATATTGCATCCAACCTCAGAGTTATCCAACAAGAAATGAGCAATGCTCACAGGAGCAGGCCCCCTATCAGTTCTCAGAACACCAAACAAAGAGGAAGGAAGGATGGGGCTCTCAGTCCGAATGGACTTCCGCAAGCTCTTTTTAAATGAAATACAGTGTGTTGGGCAAGTATATTAAGACCTGTGTACAAAAGCGCACTCCAGCAACAGATGATACCCAACTCATGGAGGGGATCAATAATCAACCCAATTTTTAAGGATAGAAATAGGCAACAACCTGAACATTGTCTCCTAATTACCCTCCAAGACATTGAGGCTAAATATTTTATTCTTAGTGAGCTGCTGGAATGGGCAAAGAAAAATAGTATAGCCCCAAACCAAACAGGATTCTCTCAAGGAACTGGCACAAAAACCAACTTACTGGCGGGATCATTGCTAATTGATAAACCTAAACACAAGAAACAGCTCTATATGTGTGTTATGTTGATTATAAATCTGCTTTTGATTGTGTAAGTCGTATCCTTTTGTGGCAAAAGCTATCTTGCTGGGGCATCCCAGAACCACTCTTAAAGGCAATCTAATTGTTATATATACGAACACTTGGGCGAGGGTGCGAATTGGTGATGGATCCAGGTTATCAAGGAAAATAATGACAAATCAGGGCCTAAAGCAGGGTTGTGTTCTTGCACCATATTTATTTAACTTGTTTTTAGCAGACCTTTCGATTAAACTGGATGGAGTAAATTCTCACGCACCAAAATTAGGATCTATGGTCACATCGAACTTATTATATGCAGACTACTTATATTGATCAGCCAAACAAAAATCGGTCTGAAACGTCCCATAGACCAGCTCTATATATATCGGTAACGAATGGCATGACAGTTAACTTAAAGAAAACAAAGATCGTGGAAGTAAGTGGCAGAACAAACAAAAGGCATAAATGGTATCTGGTTGGTGACCTACTTGAGCAGACAACAGCGTACAGATACCTGGGGGTTCTGTTTGACGAGGGGGCTGCTTTCAAACAGCGCAGGAAGGACTTGAAGAGAAAAGCTGTTACCTTGACCCAGGCATTATAAAGAACTTTAGAGGGTCCAAGTTATGCACCGCTATTGAAAGTAATTGAAGCAAGACTTCTACTGACCGTTACATATGATAGTGAGAGACGCAGCACTTTTAAATCTAATTTCTTCGAAAGTATTTAGATCACTGTTTTACCTTTCACGAAAGCATCGCCGGCCCAGATAAGACTGGACTTTGGGCTCAAAAACCTATTAATAGCCAGATTTGGAGCCTAAAACCAAATAAGGTCAGTCTTCGGAAGTCAATTATGCTTTCTGGCAGAAGATTCAGAGGAATGAATAAGCACTAGCCCGCCTTTATTTGAATTCAGCAATCAAAGAACTAGAAATCCAAACAATACAGGTAAATTCCCCTTCTTCAGCTGCGTTTAAAAAAAATTGTTAATGCTACAGCAAATAAACCATCACTACTTAAAGACAAAGAGAAGCTGGCCAGTAGATCGCATGCCTGGACCGTGATCAATGAATCTAAAATACTGAAGTATCAAACATATCTTGATGCGAGATGGTCAACAAACTTGAAAATTGATTTTATGCATCTCCATTTCTGCAGTATCCCTGGAGAAATAAAAGGAACAGAATGGAATAAGGAATTAACTAAAGTGCCTTGTAGGTTGTGAAATAAAGGGGAAGAAAATATAATGCACATCACATGTGTATGCCCAGGACGTTTACAAGAAAGAAGACTTTGTCTGAAGTTCCATTTAATGAGTGGGAATGCGTACCTGTAGGCAGGCTGTCATTGCAAGTTTTAGATCTACTAATTCTAGGATGACTTTTCAATTTACTACATTTTTACAAATTGCAGGAAAAAGCAGCTAAAGCCTCTCGAACATTATTTGTCAAACGAGAAATTTTAGAAAGTCAAAACAACTTACATATGACTTGTTTTATTATAACTTTGTTTTTGCTCATTTTATGCCTAAATCTATGCACTTTATGAAGAAATATAGCGTGACATATTCTCACTTTAGGCTAACGTGTAGGATTCTAGGGTTTCAGAATGGTAGCAGTGGTTTCAGATTTCAGGTTATATTTTACACACATTTAGGGGCAGATTTACAAGTACCTTGCACCGCCATTTTGATACTTTTTTAGCGCAAGGCAGTGCAAACAATGCGGCCAATTTACACGACGCATCTAGAGAGATGCGTCATGTTGTAAAACCTTGCGTCACATGAAACCTTGACCCATGGGGGTGAAACCTTGACCCCTGGGCCAAGGCCAGCACTCTCCCCAGCATCTCCGCCTCACAGCTGACCGTGCCGGTGCAGAACCTGTCTTCAAGCAGGGTTCGAGCCGGCAGCCCGTCCCTGCGCCTCAGGTTCTCCTTTTGCCTGCCGTCCTTTCCTCGTGCTTTCCCCCCGTTCATTTATTGTACTTGTTGCATTTCCCATAGTCCCGTACCTTTATTTGTATTTGTTGCTTGTGTCCTGTATTACTGTATTTTTTCCCCCGCTGTATTAGCTCAACTTTTTCCCGCCGCTGCTGCCCCTGTGGCCCAGCCCCCCGCTCCCGCCTCTGCTCCCGCCCCCTCCCCTACTTATGTCGACCGCTGTGGGGGAGCGCGCGTGAAACCTTGACCCCTGGGGCAAGGCCAGCACTCTCCCCAGCAACTCCGCCTCACAGCTGACTGCACCAGTGCAGAGCCCGTCTTCAAGCAGGGTTCGAGCCGGCAGCCCGTCCCTGCACCTCAGGTTCTCCTTTTGCCTGCTGTCCATTCCTCGTGCTTTTGCCCTTTTGCTCCGTTCATTTATTGTACTTGTTGCATTTCCCATAGTCCCATACCTTTTTTTGTACTTGTTGTTTGTGTCCTGTATTACTGTGTATTTTTTTCACCCGCTGTATTAGCTCAACTCTTTCCCGCCACTGCTGCCCCTGCGGCCCCGCCCCCAACTCAGCCCCGCTCCCCACCCCCTCCCCTACGTATGCCGACCGCTGCACGGTTGCGAGCAGCGGGCGTGCCGCTGGCGCACCGAAGGCGTGCCTAAGGCAAGCCCGTCCGCAACCCGACCGCGGCCAGCGCCAGAAACCCAGGATCTCCGGACCCCTGCCGATACAACCCCACAGCACTCCACGTACTCAACCCCGAAAAAGACACACCGGCTGCAAAAGATCCTCGCCTAACACCACCCATGGAAAGTTATTGTGCAGACTCTGCCGGAGATCCTTCACCATCGACAATACCACCACTACCACTGAAGGCCCGCCTGATGCACGCACCGCCGAAACACTGACATGCATTCTCCTCAACGTGCGCTCCCTGCACCGACACGCCGTAGAGATCTGGGACCTGATCGACACCCTCTCACCCGACATCGTGTTTTTTACAGAATCCTGGACCAACGCCACCTCCGGCCCGACACCGCCACTGCCATCCCTGACGGATACAAGATCCAGAGAAAGGACTGCCCCAACCGCCCAGGAGGAGGACTCGCCATCGCACACAAGACCCCCCTCCGACTCTCCACATCCAGCACGAACGACCCCCACTCCAACACAGAACACCTCCTCTTCCAGATCCAGCCCAGCCCCAGGACCACGCTACGTGGCATCCTCATCTACAGACTGCCGGGACCTCATACCCAGTCCGCAACAACCATCACTGAGCTCACCGCACCACACACCATCACCTCCACTGACTACATATTACTCAGGGACCTGAATTTCCACCTCGACAACTGCGATGACCCCGACTCCACCACTCTCCTCGACAACCTCAACAACCTCGGACTGAAGCAGCTGGTCAACACGCCCACTCACAATGCTGGACACACCCTCTACCCAATCTTCGCGGGAGCCACTAACACCCGCTTCAGCCACACCACCCAGCCCCTCTGGAGTGACCACCACTGTGTCCAATTCACCTTCAACACCACCACTGCACCCAAGCCCCCCTCCAGCACCCGCCACGAAGGAACTGGAGCAAAGGCACAGAGGAACACCTCAACACCACCCTCCTCCAAGACCCCCCCCAACGCCACGACCGACACCAACTCCGCAGCCATGGAATTTCACCACTGGATCTCTTGCTGCGCCGACAAGCTAGCACCCCTCCGCCACCCCGCCAAACAACGCCCTCTAAAGGCCGCTTGGTTCACCACAGAACTTCTAGAAACCAGACGCTCCTGCAGACGCCTAGAAAAAACCTGGCGAAACCAGAAAACAACAGAATCAAGAAACAACCACAGGGACGCCCTGAAGGACTACCACCAGCGCATAAGAGTCACCAAAAGGACCTTCATAAGGGACAAAGTCTAGACCAATGCGACCAACACCAAGGAACTGTTCAACATCATAAAGCAGTTCGCAACCCCCCCCCCCAGCGAAGCCACGGACGTCACACCTTCCCAGGAACTCTGCGACAAGCTCAGATCCTACTTCCATCTGAAGATCAAGGCCCTCTACGACAACTTCAACAAACTAACGCCGGACACCACCCTGAAGAACCGGTCTATTTAAGCCTGGCGGCGCAGGGTACGCCTGAAATCTTCTGAGTTCGCCTTCCAAATTACAGAGACACAGAACACTCTGTCTGGCATAGGAACTTCAATTTATTAGCTGCAGCTAGGTACAGTTGTCCTAGAAGTACATCAGTGGTAGGTTCTCAGGAGACTGCCACTTCAATCCGTGGCTCACAGTCTTTTGTAGCGCTTGAATCCCCTAAATCAACAACCCCCACAATGTGCAGTAAAAATACAAATCATCAACAAGAAAACATTCTTTGTACAAGATACAGGATAATGGGTAATAGAAATTCCTTCCCTACGGTCGTGTTCTCTACCCGACCCTATAGGTCAGGTGGCATAGCCATTCCTTGGGTAAATTAATTTACGACAGGACGTGTTTGCGTGTTGAAGATGGTGATTCGTAAAACAATTGGAGAGGCTGAGAACGGTCACCAAGGGTCAATAGATGGTTATCTGGGGAATTAGTTGCTTCGAGCCGGGTCTCAGAATGGACTTAGCTCAGGGAAACAGGAAAGGTCGTGTAATATGTGCAACAGTATAGAACGTGAAAGAAACGCAATGAGCGGTGCAAGGGGCCTGAGTGAGGGCAACAGCATAATGGTGTTACAAGGGAAGATGGGGCCGTATTTGAATTTCCTCAGACCCTCCTTTTGCCATTACTCAGGCAAAGAAGCCAGAGGCTGTTGTTAATCTGAATCGACTTCAATAGCCATGAAATCTACAAGCTGTTGTTGCAGCATTACCTTTGTATCCGCTGCTTTCTGTGCCACCGGATTTGGAACACACAGGGTGGCGCAGAGCCCGCATATAGCTGGACCACATTGTAGGCAAAGGCAACATGAGAAGAGAATAGCCAAAGTCGCTCCAACAAAGGTAAGAATCTTCCATCCCCATGTAGACAGTAGTCCCCCAAACCATCCCATCAGAGACCAATTCCCTTCATCCTGGTGAACGGACTCAGCGATCTTATGTAGCTTAGAGATGGCTTGGTATACCGTAGGGGCGTTGTCTGGAATAAAAATGCAGCAGCTAGATCCGATCAATCTGCATAAGCCCCTACGGTCAGCAAGGATGATATCTAATACCATCCTGTTCTGAAGCGTGACAAGGCAGTCAGCAGCGAGTTCTGCAGTGATGTCACTCAAAGCTCCAGCTGTTTCATTGACAGTGGCTTCTACAACTCGAATTAGTTGTCTTATGTCTCTACTATTGGCTATTGAGCCCCAGAATGGAAGGAGTCCTTTCAAGACATCCCCGACTTCTTGTCCTGACGTATCCTGCCCAGACGCAACCCCTCTTTTCTGTAAATGATGCTTGGCATCTGCTATATATGTAGGGGGCAACAACCAAGCGATATATCAAGTGCCTCTCCAATTACCAGGTAGAGAAGTGTAAGCCTTATTTCCACACACGAAGTATGTATTACGTGAGGGAACCATGCAAGGCTAATCTGTCCCATTCAATGTCACAATATGTTGGCAATTGCTTGTACCTTTATATTCTAACCCTCCTTTCCTAATACAGAATGGTGCTTGTCCAGGTACCACTAGAAAAGTTTGTCCTTTTCGAGAGGTTCTATTAGAGGGCAGAAAATACAAATCCGTAGATTTGGTTTGGCGATCAGCATATTCTGACTTCTCACTATCCGTCCCATATATCCTTTTTCTGTCCCGTCAACATAAATGGTATAGATGTACTCCCAAGCTCCTTACTTCTCGAGTATCCCCATCTCCAGAAAATACCCAACTGGCGCTCAATTCCCACCATGCACTACAAGAGCCATTAAATGAAAAAGCAAGGGTAATGTATGGCATTCCAGTATTCACCGAACTTGGCAAAAGACCACAAACCCAACAGTTCGTCGCATTAGTGGCCAATTGATGTTGGTGTAGCATGGAAACAAATGTGTTGTTGCGGAATTCACTCCTTCTTGACTCAACATGAGGTGGTAGAGTGCCATGTGTATGCATTTCAACCGTAACTTTGGGAGTAGGTTGTGTAAAAACTACGTGTAGTCCCTATCCTATACAAGACAATATAATACATATCAAAATCAATATTATGAAAACCACTATAAAACGATTATGCAATAATTTACAATGCTTTGTGCTCCTTGTTTGTATTTTGTCCATTCCCTTGTTAACAGTCATTTCCAGCTCTAAATATTGCCCGTGACGGGAGGTTACTTCACTCAGCTGTGATTGTCTGTAGTTCTTTATACTTTCCTACAAGTCCCACAGGCCTAGAGCCACATCTTGGGTCACAATTATGAGACTTACGTTCACGGCCCTGCAATCATGTGGAAATCGGGATAAAAACAAAGTCAAAGAAGCACTATTGAGGTATTTTGTTCAGTCTGGGCCTCAAATCGTACCTCCGGGAACCAGGTACAGTTTGCTCTTGAAAAAGGAGATGTGGTTTAGTAGTGTCCAATTTCACTGCCGGTGGTATAGCTGTCTGGAGGACCTTGTCGTCGTCTTGTCCTGCTCCGGCATCGCTGAATAGTCCAAATCTTGGTATTCTTCCGGTTTCAGAGTCACTAATTCGTTTATGAACCCATTGATCATAAGGCAATGGTAGGGGCACTTTCTTGCAATGTACCCCATGTACCCAGTTCTTTTTGCCGACCACCTTTACTGCAGTACGCGTCGTCAGTAGTACCTGACGAGGTTCTCTCCAGCGAGGTTCCAAGTTCTTTGACCTCTGGAAGTTTTCAACACAGACCCAGTCTCCCGGCCGTATGGTGTGACCAGGATTCGTTGAAGCCTGGGGCAAAGTATCTTGTACCTGTTGGTGAAGGACACGTTACTTAGTGGTTAGATCATGTAAATAGTCAATCAACAATGGATGCTCTATCTCTGAGTATTTCTTTGGCCTTTGGACTCCCCAAACATTTGCAGGGCGTCCAAAAACAACCTCATAAGGACTAAGCCCCATAAGGGAATGGGTGGTTGTTCTGGTGGATAAGAGAGCCAAGGGCAAGACATCAGGCCAGGCAAGACCCGTGCTGGCTTGTATTTTCACCAGCTTAAGCTTAAGGGTGCCATTATAGCATTCCACCAAACCTGCTGACGGAGGATGATTTGCTGCGTGGAATTTTTGCTGAATGCCAAGGCCTGTACATACTTTCTGCATGATCTGACCCACAAACTCACTTCCGTTGTCACTCCAAATAATTCTCGGTAACCCAAATCTTGGCAGAAACTCCTTCAAAAGGACTTTTGCCGTGGATAGAGCAGTATTATCTTTCAGGGGATAGGCCTCTACCCATCGGGAGAAGGCACATACCACAACAAGAACGTACTTCAGATTGTTACATCGTTCCATGTGGATGTAATCTATTTGTATAACCTCAAAAGGGTAAGTTGGGGGAGCAAAGTGTCCTGCTGGTGTTGGTGTTCCCTTCCCCGGGTTATGCATTAAGCATACAATACAATGCTTAACCAGATTGTCTGCACATTTAGGGATCCCCACATTCTTCCATACCGGAGCCAGAAGCTTGCATATACCTTTAGCGCTAATATGGGCTGGACCATGTGCCATGGTAACTACTGGGAGTACATAAGCATCTGGTAACAACCAGCGTTGATGTTCTGACAAGTCTGTCCAGCACCCTGTCACATCCAATCTTCCTATACTTTCTTTCCACGTATTCAATTCTTTCTCTGTGGCCTCTGCCTGGATCATTTTCACACTGTCCACAGTATTCTCACACATCCCTCCTTGTGCAACCCACCTAGCAGAGCCCACAACATACATGCGGCTTGTAGTGTCTCTAGCTGTCTCTTTCGCTATGTGGTCTGCGAAAGCATTTCCTTGACCTACATCATCAGTGATCTTCTTATGTGCACTACACTTCATAATCGCTATCTGAGTGGGCAAGGTGAGTGATTCAAGGAGGTCATTTACCAATTGGCCATGCTGTATCTTAGTGCCATGGGATGTGAGAAACCCTCTTTCCTTCCACAGGCGGCCAAAACTATGGGCCATTCCAAACGCATACTTACTATCAGTATACACATTCACCCTTTTTCCTTCAGCCAACACACAAGCTCTAGTCAGTGCTATCAATTCAGCTGCCTGGGCTGAGTTATGTATAATACGCGCTGTTTCTACAACAGTGTATAAGGTAGTGACTGCATAGGCTGAGGTTGTTTCACCATTGGGAAGCTTAAAACAAGAACCATCCACCCATAAGGTCCCATCCGGGTCCGGGAGTGGAGTATCCTTTAAATCAACTCTGCCTTTTGTCTCTTCCTCCGTGCGGAGGAAGCAGTCGTGTTGCTCCTGAGTGTCATTTTCTACTGGAATTGGCAGCAATGTTGCCGGGTTCAAGGTATTACATCGTTCAATGTGTATGTGGCTAGCCAAGAGCGTTAATTCGTACCCCGAAAGGCGTGCACTTGTGAGGTGTTGGGTCTTTGTTCTGTTTAGGAGGGTGTCTACTGCATGCGGTACCATGACCATAAGGGTATTATCTAATACCAATCCAGCAGACTGGCGAATGGAAACTGCCGCTGCTGCTGTAGCCCTCAAACAGCTAGGTAACGCCTTGGCCACTGGATCTAACGTGGCCGAAAAATAGGCACAGGGGCGTTGCTTGTCCCCAAGTCGTTGCGTTAAAACTGATAACGTGCAACCTTCTTTCTCATGAACATAGAGTGTGAAAGGCTTACTGTAATCAGGAGTACCTAACACAGGGGCAGAGCACAAGGCAGTGCGTAAATCAGTGAAACTTTTCTGACATACCGCAGTCCATGGAAGCGGGTGTGGTGTATCTTTAAGAGTGAGTGCCAACAAGGGTTTTGCCAGGAGGGAAAAAATGGGGATCCATTGTCTACAATAAGAGGTAATACCCAAAAAGGCACGCACCTCTTTTTGCGTACATGGAATAGGCATTTGGGCAATTGCTTGGATACGTTCTGGGGTCAATCGCCGTCCCTCCTTTGACAAGAGATGACCTAGGTAGGTAACCTCTTGGCAGCAATATTGCAATTTTGATGGTGAAACCTTGTGGTTGTGGTCAGATAAATGGCGTAACAGTGAAATGGTAGCCTTTTTGCAAGTGTCTTCAGAATCTGCTGCAACCAACAGGTCATCCACATATTGAATGAGAGTGGCCCCTTGTGGTAAACACAAAGTATCGAGCTGTGATTTCAATGCTTGACTATAAATGGAGGGGCTCTCGCAATAGCCTTGAGGAGCTCGCTTGAACCGAAAGGTTCGGCCTGCTAAGGAGAAGCCAAAAATATCCCTACTTTCCACAGCAATGGAAATGCTGAAGAAAGCATTTTTGAGGTCAATGACAGAAAACCAGGAAGCTGAGGCTGGTATCATTGTCAGAAGGGCATTAATATCTGGGACAACAGGGAATTGAGGTATCACAATCTTGTTGACCTCTCTGAGATCAATCACAAAACGATAGACAGGTGGCTGGGAAGTGTTGGTTCGTTTAAAAACAGGCAGAACAGGGCTATTGCATACATTTCCCCTAGTCTCTTCGACCACATCGTTTTGTACCAAATCATGAACTATAGTCAAGGGGGGCGTGGCTTGGGCGCCGATGGCGATGGTCGCCTGAGAGCTCGGCTCCGGGACTGAGCCCGTGATTATCCTGTAAATCGGCGGCTACGGGGCACCCCGACCCCCGTATTTTGGTGACCGGCCCAACGGAGACCTGCCGGGGCCCCCGGCGTGATCGGCACGAGCGGTGACCCGGTGCAAATCGCAGTTGAGGGAACTGCGGAGTGTGACCCAACATGGCGCCCGGACTTCTTTGTCCCCGTGGCCGGATCCGATAGACTGGAGGATCGTCGCTGACGACGAGGCGCCCCCTGCTCGGTGGTCTCCAGGTGGGGATTGAAACTGGACATCGGTCAGAGTGGTCTCTTCTACTGGGGATTGCACTCGGATGAACGGATGCCCACACCATAGCGGATCCCACGCTGGGACAACTGGAGATCCCGACGGTGGCCCCACTCCCTGCATCGTACTTGGCTACTTTCTCCTGGCTAACCCACTCCCATGGGAGGCGCAACCCTTTGGAGCCGCGAGTCGTCCGGTAGAGCTGGTGACACTCGGTCGGCCGTGTGGGCCTGCCCGGCCCGGCGACGATTGTCCCCGCCTCCTCCACGGTGCCCCCGGACAGCAAGGTGGTGGCACGGGCCGCGGCTGGGACGATCCAACGGGCCTTGGAGACGAAGGTCTCCGGCACTTGACCTGAGGCCTAGCACCCGAGGGAGTCGTAGCCGGTGCCGACACTCGGGGACGCCTGCTCCGGGACCCGGGCGGAGAACGGCCGGCGACATGGGGAAACCTAGAGGTGCCAAGGGGACTGCCCCGGTCGTCTCGGACTTGGAGACTCAGGACAAGGAGGAACGCGGAGGTCCAGAGGAGGCCGGGGGTGCACCTCTGCAGCAGCAATTCGACCGCGTTTTGGAGGCAATAGAGACCACGCGCTCGGCCCTCCAGCAGGACATTGCCCAGGTGGCGACGAGCCTGGGTCTCCTCAGAGCGGATCACGGCAAACTGTCGGACCGGGTCAAGGAAGCGGAGGGCTCGGTGAAAACCTTGGAGCCGGCTCAGCGCACCCTGGCCGCGGAAATGAAGGAGGCTTTATCCCGGATCATGGTCCTCGAGCAGAGAGCGGAGGATGCAGAAGGCCGCAACAGGAGGAACAACATTCGGGTGGTTGGCCTGCCGGAAAAGGTCGAGGATGGCGACATGGTGGCGTATCTGGAGGCCTGGCTCCGAGACACGGTGGCCCCGGAGGGTTTGTCCTCCTTCTACACTCTGGAGCGTGCCCATAGAGTCCCGGCGAGGCCACCGCAGCAGGGCCGTGCCCCGCGGCCGGTGGTGGCGCGGTTGCTGCACTTCAGGGACAGGGACGTGATCCTCAATGCCGCCAGACATAATGGACCATTCAAAGTGGCGAACAGTCAGGTGAACATCTTCCCGGATTACACCTATGAAACCCAACGCAGACGGTTTTCCTTCCTGGCGGTCAAGCGCGAGCTCCGGAGTGAGGGTATCCAGTACTCGCTCTTCTACCCGGCGAGGCTCCGCGTAATTGTCGATGACAAAACCCAGTTCTTCGACACCCCAGAGGACGCTTGTCACTGGCTCGAACTCTATAGAGCGGGGAAAGGTGGATCCGGCTCTTCGCCTAGACGGATGGCAGAGCCGGGACAGAGGCGGAGATCCAGGAGGACTCGAGGTCGCGGAGGCCGAGCGGGGGGTCCCTCAACTGTGGAGACATCGACGGAGCGGAGGGGAGTGCTGGAGGTGCTGACGGCGCTGTCTGGGTCACGGGACGATGCCACGACGGAGGAGGGGATCCCGGGTGACGAGGGGGGTTCAACGGCCCCCGAGGGATCTGTACCGGACAGTGGCCATACGCCGGAGATCACACCACAATCGGTGGAGGACATACTGGATGGACAGGGGTAACTGGGTGTGCTTCTTCAGTTTGGGTGGGGGCCCGGCGGGGGGATGGCGGGTGACGGTAAGAGTTGTTGTCTACCGGGGTAGGATGGGCGGGGTGCCCTGGACTGGCCCCCAGGGGGTCTTTTCGTGACACTGTTGTGGGCTTGCTCTAGTCCTGGTGGCCCGGGCGACGAGGGCCCATTGCCTCCGTCCGGCCCGCACCTGGCCCTTAAGGCCTTCCTGTGGTGGCGACTGCAGGATTAGTAGGGTGTAGTGGGTTGTTGGTGAGTGTGGTTTGGATGGGAACTAGATGGTGCTATTTGGGTCCTGTTCTGGGGAGGGTGGATGGGGAGTTGATTAATATTTGGGTTGTTCAGTTTTGTTTGGGGACATTGGCCGCCATCAGTGCTATGAGGATCGATGTCCTTTTATGGTTGGGACCCAGCTGGGGAGACTTTGCGAGACTGATATGGGACAATGGCTGAGATTGCCAATCTGAAATGTGTTACTTGGAACGTACGGGGGCTTCATACAATGTCCAGGCGTCACAAGGTCCACGCTTATTTAGTGCGTAGGGGGATACAAATGGCGCTGCTGCAGGAAACCCATCTGAACAAGGCGGAAGGGGCGGCGCTACAGCGTAGATGGAGAGGGCAGGTCTTTTGCACCTCGTACTCCGCGTATGCCAGAGGGGCGCTGATCTGGGTTAGAGCTGGAGTCCCCTTCCAGGTCACGAACACAGTGATAGATCCAGAGGGGCGCTATGTGGCCATTTCGGGGACTTTGGGAGGGAGAGACCTAAACGTTTGCTGTGTGTATGCTCCTAATGTCGACCAGACTGCCTTCCTTTCCAGGTTATCGGGCTCGCTGGCCCACTGCCTCTCCGGGCCCATCCTGCTGGGTGGAGATTTCAATTCCGTAGTGGATGTAGACAACGACCGTTCGCACCCACCCCTCCCTGATTCTCCGGTTCGTCGTTTGGCTAGGGACCGTCGAGACTGGCAGACTCACTGGGGTCTAACGGACATTTGGAGGGCGCAACACCCCACAACTAGGGACTACTCCTACTTCTCGAGCCTCCATGAATTGCACGTTCGATTGGACGGCTTTCTTGGTTCGCCCGAATTGGTTTCGGCGGCGGTCCGGTCTGAATATTTGACCAGAACCATTTCTGATCATAACCCCCTCCTGTTGGACCTTCGCTGGTTTCCTGGGGTGCCGGCGGTGCCCACCTGGAAATTGCGTCCCGAGACCCTTGAGGACAGTGTCTTCAAGGCGGACCTGGGTGACACGATCTCGGAGTACTTCGCGTCCAACGGTGGCACCGCGAGCACGAGAGCGCTAGAGTGGGACGCTTTTAAGGTGGTGGTGAGGGGGTACTGCATATCTAAACAGGTCGGTGTGCGGCGAGTTATCCTCGCAGACCTGGAGACAGCGGATCGGAAACTCCGCGAGTTGGAATTACGCCGCCCAGGGCACCCAGACTTACAGGCGCGCACGGCGGAGGCGAGGGAGGCGGTGGCAGCAGAGGTCGAACGGCTCCGCTGTTTTGACTATAAAGCCTATACGGTTCGGTCCATCGCGGAGGGGGATAGGTCGAGCGCGCTGTTAGCATGGCTGGCCAACCCTACGCGGCAGACTTCACTGACGACGTCCATGCGTAGGGCAGACGGAACCCAAGTGTATACTCAGCCTGCGATTCTGAGCTGCTACCGGCAATACTATGAGCGCTTGTACCGCAGTCGCTCTGTCCGAGACCCTGCCCTGCTAGATAATTATTTGCGGCCCCTAGAGATTCCAACAATGGAGCAGGAGGTGGCTAAAACCTTGGGGGCCGACATAGAACTGGGAGAGATCCGTAGCGCCATTAAAAAGATGGCGAGAAATAAGACCCCGGGCCTGGACGGGCTTCCTGTAGAGTTCTATGCGGCTTATGCCGATCTCCTAGCCCCTAGGTTGATGGTGGTATATAGAGAGGCGAGGAGGCTGGGGCGCCTTCCAGGCTCGATGTGTGAGGCATTGGTGGTCCCGCTCCTCAAGCCCGGCAGGGACTCATCCGATCCGGGCTCCTACCGTCCCTTATCGATGCTGACGGTGGATTATAAAATACTGAGCAGCATCTTGGCCACGAGGCTGCTTGGGCACATGAGTTCCTTAGTGCATGAGGACCAGGCTGGCTTTATCCCCAGGCGTAACACGACCATGAACATTCGCAGGTTGTGCCGCTTGCTTGGGGAACCGCTTGTGGACGCCCCATGCCCGGTTGTCCTATCAGTGGACTTAGAGAAGGCTTTTGATAGCCTGGAATGGGACTACCTCTGCACTGTGCTGCGGAGGTTCGGCCTCGGGGAGGGTTTCGTCAGCTGGACCAGGGTGCTGTACGCCTCGGCGTCAGCCAGGGTTCGGGCGGGACCGCTGATCTCCTCACGATACCCGGTGGAACGGGGCACGAGGCAGGGCTGCTCGCTCTCCCCACTGCTCTTTGCGCTGGCGGTGGAGCCTCTTGCGTTGCATCTCCGGTCGGGAGCCCATTACGCGGGCCTGTGGACCCTGTCGGGCCCGCACTACGTCTCGCTATACGCAGACGACCTGTTGCTCTTCCTAGAAGACCCGCTTGCTGCCCTACGTGGAGCTGCGACGGCGCTCACGGAGTTTGGGGAAGTCTCGGGCCTTCGAGTGAATTGGACTAAGACTTGTCTTTTCCCGATTCGCAGGGGCACCCCTACACCTGCCTTAAGTAGGGAGATTAGATGGGAACCCAACTGCTTCAAATATCTAGGGGTGTATGTCTACCACGAACCTTCTGGCCTCCTTGATGGGAACATTGCCCGGGGCATCCGGGCTCTTCGAGGCAGTATGGGCTTTTGGGCCACGCTGCCGCTCTCGGTGGCAGGGCGGATCGCTCTGCTTAAAATGGTCGCGCTCCCCCGGCTGTTATATTATTTCCGGACACTACCGATCTGGATCCCACCGACCACGTTTCGACTATTACGGTCAATGATAGTCGGATTCCTTTGGGGCTCGGGCCGCCGGCGGGTGGCCCTCAAGACCCTGATGAGGCCGAAGGAGGAGGGTGGGCTTGCGGCGCCGGACTTCGAAAAGTATTACTTAGCGGCGCAGCTCCAGACCTTCACCCAGGAGATCGTTTGGGAGTTCCGGGGCCCCGAGGACAGGAGGGGAACGGGTATGGCCAGGCATGTTCTCTCCTTCATAGTGATGAGGCAACGATTGGCCTTGCAGGACTTGTCCATGGAGGAGCGGACTGCTCGCCTGTGCTGGAACCGGGCTCACGCCCGGGGCCACCAGCGAACACCGTATGCACCCGAAATACCGCTGGGGATGCTAACGGCTTTACCCCATGGGGGTGATTGGTCGCGGCTGGCGACCTGGGAGGACGCCGGTCTGCAGCTCATCGGTGATCTCTACGAGGACGGGACGATCTTGCCATTCCAGGACCTCATTGATCGCTTCGGGATTCCCCGCAGCGACTTTTTGCTGCACTCGGCCCTTGTTCGAGCGATCCAGGCGCACTGGAGGTCCGGGCAGGCAGAACCCCTTTTATCCCCAGTGTGCCAATACGTGATGATGTCTGCGGGCACGGTAAGGGCGGTCACATGCCTTTACGGTAGACTGCTCAAGGAGGGGTGGCTCCCCTCACCACCCTGAGAAACCGATGGGAGGAGGACATTGGCAAGGAGATCCCAGAGACGACCTGGGCTCAGCTGGTGCGGCGAGCCTGGAAGGGCACGCGCCACGCCCGCTTTCAATTAGTCCACTATTATGTGCTCCATAGAGCATATTTGACCCCGGTGAAAATCAGGCGATATTTTGCGGCGGCCTCGGCGGAGTGCCCCAGGTGCCCGGCCCAGGAGGCGGACCTTCTCCACATGCTGTGGGCCTGCCCGGGATTGTCGGCCTATTGGGAGGAAGTGGGGAAGACCCTGGAGGAGACGACGGGGAGATCCCTTTCGTTGGATGCGGCGGTGGGTCTCCTGCATTGGTTCCCTCATACCCCCAAGAATAAAATATCTAGTAAATTCATCGATTTGGGGCTGCTCCTTGCTAAGCGGGAGGTGACCAGAAATTGGAAGGCACGGACCGGCCCGACAGGGAGCCGGTGGCACAGCGAATTTTTGAAGTGGGCGGCGGGGGAGAGTACGCTTAGATACCAGCTAGCTTGGAGGCAGCGTAACGAGAAGGCCGAGGAGACAGCGCTGGAGTGGGAGATGCTCGTGCAGGCCCTTAGGGAGTATTGCGCCCCCGGCGATGCCGAACGTGAGGAAGCGGCGCGCCCTGAGTCCCGTTAGACGGTTGCACTTCTCAGCTTTATTGCTTTCCCCATGGGTCCCCTAGAAGATCCGGTTGCGGTTGATGCCGCGCGCTGATGGCGGGGGGGGGGAGGGCTTTCTGGGATAGGGGGGTTTCAAGGGTGGGGGGGTGTTTTTGGAGTTATAGGGTTGTTTAGAAAAGCAGTTGAAGGACAACGAATCCTCCGGGCCGACCTCGACAACCTCCTGAGCCCCCATGGACTTTCGCCGCCCGACCCCAGGGTTGTGGGCTGAACGGCTGTGTAAGCAACTTCCGGAGGGGGTCGGAGGGTTGGGTTCCAACGCTCCGGCTTGAGATGTAATGCTGGCCGATTATGTAAAGATTTACTAATTCCTGCAATAAAAATAATTTAAAAAAAAAAATAAAAAAAAATCATGAACTATAGTCAAAAGAGCTTTTTCGCCGTCACTGGAAATTTTATACTGTGGAATGCGAGGAAATTTAGTATTAGGCTTGAGCGTTACAATGTAGGGAGGAATCCGCAGGAGGACCACATCATTGGGGCCAGTGGCCCAGAGGGTGGCTGGAAAAGATTGTAATTCAGGGGGAAGCTGATCTTTAGACAAATACATCGGTGAGGTCAATTTCTTACCTAAGGCAAGACGTACACCAGAAGGGGAACAGTGTAATGTTGCATACAATCTCTTCAATAAACCCAAGCCCAACAAATTTTCACCACAACCAGTTGTTAAAAGGAGCGGGGCCTCCAATTTGTAAGGACCTATTGAAATGGGCAAAGGGCATGAAACGGGGTTCTGAACTGGGGCGCCAGAAAAACCTACAGAAACATTTGTACAGCCAGACAAAGGTGCCCCAGGGAGTTTAGAGTGAATCATAGAGCTCTTTGTTGCACCAGTGTCTAATAGGAATGGCTCTGTAACACCTAGTGCTTCCACGTCAACATAAGGCCCACTTTGGTCCACAGGAACTGATACTACTCCCGTACTTTGTCCATGGCTGTTCTAGCTAGATTGGGAATTCTGGCTCTCATCCTCAGTATAGTAATCACTGTTGTAATAGTTGGTAGACTGAACATTCTGCTGATCAAAATAATTCGTGGAGTTTCCAGGGGGCATGGAACGTTGGTTATTAGGCGGCGTACCCTGTCCTCTACCTCTTGGTGCTGACTGATAACCACCCTGGCCTATGACACGGGAATACCGCTCGTGCACTGTAACAAAACCGGGCAATTATACTTTAAATGGCCTTCTTCTTTACAGTAAGCGCATTGATTTTGGCCCAGCGGGTGTCGGGGAACGAAAGGCCCAGACCTCTGCAACGGTCTCTGGAATTGTGGAGACGGCTGATATTCACGTTGGGCAGGGCGAGGAGGATAAGCCTGTTGCAAAAGAACTTTTGTTTTCAACTCTTTGGTCTTTTTATCAAGTTTCTCTCTTTCCTCTTTATCCCTATTTTCATAATACTGGGCAGTAGCCAATATCTGGGGCGAAGAGGACACCGCCCACGCACTTTCGGAATTTTTTAATTTATTCGATATTTCCGGAACCAAATTTGACACAAATTTGTCTACAAACAATCGTTGGCCACCTTCTGTGCTCATACCCTGACCACTATGATCGATGAACGTCTCCTCGAATCGAGTGAAGAAATCAGAGACGTTTTCATCCGCTTTCTGCTTACAAGCTGCTAACTTATCCCAATTAACTCGCAGAGGGGGCATCATAGTTTTCAGTAAGGTAATGATTCTAGCTGGGAGTTCTGTAATTAGAGCCTCAGGTTTGGCACCACCAACTTGGAGTCTGTCCGCGGCGAGTATGGCGGCCCAATCACCCCCCAGTTCCCCCACATGGTCCTCCTTCCGAATCCTAGCCCATAAGGGTTGTGGGACCACATTACCCATTAGCATGTCTATATCGGCCAAATTCATAATACATGCATCGACAGTTTGGGACAACTCTTTGTAGTACCCAGCAGGATTTTTACAGGGGTCCGGTAACGACTGTTTAAGGGCCAATACCTCAGATCGTTTCCACGGAACGTGTACCCACACGCATTGAAAGTGAGCAGGTATAATAGGATTAGCACCCTGAGCTGCAACCTCCTCTCTCCACACTGGGGGAACCTCTCACATGGGATAGTGTTTTAATTTTCACCTGACGGAGGAATCGCGTTTTGGCAAGGACCGGCAGGCAAGCATCATTCTAAAAGGGACAAGCGTTCCTACCGCGTCCTCGACCTCCGCACCCACAATCAGCCCTTTATCAAACTCGGCCTGTACATCGAGCAGGCCCTGAGGGGCTCGTCCCAATCCCATATCCTCCCACTCTTGACTTAAAATGTTACACATAGTATCAAAAACCTATCTCTGCGTCGGTGCCTCCCACTGCTGAAAGGTGACCATAATATCTTGCACACTATACTGGGGGCCATTCGTGATCCACCTTCGGGCTTGAAGATCTAGCACTTCCCGTTCCTCCGGACCTGGTAGCTGACTACGAGTTTTTCTACGAGGAGGAACAGGGGTCATTTGAAATGTCCCAAAGAGAGAGGACAAAAAGCCAGAAACGGTATCGATCATTCGCCTCCGAGCGGAGGGAGTATTCTTCATTAGGACAGGAGACAGAATATTAGGCGGGGCAGAAGAGGAAGTAACATTTACGGAGGAAGCCGAAGGTAAGGGAGAGCTCGGCAATGCCGGAGGAAGTGTGGTGGGGGTGCAGGAACTAGTTGGGGAGCGACAGGCGGGACAACAGGCGGAACAGGCGGGGCAGGTGCTAACAATAAAGGTGCATTCGCTCCGGGGACAGGCGGTAATCCAAAAGGTACATTAGCTCCCTGCGCATAGGGCGGGGGTAATCTCAACAGATGGGACATTAAAGGATCCTTCTCAGGGTCCACATTTTTCTCTGCAGGGGAAGTTGGCAACACTGGATAACATTGATCTACCGCCATACGATGTTGCCTATCTGAGACCTCAATCGCATGATCGGTTTCATTATTTTTAAACTGTTGCGCAGCTTGCAAAATAGACATATCCCTCCTATCCCTTTTAGCTTGTTTTATTTCTTTCTGTTTGGCCTCCTTACGCCATAGGTGAAAAGAGTCAAACATAGCTGGCCGGGCTTTTCGTTTAAACAAAGTGTTCTCCAAATTATCTAAAATATTGAGCTCAAAACTGCCGTTCTGTGGCCATCGTAAAACACCATCTTTTCTAGTATAGCGAACCCATGCCTCATTAAAAGCTATGGGGCCAATACCGTGTTTAGAATATACTTCATAAGTGGGAGTTCCGGCCGGAGGAATTGGACAAGAGTCCTCCAGTCGGGAAGCCCTATCGCGATTATAACAAAACCATTTTACAAATTTACTGAAACTAGGCATCGCTACTACAATAGTTTCTTTACAAACTTTAAGGGGTTAATTAGTCACTTTATAGTACAAAAACTGCACTCAACCCTCGGTTTCGGCTTTTGCAAAAGTCGAACAAAGATAAAACAAAGACAAAGGAGTGGCCACTATACTTAACTTAACCAGATGTTTCCGTACGCTAACAGAGGTCCGTCTGATGTCTTGCGATGCAAATTACCAAAGGGAGCCAAAGCGTGGCCGCAGTCAGGGCAGCAGGTCTTTGCAGCCGTTGGAAGGGAGAAGCCACACGGTAAAAAACCTTCGGCCACTTACGACATGCAGGGGTCGATCACGTGGTGCGTGTCCTCCGGAATTTCCTTGCGGGGCTCCTCACGATCCTCGGGCTGGACCCACGACCTCTGAAGCGTCCTCAGAGAGGGCACCAAATTGAAGAACCGGGCTATTTAAGCCTGGCGGCGCAGGGTACGCCTGAAATCTTCTGAGTTCGCCTTCCAAATTACAGAGACACGGAACACTCTGTCTGGCATAGGAACTTCAATTTAATAGCTGCAGCTAGGTACAGTTGTCCTAGAAGTACATCAGTGGTAGGTTCTCAGGAGACTGCCACTTCAATCCGTGGCTCACAGTCTTTTGTAGCGCTTGAATCCCCTAAAGCAACAACCCCCACAATGTGCAGTAAAAATACAAATCCTCCACAAGAAAACATTCTTTTTACAAGATACAGGATAATGGGTAATAGAAATTCCTTCCTTAAGGTCGTGTTCTCTACCCGTCCATATAGGTCAGGTGGCATAGCCATTCCTTGGGTAAATTAATTTACGACAGGACGTGTTTGCGTGTTGAAGATGGTGATTCGTAAAACAACTGGAGAGGCCGAGAACGGTCACCAAGGGTCAATAGATGGTTATCTGGGGAATTAGTTGCTTCGAGCCGGGTCTCAGAATGGACTTAGCTCAGGGAAACAGGAAAGGTCGTGTAATATGTGCAACAGTATAGAACGTGAAAGAAACGCTATGAGCGGTGCAAGGGGCCTGAGTGAGGGCAACAGCATAATGGTGTTACAAGGGAAGATGGGGCCGTATTTGAATTTCCTCAACCCCCCCCCCCATACACCACCGATAAGCCATCCATCATGACCTGGATTCCCGCCACCATAGAACACATCACCGCGACCATGAAGAAAACCCACTACGGAGCCCCAACGGACCCCTGCCCACTGCACATATTCCACAGGGCCTCCGCCGCCATCGCACCCGAACTAGGACAGACCATCGACACCTCCTTCATGTCCGGCATCTTCCCAGACGACTGGAAGCTAGCGGAGGTTGAACCCCTCCTCAAGAAGCCATCGGCCTGAAAAACGACCGGCCCACCTCTCTCCTCCCCTTGACGGCCAAAGTCACAGAGAGACTCGTAAATGCCCAGCTCACTGCCTTCATCGAAGAGAAGTCCCTCTTGGACGCCTCCCAGTCTGGATTCCGCAGCAATCACAGCACCTAGACCGCCCTCCTCGCCGCCACTGATGACATCCGCATGCTACTCGACCATAGACGCACTGCGGCCCTCATCCTTCTAGACCTCTCCGCAGCCTTCGACACGTCTCACATCACACGCTCGCAGCCAGACTTCATGAGGTGGGGATACAAGGAGCCGCCCTCGAATGGATCCAATCCTTTCTTTCTGGCCGAACCCAGAGTATCAGACTCCCTCCCTTCCTCTCTGAACCCACCGACATCAACTGCGGAGTGCCCCAAGGATCATCGCTCAGCCCCACGCTCTTCAATGTCTACATGGCCCCCCTCGCCGCCATCGTCTGACAGCATGGGCTCAGCATTGTATCCTACGCCGACGACACCTAGCTCATCCTCTCACTCATGAAAATTCCCGAAGACACCAGACTCTGCTTCCAGGAAGGGATGAAGAAAGTTGCAGCCTGGATGAAAGACAGCTGTTTGAAGCTCAACTCAGAGAAGACCGAGGTCCTCATCCTCAGACCCTGCACCTCAGACCCTGCACCTCCGCCTGGTACAATAGCTGGTGGCCCTCCACCCTCGGGAACCCACCCACCCCTACAGACCACGCACAAAACCTCAGCATCATGCTCGACTCCTCCCTCTTCATGAACCGCCAGATCAATGCCGTCGCCTCCACCAGTATCAACTGCCTGCGCATCCTCCGCAAGACCTTCAAATGGATCCCACCCAACTGCTGAAGGACCTTCACACACGCGCTCATAACCAGCAGACTGGACTACGGAAACACCCTATATGCCGGAATCAACAGAACCCTTCTACACAAACTCCAAATCATCCAGAACACCGCAGCCAGACTCATCCTTGGGACACGGCGTCACGAACACATGACCCAACACCTGCGAGACCTCCACTGGCGAGAAGAGGGTCACCTTGAAACTCCTCAACCACGCCTACAAATCCCTCAACAGCATCGGACCCAAATACCTCAACGAGAGAGTATCCTTCCACGTACCCAAGAGAGACCTCCGCTCACCTTTCCCTGGTGGAGGTCCCCGCATCCGCAGAAACAAATCAGGCGAGAGAGCCTTCTCCTACATCGCAGCCAAGACCTGGAACGAGCTCCCCGTGAACATCAGACACTCCCCGACCCAGCACATTTTCAGGAAGAACCTCCAAGACCTGGCTCTTTGACTGATCCGAAGCTGCTCCCTCCTCTCCCCCTCCCCCCCTGCGCTTTGAGACCCTCGCAGGTGAGTAGCACGCTTTATAAACCCCTGATTGATTGTTTGATACCTGCGTCAGGGTGCAGGGTGGGCGTTCCCATGCAAAAAGCCATGTAGAACTGACGCAGTGAAATTTACAACATTTCACTGCGTCACTCTACGCCTTCACTGTGTCAAAATCCCTACGCCTGCTCAGACCAGGCGTAATGAATGATGCAGGACTCACCTATCTGCTGTGGTGCATTGCTGGAGTTGCGTCACTTTCGTGAGCAACTCCAGCAATGCATCACTTTTGGGCCAACAGATGCGTCAGAATTTCTGACGCATCTGTTAATCCTTGCACCATGGAGCACTGTATTGTAAATACAGCGCATCCATGGTGGCGCAAGGACATTTGGGCTGGCGCAAGGAAACTGTATATATGCAGATTGTGATTGTAATTGCATTTATATAGCGCTAACTACCCCCTGACGAGGTGTTGAAGCGCTTTTTCAGTGAGTAGCGTGCTACTCCGGAACCCAAAAAACGATTAGTGGTAAATTAGTATAGTGAAATATGAAATTAATTTGAGCGGTGGACATGTTAGTCTGTTATTTGAATTGAAAAGGATAGCGGGGGGATAGAAGATGGGAGGGTTTGCATTTATTTAGCGCCTGCTACCCCTGATGAGGGGTTGAAATGCTTTTTGGCAAAAGCAGGATACTCCAGGACCAAACATTGAGGAGGAGAGGTTAAGTTATTTTAAAAATAAGTACAGGGTAAGGCTATCCTCAAAGGGACAGTAAAGAGAGAGGCCATGTGTACAAATGCATGTAGAGAGATAGAACAGCTCCACCAGCACCTGAAAAGAGAAAAAGCAGACAGCGGGCATTTGCACAAAGAAAGCACAGAATCAAAGAGAAAGGGCAGAAAACTGGAAATAAACACAGCAAAAAGAAAGTCAGAGGGAGGCTACCAACACTTTGATCAGCTTGGACAA
The DNA here is from genome assembly GCF_964204655.1 of Triturus cristatus. Lineage (NCBI taxonomy): Eukaryota > Metazoa > Chordata > Amphibia > Caudata > Salamandridae > Triturus > Triturus cristatus. The sequence continues at coordinate 95,576,611 of NC_140587.1, read as the reverse complement.
TCATTCTAAGTAGATGTGAAAACAAATCTAGCTGATGATTTCAACAATTCAATGTGACTGAAATCTTGTCTGCAACAAATAAAGAAGTTGATATCTCCTGATCTCTTGAAGTTTATCCCCGAGAAAACAGATTTCCTCCTCACCAAAAGTCCACACACAAGCGAGGAGTGTAACGCCAAATTAAACAATGGCATGCGTCAGTTCCTTGTAAATCTGCCCCTTAATGTTTTTTTAACTTGTGTATAGAAAGACCAGAGGAATTAAATAGATGGTGATATATATTTTTATTGTTTAAAAGTTTATAATTGTATAGTAATAACGTTTTTTTCTTTTTTGCAAACATAATGCCATGGTTTTAAATAACCATGCATGAATAAACATTTACTTACTCATATTAAAATGTGTTTTAGAGCTACTTTAATGATCCCTGACTGATAATTAAAGAAACAAAAATGCCTTGTTAAAAATGAATGTAGGCATGTTCTCAAAAGTTCCATTCGCACCTTAGCAGAATCTTAAAACATAAACAAATGTCTGGTATTTTTCTAGGAGAAAGGTGCGACCCAAAGCCTTTACCAAAGAGGTACAGCACAGAAACTAAGACTTCCCCACAAAATACAGTAGACTGCAACACCCAGCCGAGTACAGTTACTCGTTTCTCATCAGATGCTGTCCGACCGCAATTATTATAATGCATGTTTAAGACCTCGACAATGGGGTTCTGACAGCCTACAAATAGATTTCCCTGCAAGCTGATTTTTTAAGCTTCCAAATGAATGTGTTATGGGTGTTTGCAAAGCACATGGTATGGCAAGCTGGATCTATACAGGAGAAAAGTTGTTTTAGTACCTTTTGCTTCATCATACATGACGTTTAGATAGGGCCACTTGAATTATGCGATTCTGCACCCGTGAGGATTATCACATGATTATAGATTTGCTGTATTTGCCCCATAGTCCATCATCAGCTGCATAATCTGCAGATTTTATTTTAAAAAATAATTCTAGCTCAAACGGTTCAAAAGTTACTCAAAATGCAGCAACATGTGTTGCAGCGCAGTGGAAGGCCCATTGCAAAGCTGGACTTGTCACGTTTTTGATGTTTATTGCTATACTTGGGTATTAAATGGTACTAATGAGCTGCAACCAATGCCCAGACAGTGTTACCAAGTTTAACAAGCAATGGCAAAGCCAATAGGTCTCACCTATGCAGGAGCTATTAGCTTTGGCAATGTGTTTTAGCCATGTTGTACACCAGTGTGGCTGCTGTTCAGCATGGCTAAACGTTATTAGTGTGGTGTGGGGTGGGGTGGGGTGGCGTTATTTGGGATAGAGTAGAATGGGGTAGATTAGAGTAGGATGGAGTGGGGTAGGTTGGTTTAGACTAGCATGGAGTGGGGTAGATTGGGATAGCATGTATCAGGTTAGATTGGGTTAGAGTAGAGTGGGGTAGATTGGGGTATCGTGGAGAGGGTAATTTGGTTAAGACTAGCATGGAGTGAGGTAGATTGGGGTAGATTGGTTTAGACTAGATTGGGGTAGAATGGGGTAGTGTGGAGTGGGATAGATAGGTTTAGAGTGGAGTGTGGTAGATTCGAGCGCAGTATATAGGGATAGAGTGAGGTAGACTGGAGTGGGGTAGATTGTAAAGTTGGAGTTTGGGGTAGATTGAGTGGAGAAGAATGGGGTAAATTTGAGTGGGGTGGGTTAGATTTGAATGGGGTGAGGTAGATTGTAGTAGAGTGGGAAAAGTTGGAATGGGGTAAATTGGGTTGGAGTGGGGTTGATTTAGGTGGATTGGGGTTCATAGGATAAGATTTGGGTGGATTGCAGTAGATAGGAGTGCAGTAGATCGGTGTAGATTTGGGTAGTGAGGTAGATTGGAGTAGATTGGAGAAGATCAGAGGGGGGTTGGATTGGGGTAGATTGAAGTGGAGTGGGGTGGATTGGAATGGGGTACTTGGAGTAGGGTAGGTTGGAGTGGAGTGGGGTGGAGTGGAGTACTAGGAGCGGAGTAGATTTGGTGGATTAGAGTATGGTAGATTGGAATGGAGTGGAGCAGATTGGGGTAGAATGAAGTGGGGTAGATTGGAGTTGAATGGAGTGGAGTGGAGTGTGGTAGGTTGGAGTTGAGTTGAGTAGAGCTGGGTAGAGTGGAGTGGAATATAGTAGATTGGAGTGAAGTTGATTGGAATGGACTGGGGTAGATTGGGGTAGAGTGAAGTAAGGTGGAGTGGGGTAGATTGGAGTTCAATAGACTGGAGTGGAGTGGGGTAGAGTGGAGTGGAGTAGGGTAGATTGGAGTGAAGTAGATTGGATTGGAGTAGATTGGGGTAGAGTGGAGTTCAATAGATTGAAGTGGAGTGGGGTAGAGTGGAGTGAAGTAGATTAGATTGGAGTGAAGTTGTTTGGAGTGGAGTAGATTGGGGTGAAGTGTGGTAGATTGGAGTGGAACAGATTGGAGTGAAGTGGAGTAGGGTACATTTGGGTAGAGTAGAGTGGGGTCGATTGGGTGTATTGAAATAGGATAGAGTGGAGTGGAGTAGAGTGGGTGTGGATTGGAGTAGGGTAGAGTGGAGTAGGCTATATTGGAGTAGAGTAGAGTGGGGTAGATTGGAGTAGAGTGGGGTAGATTGGAGTGGAGTTGATGGGGTGGTTTCAGGTATGGTACATTGGAGTGGAGTGGGGTAGATTAGACTAGAGTGGAGTGGGCTAGAATGGACTGGTGTGGAGAGGAGTGGAGGGGTGTAGAGTGGAGGAGCATGGAGTAGAGTGGCGAGCCGTGTCATAGAGTGTCTATCAGTGGAGTGGAGTGGCATGGCATAGAATGGAGCGGGTGTTGTAGAGTGAAGTGGAGTAGAGTGTTGTAGAGAGGAGTAGTGTAGAGTGGGGTAGAGTAGAGTATGCATGGTGTGATAGTGCACTGTCATTACAGCCACCATTTTTCCAATTGAAAATGGCCATTACATTTGTACAGGCATACAATTTTACTGCACACAAATGATAAAGAGTGGAATTGTCATCACCTAGTGTATTAATTTGTTTTGATCGTATTAAAATATTTGTTTCCACCACACCTCAGTATTGCAAAAAAAGTGCTTAATTTATACTGTTCTCATTCTGATGTATTCTGAAATATCAGCACAGTTATTTTTTGTGTGCTAGAAAAGATAAAATCCTACAGCCTGTCCTCCCGTAATGGATACTCAGCAGGATGGATTGTCACATAAATTCTCACTTTGAAGCCAGCAAAAGAAAAGTAAACATTCAGTTCTCTCGGAATACAAAGTTTGACATCTGACCTCTGTCTTTGAATGCGCAGCCAATGAGATAAGATGAGAACAAGAGTTAAAGGCCTGTTTAGAGATAGCAGGTACTCAGGAGGATACAGTAAACAAGAAATTCTCAAGGGAGAGACGAAGTCAAGCTGGACAGCCTAAAACAACAAGCAAATGACAGAGCCAGCTAGGAAAGATACACTCTGTACAGAGGCTCAACAAAAAGAAAACAATAAGTCCCAAAAATGCGGGCAGTGTAAGGACACAGGTACTTGGGCCATGCTCTAGGGGAGGGTCACATGCAAGAAGAGGGAACTAGCAGGAATCAAGCAACTGAGAGTGGCTTTGAAACCCACCAATTGTAAGTAATGGGAGAGTTCCAAGCCCACTAACAGTAAACAAACGTCTCAAGGAGACAGCGCGTGTACTGCCTATGTGAGACCTAAAAATTACAAAATAATGAAGTAATATTATTTTAAAATGTGAAGCATGATTTCGCTTTTCTCACCGCATAATTTACTCAACACTGTCACACAATTTGACCCTTTCCTGCCACATAATTTTAGTGGCCATACGTTTAGCAGAGGAAATACAAGTCACAGTTGGCCGGAGCCATTGTTAGCTGAGAAAAGAGGTCAGCAAGAGACACCATGCTGCAGGACCTCCAACCACAGGCAGTAGGAGAACCTCTATTGGTGCAAAGGCATGCCAACAGCAAAAGCTATTCTGATGGAAACTCTCCAAGCTGAGGGTTATTGTGCTTCACCCCCATTTTGGACTGCCAGTAAATGTGAAGAGCACATACATACAGAAGTTTATTTTACTTTCACGCTCAGAGGAGGTCTGCACCAGCGTGCCAGTTACAGATAATAAAGAGGAAGTGTTAAAATCCCACTTGGGTCTGGAAGGGTCCCATCTGGATTAGGAGGGCTCCACAGCCCTGTGGGGGTGTCTGTTACGTAGCATACCTGAAGAGACATACAGTGGATTCAGCAGAAGACACAAATGACCCCCAATTCCACTTTAGATACATGGTGCGAGTTAAATGGTGGATATTATGCTGCTTCATTTAGAACACACTATGCAGAGACGTGTGGGTGTGGCAGGGGTGTGGTTGCGGGATACAGTCTAGTACCCAGCAGGTAGATCTAGGATAGCACGGGAAACCCTAGAACAGCAGAGTGTGATGCTGGTGTGTTTCTACAGCCTAAGCTTTGAAAACCTTCAAGCTTACCATGATCTGCACCGATGGTTCAGCAGTAACAGTGTAATACACAAATATGGGGAGAGGGTCTGAATTGTACCTTAGATCCAGACCATGACCATTCCGAAGGCTCCCCTATGCACTTGTGTGCCAGGTCCTGCACATTGAAAGATATAACTCAGTAGCAGGGTCTAAAGGACCTCTGGTAACAGCTACACCCAAACCCTGATGAGGCCAAATATAGATATTATTCAGCCATCCTATATAGATTATTGGTCGGTATCAAAAGACATGGTGCCCTGGGAGCAGGCATGTGAGCATCTCATGAAACACATTCTCATAATTCCCCTCTGTCCATGGAGCATGTAATAACTAGCAAACGACACACAACCTTTGTATGGCCATTGTGGAATACTTTAAGCATAATATATTATCGGTATTACGGTTTCTAATGATTTGGGAAGCCTTTAAGGTTTATATCTGAGGGGTGCGTATCTAAATACCGATCTAGACTGGAAGCTTAATTAACTGGAAACTACAACAAGAAAATAGGACTGGAAATACAACAAGAAAAAACTAAAGAAGGCACTTAAAGTGATTTACTAACCAAATGTAGGGAATATGAGTAGCTGGCAGATAGAGAGGTGAGTCAAATGGGCAAATATGCAGTCGCTAGAGTACATGGAAAGGAAGAGAGGATGGGTAAAACTTTGATTCACATAATGCACCCTATACAGGCAGACCGCATGCTTATTTGTATCCGTGTGTACACACGTGAGATCCTTTCTGTATCACAGCATAAAACATACAAGTTCTGTCAATATTGTATGGACTTTTAGACCCATTGAGCTGCCACTACTGCACAAGAAACATAAGAATACTGAAATAACCTTACCATGGATTGGCTAGAAAACAGAGGTTCTGAAAGCCCCCCTCACAGTGGAGAACACTGCAGCAGCAATTCATAGCGTGCCAAGCAGGAAGGCATCTGACACAGATGGCTTAACTGCTGCTTTCTATAAAGAATTCCTAACTGAACTGACCTTTCATATCAAAACATTGTTCGAAGTGCCTCTGAATGGCTGTCTACCACCTACAATGCATGAGGCACTAATAGTCGTAATACTAAAGCCTGGCAAAATGGTGGATCAGTGCTCATTGTATCAACCACTGTCATTTTTAAATAACTCAACAAATTCTTAGCAAAGATATTTGCAAACCATATCAGCCCAATGATGTACCGTCTGGGCCTGCCGGAGCAGGACGGTGTCCTACCGGGGAGATCCACTGTGCTCAACCACAGAACCTTCTTTGGTGCTGCTCCCCAAATATTCTTCTTGAATGTAGACGTGGTCATCTTGTTTCTCAATGCAGAAAAAGCATTTGACTCAGTAGAGTGGGAATTCATGCACTCAGTTTAGGCCTGTATTGGGGTTGGAGATAGCTATCTAAAACTGGTGCGATTGTTACACACCCACTGTGTAGCCTGCGCTCGAATCAATGGTGCAAAAACAGAACCCATACCGGTCGACAGGGGCACACAACAAGGAGGTTCACTGTCCCTGCTGCTCTACGCACTAGTAGCAGAGCCACTCGCTTGCACATTGTGGGATCACCATGAGGACAGGGGCATTAGATTCCGAGGCTATAAACTTAAAATTATCCACATATATGGATGATATATTATTGTATGTCTGAGACCCCACACTCTACTAAGCACCAATATTAACTGAGATAATTGGCTTTGGCAGACATGCCGGTCTCAGTGTAAATTGGAACAAATCACTGATGTTCCCCCTCACCTCTGCCACCAAGCAATGTACGGGGTAATTTCTCTTGGAATGGACGGAGGAGCCAGTGTGCTACTTAGGAGTCCAAGTACACACGGAGCCTGCTAAAATTATGTTCAACAATTAAGACACTGTATAAACTTACAGTTGATACCGATAAGTGTATGAACTTACTACTGTTGCTGACAGGGAGGATCGCAATAATTAAAATGGTGGAACTTCCCTGCGAACTATTTCTGTTCTTAAACACATCCATAGCACTCCCCAAAGCATTCTTCCGCAAATTACAAACATTATTAGCTAGATTATCATGGCCTGGCAATCAGCTTCGTGTAAGATGGACACTTACGCTACCATGCACATTGGGAAGATTTGGCCAGTTTGATGATTATGGGCTCCATGGCCACTCATGCTTACCACATTTGTGACTGGAGAGGGATCACCGCAGGCACTTGTGGTTGTGCTGTTCAGTTCCCCACCGAATACACACATCCATCGACCCAATTGTATGTACGATGCAAGCTTGGCAATGGTTACACAAACATGTACAGGGAATCATGATGTACTTTGCCGCCATGATTGTCCACGGTGGGCATGGCTTTCAGTCTGCCTGGAGAATGGGGCTCGAGAACAGTTGCAAGGGCTAAAAGTGACCACGATGAGCTCGATTTTTATACTCTAACTTTATCATTCTTGACCAACTCAAAGAGTGGGGTGACCTCTCAACTTTGGACATTTTTCTATAAGAAAGAATCCACCCTGCCCTCAGAGATATTTATTTCCTTTTTGATCACTTTGACCTTTCTGGGGAGGTAACTCCAGGGTTGCCTTCAGAGGGTCTTTTGTAAATCCGATAAATTACATCCTGTGCTTCGGGGATCAAGTCTGACTTGGATAGATTGTTGATGAAACCGAAGTCTTTCAGAAGTTGAATTGCCAGTTGAGCTTGTCCCACAGGTTTCAGCAGCTTCAAGAAGCACCACAGAGTGGATGACAGTCAGAAGGCAAGCATCTTGAACTCCTAAACCTGGCTCCTTCCCAGAAACTGAAGGACCCTCCAGTGAGGAGGGAAAATTGGAATCGACAAGTAAGTATCCTTCAGATACAATCTAATTAACCAATCCCCTTGCCTGAGAAGGCCATTCAAAAGCTGAAGGCCCTCCATCTTGAATTGTCTGTATATCAACCAACTGTTGAATTCTCGCAAGTTGATAACTAGACAAACCTCTTTTTCCTTCTTGTTTACCACAAAGATATTGCTTAACATTCCCCTTGGGTAAAGAAAAGATGTCTTGATAGCACCGTTGCTCTCTAGGGCCTGCACTGTATAATCTATGGTGTCATATGCCTTTTCTGAGAAGGAGAGAGATTGTGGCAATACCTGTTGCCTCAGGGTGCACCAGATTTCTATCTGGAACCTCTGCCCCATCTTTAATTGCCCATCAATCTGAGAAGATCTCCTCCCATTTGCTCAGGCATGCCACTATCCTGCCCCCAGATTTACGAGGGAGGAGTATCTTGTCCTTGCTTGCGGGGTTGTTGGCTCCTCTGCCACTTCTGCTACCACCTCTTCCGGTGCGTCCTTGATTGAATTTGTTTCTGTAGAGAAAGATGAGTGAATAACCCTTTTGCTCATTCCAGTCAGCACGCATGGGATCTTGGTTCCTGCTGGTACCTTGAAAAGGAGGCCAGATAAATGGCCCCATCCACACCCGTCTCAGCCAAAACCTCTGGGGCTGAAAACCTTTTTAAGCGAAGATTGCTCTTTATCCAGGGCTGTGAAAGCTTATAAGAATTATTCCAGATCTTTCAAAAATGCCTCCCCAAACAAGACGACCTTTACATCCAGACTGGCTTCAGTCAAAGCCAATTCCCCAATCTTAGGGTCCAATAAAAACAGGAGAGAATGCCTTCTTTCTCAGTGCAAAGAACACAGTTGGCATTACCTAATTGACCTATCACCCTATGGTCCCAACCTGACAGGATTACAGGTTCTATAGTTGTGCCAGTCCACTTGGCATCTTCCGCCATATCATTGATCTATGTTATCGGGCCAGAGATGTCACAAAGGTTACCTTGACAAGAACCCCAAGATCCATTGATCCCCTTTTTGGTGTCTTTGATTAGCTTATCCATAAAGGTAGCCATAGTGGTATCCAACTCGGGTATGGCTGTGACCTTGCCCTCAATGAGGGCCTCAGGCATTCTGCTTGCAAGTGATTGCATACTTGCTCATCGAAGGGTTGTGTCAGCCTCTTCCCGAGACAGTATCCCACCTTGGATAATGGCTCCCACTCCGATGAGCAGGGGTGCCTGATGTCCTCAAGATCAAATAGATATTTGCACTGGTCTCGGTCGGTGGGATTTATTGCTGTATGGGCTTTCAGTTTCTTTTTGCCTCTCCCTGAGGGACGCCTGTTTTCAGTTCGCCTGGAATGTTTGTCCTAGTGTCTGGAGGAAGGGGATGTCCCTATCTGTATGATCCTGGTTGGACCACGGAACCCTCAAAAGAGTGTCTTCCATTGAGGAAACCTCACTGGGGCCCTCCCTTTCCTGGGAGAAGTTAATCTGGGTTGTCTGTAGCAAGTTTTGCAGTTTCCCAAATGGTTCTGTAGTTCTTTGGACTGAGTTAATTCCAGTACCCCAATGAAGGCCTCAACTGCACGGATATGGTGCACCTCTGCAACATTGCTGTCTCCACTGATATTGACACTGCCAAATCCAACATCTCGACCAGCTCTGGGTCAAAATCGGGATTGGCCCACCACCTCTTGCCTTATATAACCATGCCTTCCTTCACAAACAAAATGCTGTATGACAGACCTATCTAACTACAACCCACATGGTAGGAGGGTTAGAGTAGCCTGACTGACTAGTATCACCTGAAACATATCCTGACAGGGGAATACCTGTGCACTGGGATATCCTGATTTAGTGTTTGAGATGTAAAACCGAGTAAAACGGGCTTAAAAGACCTCAGTAGCCTGAGAACACTGAGCCTGTTACTGAGGAAACCACTATTTAAAAACAAGTTCTCTATCTGTGAGCTAAAATGGCCGGCGTATCTCGAAAGCCCAAGGTAATCGATCCCGGATTGTATGTGGAGTTTATCTTCTCTGGCTGAGTGAGGCCTCTGAATCTGACTACTCAGAGGAGAGAGAGAATAAAATGTGCTTTGTGCAACTATTTCAACAGAACAGCGTATAAATACTGCCTGTCCCCGATTGCAGTATGAAAGCTGAGCATGTGTCGGGGACAAAGTGAAGGGATCAAGGATCACTTCATATGCTTGGGGAGGAGGACCCAGATCTTGTCTTAGAATCCGATGCAAGTTGAACAGGTTAGGGCGCAAGATGTGGCAATCTCTCAATTGGTGGCACATGATTAGAGGAGTCCTCACTGCATATACATTGTTTAAAGATGCTTGCAGGGCCCTTTGCAATTTGAACCTTTACAAAACACAAGATCAGTTGTTCAATTCTTCACAAGAGTGACAATCTATTGGCGGTGAAGAATATCAATCACCTAGGGGGAACAAAATCTATGATCAAAACCAGGAATTTCAGCAGAAGCTGTTCAATTCAACTGCCACTCTTGGGTACCAGGAACAACGGACATTTACAAATCCGCCTGGAAGCTGTGGTGTATCTGGTGTTTGGACAGGGATTCAGAACTCTTTTCAGCAGATATAACTTTGATAGTCAATGTATTTGCCTCTATGGCTTCCCAAGGAAAGGCTTACAGAATGGTAAATACTTCTAGATCAGCCATTTTTGCAGAACATGTACGAATGGATGAAAAACCTGTTGGTGAACACCCTTTGACTTGCCATCTTTTGATGGGAGTAAGATTTTTGGAAACCCCTATTCCTAAGTGTGACGAAATGTGGGATGTCAATCAGATTTTGAGGTTACTAATTTCTTAGTAAAATGATGTTCATCTATCTTTAAAATACTAGTCTGCAAAATTGACGATTCTAATACGTTTAATTTCTTTAAAACAAATTTCTCATGTCAACGCTTTAAATGTATCTTCAGTACAGTGCAATCCCACAGGTGTTTGTTTCCAAATTCACAGAATACCAAAGCAGTTTTACTGTCAATACATTATCCTTATTTTCCTTCAAAACCTAACCTAAACCTAAACCTAAAAATGGTTTGAATACATATATTTCGAAAACTGCAAATCTGAGAATGTCCCCTTCTATACAGATACTAATTTCTTTTCATAAACCACGCAAACTAGTGCGGTCCACTATTCCAGCTATATATTTTAAATGGATTATGTGTTTAGCGGGCATTGACACCAGTGCTGTCGGAGCTCACTCCACTCGGGGGGAATGGCTTCCAAAGCCTCCTGGGCCAGTGCTGCGTTAGAGGAGATTCTCAGATCAGTGGACTGGTCAAATGCTTCTACTTTTAGAACGTCTTATTGTAAACCAGTTACTCATGTGGCAAATACTGTTGTTGTTTTTTTAATTGACATTTTTCCAACAACTAAGTTGCTTTACAATACAACAGGCCAGCATGTTATCAAATCTGTACAGGAGTTTAAATATTCACAGTCTATACAATACACAATACCTCCGTAATAATACACGCTCCTGTAGCTCGCCACCAATACAGGAATGCATATTTATCAGAGATCTAGATAGTTGTAAGAATCAGCAAAGAACAACAATAAAATAAAATTACATAGCATAGTACCATATAGAGGGCCTAAGACGTCTCCGTCTAAATCTATTAAACCCACATTATCCAGAAGGTAAGGAGGGGGAACAGACCCTAAAACAAGTGGAAAGTAAGACCCCATCATATCAATGTCTCAATCTGAGTTTCGCCCGCATTTGTCTCTGCGATAGATTCTTGCTGACTCTGAGCCCAGGTAAGGAATGGTTCCCAGATGTCTCGAGGTCTTGAAGTAGGTGGCATAAGCTCCCAAAATGTGCTCAACTGTGTGTGACCGTATGTAACATCATTAATCCACCCCATAATGGAGGGCACCCTTCTCCTGCCCCAGTGGACTGCAACCTGCCATTAAGCGAACAGCAAAAGGAGTGCATGTAACTTACGCAGCTTGGGCGGTGTGTCCTTAACATAGCCTAATAAGCCAAGGGTAGGGGATGGGACAACTGACATGCTAAGGATTTGATTCACTGAGGTAAAAATCAGGGACCAGTATTCGGCAATTTTGGGGCAATCCCATGCTACATGCAAAAACATGGCAGGAGTGTACCTGTAGCGCCAGCAGCTATCATCTTATCTAATTCCCATACGATAAAGACTCACGGTGTTCTATAAAATCTATGCAAATATTTAAAGTGAATCAATCGCAGATTATAGTTAGGAGAGAGTTCAGTGAGCTGTCCACAGCAGAAATCCCACTGGGCTTCAGTCAACGGAGTTGAGAGTTTGCTGTTCCAGTGTTGCAGGGATTTAGGTGTCACCAACGGGGCAGTATTTTGCATGTGTGTGTACAATCGTGTAATGAATTTACGAGGAGATGGGGATCTCAACAAGTTCTCCAGTGCGGGCAGAGGCGGAGGAGCCAGCGGGAACCCCTCCCAAAGGGCACGGCACGCCGTACGCAGCTCATGATATAAAAAGAGCTCAGCAAATGGCACCGCTTGTCCCTCATCCACTTCTGGGGGGGGCAGGGGGGCCTGAACGTGTCTCCCGGGTATAGGTCAGCGAAAGTTTGAAGTTTCATCTTTTGTGCAAGCGTCTTACTGACACCATCCTGAATGCAAGGCAGCATTGGGTTCTGCACTAGAGGAATGGAGGGGGCATATGACACCGGGATACCCGCTCTCTTACGCAACTCATCCCATGCCCAACATAGTGTCCCAGAGGAGTCCACATCTCCGCGTGGGCGACGTGACTTTTGGTAAAGTGCCACCTTGAGCGGGACAGGAGCCATCGCATCAGTCTCTACTGCTACATGGGGCTGGAAGGGCGTTGGATGGTCCCAATAGTGCAAGAATTGAGCTTGGGCACATGGTGCATACAGGTGTATGTCTGGGGCATCTAAGCCACCCTGTTTCAGCGGGAGTGTCAGCAGGTCCCAGGAGGTTCTGGCCTGTCCACCCGCCCACGCCAAGGAGACCTATTGCGACTTCAGGGTATAAAGAAGTGCCGCGTAAGAGGGATCGGTATGTTAACAAATAAGTACAAAAGTTTTGGTAAAATAACCATTTTAGTCAGTGCTATCATTCCAGCTAGAGACAATGGTAGTCCAGACCATATCCTAACCTTCTCCTCCAACCACGTGATAGCCGTCCGTAATTTAAATTCCACACCTCCCGTGTATCTCGACTTATCCAAACCCCCAAATATTTAACCGCCTCAGCCTCCCATCTCAGGGGGAACACAGACGTCACTGGGGGCGTACCATCAGTCAGCGGGAATAACACCAACTTGGCCCAGTTGATGAAGATACCAGCCAGACCTCCGAATCGGATAAATTCCCTCAAAACGGGATCTAGGTTCTCCTCTGGATTGATAATGTATAGAGTCACATCATCTGCGTATAGGGAAATAAGAAGGCTCTGGGAACTGAACCTTATACCTCGGGCTGTGTGATGTTGTCGGATGCGGGCAGCCAAGGGCTCCATCGCGATCGCGAAGAGCAAAGGAGATAGGGGGCACCCCTGCCTGGTACCTCGCGAAATAAGAAAGGAGTCGTAAAGTAAGCCATTCACCTTAAACCGAGCGCTGGGTAGAGTATACAACATCCTAATTCGGTTAATGAAGAGCGGACTAAATCCCATGCAGCCTAAAATTGTAAACAGATATGGCCATTCGAGCGTGTCAAACACCTTGGTGGCGTCCAAAAACACAACCGCGGCTCGCACGTCCGAGTGTAAATAATGGAGCACCGAGAAGATTGTCCTCAAATTATGAGAGGTCGACCTCCCGTGAATGAACCCCGACTGGTCGGGGAGTGCAATGATGGGAAGCAGGGGCTGCAAACTGTTAGCAATCAGCTTGGCTAGTATTTTAACGTCCACATTTATCATTGACATTGGCCGATAGGAATCCATCTCCGCTTCTGGCTTCCCACGTTTTAGGAGCGTGATGATGATCGCTTCCCTCATGGACTGAGGTAGCACTCCATCCTCCAGCGCTTCTTCGTATACTGCCAACGGCCGGGGTGCTAGTTCCTCTACATAGGTTTTATAAAAGGACGTAGTCAGGCCATCAGGCCCAGGGGCCTTATCTAGCGGTAAACTTTTTATAACCTGGACTACATCCTCCACTGTGAACGGGAGATCCATATACTCTCTATAATTGTTGTTGAACCAGACCAGTGCTAGTGAATCAAGAATATTTTGCAGCCCCTCGGGGCACATCTCCTGGGTAGTAGTGTATAAGTGAGAATAAAATGTAGAGAACTCATCTAGAATTCCTACCTGGCCCCTGATAGTGGCACCTTGTGTACTCTGTATTTCGTGAATGAATGCAGTAGACCGAGAGGGTTGGATCAGAACAGCTAATGTGCGGCCTGGTCTATCGCCTTCCCCATACCTCTGCGCCTCAGCATGTTTCCCCAAGAACTTAACTTCACGTTGAGCCTCTTCGGCGAAGTCTAACAATTTGTATTTCAGGAGAGCCATGGTATGGGGCTCATTTGTCGAATAGAATTGCTCCTCAAGCTCCTTTATCTGTGTTTCCAGAGATGCAATTGTGCCACAGATAGCCTTTAACACTCCCGCCTGCCTGGCAATACACTGACCTCTGATAACTACCTTGAATGCCTCCCAAAGAGAGGCCCATATTGAGGGCAAAGTAATCCGTAATGTCCGTCCCTATTTCATCCTTAAATGCTTCGTCAAGTAGGGCATGCGGCGGGAGGCGCCAGGAAAAAGCGCAGGGAAGTGAACCCGGGAGCGACAGCTTTATTAAGCATGGGGCGTGGTCCGATAAGGAGCGCGGCAAATGTAAGATGTCAGTGGTCCAAAGCAGCAACATCCCGGGAGACTAACCAGAAGTCCCGGCGGGAACAAGCACTGTGATGGTCAGAAATACATGTGCCTTCCTTCACTAAGGGGTGTCTACTACGCCATATGTCAAGTAAATCCCCATCCAAGACTATAGCATTGAAGGCGGCACTGGCAGCCGGATGCAGGGGGCGAGCCGCACCTTTCCTGTCCATGTCATCATCCAGGATAGCATTAAAATCCCCTCCCCACAATATTGTACTGCAACCTGTCGCTCTGACTTTAGTCCAAATATCCTGAAAGAAATTGGGGGAGTCTACATTTGGGCCGTAAACTGCTACAGCAACCAGGGAAACCCCTCAGAGCACTCTACCTCCCCTCAGGATCTCCATGTACTTCACCTTCCCGTCCATCCACCCCTTTTCTGATCAGCACAGCCACTCCGCTGGCATAGTTAGAGTAAATAGAAGAGTACACATTCCCCCACCTATTGTGCCTCAGCCTCTGCAATGGTGTTACATTTAAGTGTGTCTCTTGCAATAAACACACGTCTATATTATGTCTGGATAAATAAGCATGTACAGGGTCTAGATTTCCTACTATCATTCAGCCCTCTGATGTTCCACGTAAGAAAATGTAGCGTTGCAGCGTGATTACGTATACAGTACCCTGACTGAAGTGGTGTGAGCACTGGAGGCGTGTCAGCTCCTAATTACAGACTATGTATACTGACCAACAGTATGCAAACATCCTGGCAATGAGCACAAAAACATTCCCTACCCACAACCCACCTCCCTCTCCAACCCCCCAATCAGGTTGTAGAATACACCCCCAGAACAAACTAAAACTCAAAAAGCCACACAGTGGTACAGGGAACCTTCCCATGGGGGCGCAGCGGCACCGGCAAACCTCCCTGTTCGCACAGGGTGGCCGGGAGTACTGCAGAGAATGGCACAGGTCCATACCACTAATACTAAATCATACAGACCAACGATTCATTGTGCAGCGCGGAACCCACAGCAGCGAAGCAGATAGCTCCTCCCCAGGCCAATATCATAGCGGTACAGTCACTCAGGCTTGTGAGCTATACTATACCCATGTCAGTCATTGTCACTTAGTTGGCCAGTTGCAGACGTCTCGGCTCTCCGGGCTTCTTTGTTTCGCTTCCCACCAATATGTTTGGCAAACTTCAAAGCGGACTTTGCATCTGTGAAAAAGTGGGCTGTGCCATCATACGAAACTTTCAGCTTGGCAGGATATAATAAGGAATAGGGGACCTGTGCCTGCAGGGTAAAGTCCGGGTAGAACAAAATAGTATATCCTTTGTGTGATACTTGACCCTTTTCTCTAGCCAGCCGCAGGATAGTATCCATGTCCTGATAGTTCAATAGCTTGGCCAGGATTGGCCGAGGCATTGCCCCAAGTGGGGGTTTCGGTCCTAAGGATCAATGTGCTCTCTCCACCACGAAGACCGGGGATAGGTGGGGATCGAAAAGTTTGTGAGGTAGGTCCGTTACAAAGGTCTCCATTTTGGATATGGCAGTAGTTTCCAGGATACCAGTAATGCGTAGGTTGTTTCTACGCGACCTCGCCTCCAAATCATCATTCTTAGCCCGGATAATTCCTAATAACTTGTCCATATGCAATAACTGTTCCTTAGTTTCCACCTGAAACTCGTGAAATGCAGTATGACGGTTTTCCAGGGAATCAAGGTGGGTCTTGTGCACAGACACCTGGGTCTTGACTGAATCCAGTTGCGTAGTCAGAGTGTCCAGCTTCGAGTCTATGTTTCTCAGGCTGTAGAGCATCTCCAACATGAGGGTGTGCAGGTCTTCACCTTGGTCTTCCATGAGCAGGGCGTGTTATCCGTCCGCCTGTGCATCTGGGTTTGATTCAGTATGGCGCATAGCACGTTTGTTGTCAAATGTAAGCTTTGGTTGCTTAGCGTCCTGTTTACCCATGGTGTAGAGGCAGTTAGGAGGCGCAGATTGCAAGGAGGGTCAGCCCGCACCCAGCGCGGCCAGTTGCCACTCAATGCCAGCATGAGCGTCTTTGGCCTTATCCGTGTCTCTCTTTCCTTCAAGCGCCTCTTAATTCACCCAACGCTTCATGCCACACATCGGCCCTTCTCGGCCCACCAGTACTCACGCGGGTCTTCCGTGCTTCCTCAGGGGTCCCTGGCAGGGCCTCGCCTCAGATGTTGGCCACCCCCAGAGATTCACTCCACAGCCGGCAGTGCCACAGGGTTAGAACACCATGCACGGCTATACGAGTGATAGATGAACTCAAACGCCCAAGGGTCCAAAGGGGCACAGTCAGGCTGTTGTGTGACAGTAATTGCGGCCTCCTAGGAGGGCAACAGGGTGACTGTGCCCCTTTGGACACACATCCACTGGCTTCCTATGCAGGGTACGTCAAAGACACACCACACGGTCTCCGCAGAATGACAATGCCTCCCTTTGAGTGGTCCTTCAATATGCGATCCGGTCTAATCCAAAAACGGCCAACTCGTTGCCTAAAGCAGTGCACCAGCGCAAGCGCTACTCTCCAAGACCGGCATACACTTGAAATCCGCAGCTCCCCGCAGTGCGGGCTCGGTGGCGGCAGTAATCCTAAACCAAGCTGCACATTCAGGCTGCCGACCGCCTCCTTTGCCTCAGATCTCAGCCTCAGTGTAGCGCGCCTACAAAATGGCGTCGCGGGGTTCCTGGGAGGCGCCGCTCTTCACCACACACGCAGCCTCGAGCATCAACCAGCAGGGGCGGCTGCAGCTAAACTTTCCGCCGTATCTCCGTCCCCTCAGGCGGCGCACATACCTCGGAGCGCAGAGGAGCCTCAGTGAGGGGAATCTCGTCTTCTCCCCCGGTCCACGGCCCGCGGCCCACCAGCAGCCGCGGGCTCGAGTTTCAGGCTGCTCGCTCTCAGCACTTCCAGGGGTTCGGATCGTCGCAGGCAGCTGGCGGCTCAACAGAACTCCACACCGTACAGCCGCAGTGTACCCGCGGGTCCCAGAAATGGCAGCGCCGGGATCTACGAGTGTTCCGCAGTCTGTAGGTACTCGTCACAAGCTTAACACTCCTCCATATGTAAGGAGTATAAAAGGATTAATTTCCCGGCCGGCGGAGCTCACTCAGAGAGCGGCCATTCCGCTGCACGGCAGACCACGCCCCGGCAAATACTGTTGTTGATATGCTTTAAACAAGCATAATAGGAGTCTCCGCTCTTGTATTAAAATGCAGATTTTCCTAGCTTTAGTGAAGGAAAGTCTAGATTTTATTAAAGACACTGAAGTACTGGGTATTTTAGACCCAGCGGTGCAGGGGCACACACCCTATGACTTCTGGGTTCACCCTGTTCCAGACCTACAGAAACACAGAGTCTTCTGGGTGAAGTCAAAGAATCGTTTATTGGCTGCAGACCAATTACAGGTATCCTAGAAGTACAACAGCGTGTATGTTCTCAGGAGACTGCTGAAAATCATAGAAACGGACTTCACCTTAAATACAGTTTTCCCTGCCTCAGGCATACATTCCTAGGTTTTATAATACGGTAATAAACAAGTGTACATTTCAAAAGAAAAGGCAGAGTCATGATGACCATCCCACATTCCAGTTCGGCCAGCCCACAATGATTTACACAGTAAGGTTCAGATCCCACATCGGATATCAATAGGCCCCCCAATAAACATGAGCATCTCCTGTTTTGGGAAACAAGTCATAAAGCAGGAACAGTCAGGTGTGAAAGAGATTAGCCGGAGGCTCGTGTAGAATGAAAGGGTTTTACGACGGGTCAAGCCCTGATGCTAATCACAGGTGGACGGAGGAAGGGGAGCTCGTGAGACCAGTTTGACCCGGGGCAGCAGAGCCAGCTGCCCAGGTCACAGAGAAGTCAAAGGAAAAGCCCATGTACTGTGAGGCCCGTATTTGCTCCATTGTAGCCTATGTGAGGGCAATGACAAGATGGCCACCGCTTCCAAAATGGAACCCGCGTAGTGAAGCAGAATAACGTGTACACAGTGCATTCATAGCTAGAACGATATATAAAGCACTCGTACATACCGTATTAACCATTTGCGGTTTGCTAATACCAGGATAGACAGGGGTGGGGCCCTGTCCCCTACGCGGTCACAGAGATTAAAGTACGACAGACCCTCCTTTTGCCCTTACATAGGCAATCACTATACTCATCTTAATCCGAGTCTAGGTCAATGTTCACGAAGTCATGGAGATGTTGCTGTAGCATCATCCTATTACTTAGCTCGTCCCTCGATACAGGTTTCCTTACACCTAAGGTAGCACAGAGGCCACATATCGCAGGAGCACACTGTATACACAGACAGAACAGGAAAAGAATGGCTAAGATCATTCCAATGACCATTAGAACTTTCCAACCCCAGGCAGATATCAGTTCCCAGAACCACCCCACCAGTGACCAATCTCCTTTATCCACGTGTATGGATTCAGATATTTTATGGAGTTTGGAGATGGCTTGATACACTGTTGGAGCGTTGTCTGGTATGAAAATGCAACAACTGGATTGGATGACCTTGCATACCCCACCGCGGTCTGCAAGAATAACGTCTAGAACCATGCGGTTCTGCAAAGTCATAAGGCGATCCGCTTGGAGCTCAGCTGTCAGATTACCAAGGGCACCAGCCGTTACATTGACAGTGGATTCAACCACACGAGTCAGCTGTCTCAGGTTCCTACTATTGACCATAGGTCCCCAAAACGGCAGGAAACCCAAGAAGAAGTCTCCTGCTTCTTGACCGGCAGTATCATCCTTACTAATCACGCCTCTCACAACTCTGGTCTTGTGATAGTCGGAGGCGGCAGTAAATGTAGGCGGTAGCAGATTTGCAATATAACATGTGCCCGAGAAATCAGGGGGCAACCATGTATATGCTCGGTCATTGCAGATGAAATATGTACCCTTGGCAGCCAAAAACGCAGGGGAAAACTGTGACGGGAAAGTGTACGTTTCAGTACAGTCACTTCTTCCCAGCTGAGCTCTAGGGTTCTGACCATTACCCTGTAAGCAGAACCGGCCCATGTGGGGTACGACCCAGATTGGAGATGAGATTTTTCGCTGTCTTTCACCCAGACTAATACTATACCCCGTCGCGTTCCATCCTACATAAGGTATCAGCTCTTCTTTGGGAATGGATGAGTATGCATCAATATCCCTACTCATATCGGCAATTCCTCTCACTAAGGTTTTATTATTTGTACCAGGTCTGATGGAACGCGGTTGTCGCGGGGAGTAGGCATCTAGAGCATAGAGGAACATAGTTTGGAATGCCCATGACGATCCATTGTAACTAAATGGTAGCACCAGATAGGGAATACCCTTGTTAATGGTATGTGGCATTAACCCACACACACAGCAATTGGTCGTATTCATTACTAGTTGGTGCTGGTGCAAGAGCTGGATAAACGAGTTATTTACGAACTCTGATCGTCTGGTCTGTTCGTGCTCAGGCAAAGGGTGAAAAGAGTGAGAGGAGGCGGTAGAAAGAGGTATAGGCTGTTCAGTGGGTGCAATGGGCTTTTGAGCGGAGAAAAACACAAATCCTACGATGAACATTATTATACTACACAGTGTAAATAGGCACAAAAATACAAAACATTTACTTTTTACAATTCTACACATCCTTGCTTTAAAGTTCATTTCCTCAATCGGTCTCTCCATCTTAAAAAACTCCATCCTCTAATCGGGCCGCTCGCGGCGGATGAGTTTCTTCTGCTAAGGAGTACGCCTGTCAGTCCAGGGAAACGCCCTAGACCAACCAGAACCGTTGACCTAACGTCTTCGGCCTGTACCCCAAAGTCTTGGCACCGCGACCCTGCGGCAGAACCCGGATGGTGGTTCGAAAAACAAAAAATCAAGAAAGTCCTTCAGATGGGAGAGCTGAAAATGCCAAAAAGGAAATAGTAAGGAAATCTTTATTTGTCCATGGGCCTTGGTCTCAAATTATAACGGAGACGGTCAGGTGCTGTTTGGTCTTGGAACAAAAGTTCAGGCTCTGTGGTGTCCAGTCGATTTGACAGTGGCACAGCTTCTTGCAAAATATTGTCACTCTCTTGGTCTGAAACTGTGCCTCTTATGCGTGCGTCACTGAATGGTACAAAACGAGGTACAGTGTCTGCTTCAGAGTCGGCAATACCCTCCTGGACCCACTGGTCATATGGCAGAGGCAAGGGGACTACTTTGCAGTGGGTACCATGGATCCAGTGTTTCTTCCCTTTTACTCGTACCGCTGATCTTGTTGATAAAAGCACAAGGTGGGGGCCGATCCAGCGAGGCTCGTCGTTGCTCTTGCGCTGGAAATTTCGGACCAGGACCCACGAGCCAGGGTTGATAGGGTGTCCAGGAGCTTCAGAAGCTTGGGGAAGAGTGTCATGTACCTGTTGGTGCATAACACGCAGTTTAACAGTCAAATCATACAGGTAATCGAGTAGTACTGGATGCTCGATCTCACTAAACTTCGTAGGCCTCGGTACACCCCATACGTTGGCCGGGCGGCCAAAAACAACTTCATAAGGACTAAGTCCCACTCGTGAGTGTACGGTCATTCTGGTGGACAGGAGTGCTAGAGGCAGAGCGTCAGGCCATTTAAGACCGGTGCTCGCCTGGATCTTGGCCAATTTAAGTTTTAGAGCGCCGTTGTAGCGTTCTACTAATCCAGCTGATTGGGGGTGATTTGCAGCGTGGAACTTTTGCTTTATGCCTAAACCTTCACATACATTCTTCATCACTTTACCCACAAACTCACTTCCATTATCACACCACACCATTCTTGGCATCCCAAACCTAGGGAAAAATTCTTTCACAAGGGCTTTGGCTGTCGATAGGGCAGTGTTATCTTTCAGAGGATAAGCCTCTATCCATTTCGAGAAAGCACAAACAACCACCAGTACATATTTCAGGTTGTTGCATCTTTCCATGTGAATAAAGTCCAGCTGCAAAACTTCGAATGGACATGATGGGGGTGCAAAATGACCAGCTGGAGTTGGCGCTCCCCTACCAGGGTTGTACTTCAAGCATACCATGCAATTCTTGACCACATTCTCTGCACACTTGGGAATTCCAGCATTCTGCCATACTGGAGCCAACAACTTACAAATTCCTTTCGTACTGATATGTGCCATTCCATGTGCCATAGTAACCACTGGGAGCACATATGCGTCAGGCAACAACCATCGCCTATGTTCTGTCAGATCAATCCAACAACCATTCTCATCCAACTTACCCATACTTTCTCTCCACTTGCTTAATTCTTTCTCTGTGGCTTCAGCTTGAAGGGACTTCACACTCTCTATTGTGTTCTCACACATTCCAACATCATCTACCCATCTTGCGGGGCCTGCAACATACATTCTAGTCTTCACATTCTGTGCTGTTTCTTTCGCGATCTCATCAGCAAACGCATTCCCACGTCCAACATCATCTGTGACTTTCCTGTGCGCACTGCATTTCATGATCGCAACTTGCAACGGTAGGGTCAGTGACTCAAGGAGATCATTCACCAACTTGCCATTCTGAATTTTAGCTCCATGCGACGTCAGGAACCCACGCTCTTTCCACAATCGCCCAAAATTATGAGCCACGCCAAAGGCGTACTGGCTATCTGTGTAAATATTCACTCTCATTCCTTCAGACAACACGCATGCTCTTGTGAGGGCAATTAATTCTGCTGCTTGGGCCGAATTATGTGGCACTCGTGCAGTTTCCACGACCGTGTGTAAAGTCGTGATAGCATATGCAGCAGTCGTGTCACCATTAGGGAGCTTAAAACACGAACCATCCACCCATAAAGTACCATCACACTCAGTCAGGGGAGTATCTTTTAGATCTACTCTCCCTTTCGTCTCTTCTTCTGTTCTGAACAGGCAGTCATGTTGCTCAATCTCATTTGAGTCTGCTGGAATTGGCAATAACGTAGCTGGATTCAGCGTGTTGCATCTCTTTATGTGTATGTGATTTGCTAACAGTGTGAGCTCATATCCTGATAATCGCGCACTAGTCAAGTGTTGTGTCTTGGTCCTATTTAATAATGTGTCTACAGCATGTGGAACCATAACGATCAATGTGTTGTCCATTACCAGACCAGCAGATTGTCGGATAGACATTGCTGCAGCAGCTGTCGCTCTTAGACAGCTTGGCAATGCCCTCGCTACAGGGTCCAAGGTTGATGAAAAATATGCGCATGGGCGCGGTCTGTCGCCAAAAGGCTGTGTTAACACTGACAACGCACAACCATCTTTCTCGTGAACATACAATGTAAAAGGCTTGCTGTAGTCAGGAGTGCCCAACACAGGTGCTGAACACAATGCATCACGCAATTCCACAAAACTTTTCTGGCACTCTTCAGACCATGGGATAGGATTCGGTGTGTCTTTGCATGTTAAGGCTAACAAAGGTTTTGCCAACAAGGAAAAGTTAGGAATCCAATGCCTACAGTATGAGGTGATGCCCAAGAAAGCACGCACTTCTCTCTGTGTTTTTGGCACACCCAACTGTGCAATGGCTTGAATTCTTTCTGGGGTCAGTTTCCTTCCCTCCTTCGATAAGAGATGACCTATGTAGGTCACTTCTTGTCGACAATATTGCAGCTTAGAGAGAGACACTTTGTGATGGAAAGCAGATAAATGGCGCAACAATGACAATGTAGCTTCTTTGCAAATCTTTTCAGTATCCGCGGCGATTAGTAAATCGTCCACGTATTGAATCAGAATAGCGCCACTAGGTAAAACAAGTGCATCAAGCTGCGCTTTCAAAGCTTAACTGTATATTGATGGACTCTCACAGTAGCCCTGGGGAGCGCGTTTGAAGCGGAAGCTTCGGCCTCCCAGACTAAAACCAAAAATGTCTCTGCTCTCCTTTGCAATTGGGATGCTAAAGAAAGCATTCTTTAAGTCGATCACTGAAAACCATCCAGCAGAGGCTGGAATCATCGTTAACAAGGCAGTTATATCAGGGACAACTGGAAACTGTGGCACAACAATCTTATTAACCTCTCTAAGATCAATCACAAATCTGTAAACAGGTGGCTGTGAAGGGTCCGTTCGTTTTAAGACAGGTAAAATTGGACTATTGCAAATGTTGCCTCTCGTCTCTTCAATCACACCCTTATTAATCAAGTCGCCGACAATGTCTAACAATGCTTTCTGGCCTTCATTAGAGATCTTGTACTGGGGAATACGTGGCAGTCTGACATTAGCCTTTAAAGTCACCACGTATGGCGGTATCTCCAAGAGGCCCACATCATTAGGACCAGTAGCCCAAAGGACATCCGGAAGGGATGACAATTCAGGCGGCATTGTATTTTTAGACAAGTACATTGGGGAAATCACTTTCCTGCCTAATGTAAGTTGTACCCCTGTCGGTGAACAATACAATGTAGCATGCAATCTTTTCAACAAATCTAACCCTAGCAAATTCTCGCCACAACCTGTTGTCAGAATCAGGGGTGCTTTCAGCTCGCAAGGTCCAATAGAAAGTGACATGGGACTAGAAATCGGGTTCCTAACCGGGGCGCCAGAAAAACCTACTGAAACATTTATCTCGCCAGACAAAGGTGCGCCAGGGAGTTTTGAATGCATGATTGAACTCTTTGCAGCACCAGTGTCTAGCAGAAAGGGCTCCGTTACATTTGCTGTAGTCACCTTAACATACGGTCCGCTCTGATCCACTGGCACTGAAACAACTCCCTCTCTCTGCCTACGGCTGTCCTAGTAATCATTATTTCCTGCATCGCCGTCCTCTGCATAATAATCATTATTGTAATACAGGGCTGTATTACTAGTCGCGTTAGCTTGCTGATCAAAGCTATTAATGGCGCTTTGGGGCGGAAGAGGACGCGCGTTCTGGGGAACACTTCCACGCCCTCTGCCTCTAGGAGCTTGCTGACCACCCCTACCTCTTGCGCCATAGGCATTACCGTTCCGCTGCATTAATTTAGGGCAACTATATTTAAAATGACCTTCCTCTTTGCAGTATGAACATTGGTTGGGACCTACAGGGACACGTGGTTGATAATACCCGTTCATTTGCTGATTGTTCTGAAAATGTTGGGGTTGGTGATAGACACCTTGGGTTTGCCTATAATTATTCTGACCTCCACGTGGTGGGTAAGCCTGCTGTAAAAGGACCTTTGTCTTTAGTTCTTTCGTTTTCTTATCTGTTCTATCTTTTTCGTCTTTATCTCTATTTTCATAATACTGTGCAGTAGCCAGTATTTGCGCTGAAGAGGAAACAGCCCAAGAACTTTCTGAATCGTTTAACTTTTTACACAGGTCAGGAAGTAAATTCTGCACAAACTTATCCACAAATAACCGTTGGCCACCCTCAGTACTCATATCTTGCCCACTATGGTCAATAAACGTTTCTTCAAACCTGGTAAAGAAGTCTGACACTGTCTCATCTTTCTTCTGCTTACATGCAGATAGCTTGTCCCAATTTACGCGCATCGCAGGCATTATTGTCTTTATATATGTGATGATTCTACCAGGGAGTTCTGCTATTAAAGGCTCAGGTTTCGCGCCACCAGTCTGTCTAGCGTCAGCGGCAATGATGTCAGCCCATGTGGCACCTAGTTCTGCATCGTGATCTGCATTACGAATTGATCCCCATAGGGGCTGTGGAACAACATTACCAAACAACATGTCTATGTCGGCCAGATTCATAACGCATGATCCTGCCGTCTGTGACAACTCTTTATAATATCCTGCAGGGTTTTTACGGGGATCAGGCAATGTCTGCTTAAGCGCTAACACCTCAGAACGCTTCCATGGAACATGTACCCAAACACGCTGGAAATGCGCTGGCACAGCAGCGATACCGGCACCGGCATCAGCTGCAACTGCTTCCTTCCATACCGGGGGAACTTCTCTCATGGGGTATTGTCGCGCTTTTACCTTTTTCCCCACAAGGACATCTTGTTCAAACAATGACTGTTGACAATCATCATTCCTGAAAGACAATACAACCGCAACTGCTTTATCTACCTCGCGATCCACAATTGTACCAGTTCCAAAATCAAACCTCACTCTACACAACTCCTGCGGGCTCGGGTTTTTACCACTATCCTCCAATTCCTCACAGAGAATTTCGCACATTTTCTCAAAGACATATCTCTGTTTTGGGGCATCCCATTGATGGAAAACGTTGACAACTGATTCCACATCATACAGTGAAGGGAAAACAATCCATCTACGCGCCATGCTATCTATTACCTTTTTCTCATCAGGGTTAGGCAATTGACTGCGCAATTGCTTACGCTGTAAACCAGGAGTCACACCAGATGACTCAAAGAGAGGCGACATTAACGTAGTAACCACATTAGCTAAGCGCTGTCGCGCTGAAGGAGAAGCTGAGGCGAAAACAGGGGGAAAAACAGAGGGGAGAAAAGAGGATGCAGAAACAGGTACTGGAGTGGTGCAAAGAAGAGTGTCAGGGGAGGCAGCTGCTGAATCAGGCAAAGTCGCAGGAAGCGCGGGGGCAGTCGGGAACACAACTGGCGGCCCTTGAGAGGGCTGCGCTATATGGATAAGAGCCGGCTGCGCAGCAGCTGGCGGTAGCGGCAAGGCTTGCAGTATATTAACTGGAGGTGGCATATTCACAAGCTGGGGAGGCGTCGTGGCATTTTGAGCATACGGGGGTGGCAAACTCAACAAATGCGACATCAGGGGATCTTTCTCCTTTTCTTCTAACTCATTCTGCTTAGAGTGTGGTAAAGCTGGGTAACATTTGTCAATCCCTAACTTACGCTGTCTGTTCAATTGCTCATTCATTTGCTCCTCCTCATTGTCTTTAAATTGTACAGCTGCTTGCATTACTGTCATACCTCTCTCCCTTTTATTCTTTTTCGCTAGCTTAATTTCCTTTTGTTTGGCTTCCTTTCGCCACAAGCGGAAAGAGTCAAACATCGGCGGCCGGGCTTTCTTTTTGAACAATCTAATTTCCAAATTATCTAAAATATCGGTATCGAAACTACCATTTTGGGGCCATTTTAAAACACCGTCTTTCCTGGTGTAGTGGATCCATACTTCGTTATATGCAATGGGGCCTACACCATGTTTTACATAGAGCTCATAAGTTGGAGTTCCAACCGGAGGAACCGGGCATGATTCCTCCAGCTGGAAATCTTTTCCACAACCCAAACAGAATAATCTACCAAATATTCTAGAACCAGGCATTTTTGCTCACTAGTCTAGATCCAAACGTCAAAGGATTATCGATTACGATAGTCTCGTGAATACACGAGTCCTCTGGCTTTGGCGTTTGCAAACTCCAAATTACCAAATCAAACGATCCCGAGGGATACCAAACAAATGGGAGACGCTCCACTTATACTTAACTGAATATTGCTGATCGATGGCGTCACCAGAAGACTCTCTCGATTGTTTCGCTCTCTCAAACTCGTCAAGAGTCCAAAACAGGTCGATTAATCAGGGCAGCAGTCCTTCGTAGCCGTCGGGACGCGGAGAACCTCGCAGAAAAGACTTTCGGACCACGTCGACATGCAGGGGTCGATGAAGTGGCGGCCTTCCTCTGGAATTTCCACACGAAGCTCCTCACGAACCTCTGGCTTGGACTGGTACCGCTGAAATCGCCCCACTTGGGCGCCAAACTGAAGTACTGGGTATTTTAGACCCAGCGGTGCAGGGACACACACCCTATGACTTCTGGGTTCACCCTGTTCCAGACCTACAGAAACACAGAGTCTTCTGGGTGAAGTCAAAGAATCGTTTATTGGCTGCAGACCAATTACAGGTATCCTAGAAGTACAACAGAGTGTATGTTCTCAGGAGACTGCTGAAAATCATAGAAACGGACTTCACCTTAAATACAGTTTTCCCTGCCTCAGGCATACATTCCTAGGTTTTATAATACGGTAATAAACAAGTGTACATTTCAAAAGAAAAGGCAGAGTCATGATGACCATCCCACATTCCAGTTCGGCCAGCCCACAATGATTTACACAGTAAGGTTCAGATCCCACATCGGATATCAATAGGCCCCCCAATAAACATGAGCATCTCCTGTTTTGGGAAACAAGTCATAAAGCAGGAACAGTCAGGTGTGAAAGAGATTAGCCGGAGGCTCGTGTAGAATGAAAGGGTTTTACGACGGGTCAAGCCCTGATGCTAATCACAGGTGGACGGAGGAAGGGGAGCTCGTGAGACCAGTTTGACCCGGGGCAGCAGAGCCAGCTGCCCAGGTCACAGAGAAGTCAAAGGAAAAGCCCATGTACTGTGAGGCCCGTATTTGCTCCATTGTAGCCTATGTGAGGGCAATGACAAGATGGCCACCGCTTCCAAAATGGAACCCGCGTAGTGAAGCAGAATAACGTGTACACAGTGCATTCATAGCTAGAACGATATATAAAGCACTCGTACATACCGTATTAACCATTTGCGGTTTGCTAATACCAGGATAGACAGGGGTGGGGCCCTGTCCCCTACGCGGTCACAGAGATTAAAGTACGACAACACTGAGGCAAGTGTTATCCCATTGCTCCCTGGTATTGCCCCTCCCTTGTGTTGTGTTTTGTTGCAGTGCCAGTTGTACCTACAGTCAGGTTTTTCTAGATTCACCAAAATTGAATCGTCAGGATGTCTCTTCAGCTCCAAGAGTTCCTCAGATAGAATACGCATGGGTTCTGTATTCATCAGAACAATCTCATACTTCATCAGTTACTACGTTGGACTTCGCCAATGAACTTTACCAGTCGGGTTTCCCTGCACTTGAGGACAGGTAACAGCAGCCTAAGAACATGACCTGAAAAGCCAAGTTTTTAACTTCCTGCAAAAGGAGGGTAGAGAGATTCAACCTCTGGTAGACTCTGGAAGAGTAATCCACATCTTGTGACCCAGAAAGTAAAAGCTGTGGCTACCCACTCAGGAACGTCTGACTTTGGGCACTGCAAAGAGGGACAGGTTACTTGAGCGCAGCATGCTGAGAGGGTGGTAGGGCACAGCCAGATTTTGTAGGAACCGCGGCCCCCAGATATAAGAGGGTACCATAATCCAGCCTGGATAGTATCATGGCCTTGATGAAGGTTCTCTGAGCAGAGAAAGGAAGCATCCAAAGGATCTTTTTAAGCCATTTCATAATGGCGAAGCAGGAAGATGCAAACTTGGCTACTTGTGGCTTCATGGACACTGTGGAATCTAGCCCGAAGCCTAGATATTTTACCTTGTTGACAGGTTCAGAAAGTATCCAGGAAGTGATCTGAGTGTCGTCGGGGTATGAGAATAGGACCAAGCCACAGCTTTCCACTCGGTCCACCAAAAGGCAGACGCAAATATTGAAAAGCTTGGGCTGAGGGTAGCCCCTGCGGGACTCCCGTGGTGTGTACGTGGGAATCTTAGGCAGTGTTTTTGGAAAAGACCTGGAATTTACAGTTCATCAAGAAGGATTTAAACAGGCAAGCACCATATTTCAAATGCCTAGTTGAGCCAGTCTTTCATGGAGAATGTCATGATATAGTGTCAAAGGTCGTGCTTAGATCTTAGAGGAACAGCACAGTTGTGCTGCCCCTGTCTAGTAGTCGACATAGATGTTCTGTGACTTCTATAAGGGTGGCTTCTGTGCAGTACTCGGCTCTGAATCCTGACTAGGAAGGGTGAAGGGCTTTCTGGGCTTCCACATAGGTGGTCAGATGAGTGCTGACATGCTTTTCTAGGATCTTGAAGAGAATGGGCAGCAGGGAGATGGATCTTTAGTTGGACCAATTTGAGGGGTCCAGGTGGGGTTCTTTCAGCAAGGGAAGCACCATGACATGCTTCCAGGCTTTGTGTAAATGACCTTCACTTTGAGAGGAATTCAAGAGTTCCACCATTGAGGGCAGGAGATACAGGCTCAGGAGGATGAGTTTAGATGAGGAGAGAGGGTCAACTGAGGGACCTGATTTAATAGACAACAGTAGGTCCAAGAGATGAAAGGATTGGAGTTGGGCCAATGACAGAGTCATCTCTGTGGGTATTGTGTCCTTGAGATGAGAAGGGATGGGGCTGAGGTGTGAGCTGGCATTTTCAGGTAGAGTAGTACTATTCACGCCTGTGGCCAAAGTAAGGCGGATATTTGTCACTTTGTCGACAAAGAAATCTGCCAGCTCTTCATGTTGAGCTTGTGAAAGTGAGGGAGAGGAAGTGATATTGGCTGGGTCAGACAGCTCTTGGAGCACTTTAAAAAGGGCTATGTGATAGTGGTGTGCTTTTGAAATCTTTTCAGACTAGAAAGCAGCTCTGGTGGTTCTGCAGTGTCCGTGATTCAGGGCTGTCTTATATTTTATTTTGACTTATTATCATATTGCTTCTGTCAGACTCGCTCAAGTTTCTTATAGAGTTACTTTTCTTGTAAGATCTCGCTAAACCAGGGGGCACAGAGGTGCTGCCTGGACACATATTTGAATTTAGCTTGCAAGGTAAGGTCGAGAGGGCTTTGAAGCCAGTTGTCAACCACAGGGAGATCTAGGGTGACTTGATGTACTAATTGAGGGTGGTTTTCTGATAAACTTATATTGAGGGCAGTGGTATTGTGTTTGGCCCAGCTTCTGGCCATGACTTTAGGCCCGCTTACTGCAGGAGTGAGTGAAGAAGAGGGGGGTATGGAGAAGGGCACTGAAAAATGGTCTGACAAGAGTAATGGAAGGGGAGGATCCGAGGTGAAACCAGTGATATTAGAGAAAATCAAGTTTGAAGGTGCTGAAATCCTCAGTAAGGGGCTGACTTAATTTGCAGGTGGTGTCTTCTAAATACATGTTCAAATCTCCCACAAGCGACAAATTGGAGTATTTCAGTGTGCAAGGAGAAATGGCGTCTGGTATTGTGGAGCACTAGTTCCTGGTGAGGCCTGGAGGCTAGTAAACTAGGATGCCAGAAAACGTGAATTTGGATGTGAGACTGAAGGAGAAGAGAAGAGCTTCACAAGCTGGGGAAGGAAGCTTCTCCATTTTTCACTGAAAGATGTCTCTATAAATAATGGCGATGCCGCTGTCTTTCGTATCCTTGCGGTCCTTTCTTGCTATAAAGTAATGATGTGGCAGAGCCACGATGATACTATCATACTTATTATTTCTGTTTCAAAATCCTTGAACTGCAAGATAAGAGGGCTTATTTTTCACATTTAAGATTATTATTATGCTAAAGAGTGGCTATTAGTTGATCTTTTATGACTTCATTTTGTGGTTCTTTTTTCAGGGTATCATAGGCAATGTAGTGTTCTGGTTGTATCCTGGCTGCTGTTGAAATTAAAGCAGGTAACAACAGCACAATACTTGTCTCTGCATCTTTAATGAAATCCAGACTTTCCTTCACTAAAGCTAGAAAAATCTACTTTATAGTTTACTGATGCCTCTCAAGTCGGACCCTGAAACATCTGGGGACCGTACCAGATATATTTAACTTTGCACTCTGCAGATACGGCTAATGGAGATGAAATAGTAGCTGATGCGTAACCTGCAGATTAGGAATGGTATTTTAATTTATTTATTTTAGGAGTTTTATATAGCGCTAGCTGGACCCAAGGGCATCAGAGCGCTTTACAACAAGTATCTTATATGCAATCAAGCAAGTCAGAGATCATAATAGGACATAAAGATTTGTGACGAGTAGAGTTCAAACATAAAGAGTAGCAAATAGAACGAGAAAAAACAAACAAAAAACATGATGCGCACAGGTCACACAAAGCGAGTAGCCCATACGATATCTTCTTTGGGGTGGGTGGAACGGGGTACGGGTCCGGGGGGTAAAGGAGGTCGAAGTCACAGGACACGGAGTCAAAGTCAGGTGGGGTGCCGGCTAAGGCACTTCAGTGGATTTTATCGGTTCGCTAGGGAGTGATCGAGGAAGAGGACTTTGAGCAGTCTTTTGAATTTTGCAAAAGAGGCGATCGTTCTGATGTGGTGGGGGGGAATGGAGTTCCAGATTTTGGGCACGTTACCAGCAAACGACCTGGCTGCGGTTTTTTGTTTGCGTGTTTTCAGCGGGATGAGTAGTAGAGTGTTGGAGCTCCTGAGGTTCCTGGTCTGGCCGGCCTTTATGAGTTTGGAAGCCAGGTATTCTGGTTTGCCTGTGTGTAGGGCTTTGTGCGTGAGGCAGGCTGTTCTGAAGCTGGCCCGCATTTCAATTGGGAGCCATTTTAGTTCTTTGAGTGCAGGTGAGATGTTGTCGAATTTCTTAATTCCAGTGACCATTCTTGCTGCTGCATTGAGGGTTGTTTTGAGGGGGCGAGGTGGGATTTTGCTGTACCAGAGAGGACTGCATTTCCGTAGTCTAGTCCGGACAGCACCAGTGCTTGTTGAAGGTCCCTGGATGAGAGGAAGGTTTTTATTTTGTGCAGGAAGGTGCTTTTTGCAGAGTTTTTAATGTGTTTGTTCATATCTAGTTTCGGGACAAGGGTGATACCTAGAGATTTTACAGAGTTCGCCAGGGTGAGGTTGCCATTGAGTGCATTTATAGCATTGAGCCATTCCGCATTTTGGGGGTTCTCTTCTTTGTTGGAGATGGGGAGTATTTCCATTTTCTCTAGATTGAGTTTTAGATAATTACTAGAGAGCCAGTGTTGGACCTCTCAAAGCGTGGCGTTGAGTCGTTGGATGTCTTTAATGGAGGAGGTTTCCAGATAGATCATGGTACTGCTTGTTGAGTAAGGCATACTGACCTGGAACTTGGTTCTGGGTCGGTTTCTATATGGTCACAAGAAAACACACTTAGTAAATTCCGCATGCAATATGGTGGATGGGGCCGGCTCTTCTGTCCCACTACAGCTTGTAATAGAAAATCATGTTATGCAATGTATTATATCAAATGTGCTGTATTGTATCCTTCACTTCATTGAACTCACTAATGCTGTCATGCTCCTGTATTTCCTATAGATAGTACCAGAATCATTGGCCGTGATGCCTATAATACAAACCTGAAAATTAAATTTTAAACAAAAGGTCCCATTAATCATTACACTGGAGCTTAAGAATATAATGGGGTCTTGAAGATGGTAAATATAATCTGCAGGATCATAGGAAAACAAAAATATTAAAACTGCATAAACGGATATATATTTATGTGGGAGATTTTCATTGGCTCTGACATTTGGAAAAAACGATCAGAGATAGAATGTGGCCTGAGTGATTCTAACGATATACTTAAATGGTCTTTTATTCAAATAAGGCATATTTTAGAAAAAATTGATCCCTCTGCACTAAGTGCAAGATTAGAACTTAGTGAGGCTTGACTAGAAACAACTAGACGGAGACCAATAAGTAGTTGGGAAAACATTTTTAATAAATATAAGACTATAAAGTTGTATGAAAAAGCTTGAGATAAATGGCATGAGAAAGAAGGCCTACAGATTTCAAGGATGGTCTGGAATAGAATTATCAAATTCAACACTTCATTATTAAGAGGCGTCAATTTCAGGAGAATGCAATTCTACACTAATTGGCTGATATATAGGACTCCATCCTTTCTGCATAGAGTATATCCTCAGATAGAGGAAAGATGCTTTCGGTGCTTAGCAGAAGGGGGTGGTACATTGACTCACATTGTTTGGGACTGCCCAAAGATTAAGTAATTTTGGGAAGAAATTGAGAAATACTGCAGATTGAAGCTAGGTTATCCAATAATTATTAATAGATATATTGCAACTCTTGGATGTTCCCCAAACATAACGGTAAACAACACACAAGAGGAAGGGCTATATATGCTGGCCTTGGTGGCGAGATCACTAATTCTCCAGAAATGGCGAAGTGAGATCATACCTACTTTTCATGGCTGGCAGGCTAAATTGTATAAAGTTAGAGCTGGAGAGACAATATGCTCTAAGGTCGTGTTTGTACACAAACATTGAGAAATGCTGGAAGCCCATAGGAAGGTAGCCGGTAGATTAGATAAGTTAAGTTATTAAGGGAAAAATGTGAAATATGTGTTTTTATGTGTTTTTTAAGTATTACCCTCAGCGATACATCTGGAATACATACTTCACTGAATGTTTATGCTTTGTGGATGACGTGTCAATCAAAATTGGGTACTGTAAGCACTTTATGTTTATACGAGTAATTGTGTAATGAACTCTGAACAATAAAAAAACTTTTAAAACTGCATAAATTAATTGTCTGACAGTTTATTTTGACTACAAATCCTTTGCAAGATTACAAAGGTATATTCTATGTACCCACATATTTATAGACATTTATATTTATTTAGAGTGTTATACAGCAGAGACTAACCTCAGAAAAGAAAGGGCAGCAGCTTTGTGTTTCTCCTTGTAGGAAGATTGATGAATAGGGCTGATTAAAACCAAAATTGCAATAAGTCAGAAAAAGGCACAGTGCGAAAATAACATAGCGCATTAATTTGAGATTTAAAAGAGGTGTGCAGAAAGAAAAATAATAAAAGTAAATATCTGTCAGAAACAAGCACAGATGGAGTGCTAACCTGGTATTTTTCATGAGGCTTAAGAGAAGGATGAAAAGCAGGAGATGTGTGATCCATTATTTTATGGTGCTCCTGAGAAGGTACTGGCACATGTCTTTTCACCCTTGAAGCAGAAGACTTGGCAAGCGATGCAGCCTTGTATGTTAGGGCCGCTGTTTTAAAGGAGCAACGTGCTTCTGATGGTGGTGGCATCATAGAGTGTGTGCTATTTACGTGCATAAATGCCAAAAGACCCGAGTCAGGTGGGATACTCTCACTTTTTCATTTTAGCTATCTCCCACCTGCAATCTCCTTCAATGTAAGTCAATGAGGAAAATCAATTCCCCCAATTTTTTTCAAAATCTCCCTCTTACTAGGTTGCAAATATTGGCATGTATGTAAATGAAGTGAGCATAGGGGGTGTTCTGGAAGAATTTTCTCTTGTATTTGACCATGCATATTATAGAAGCGCTCATTAGGAGGTTGTTAATTTTTGGGAAACTTAGTAAGGAGTTGATTCCCATGCAAGGTACCTGAGAGTACCTGTGACCGGGACTGGTGTTTAAAAGGTGATTTATGCATTTGAATGGCATACATTGTCTGAGGAGGCTTAGTGAAGTAAGGAATTTTAGACAGAATTTGACCGAAACTCAAGGTTAAAACATTTGCCAACTATCAATCCTACGATTCACCAAAACAAATTTAGATTTAGAAAATGTTTTGAGATTAAAACCATTTTGATGTATAGCATTAAGCCAGACATCTTTGAGATTGCATTTTTTGTTAGCTGAGAGGAAGATAATTAATTTTGGGGGTTATTTAGTTCCCCATCATCCACAGCAGGATTTTAGAAAGTGCTTTATTAGGATTTCATCTTTTGAGTTCTGAGAGATTCTGATATATAGTTGTGTGTCACCTGGGGGCATAGCTATGGCTGCAATGGAGGCAGACATGTCTGGGTAGAGCTCCATCGGAGGCTCCCCTAAACAGGCCCTGCTCTTCACATGTATTCACCTGCTGGAACTCTCTCCAGGCGCAACTTTGTGCGGATAGCAGTCCGGAGCGC
Source organism: Triturus cristatus (assembly GCF_964204655.1). Taxonomy (NCBI): domain Eukaryota; kingdom Metazoa; phylum Chordata; class Amphibia; order Caudata; family Salamandridae; genus Triturus; species Triturus cristatus. The sequence goes on along the minus strand of NC_140587.1, from coordinate 95,541,914 downwards.
CACTGCTGTTTCCGCCTTGCCCAAGCCCCGCTTTGCGGCTCCTGCCCAGGTGGGCTGCCCAGCGTACGGTTCCCATTCGGATGGACCTGACTACGCAAGCCCGTGGCTTGGCTCCGCCCACAGGGCCACGAAAGATGGCGCGGATCTAATGAATCACCAGAGGCGTACTGCGGTTGCCCTCTCTGCTGCCACCTCACTCAACAATCACTGATGAGCTGCGGAGCAATGCCAAGACCCCTGCTGAGCCGCCTGCCCATCTCAGCCACCTAAACTTACTCAGGTCAGCCGCTCGTCACTGCGATGGGGGCAGAAGGATCGCCAGAGCCGACGCTGCCCGGATCGCCTACACTGCCGCTGACCTCACGGCGCGATCAATGGATGTGAGCCCCCGCTTGGAAATTTGCTGCTGTGACCCACTGGTCTCTCCTTTGGGACATCAGGCTCTCCTGCTACACTGATTGGGACATCACTAGCGGCGGTGGGGTCCTGCTGGGACGTGCATGAGGCTTTGCACTATCGGGGGAGCTGGTGGCGTCATTGTGGGAGCTGCGAGACGGCATCTGGGGAAACTCTGAGCCTGCCCCAACTGGTGACTGTGGTGACTTGAGCTGGTGATCCCCTGGGCGGGCGCCGTACGGAAAACTTGACGCCATCCTGACACGCATTCCACCACTACTTATGGCAGAACCGGGACATGCACTGTTGCGCTGGCTGCCGCTGCACCCTCAGAGCTAACACACCACCTAGAAAGTCCGACACGAGATACCCGGGCAGACCCCTGGGATGGGCCTTGTTGGTACCCGCCGGGACACACGCGGTAAGCGCCACCAAACATCAATGGCTTCTTGCTGTGGAGCCGATATACACCGCCGCTCGGCGCGGCCTGTGTAATGTGGATGTGGCACCCAACTCCAGATCTATCTCCAACCTTTGGAGACCGCCACCTATACCCTGTGAATTCTTCCTGAGGACATGATCGCTGCTGGCTAGATAGAGACTCTGCACTTTTGAATGCACGACCATCGCCAGGGCAGGCCTCATGCCGAATCGACCAGTGCTGGGATTGAACTACAGGTGTCCTTGCATGGTGTAGACGATAGCCGTGCTGCGGTGGGGGTGGCCGCGCATAGCGAGAGAGACCTGCTACCGAGGTCTCGAGCTTTGGAGCGGTTGTTGATCACGACCCATCAGTGTCGACACGTGCCACGCTGCGAGACCCACGCCTTGGGGACATCGTGTTGAGGTCACTCTGCACACAGAACAGTATTGGTGTACATATTCTGCGACTCATGTCGGGTGGCAACCATGCGCGGACCGGAACGGGAGGAACACAGGCCCCACCGCTGCCGTCCAAGACTAGATCAGACAAGATGGCGAAGCAGGGACTTACGGACCAAACTGCGAATAAACTGGACGCGGCGCTTGCTGCAATGGAGAGGCTGAAAGAAACCATCAATCAGACCCGCACCTCCCTGGAGTCTAAAATCGACAAGGTGGCCATTGATCTCACTCATCTACATGCCGATCACTGGAAACTAAAGGATCGCACCACCATATTGGAAACCACGCTCGCCGACATCAAACCACAGGTGGCTCAGACGGACAAACATGTGCAGAACTTATTGAATCGTGTGGAGTTCCTGGAGGAAAGAGCCGAGGATGCTGAAGGGCGAGCACGGCGCAACAATGTGCGCATAGTGGGTGTGCCGGAATGCTGGCAAGGAAGGAAGCCTGCATCTCACATGGAAAAATGGCTCAGAGACCTGCTACCTGAGGGGACCCTCTCGCCTCACTTTGCCATAGAGCGTGCACATAGAGTCCCGGCGAGGCCCCCTCCTACAGGCTCGAATCCTCGGCCCCTACTTCTCCGACTTCTCAACTACCGAGACAGGGACTCAATCCTACAAGAAACCAGAAAGCTGCAAGATGTCCGCATAGACAATCATAAAATAATGTTTTTTCCGGACTATACCATCCAGGTGCAGAGATAGAGATTCTCATTCATGGCGGTGAAAAAACATCTTCGGCAAAGCCACCTGAAATATTCTCTGCTCTTTCCGGCACGCCTGCGTGTGGTTGCAAATGACAAAACGCATTTCTTTACCACATCAGAAGAGGCGGAGGATTGGCTAGACACCTTCACTGCCGCGGGACCTCGAGACCCTACCACAACAGCGACTCTGCCGAAGCTGAGGGGCCCATTTCATCGCCGCCGGAGGGAGCGCAGATCTGTGGGGGCGCGGACGACGCCTTCGCCAGCTGTGGGAGCACACTCAGATTTGATCCTCAGCAGACAACGGGAAGCCCTTCAGGCAGTAGCAGAAATCAGCGGCTCTTTGGTGACCGAGGACGCATCCAACTCCAGCCAGCATGACCTATCGAGCGATGACGAACGGGTATATGGCCTGCAGAAATCGCAAGATTCAAGTGAACAACCAGATGTCACCCCACAGACGGCTGACATAATAGTATGAGCATTGCGGGACCATGTCATTGATTGGACTACAACTAGAGGTACTGTGGTTTGCCTGTGGGGGTATGTAGTCGTTCAAAGTATAGTCACATATGGTGGATACTGCTGGGATCTCGGGCATTAGCATGAGGCTGGGGGTAACACCATGCTCTGGGCTGGGAAGGTGGGACTTAATCGCACACCTTGCTGCTGACACTTATGCTCCAGCTCATACCGTTCAACTGGCAAGTGACATTGCGCTGGTGCAAACAGACTTTCTTCTTTACACTGCATTCTGCCTGAAGATGGGGAGCCTCTGCGACACAGGTCACACGTGTTGTAAATTATTTGTGCGCAGCACGTAGCGCACCCCCCTGATCATTTTTGACTGTCATCTCTATTGAGAGTTTGGACGATTGCTGGTTGCATTTGCGCCCTTTTGGAATTACTTATGATTATGTTATTGTTATGGTGTTACTGTGAGATATAATTTATTGTATGTCGGTTCATACAGCGTAACATGCCACAAATCAGAATGCTGGGAAAGTCGTGCATTGCCGGATCACATGCACCACATGTGTTTGTTGGGCTGCTAAGGGCACATTTTCTTTTAATACTTCGCAAGAGCCATGGCTTCACTTAAAATTGGTCCATGGAATGTAAGGGGCATGTACTCACCATCATGCAGGTATCAGATATATTCGTATCTTAAGCGACATCACATACAAATAGCTCTTCTTCAAGAGACACACCTGGCCAAAATGGAAATCCAATGCTTGCACCGCCACTGGCGTGGCCAACTGTATGCAACGGGGTATTCGGCTTTTGCACGAGGCACGCTTTTATGGGTACGGCCGGGTGTCCCATTTAAAATCACAAATTCATTGGTAGACACGGAGGGCAGGTATGTTGTGGTTAAAGGCACATTGGATGGCCGGCAGGTTGTCATAGCATCATTATATGCCCCCAATACAGAGCAGGCTGTCTTTTTTGACACTATTTCGTGCTTCCTAGCACCATGGCATGGTATTCCTATGTTCTTGGGGGGAGATTACAATAGCGTACTGGACGTATCATTGGACCGCTCCTTTCCGCCCTTTACGGGCACAAGCACACACAATGCCATGAAGGCGCTAACTTGCTGGGCATCACAATGGCAGCTGAAGGACATCTGGAGACATTGCCATCCCCATGACAGGGTATACCCCTATTACTCAGTTGCTCATGACTTGCATGTGCGGTTAGACTGCTACATGCTCTCAGAGGAGCTGCTCCCACATGTATCTGCGGTCTATTATCTAGGCAGGACGCATTCGGACCACAATCCGCATGTGTTGGAGGTGTCGTGGGAACAACCCCGACCGCCAATCCCAACCTGGCGGTTGCAACCAGATGTTCTTTTGGATGCACCCTTTCGAAACCTGCTGGCCACTAATATCACCCAGTACTTTGAAGAAAATGTTGATACAGCCACAACGCCACAGGTAGAATGGGATGCGTTTAAAGTAGTGATTAGAGGTGACTGCCTCTGTGCACAGGCGGGTATGCGGAGGCAGCTGGAGGCTGAACTGACACAACTTGAAAATAAATTGCTCCGGGGGGAGAGTGAGGCATTAGGGGGCAACGCCATGTCATTGGAGCGAGATAGAGAGGAACACTCCCGATTACTAGACAGGTTCCGCCATTTGAACTATGCAGCGCACTCAGCGCGCACCCATCACATGGGGGACAAACCTGGCAAACTGGTGTCGTGGCTGATACGCCAAGATGCAGTCACCATGCCTGTGACGTCCATAAGAAATACACGAGGTGTCACGGTGCATGCGCAGCGTGACATCCACAACGTCTTTGTGGAACACTATTCTGCGATGTACAGGTCTTATCTGCTAGCTACGGACGCAGACATACAGGAATTTCTTTCCGCCCTAACACTGCTGCAACTGACGCCGCATCAACAAGAGGAACTAGATGCTCCTCTGCTACCGGAGGAAATAAGGGATAGTATTCTCTCCCTTTCGAATGGCAAATCTCCGGGTCCGGACGGACTACCGGTTGAATTTTATGAAGCCTACTCAGACATATTAATACCAGAACTGTTGAGGGTATACGCAGCGGCACTAGAAGACTCAGCACTCACACCCTCGCAAAATGAGGCAATGCTGATCTCCCTCTTAAAACCAGAAAGAGACCCTGAACTCCTGGGCTCCTACCGTCCACTGGCTCTGTTAAACACAGACTATAAAATACTTGCCTCCATCCTAGCTAAAAGAATAGCCCTGTTTGTACCGTCTCTGGTGCATACTGATCAAAACGGATTTTTCCCAACCAGGAGTACCTCTCTTAATATACTTAGACTATTTAGAATCAATCAATCAATCAATCAATCAATCATGCAATTTGTAAAGCGCACTACATACCCGCAAGGGTTCCAAGGCGCGGAGGGAGGGGAGAGGGGCGGAGCTACAGCTACTGGTCGAACAGCCATGTCTTGAGTTGTCTCCTGAAGGTTAGAAGGTCTTCGGTTTGTCGTAGGATGAGGGGGAGGGTGTTCCAGGTCTTGGCGACGCGGTGAGAGAAGGATCTGCCTCCGGCTGTGGTTCTGCGGATGCGTGGGACATTAGCCAGGGAGAGGTCTGCGGAGCGGAGTTTCCTGTTGGGTACGTAGAAAGAAAGTCGGCTGTTGAGGTAGGCTGGGCCGGTCTTGTGGAGTGCCTTTTGTGCATGGATTAGGAGCTTGAAGGAGATTCTTTTGACGACAGGGTGCCAGTGCAGGTTCCTCAGGTGGGGAGTGATGTGATCGCGATGCGGGACGTTGAGGATCAGGCGTGCAGAGGCATTCTGGATTCTTTGCAGTCTGTTGATGAGCTTGGTTGGGGCTCCGGCGTAGAGGGCATTTCCGTAGTCGAGTCTGCTGCTGACTAGGGCCTGGGTGACTGTTTTCCTTGTGTCTGTCGGGATCCATCTGTAGATCTTGCGGAGCATATGGAGGGTGTTGATGCAGGTGGAGGAGACAGCGTTGACTTGTTTGGCCATGGTGAGTTTTGAGTCGAGGATGACTCCCAGGTTGCGTGCGTGGTTGGTGGGTGCGGGGGGAGTCTCCAGCGACGCGGGCCACCAGGAGTCGTCCCATGCTGAGGGGTTGGGCCCGAGGATGAGGATCTCCGTCTTGTCTGTGTTCAGCTTAAGGCGGCTATCCTCCATCCAGTCGGCGACAGCCTTCATTCCCTGGTGGAGGTTGGATTTGGCGGTGAGGGGGTCCTTGGTGAGGGAGAGGATCAGTTGCGTGTCGTCGGCGTAGGAAATTATGTTGAGGTTGTGATGTCGGGCGATGCGTGCGAGGGGTGCCATGTAGACGTTGAACAGCGTGGGGCTGAGGGAGGATCCCTGCGGGACGCCGCAGATGATCTCGGAGGCTTTGGATCGGAACGGGGGAGGCGGACTCTCTGGGTTCTGCCGGAGAGGAAGGAGGAGGTCCAGTCCAGGGCCTTGTCTCGGATCCCTGCATCGTGGAGTCGTGTGCGTAGTGTGCGGTGGCAGACGGTGTCGAAGGCGGCGGAGAGGTCCAGAAGGATGAGGGCCGCCGTCTCGCCGCTGTCCAGTAGGGTCCTGATGTCGTCTGTGGCGGCGATGAGGGTGGTCTCGGTGCTGTGGTTGCTGCGGAATCCTGACTAGGAGGGGTCCAGGATGCTGTTGTCTTCGAGGTAGTAGGCCAGAAGTACGCAACGAAGAACTGGCCACGGTCTGGCTGTCAAGTGCTGGATCTGGAAAAGGCCTTCGACTCGTTGAGTGGCCCTATCTTGCAGCGGTCCTGCGTAAGTACAAGTTGGGAGATGGATATTTGCAACTGGTGCAATTGCTGTATCGGCGCCCTACAGTACGGTCTCGCACGGGCAAGCTCATTTCTGACACAATCAGAGTCCGGCGGGGAACAAGGCAAGGGTGCCCATTGTCCCCTTTGCTCTTTTCCCTTGCCATGGAGCCATTAGCAGCTCTCCTCAGAGAGAGTGGCACGGACTGGGGCATTCCTATGGATGATGGGCTCCACACAGTGTCCCTATACGCGGACGATCTGTTGCTGTACATAAGAGACCTGCATGCTATGCCACCGGCGATATCCACATTGTTCCGTAGCTTTGAGGTAGTTTTGGGCCTAAAGGTAAATTGGGCTAAATCGTGAGCCTACTCTTTCCACAAAGATGTGGCAGAGACTGATATAATTATAAACGGGACTGCGCTTCCCTGGTATCCGACCACATTCAGATACTTAGGCATATGTATCTATAGGTCCCCAGCAGACATACTGGAGGGTAACCTACTATGCGCCATCTCCTCAGTCAGGGCGCAGATGCAGTTTTGGAAGACCCTACCGCTCAATGTGATGAGTCGTATCACCTTAACCAAAATGATAGTAACGCCGAGGCTATTGTATTACTTTGCAAATCTTCCAGTGTATGTTCCGGTACTTCTATTTCGGGAACTGGAAGGATTAACCTGAGGCCTAATCTGGAATGCGGGACGGCCCGAATAGCATTGTAGAAATTATATGCGCCACCTGAACGTGGAGGTTTGGCAGTTCCTCATTTGGAACTCTATTACATAGCTGCACAGCTACAATGGGTCACAAAATGGTTGTGTGGCAAGAACCTGACAGACACAGTGACCAAGTCATCATCATGGACGCAGACTCAAATTTATGGTTTGTTTCACCCGCTGGCGAAATTTCCCCGCCCGACGCAGATACATATTGAACAGGCTCATAGATGTTACCGGAGGAGCCTACAACTTACAAAAGATATGGTCCCTTATGCCCCAATACTGCCACTTATCGGGACGCCCAGAGGCAGGGACACTGTGACAGACGTAGCACTGACTTCCTGGACTGAGGCAGGAGCGGAGACACTAGGAGACCTATACGGGGACGGTGCTCTTCAACCTTTTGCGGCCCTGACGGCAGACAATGGTATACTGGTGGGTCAGTTCCTTCTTCATGCAGCAATCATATGGACGCTGACGCTAGTATGGGGAGATTTGACGAATGAGCCGCCAACACATCAGATATTGCAGTATTTGCATGTCATGGGGGAGGGGTCGCATGTGATCCACTGGCTAGTACAGGCCCTGCTTATCCACGTATCGCAACCACCACAGGGACTACGTGCACGTTGGGCTGAGGATAGAGGCTGACCCTGGACCGACAAGGAGTGTGAACATGTCTTAGCCAGCGCCACACACATACCACGCAATTCACGATTTAAGCTTATACAAACGTACATATTACATAGAGCGTACCTCTCACCGGATAAGATGAACAAATATTTTAACATCAACACCTCTGATTGACCGAGATGCCAGCTTCTAGGCGCTGACTTCCTACACATGCTGTGGTCTTGCCCCCTGCTCCTGCCCTACTGGCGCACGATAACAGAGACACTCACGAATTGCACCAACACTGAGGTATCTAACACATGGGAGGTCTGTATCCTGGGGTTTTATAAACAAACTAAAGCCAATAAAGTAAGCTCTAGATTTCACGATCTAGGCCTAATAACCGCAAAAAAGACTGATCACTAAGAGGTGGAAGCATAAGGATCCCCCGGAGGAGCTCAACTGGATAAAATCCCTAGAGGTGTGGGCACAGGCGGAAAGCACTATCATTCACAGGGAAGAAACGGCAGGGTTGCGAAAGTACCCCAGAGCACAATTCTGGGATGATATCCTCAAAGCTCTTGCGCATCCAAATGCTTTACTGCATGCACCCTCTACGCTACAGACAGGGGATAATGCCTAAAATGACGCTCAGCGCAACGGGTACGCTGCAAACTCAGGAGGCCCCGGTCACAATTATCGGGTTGGGTAATGACCCCACACGCCTTAGTGACATTTCATGGACACGACCTAAGTCACAAGTTGCCCTAGCATCCATATAACCGTATATAGAATAGGAAAAATGGCTCACATTCACTACGAACACACCAGCTTAGTCACAACTAAACTCGAACTGCACTTTATTAGAAGACTTCATATCCTCTCTGATATTTGATATCTCTCTTTCTTTTGATTTCTCTTAGTTTTTTCCAGTTGTGGTTCAAATGTTAAAAGTGAGGATATCTAGCAACTCGTAATGATGTATACATGTTTTGCCTATGAAACATTGTGAGTTGAATTTCACAGATGAGATGAGTATGTACAGAGTATCTCTACGAAAATCGATGTTTCTGCACGTTGACGACCACTGTTAGGGAAATGCGCACATGGAAGACACATCTTGCTCTACAATTAGAGATGGCAGTGTACATAGGCAGTCGATGCCAATGTTAATTTACACATATACACCAAATCCTGTGCTGTAGATGCAGAACTCGCTATGACTGTATGATGGAAATACCCGGCTTTATGTACACGGCAACATAGCAACATTACTTTTGCTATAAGTGATATATGTATCAATATTTGTTTTGTATGTATCAGAAAAGATAAAATGCAATAAAGATATTTTTTTAAAAATAGTTGTGTGTCACCTGTTTATTGGATGTTTCATTGCTTTATAGTAAATCATTTATCAATTCGATCAGCACTTATATTTAAACTCATTGTTTACTAGAAGCAATTCAACTAAACGACTCTTTAAAGAGGAGTGCTGTCGTACGTGAGGTTAACGTACTAGTGTTGGAGAGAAGCACGTAGTCTTTCCTCCCTGTTTGCCCTGCCTCCTGACGTCATGGCCAATCGGACATCGTGGTCGGCCGTGACGTCAGGGGGCGGCGGATCGGGAGAAGAGCGCGACAATCCTGACGGGCGGTTGTCTCCCCGCCTGCTCCTCGTGGGCCATTGTATTGAGCACTACAAAATAAAGTTTGTTCCAGCAAGCAACTACGTCTCGCGCCCCTCTTTCTTGCCACTACAAATGGTGACGAGGGTTAATCATTGCGGTGCGGCCCACGAGTGAGTTCCGGTGTTCTGAGCGCCTCGCGCTCCTCTGTCACTGCGGTGCGACCTCCTGCTCGTCCCCTTGCACTCCCTTGGGGACTCCTGCTGAAGTCGTTCTTCCGTCCTGCTGCATGCTGGGTGCTGTTGGTCTATCGACGAGCTCCTGCGTTGCTGTCTGCTGCTTGCTGAGGGGTCTGGAGTGTCTGGACCCTGCTACCACGTGAGCCCAGGCGGTGTGCTGTGAGGACCGGACATCCCTGTCCCAGCGCGCGTGCTCCGGTGGGAGTAGGGCCTTACCTGCAGGTGCATCTGCTGGCGTGGCCCGGTTCTTCGTGCTGGGGTTCCCGTTTGCGCAGCCTGGACACGCCTGGACAGTGGCTGACCTTGCCGTCGTAGCCCCCCTGCTGCAGTGCCTGTTCTCCAACGATGGCGCAACCTGTTAACATCTGCGTGCCTCCCCTGTTCCTCGAGTCTCCTGGTAAGCCGTGCATGAAATGGAAGGGGTGGCTACGCGCGTTTGAGAACTATATTGTTTCCATAGACGGTGAGGGGTATAGCCCCGAGCGCAAGAAGGCACTCTTATTCGGACTGCTGGGGAAGGCCGGCCAAGAAGTTTTCGACAGCTTGCCAGTGTTCGTGGACCCCCCTGGGGCTCCCGCTCCTTTGAATGTGTATCAGGAGGCGGTTAAGCGGCTTGAACTGCAGTATTCCGAGGAAGGTAACATCATGGTGGGGCGCCACAAGTTTGCATTGCGGAGACAGGAGGAAGGAGAGACTATTGAGGAGTACATTGCCTGCTTACGCGTTTTGGCTCAAGACTGTGAATTTGCGGAGATGACCGATACTTACATCAGAGATCAGGTGGTGTTCTACTGCCATTCTAAGAAGGTGCAGGAGAGGTTGCTGTCCTGTAGGAACCCTTCCCTGAAGGATGTGGTGGCCATTGCGAAGGCCATAGAACGATCCATGGTGTCCACTAGGGAGCTTGCCTGCACGAGCCAAGCTTCGACCGTGTGCTACGTTCAGGACAAACTTAAAAGTGCGTCTAAGACTCCTGACAAGGCAGCGAGCGATAGAGGGGGAGGCAGGAAGCCGTTCGCTTGCTTTAGATGTGGGGCACGGGACCACTTGGCGGACAGCAGGGCTTGCCCGGCTCTGACCAAGAGCTGCACAAAGTGCAGGAAGGTAGGCCACTTTGCAGCTGTGTGCAAAACAAGGAGAACGGGGGGGGGGTGAAAGTGAGCTCGGTGAGCGATAGCGATGCGGAGGCGAGTGCGGACATAGTGTTGTCCATTGATGCCGAGGACGGCAGAGTGAAGGGGCCTATTGGCTCCGTCATGATTGGTGCCGTAGAGCTGCAGTTTACGGCTGATTCCGGTTCCCCGATAACCCTGATATGTGACACCACGTTTGATGTGAAATGGCAGGGTGTGCGATTGCGTGAGACGGATGTGAATCCCAAGGCCTTTGGGGAACAAGATATAGTGATGAAAGGGTTCTTCTGCGATACACTCACCTTTCGAGGGCGCACTGTGATGACGAAGATCTATGTGGCTGAGAAAGGGAGGAGCCTTGTGGGGTGGAAGGACCTGGCGAAGCTAGGTGTGATGCTAGTCCCTGGGGCTGACGATCCCATAGTTCTGCGGGATGACTGGGTCAACTACATCCAGCCAGGCGAAGTGCATGGGGGATTGGCTGAGGTCATTGGCGATTTTGAGTCCGTTTTTTAAAATGAGGTTGGGCGTGTGAGAGGATTTGTACACGCCATATAGTTGAAAGAAGGGGCAGTGCCGATAAAGCATAAGGTCAGAACAGTCCCTCTCTCCGTCAGAGGGGAGCTGAAGGTTGTCCTCGATAAGTTGAAACAGGAAGGAGTGATAGAGGAAGCAGGCGCATCAGAATGGGTGTCCGCGATTGTGGTGTCCAAAAAGAAGAGGACAGGGGACATTCGGCTGTGTGTGGACCTGCGGTCCTTGAACAAAAATATCCTGGTGAACTGCCATCCGCTACCCAACATCCAAGAAATGTTGTCGTCCACGTCAGGGTCCAGGTTCTTCACTCTGATAGATTTGAAATCAGCATACCACCAGGTGTGTCTCACAGAGGAATCCAAGAGACTGACCACCTTCATCACCCCGTTCGTAGCGTACAGGTACGTCCGTCTCCCTTTCGGCCTTGCATCGGCGTCGGGTGTCTTCCAGAAGTTGATGGACCTGCTCTTCTGCGACATGGAGGGTGTCGAGGCATTCCAGGATGACATCCTGATCCACACGGAGGATGAGAAGGGGCACCTGGAGCTGCTGGGCACGGTGCTGGAGATTTTGCGGGAGAAAGGGAGGACGGTCTCCAAAGACATGTGCAAGTTCATGGAGAGCAGGATAGACTACCTGGGGCACGTTCTGACCCCGGATGGTATTGTGCCCAAGGAGGACCTAGTGAAGGCCATACGAGATGCCCCCAGTCCCGGAGATAAAGACGCCTTACGGTCGTTCCTGGGGCTCAGTGAGTATTACTCGAAGTTCATGCAGGGTTATGCAACCACGGTGGAGCCTCTAAAGAAACTGCTGCGGAAGAACGAGAAGTATGTATGGGCGCAGGAACAACGCGCTGCCTTCGAATCTGTCAAGCAGGCCATTGTTGCGGCTCCTGTGTTACGACCCTACAACAAGGACCACCGGAACGTCATCACGGTCGATGCCAGCGCCAAGGGTATCGGCGCAGTGTTTTGCCAATTCCAAGGGAAGAAGGAGAACACCGTTCATATCCCAGTCGCTGAGCGACGCCGAGAAACATTACAGCACCATCGAGCGGGAAACGCTTGCATGCGTCTGGGCAGTAGAAAAACTGAAGAACTATCTGTGGGGCAAGGAGTTCGAACTAGTCACGGATCACAAACCGTTGATTTATATGATGGACGGTGAAGGCCGCGGTAATGGAAAAGCCAGCTCGAGACTTCTGCGCTTACTGTCCAAACTGCAAGAGTACCACTTTAAAATCAGACACATCAAGGGTGGCCTCAACAGCAGGGCGGATTGCCTATCACGCTTGCCAATGGCCGGCGAGGAAGATGGTTCCCTGGACGACACGGAGTGTGTGGTGGCAATGGTGGACGCGACGGCCATTTGCGAGGGATCTATCTCTGAGGAAGAATGGCTGGCTGCCCAGGAGAAGGACATGACCATTCGAAGGGTGGTGAACCACATGACGACTCATTGGCCTCCGGTCCGGAACTTGCACGGGGCACTCAGATGTTTCCAGCAGATAAGCGCTGAACTTACGATTGAAGATGGCTTCCTGAAGAGGCATGAACTGTTTGTGCCCCCGGAAGGTCTGAGGGACAAGCTAATCAGGATAGCTCACAGGGGCCACCCGGGGAGTACTGCCACCAAAAATCTCCTCAAACAATACTACTGGTGGCCGGGGATGTGCAGCGACGTCTGCAGCTTCATTGATAGATGCGGGCCGTGCTTGAGAGCCGGCAAACATTGGAAAACGGCAAAGGGGGAGCTGCAGATGGTGGACATTCCGGTCGGCCCGTGGTGCAAGATTGCCATAGATTTCGCAGGCCCATTTACCATACTACCGGACTACTGCAGACATCTCATTGTTCTCACGGACTACTTCTCCAAGTGGATCTACTACAAGTTTGTTAGGGAGGTTACCACTGAATGGGTGATCAAGGTGCTGAAGAAAATCTTCGCGATGGAGGGGCAGCCGAAGATCATGGTTTCCGACAATGGTACCCAGTTGGTGTCCAGGCAGATGACGGAATTCCTGGCCAAGTTGGGAATCAAGCAGGAGAAGACTCCACTGTACAGTCCGAAGAGCAACGGGCAGGTCGAGCGGATGAGCAGGTTCCTCAAAGAGGGTGTCCAACAGGCTGTCGCGTCTCACATGAACGTGAAGGCGTTTTTGGCAGATAAGGTGCACACTTTTCATAACACGCCTAATGAAGTCACAGGACACACGCCGTTCTATTTGATGAGAGGGAGAAGGTGCATGAGTGAGCTTACCCCCAAATTCAACAAGTGGTATGACATGAGGGATGGAACTGAGGATATACAGGAAGAGGGGTTGAGAGTCAAGGAGCGAATAGTGGCTAAGCAAGAGAGCAATAAACTGTATGCTGACATGGTTAACAGAGCCAAAACGAAGGAAATTGCGCAGGGAGATTGGGTACTGGTGAAGAAGCCAAACAAAGTGATGAAGGGAGAATCTGTATTTCAAACCCCTGTACGTGTACACGGAGCGACTAGAGGGGCAGTGTGTCTGGAAGGTGGGGGATGGCGTAGCAAGGACGACATAGTCAAGCTCAAAGCTGGGCAAGAGGAAATCATCATGAGAGGTAGTCACATGCGTGAGACCGAGAGCGATGGCAGTGTGCTTGAATGGCAGGATAATGAGGTCACTGGCGGAAGTGTGTGCGATGATGAGGATGGGGGTAATTCCCCTGCACAAGGTTGGGTCGGACGCGGAAGTGCAGACACGAGTGGGAGCACATGGCATGGCACGGGAGGTGCTGAGGGGCGGATTGGTACTAGCTCCAAACAAGCGAGGTGTGACAGTCGCAGTATGGGGAGCCCGGGCCAAAGTGGTACTGGTGCTGGCGGGGTGGGACAAACCCTGTATGTTACCCCTAGCAGGCCGACACGGCATATCAGAGCACCCAAGAGATTGGATGATTTTGTTATGAGATGAAAATGTGTTTTACTTGTTCATTTTGTTAAGAAGGGAGATGTCGTACGTGAGGTTAACGTACTAGTGTTGGAGAGAAGCACGTAGTCTTTCCTCCCTGTTTGCCCTGCCTCCTGACGTCATGGCCAATCGGACATCGTGGTCGGCCGTGACGTCAGGGGGCGGCGGATGGGGAGAAGAGCGCGACAATTCTGACGTGCGGTTGTCTCCCCGCCTGCTCCTCGTGGGCCATCGTATTGAGCACTACAAAAGAAAGTTTGTTCCAGCAAGCAACTACGTCTCGCGCACCTCTTTCTTGCCACTACAAGTGCCTGTTGCTATTTCCTCCCTCTTATGTTCGGCAATTCTAAAATGAGATAACAGAATGAAGCATTTCCGATTTCCCTGCACACCGGCATGAGAAGTCATCATAGACTGTTTATTGATCAAAAAAGACTATTTCTGCAATCCCAATCATAGTAAAATGTTTAAATATATACCTAGGTCACCAAGGCGGTTGCTTTTTACTGCTTCATGCATAATAAGCAACTAACTATACTTGCCAATACCCACAGGCAGCAGTTTCCTGCTTTTTAAGCGGAAATTGATTTGTTTGACCTCAACCCAGCCTAATATTGCACCCACTTCGGTGCATAGCAATAGAGAAAATACATATCCCTGTATTGTTTTCAAAATCGCCTCCTCTTTATCCAAATCTAGGCATGTATGTAAATATTATGAACTGGCTTCATTAACTATCCCATTAACGGGTACTGGAGATTAAAGACCGTATTGCCTTCTGCAAATCACAGTATTTTAGTAATGATTAGAATCATACAAGGACTCTACATTGCCACGAGAAAGTGGAGTATTATGGATCAGTTTGCTGCGTCGCCCTCTCCTTTTCGCGTGACCTACACCTTTCCAAGATGGCCGCCTTGGAAGAGAAGTCAGTTTTATCCGAGCACGCTGCCATCTTAAAACAGTCACTTTTATTTGTTTACAAAAGCATCCTCCTTGTATATACACGTCTCTGCTTCGTTTCGGCTGCTTCAGACACACGACGAAGCTGAAGACTAACTTCGCAGCCGCTGGCTCTGTAAGTATCGGTCTCGTCTTTCAGCCTCTGACCTCCCTCCTGTCTTTACCACTTTCCAACAGCTTCTGTTGTACTCTTTCATTCCGTATAAAACATCAGCAAGGTTTCTTAATCCCCTTTACCTCCCTGTTCCCATTCTGCCTCTATGCTCCGTTAATCTCACTCTCCCCGCAGCATGCTTTCGAGTGCTCCAGCTGCACTGATAAATCCAGCTTGAATGGTCTTGTGAACTCCCAGTAGCCTTAGACCCTGTGATCCTTTTGGCCTTTGAATTATTAGTGCCCGCATGAGCCGTACCCCTCTGAGCTCCTTGCAGCCTTAGTCCTCATCTGCACCCCCCCCCCCCCTGCTCCTCTCAGCCCCTGCATCCTTAGTGCTCATAAGACCTCCTGCAGCCTCAGTGCTCCCCCGATGTCCCCGCAGCCTGCTACCCCCTACCTTAACCCTGTGGCCTCGGTCTTCCTTTTACACTTAACCTTACTCCTCCTCTGAATTCTTATTTATTTATTTATAAAGTTTTACATATCGCTAGCTAGACCCGTGGGTATCAGAGCGCTTTACATACGGTAATGGACATACATAACACATACACAAAGGAAAAGAAAAATTGCACTACATCGCAGGACATGAGGATGCATAAAGATATAAGCAAAGACATCATACGTATGTGTACAGTGAAGGGGAGAAAACGCAGTTGGTTGAAACAGTCAGATAACCATCATCCTTGAAGGTCAGAGTGAGAGGGGAGTCCATTAGGTTATTGATGCCTAGGTTGGTTGACTTGGTCAGTAACGTGTTGGTTAATAAGCTGGAGTTACAGGTCCTTTTTAGGTTCCGCCTGACCCAGCGCATGCGCTATTCTGGTGAGACTTTTTGAGAGGGCTCCAAAAAGTGCTACCAGGCCAGCCTAGAGCTACAGTGCATGTGCGCCGCGCTTGACCGGTATTACTTTCACTTTTTCGCGGCCGCACGACTGCTTTGATGTTTGATCGCGATCACTTTCGCGGCCGCACGGCCGCTTGGCATAGCCAATAGGTGTCGCTTTTGGTCCCTTATAAGTATTTAGTTATGCAACTATTGCATGGCTAAACACTTTTAAGGTCCCAAAGGCGAGACCTATTGGCTATGCCAATGCTTGTTGAAGCAAGAGGAGGAGGGGTTGCATCTGATGTCAATAGGGAGTGCGTTCCACATCCTGGGAACGTTACCAGAGAAGGATCGGCATTGGGTCGTTTTCCTTTTCAGGTTCGGGGGGATGAGAAGAAGTGAGTTGGTGCTTCACAGAGTTCTGGATTTTCCTGCTTTTACCAGTTTGCTCTTTAGGTAGTTGGGGGATTGGGCGTGAAGGGCCTTGTGTGTGATGCAAGCCAGTTTGTAAATACATCTTCCTTTCCATGGGAAGCCAGTTTAGTGAGTTGAGGGTAGGTGTGATGTGTTCAAATCTTTTCACACCAGTTATGAGTCAAGCTGCCATGTTAAGGACTGACCTTAGTGGGGCTAGGTAGGTTTTTGGTGAACCTGTTACGATGGCGTTCCCGTAGTCCAGTTTAGAAAGGACTAGGGATTGTACAATTGTCTTGAGATCATCCTGGGGAATGAAAGGTTTAATTTTCTTGAGGTGTTTTAGAGAGTAAAGCGCACCTTTTGCAGAGTTCTTGATGTGGTCTTTCATAGACAGGTTCTTATCCAGGGTAATGCCTAGTGACTTTACCAAGTCGGATAGGACGAGGGAGCAGTTTAGAGCATCAAGATTCTTAAGGCAGTCTTGAATAGGTCAGTGGTTATTTTTCGGAGAGAACAGTATTAGTTCAGTTTTGTTCGGGTTCAGCTTTAAGTGGTTTGCGTTTAACCAGGTTTGGATCTTTGTTAGCGGGACATTGAGGTGTTGGACATCACTGGGTGATTTGATTTTGTAGTATATTTGTGTGTCATCTGCATAAAGGTGGTATTGAACCCCTGCTTGTTTCATAATAATTGCAAGGGGTTCCATGAAGAGATTGAAGAGGGAAGGTGAGAGGATCGATCCTTGCGGGACTTCAAGTTTGACTCATGTTGGTACTGAGAGGCAGGAGTTGATTTTTTTGTTGCGAGCGGTGCTGAAGAAAGGAAGTGAACCAAACCAAACCATTCTAGTACTGTGCCATTAATGCCTGAGCGCCTCTTCAGAGTCTCAAGTAGAGCTGGATGGTTTGTTGTGTCGAATGCCACTGATAAGTCAATAAGGATGAGGAGACAGGCCTCACCTTCATCTAAGGCTCTGTGAATATCATCTGAAATATTGAGCATCGCAGTTTCAGTGCTACAGCCTTTCCTGAAACCCGATTGAAAGGAGTCAAGGAGGTTGAAGTCATCAATATGTTTGTTGAGTTGTTGGAGAAATCACTTCTCTATTTAGTTAGGAACTGAAGGTTGGAGATAGGTCTGAGGTTGTTGAGCTCGTTGGGGTCGGCTCCTGGTTTCTTGAGTATAGGGGTGATTTGTCCTAGTTGTAGGGAGTCTGGGACACAACCTGATGTGAGAGAGGCATTGATGATTTTTGTCCAGAAAGGGGCAATGATGTGGTTGAGTTTTTTTTACTATTTTGGATGGGAGGGGGTCCATAGTGTGGGAAGTAGGCTTTAAGCTGGCACTTATATTGAAGACTTCGATTTCTGACTTGAGTTCGAAGTTCGACCAATTAGCGCAATTTTTCAGTTGGAAGCGGGCCTGGTTGTCCGTGGTATGATTTCGATCTGTTTGGTCAGGAGTGGTTAAAGGGGGTCAGGTTGCGAGGGAGGGAAGATTTGAGGTTTGGATGAAGGATTGCTCAATTTTTGTGACTTTATCTGTGAAGAAGCTCGCGTTTTCTTCTCATCGATCCTTGGTGGCTATTATTTCTTGTGGGGGTGTGCCGTTTGTTTGCCTTTTAACAATGTTTCTTTGCCTGGTCTAGTTGGCTGCAGAAGAACATGGCCTTTTCTCTAAAAATGTGTTTTTTATATGCCAGCCGGGTTGACCTAAGTTGCGCTAGGTGGAGAGTCGAAGGGTTTAGTCTCCAAGCCCTTTCCGATTGAGTTGTCGTCTTTCGTTATCAGGATCTACGTTGAACCAGGATTTAGATTTGGTAGATCTCAAATTTTTGAGTTTGAGTGGCGCTACTTGATCTAACATACTCTGTCATTGTGGAATTAAAGTGGGCTGTGAGGTCATCGGCCGTCATAGTGGAATGCTGGGGTTGTAGGTAGGCATGAATCCTAGATTCCAATTCGGTTATAGGGACTCCTTTGATGTTCCTGGTCCAGTGCTTTGGTTTGTCAGATCGTATTGGTTGGTTTCTGACATGTGAGTCAATATTAAACAGTATGAGATGATGGTCAGACCAGTCAATGAGAGAAATCGATCCCAGGGAGACCAGCTCATTTTTGGTGATGATCGCATCCAGTGTTGCTCCTTTGATGTGTGTTTGTTCATTGCAGAGTTGTTTGAGGTTGGTAATTTCAAGCAAGTTGGAGAGGTTCTGGGCTGTGGTGCCTTCTGGGTTGTTCCAGTGGATATTGAAGTCACCCAGGAACACGTCTTCCGTGTCTGTTAGGGAGAAGTGAGTTATTAGGTCAATTAGTTCTTCAGTGAAGATGGTACGTTCACCAGGAGGATTGTAGATGGTGTGTAATTTCATGGGTGTGGTGCCTTTGACTGTAAGTTCAACACCTAGGTACTCAAGAGTCCGGTATTCTGTGGATTTTAATCTGGTAAGCTGTATTCCTTCTTTGTGAATGATAGCTAGGCCGCCACCTGTTTTGATCGGTCTGTCGTGTCTGATGATGTTGTATCCTGGAGGGGTGAGAAGGTCTAGGATTGGGGTAGAATGGTCATTGAGCCAGGATTTTGTGAGGAATGCGATGTCTATTTCTTCCGCGAGTATAACTTCAGCAATATCTATGGCATGTTATACTGCTGATCTACAGTTGAGGAGCATGCACGATAGAGGACGGGGGCCTCAGTGTTGGTGTGTGCGGTATGTATAGAAGTGTATAGAGCAGGGGGTCTGGGCACGAGGGCAGGTCTAGGGATTCTATTTGTGCTCACTATAACCGGGATTGCAAAAGGGGCCGTGTTCTGGCTTATTGCGAGGTACAAGTCGTTGATCTCTGCTTCTCGTTCTGAGATAGGGCAGAGAGTTCGGCTAGGTCGATGAGCCTGATTCCCCTAGGGTTGGTGGGCCATGGTGTACTAAGTGGGGCCATGAAAGAGGCTGTATGGGGGAAGGTGTGTAGCTACCCAGAGTATGTGAGCAAGGTGGCTTAATCCGGTTGGGGAGGTCTTGTTGTAGGTGTAGGATATCTGCCCCTAGGGAGTCTATTTTCTGCTCCATTCGGGTCAGTAGCTGGGTAAGTGCACTGAAAGGGCATAATGTCTTCATCTGGGGCAATGTATGACTAGGGTCAGTGGAATGAGAGGGTATTGGGTTGTGGGATTGAGTGGCATCATTGGGATTAAGAGTGGGGATAGATTTGACGTGAGGAGTCGGGTCGTTGTTTCTGGTCAAGAGGTTAGGAGGAGGTGTGGGTTTTGGGTCCAAGGGAGGGGAGTGAGCAATGGTTAGGAGGAAGTCCGTGTCCAGGGGATTGTCGGTGGGATTGGAAGTGGGGGCTGTTTGGGCATGTGGCGGTGGGTCAGGGGAAGGCGAGTGTGCCGTGGTTTGAGGGGTATGGATATGGAGATGGTTTGGGCTGGTGGAGTAGGGGCAGTAGTGGAGTTGAGGATAGTTTGCGAGGGTAGTGTCGGGTCTCCTGAAGTCAAGGGGGGATGTCTGTAGTGAGTTTGGTAACGGAAAGATTGTCGTTTGAGTCTGATCTGCCTAGCTCCGGATCCACCTTGTGGTGTTTCTTAACTGTGCGTTTGTTGGACCTGGTGGTATTGGTTGGAGCCATTGTAGTGGGTGTTTGACGGCGGAGTGTGATGATAGGAGTAGTGAGATTATAATTAGTGATGGTGGATGTCCATGAGTTGTCGCGTGGGTCGTCCGGGGAGGGAGATTGGGTCTGTTCAGGTTTTTTTGTCAGGGTGGGGGGTATAGGGGAGATTGGATTTGATGGTCCTGAAGAGTTAGAGAGGACAGTAATGTTGGGAAGTGCCGATCAAAAGTGGTGAGGTGCGGGTCCGTGGTCTGTATGAGAATGTTTCCTGTTCTGAAGATGGAAATTGTGAGTTCCCCTTTAAAGGTAGGGGTGACGGTTGTGGAGATTGTTTTGC
The DNA here is from genome assembly GCF_964204655.1 of Triturus cristatus. Lineage (NCBI taxonomy): Eukaryota > Metazoa > Chordata > Amphibia > Caudata > Salamandridae > Triturus > Triturus cristatus. The sequence goes on along the minus strand of NC_140587.1, from coordinate 95,521,530 downwards.
CATAGGGAATATTTACTGACTTGGTGACTTGAAAGTGAAGAAGGAAGGTGTTTTTCCACTTAGTTGGGCGATTTGTGTAAAAGATGAAGTTAGTTTTTGTCTCGCCATTAGTCGCACTGTGGTAGATGTCTACTATAAGTGTTTCTGGGTGCTGTTTTAAGGTTCTGTGCTTTAGGTTCTTTTTAGCATTACTGGTCACATTTTCTGGGTAATTTATGGGCCATGAGTTGGGTCCGTAGCGCACGAGTTATAATTAAATTAATTAACTCTCTGCTTCTACGTGCATGACATGGGCACTCACACAACAGTGCTCCTCTACACTTAACTTATAGACTCCTAATTGGCACATCTGCACCAACTATTATGAACTTATTCTAGACAGATTTTTGGTCAAGTGGTGTGTTCTGATCCTCGGTGCTCTGATTAGTATCACTGGTAGGACACACAATGTACATTATACAGAAAATAGTCACTATCTATCAAATGCTCCACTTTGCATCAGGGTGCTACATTTGGATTCTTTACTTGGTATCTCTTTATTCTGCTTCTTGTGCTACCTGTGATTTTATTTTTTACTTCAGCAGTACTTCTGAATTGCTTTAAGAGTGCAATGGGGCGCTGCCTCTGTTTGTGTTACTCTCCACATGCTGTTTCCTATTACTTGTTCTCTTTCTTCATCTGTGTGATATCTCTGAAGGTATTTTTTTTTTTTTATATTCTTTTTATTTGCATTTTCAACAACAAGACAAACACAACTCACTGCAGTGTAAGTATAACATGAGATTGACAGCACAGCTCCCCACCAAAACAACAGTATCAATATCACACCAGGGTGCCAACTCGTCATTTCACAGTAAGTCCCGCACGGTCCTCCCAGCCCCGCCCACACCCAGCCCGCATTGTTCCCACAGCACAGTCGATGACCTCAGCACCTCAGTAAGTAACTGGTCCTCGGCCCCCTCCGGCCCCCATCAATAAGAAGCACTGTTTCATATCGCTTGAACCGTAGTGTGAGTCAACCAGTGTGTGAATGGTTCCCATATGTCCTTCGGCCGCGAGCGCGCTGGTAAGAGCTCCCCGTATAGTGCGAGTTGCGTCTGGCAGTGCACCACGCTTTTAATCCACTCCCTAATGTGAGGCGATGTGACAACTCCCCAGTGCATCGCAACCTGTCGTTTGGCGAGCAGGATTAGCATGGCCGGCAGTTTACGGTGTTTAGGCTTGACCATGTGTAAAATCCCTACTTATGTAGTCTGTGGAGTGCAGGGGATCTGTAGGTCGGTAATTGCATTCACCAGCTCCATCACCCTTACCCAGAATGAGGCCAATGTGGGACATTCCCATGCCATATGTAAAAACGTAGCTCCGCGTGCGTCACAGCGCCAGCAGTTGTCTGCATCCCGCAAGCCCATGCGATGTAGCCGACTAGGCGTGCGGTAGATCATGTGTATGTATTTAAAATGTATCAGTCGGAGACGATAATTAGGGAAAAGGGTCTCAAGCAGTCTACAGCACATATCCCAGTGGTCATCAGTGAGTTTGGTGCCCAATTCCGTATCCCACATGCAGCGCGCCGCCGGAACCACAACCGGACAAGTGCTTTGCATGCAGCTGTACAATCGGGACACAAGTTTACGCCCCGACTCCACCTTGAGCACATTCTCTAAGGCCAGCAAGTCCGGCGGCGGCGCCGGAAATGTAGGAAATAGCTTCTGACATGTATGTCGCAGCTGATAATAGAGCAGTGTATCAAGCATCGTTGGTGCCTCTGCACCGCACAATTGTTCCAGCGTGATGAAAGTGTCGCCCGGGAAGAGGTCCCCCCCCCGTCCGAAGGCCGCGTGATGCCGCGGGTTCCCCAGTTTTCATGTGCTGCAGCGGGGGCCACATGGGGTTCCCGCGCAGTGGCACCGATCTGGCACAGAGATGGTCCAACTTAGCTCGTCGACGCAGCTCATCCCATATCTCTGAAGGTATTTAACACGAACCCAGCAGCTACCCATGAATAGCTCTAATTTACTCACAAGTGTAAAAAGAGAATTGTTAACATCTCTGTTGCCAGCTCCCTCACAGATATCCTTGCTCTTTTTGCCTGTAACTGGCTTGAGCCTCTTTCCTAAGTCCTTCATTCACCAGTGCCTGTCAACCACTGCGCTCATTATTCACTACCAAGTCATTCCACATCCTGATTGTACACTGTTCCCTTTTTCACCTGCACAGCCGTCGTCTTTGATAATCAAGAATCTCTGTAAAGACTACAGCAATTAACAATATTACAACCTACAGTGTATATCCACTCATCAGTTAGTCCACAAATAAATTATAGGTATCACATATTATGTCTTTTTAGATATAATATATCAATTTTTATTTAGGTGTCACAACTTTAGGTATGATGAATTTCTTAAAATTCTGTAGATGCTGCATCTGTTTGTTGACTTTACATGTCAAGTATACACTGTAGACTATAAAATTGTTTGGTACTGTAGTAATATGTTCTAATATCACTTGTAAAAAGTTATAGAACTGGTAGGTTATGCTAGTGTTCTTTTTACTTGTGCTGTGTACTTTTTAGGATCCTGGTGATCGTAATAACGTTTTTGATGATGATGATGCCAGTATTCCTTAGGATCCTGAGTGTTATTATAAACAGAGGGAACAAGAGGGATATGTGAGTGAATGTTTATAAAGTGAGATTACAGAGGTGTATGGTGAAAGGGGCGGTAAAGGTATTTGTTCATTATGCATTAACATATGTTTTACATATTATTGCATAAAGAGAAAGCTAATATCACATTTGTAATGATGATGTTTTAAATGGGTATCATATTTTGAAGAAAGGCTTCCTCTGATGCTCTTTTTAGGTCTCGGCTAGCGAAGGCTGCGCTTGCGCAGTCTCGCTCGCGAGATTTAAAGACTTGGAGTAGTGGGGCTTGAACCCGCCCCTCTTCTCTCCTCTTCTCCATTGGCTGGCCTCTTAAATGCTGGGCAGCCATTGGAGAAGAGCTTTGTCTCTCCAAACAAGCCCCGTCTCTTTCGGATTCATGGGCGTGTTTTTTCGATTCTTTCTCTCCTCTGGAATGTAAACATTCCAGCCAATGGCAAGAGGAGAGAAAGAAAAACACGCCCCCGAATCCGAAAACGCCGCTGCGTTTCTCCGAGGCATTTCTGCTTGACCTCAGAGAAAGGCGGTGGTGTCTCCGTATGTTCTTGCTACCTGGATTGCTGGAGTGAACCCCCGTGACATTTTCTGCACCTATTCATTTTGGGGAACTAACCTTGAACTGTCCCTCCTTCAACTGTCTGGTAGCAGTGCTGTGGATGCTTAAACTACCGCTGTCCATTCGTGAAACACGGCAACAACTTTTTCACCCCAAGAGGCGCCCGAGTGGCTCTGTCAGTCATTAGCTTTGCTGGACCTCTGGCACATCTCTCTTCCTAGAAGAAAATGTTCGGAAAACGATATTTTCCAGAGACGCTTACTGCTCCGGTCGGCCGTCCAATGGGAATCAGCGCTAATACTCAGCGCCGCGATTGGCCGATGCAGACGTACCGAAGGCTACAAAAAGAACGGCGTGAAAATCCGCAAGGGTGGCATATTCTGTCTGTTTGACCGACCAATAAACGCGGAGGACCTTAACGCTGTAAGGAAGCGGGTAACCATTGTGGGCGGGGCTAACAGGTGTTGAGGGGGTAACATAGGTGAATGAATTCAGGGGCCGCGGATTTGGGGGGTCAGTTTTACGACCTAAAGCCAGTCCCGTGTGATAGGGTGCAGGGTACTGGCATTACAATATTTGCTGTCCAGGGGATGCTGTAAACGAGAACCCCAGACGGTTTATGGGTTAGAGCGCGGGGAAGGTTGGGGACTAATGATGTTGTAGTACATGTCACAGGTTGTTGTCGCTTGTCGGACACCTTTCGAGTGAAGCCCACTGCTCCGTCACATGAATTGCCTTCCTATAGCTCTGTCCAGGAGTAAAACACGACTTTGCAAGCCACACATAGTTTTCAGCCCCAAGTCTTCAAGAGGGGCGGGTCCCTTCGTGTCCTGGACCAGCAGTAGTTCAAAGCTGGCGCGAAACGTGGCCTATGTTCTGCCTTTAGCTTTACAGAGAAAACCTGTATCAGTTTCTGAAAAATGGCTGTACAGTCCACTAAGACAACCCATGTCAGTGAGAGCTCATATTTATATTTTGTTTAACTTAATTTACTTTCCCCAAGTGTTGCTTTTTCACGTTTTTTTTTGTATTTTTCTTTTCACGCAGCAATTACACTCTAATAGTATTTAGTATACTTTTTATTCATTTTATTTAATGAGATTTTATATAGCGCGAACATTACCCGAAGGTGTCAGAGCGCTTTACAGCGCTATATAATGCTAACTGGGTGGGCTTTAGGTGTCAGTCGTATAGGCTATATACTACTGTGACCCAGGTTGTTGATGGGTGTGTAATGCCTCGTTTGAGATCTCTGAAGCAAAGCGAAGTTCGATTTTCTCTCAATGCCGGTCAGTGGGGCCTAACGGTGTTCAGAATACAAGCTCTTGGTCCTAGGCCACTCTGCAGCTCGCACAGTGCAATGGTCATCAAGTGCCAATTGGAAATGAGATTGTAAGCCGAAGTGGGTAAAGGAGGTACACAGCTGTCTATCCATTTACAGTGGATAAGTAAATGGAAACGTACTGCTTACAGCCAAATGGGTGCTTAGTGTGTGTGTTGGGAGGGTGAAGAGGCGATGCAAGGAAGTGCATGCAGGAATGAACGAAAATGATGAAGAGGAAAGAGGAGGTGTGAAATGTGCAGATGGAGGATTTCAGAAAGATATGGGGAGAAAAGGAATGCATCTCGGAGAGGCTACAGAGGCAAAAACAGGAGAGATTTCAATATTCCTCCGGTCTCTGCCCTGAACAGACCTTAGTCATCTTTAATTCATACTTTTAGAATTGAAACCTTTTCAACTCGAATTATTTACAGCAAAGTAAATTGTTCATTTGACTGATTCTGTGAACAAGCATTGGCAAAACCAATAGGTCTGACTTATTTTAGATGCGTGTATTATTGTGATATATATTTTGTTACAGTATCGGAAAAATCGGGAGTCCAATTCACAAAGCTTCCGCAGTCATAGCAGGATCTCCGACCTAGTGGCGGGATCTCCATCATGAGAATCACCAGTGCGGGTATCCTGCAAGGGCTGCAGAGGCTCCGAGTCAGGGCCCTCTGAGCGGCACCAAAATGCTGATAGGATGAATTGTATTCCTTTAAGGCCACACTCTTTATTACATATGCTTTCCTCTTGGAAAGCATTCCTAAGATATATTTGTTAGGTGATGCCCCTTCTAGAACCCCCCTTCACTTTTTAAGCCTTTCCAAAGCTCCACTCACTGGATGGGTGAAATGGGGTAAATGTACCCCTTGCCCTCTCCTAGAGACATTTCTAAAGGTTCCAGATGAAGGCTGAGAGCGATACACCTCACACCCTGAAGTCTTGTTTGCTAAAGTACAATTCAGAAGACTTGCATTCCTTAGGTTTGTGTGACTACCTCCTGCTGTCTCCATTCAGGTTTTTAGATGTGCTTCTCTATGCTTGTCCTTTTTTCTTCCATTATAAATTCATGGCCATGATTTACAGGAAATACCTGGCCTGTGGAAGACCACCTCACGCAGGAGACTCGGAAACGAGAGCTGTGGCGATGGTGGGGCCGATTCCATGCTTGGGTAGGCTTCAGGTTAATGTCTCATTCGAAAGTGTGCATTGGGTAATGCAGGAGAAGTTGTGATTCTGCAGTGCTTTCCACATGATTAAAGATTTATCACACTAGCCACATCTGCAGCATAACTTTCAGATTTTAACAAAAAATGTTTCTATATCAAAAATTTGTTTCTGCATTTCGTAGATGGCAAGTTACTAAAAATATATTTATATGCAGTGGAGGAGTGGGAGTGTTTGCGAAGGTTAAGTGTTCACCTTTCTATTGCGGATTGTTGTGTTCGGGTGTTAAGCTGCTACTAAGGGGGCCAAGCATTTGGTTAGACAGCCCTGTTCTGTGTTAAAATGGAAAAAAAGTTGCCAAATACAGTCACAGGAAATTTAGCATAATGTGCATTCTCTTGCTTCATGTCAGTCAAACCTGTAGCATAATTTGATCATCTATGTTGTGTACTTCAGTGGCCCTGCTGACATGTTAAGTAAGCCCTTCTGTCCCGTTATCCCCACACGAATGCACATGAAATTTACGCACCCAAGAATTCCCAGTAAATTGGGTGTTTTCTCTTATATTCCTTCCCTCTCGCATTTACTTATTCAGTGTCCTTAGAACTGCAGGTTATACTGCATAATCTGACATTTCCTACTGAGTTCTGCTAGATTTCTCAATGACTTTAGTTTTCTATGGTCCGTCAATAGCTGAAGTACTTGGTTACGTGAGTTGTGTGTGAGTTGTGTGTGAGTTGCGTGTGAGTTGGTGAAGGCTGTCAGACCGCCTTAGGTCTCAAATCAATTTGGAAGTCGAACAATCTACCAGCCATCACTTAGGGTCTTCCGTGGAGGGCAAAGAAACCGCAAAATGCCCAGAGAGCAGGTGCACAAATCCTGCAGTTAGCAGTTTGGGAGCACTCCCGGGTTGTGACATTTGTGACATGTGACGTGTACGTACCGTTGGGGTGCGTGTCTGTGCATATGCAGGTTTGTGTATACACGAAAAATCTGCAAAGAGAGAATTATCGCGCGTTTTACCAAAAAAAGAGGGGGCATATTATCAAGCATTCGGATGTAGTCATCGGATTCATGGCTGCTCAATCCGACGCATAAAAGCAGAGTGATTTCACAAATGCCCGCCACTGCCTGCCAGTTGTACGTTTTGAACTCGGACTGCATATTGGCATCAGATGTTTGCTACCAAATCCAAACCATATGTCTTCGGACAAATACACATTCGGGTCTTGGGCAGTTCCAAAATGGGCTCTTTCTGCACATTTTTAGTTCAAGGGAGTGTCCATACTAATTTGAGAGTGATTAAGCTATTGACATTGTAAATAACAATGTCGTTTCTTTAACCTCTTCTGTGCCCATGACGAGATAGTCTCGTCATGGAGCACGGTCACGCTGTGCCCATGACGCCACCCACTAAGGAAACGCCCGGCACAGGAGGGGGAAAGGGCGTGGCACCGAAGGGGTTAACCCCTTCAGTGCCCATGACGAGATAGTCTCGTCATGGAGCGCGGTTGCGCTGTGCCCATGACGAGACTATCTCGTCATGAACCCCGCCCGCTAATGAAACGCCCGGCACAGGGCGTGGAAAGGGCGGGGCACTGAAGAGGTTAAATGTTTTAAAAACAAAAACATAAACAAAAATAATGTCATGAGCAATGCCAATAGCTCTAACTTTAACAATGCCGAGACCGTTGCATTGTAAATGCTTGTTAGTATTTGTAATATGGTTTACCTTTTTGTCCACTTATTGGTGTAAAGAAAGCATAGAGTTTAGTTTTGGTCAACCAACTCTACATACATATCATGACTGTCCACATTCTTTCCATTTACAAATGCATGCTTCAGAAGTACTTCTTCTGGGGGCAAGGCAATAGCGCTTCAGGGCCACACTAGTGGCATCAGTATGCTTTATCAAATATGATATTCACTTTTGTATAACACTAAACGCCATTGTTATGGCATAATAGTGCCATGCCCCTCCTGGTACCCTTTTGTACATATCAGGGAAGGCCATAAATTGAATTAAATAAATCATTATTTGATAGTACCTGTTTTGTTTTGCTAGTGGTTGACTGTTTGTGGTGAGGAGATAGTTTTTTCACTGTTAGGGGTTGAAATTGTGTGGGTAGTGTAAAAGTATATTGAGTTGGATATTAGATGTTTGTGGTGTTTTTTGCATGGGTGGGTTGGCCGAAGAACGCTTTTTGCTGTTGTTCACTGCTTGGCCAAAGAGTAGTGCTTTTTAGGTCTCGCTGAGACAGCGCAAGCTGTCTCTTTGAGACATTTTGTAAGTGGGCTTTCAAAAGTGCTACCCACATGATTTGGCAGGCCTAAAGCTTGAGTGCACGATGGCGTGCATGTGCACAGCTGCTGCTCGCACTCCCTCCTCCCTTCTCCCCCTCCCTTTTCGTCAGCTTCAGGCTCCTTTGATGCTGGCATTCCCCCCTCCCTTCTCGCCCAGCCCTTGTCACCTCGGCTTGTTATTCGCGCGGTCGTGTCACTTTCACGGCCAATGCTTGTTTTCATTTGCTCCCTGCCCCATGCATGCAGAGTCATCGGGTAGTTCACTGACGAAGTGCGCTTTCATGACACTAAGCAGATGGCTTCAGAGGATTCTTTTCAAAGGGGCCGTCCGGGCTTTTAGGAGACAATTGCTCCCAACATAAAAACTTTGCAAAGCATGTCAAGAGCATTAATCTACCAGTAACTTCCCCATTCTACAGTCATTCATCTGTTATTTGATGTATTTTACCTACTTAGTTAATTGGTTCAGGAGAAAAAGTATGAAAACGTCACCAGGAAAGGAAAAATAGGCACAGAGAATTATATTAATAAGTAATTCTCTCTGTCTATTTTACCTTCCCTGGTGACGTTTTCATATGTTTGCCTGAGCCAATTAACTGACAAAGTAAAACATATTCATGACCGAAAACCCTGTCACGTTGAATGAATCACGTCTCCCTCATCTCCCCTCTCTATGGTCCTTCTGTCTCCCTCGACCCCTCCCATTCTACCGTTCTCACTCTTCTCCTGTTTCTCCATCAACGTTTCTTTAATCTCTTAACATTCCTGCCCCTCATCTTCCCTCCCTCCCAGATGTGTATCCCCTTCCCATATCTCTTACTGTTGCACCCACGTCTCACTCAGCCCTTCTCTTTGTCCTCATCCTTCCTGTCTCGCACACCCTGCATTTTGTTATGCCCACTCTCTCCTTTATCCCACCTATCATTTCCCATTACCACCTGGCACACCTCTCCCCCTCTCTGTCTTCATCTCCTTCTATTCCTCCATCATATCTCCCTCACTGTCTCACCCTGTTACTTTCCTTTGCACTGCTTCTCTGCAGTTACTACCCTGTGTGACAGACTCCGCAGTAGTAGGGTACTTCGTGCTCTCTCTCTCCCTGACACAGGTGTAAGAGGGCCCATGCCACTACCTGTGCAGGGTTGAAATAAGGGCCAAAAGTAAAGAGTACCAAGTCACGGCATCAGTTTACAGAGAAAGCAAAAAAAACGAGAAAATTCCAAAACAAGCATTTGCAATGCAAAAGGTCTTGCATTTGCTTGGACCTGCAGGGCATGTCTCTGCATTACCAGCCTGCTTAGGGCACAAGCATTTGCAATGAAATAGGTCTCGAATTTACGCGAGTTTGAGCTATTGGCAATGTAAATGACAATGCCTTTTATTTATATTTAGTTTTTTAAAACATAAACAAAAGGCATTGTCATTTACAATGCCAATAGCTTAAACTCGCGTAAATGCGAGACCTATTGCATTGCAAATGCTTGTTTATATATGCAATACAGGTCATTGTCTTATGGTCCATGTTAATGTGTGCTGTGTTTAGGCTAAATTTACATACATTTTTAGGGCGAGCCTGGGCAGCACATGCACTGCTGCATGCTGTATTGGCGTATTGAATAGAAGCCCTGCCCCCTCTCCGCCAACGTTTGTCATTTTCTTGTGTCGTTGTCCTTCATAAATGCTGGCTTCTGATTCGTTAATGGGCTTGTTAGTCCCTCCTTAGTACTGTCTTGTCTTCATTTGTAACCGCCCATGAGGACTGTCCCTTTTACTTCAGCTGTTACACAGTTGGTCTTTTTTAGTCTGTAAGTACTATTTTCTTTAATGAGTTTCTCCTACTGCAGGCACAACATGCTTTCCTGGAACAGTGTCAGACTGATATGGAAATGGCTAGGTTTAAACTGGAATAGTGTGGCGTGCAAAAAACAATGATGGACTTAACCCAGATCTGTGACTGGGGGTGAATGTTCGATTGATTCAGCATTCTGTCCATCATCCGTTTTTTTTTGCATTTGTCACCCTAAGTGGGAAGGGTATGCCCAGACATGGGTCCTGTGCTCGCTACAACACCAGATTCAAGCTCTCCTGGCTGATGAGTGGTGAAACCGGTCCTAGGATACTTGCTTCTGGTCCAGGGAGGACCTGGCCTGGCAGTTCGAGCTGGACTGTTCCCATGGGGAACCGGATCAAGACTGGTTGCGCATGGCTAGGTCTAAACTGGAATGGCGTGGCGTGCAAAGAAAAGATGGATTTAACCCAGATCTGTGACTGGGGGTGAATGTTCAATTGATACAGCATTCCGTCCATCATCTGTTCTTTTTGCATTCCTACAACATTCAGCGCGCCATTCGTGCTTTCACTTTCCGAGCAGCTGGGACAATGGCAGCCGCTTCTTTGAATAGGTCTCGCATTTACAAGAGATTGTAAATGACAATGCCTTTTATTTATGTGTTAATAAGCAAAACAGATAAATAAAAGACATTGTCATTTACAATGCCAATAGCTTAAGCTCTCGCAAATGCGAGACCTATTGCATTGCAAATTGTTGTTCTAGGTTGCATGTTGGTGAGTCGTGTGGTAGTGCCGTTGATTTGGCAGTTATGTTATGTTGTAACAAACTTATAGTGCGCATGGTCACCATAGGTTTCTTGGCGCTAAGATGAAGAAAGCAACATCTGCTCAGATTATTAACAGTAGGCTTGTGTGAACAGCCAGGTTTTCAACCGCTTCCTGAAGCTCATATACTTAGCTTCTAATCTAATTTCAACTGGGAGTGAGTTCAAAATATGGGGACCTAGCACTGAGAATCTTGCTTCACCCAACCTTTTCTGCTTAAATCTCAGAACTGTTAAAAGGTTCACGTGTGCTGAACTAAGACTGTGTTTCGGGGTATATCTCTGGATTCTTGAGGATATAAACTTTAGGCTTTTGTTATATAGAGATTTGTAGATAATATGAAGACAGTCCGTTGAGTGCGGAACTTACTCTCCGGGTGCGGAAATTCCAGCCTGAGTGCGGACGTAAACTTAGGACAGTCGTAAGTGCATTCTGTGAATACCATGAGTAGTAAGTTTAGGATTTTGTCTTAAGTTAGTTCTGTGAATCAGGCCCTTAGTTTATTATCATTCAGCCAGTCTCTTATGCATAGTATGCTCTTTTGGAAGGCTTCCCTTGATTCTGACGTATCGTCGATGGTCAAGGTTAGCTGCATGTCATCAGCGTAGTTGGAGATTTTTGTCTTCTTTTGCTGGAGGGTATATACCAGCAGGTGCATATAAAGATTGAATAAATGTGGGGATAAGGATGAACCCTGTGGTACTACACAACTCATATGAACTTTAGCTCAGCAGTAAGGGGAGAGGCGAAATGACTGAGTTCGATCTTTGAGAAAGGATTCCATCCAATCGAGGGTGACCCCTTGTATGCCTGTGGCCTCGATTCAGTCGACCAAAATTACATGATCCACCATGCCAAAGGCCTCGTAGAGGGCAAGTAGTACCAATGCCTGAATACTTCCTCCATCCGTTTGTTCTCTCAAGTCATCAACCACCAATAAAATGACTGATACAGTAGAGTGAATGGGGCGGAATCCTCCTAAGAGGGGGGTTCCAGAAATTTAGAATCCTGCAAGAAGGAGTATAAGCAATGCACAACATGTGCCTCTAAGATTTTTGAAATTTTGATAGGTAGGGAAAAATGGAGATGGGTCTGTAGTTTTAGCAACGGAGGGTCCTCACATAGGTTTTTGTGAAGTGGGATTATCACAGCTTCTTCAAAGGATTGGGGGACACAGCTCTGAGTTTAGGATTGACTCAGAAGGGAAAGGGCAACTTTTGGAAAGGCGGAGAAAATGAATTTTTGGATCTCGTTGCAGACATGCATCTTTTGGAAATCCAGATTTGAATTTTGTCACTAATTCCATGAGAACGTCTTGACTGATAAGAGAAAAAGGATTTCTATTTTCCGGTGTAGTCATTAACTCTAACGTTCTGTCTGGGATAGTATCTTTTATCTCCTTATTTTATCCATAAAGAATATATTTAGGTCATCGCATAATTTTTGTGTGCTGGTAGCCGATAATGTTACTCGATCTGGATTAGATAGCTCTCTGACAGTTTCAGAAATGACTTTTGACTTATTTCCAGAGTTTATGATTTCGTTTGAGAAGAATGTTACTTTAGCCTGCAAGATAGCTTTAAAAAAAATAGTTTTTCTTGTTTTGAACGAAAATTTGTTGTTGGCCAACTACCTTGGTTTGTGAGCATGATGAAGACTAGGTGCCTTCTAGCATATGTTTAAAAACAATGTTGTGTGGTATTGTTCAGTATAGCATGGCAGACAGATGGCAAATCCACCATCAGGGGGATCCTAACATACCAACCCCTGGGATCCCGGAGCAACTTTAGCAACCTCCTCACCAACCTAGTCACCACCTTTGCCATAAACTATAAAGGCATCTTACTCCTAGGCAACCTCAACTTCCATCTTGATGACCCCTCATACTCAAACACCACAGACCTACTAGACAGCCTACAAAACATCGGACTCACTCAGCTTGTGAAAGGGCCCACGCACATTGCCCGACACACCCTTGACCCCATCTTTACCTCCAGTGACAAAATCACGGTCAGCCACGTCTCCCTGTTCACTTGGTCGGACCACTTCATCATACACTTCCACATCTCGATGAAGACCACACCGACGAAGACCCTAGCAGCAGCTGGAAGAATGTGACCACATGGCTCAACACTCTCTAGATCTACTTCCCGTTCTTCTCCGAGGACACCCACAGAAACACAAGACTGTTTCAATAACTGGATCTCCAACAGCGCCAACATCCTCACACCCCACAATAACACCAACCCAAAGAGGACAAACAAACAAGTGAGCTGGTACATCGGTGCACTTAGAGTCCAAGAGGCGATGCAAACAGTTAAAAATAAAATGAAGAACCTCACATGAACCCACCTCCAGGAAGGCCTACAAGACTTCACTCAAGGGCTATACCACAAACTGAGAGACCAAGAAGAAAGCTATGACCTAGAGGATTGGAGCTAGCAACAACAAATACAAAGAAATCTTCACCATCCCTAAGGAATTCCCGTCCGGCAGCCACCTCCACCTCCACCACCCCTTCACAAGGACTCTGCAACCAATTCTCTGACTTCTTCCACAACAAGATATTTAAAATCCCCAGTAACTTTGACACTCAACCACACCCAATCCCACCTCCGACCTCTTCCACAATGGTCACCCCACTCACGGAATGGGCCTCGCTGACCAACAAAAACACAGTAGCTATGATGGCATCCATCCCTTCGGATGCCTCCACGGACCCATGTCCTCACCGCTTCTGCAACTTTAGTATGCCCACGATAAGCACAGCACTCAAAACAGTCATCAACACCTCCATCGCTTAAGCCACTTCCCCAGTTGTTTGGAAACACAAAAAAGTAATCCCGCTACTTAAGAATCCATCCAAAGACCACGAAGTCCTCAGCAACTACTTATTCATCTCCCTGTTCCCCTTTCCCAACCAAAGTTATAGAAAAGGCCATCAACCATCAGCTCTCCAACTACCTTGAGCACCACAATATCCTCAACAACTTGCAGTCTGGTTTCTGCAGCACCGATACAGCCCTCATTGTAGCTTCAGACAACATTTGCAGCATTCTAGAGTGTGGCAACACTGCTGCACTTATCCTCCTGGACCTCTCTGCTGCCTTTGACACTGTCTCCCACAGCACACTCATTTCCAGACTTCACGAAACCGGAATCCAAGCACACGCTCTCAAGGGGGTTGGTCTCCTTCCTGATTGGAAGAATGCAATGGGTCAAGCTCCATCTGTTCACCTCAGAACCTGAGGACCTCATCTGCGGAGTCCCACAAGGTTCATTACTCAGCCCCACTCTCTCCAACGTATACATGACTCCTCTAACAAGCATCATTCGGACCTATCGACTCCGCATCATCTTTTACGCAGATGACACCCAACTCATCCTATTTCTCTCAGAAAACACCAACACCACCAAAAATAATTTCAAAATGTGCCTCTCAAATGTGGCCAACTGGATGAGAGATAACTACCTCAAACTCAACGCTGCCAATACGGAAGTGCTGATATTCGGCAACAACTCCTGGTGGGACTCCACCTGGTGGCCCACAGAACTAGGTCTCACCCCCTCTGACAACACCAGAAACCCGGGCATCACCCTGGACACCAACCTCACAATGAGACATCAAATCAATGCAGTCACATCCGCCCGCTTTCACATTCTACACATGCTCAGAAAAATCATCAAATGGTTCCCTCCTGACACCAGAAAACACCACTGCCATCCTAGTACGCAACCTTCCTCGCTGCAGGCACATCATTCCTCACCTTCAAAACCTACGCGGACTCCCTATTCAGAAACACTGCTAGTTCAGGATGCTTACCCATGCCTACAAGGCAATTCACAACCAGGGTCCTACGTACCTCAATCCCCGTCTACACTACTACCAACCAACCAGGAAGCTCCGCTCTGCATCACCTGCGCTCACCCACACCCCCCATATCCATAGAAGCAAGACAGAAGGTAGGGCTTTCTTTTGCTTGACAGCCAAATCCAGGAACGACTTCCCCAGCATATCAGGACAGCAGCGCCACTTATTGAAAACCTTGCTCTTCAACTGATCCTAGTTACAGGTAACTGTTAGCTGAGCGCTGAGCAAGGAAGGCACCATGCATGCTCTCCCAATAAATGTCAATTTAACCTCTCCTGCCTTGAGTTGTCTAGATTACAAATTGGCAACTTGTAGTGGACAAGTACAGGAGACCCTGCCTGTGCCATTTTTGCGACCATCGCATGGATGGTAGTCTTCTGGGTGCTTCTACTTGAGTGTGGTATTCCTCTAGGTTGAGTGGCGTAGCAAGTCTTTCGGTGCTTAACCCGGTAATTTTGGAGTTTTAGAAGCATTGAGGAGAGCAAGTGGCAGTTGGATAGTGCACGAGATGTAGCATCATGTGAGGCATGTGAGACCCCTATTTGCGCTAGCCTGAAGTTACGTGTGGCATGTCAGTACGACCTCCACTCATGTATAGTTTGCGCTGACATCATTCCAGGCAGCCATCTTGGAAGAAGCAGAAAAATGGTGTGGCCTTGCTAATATAGCTTTCAATGCAGCGTCAAGCAGCTACGCAATATACTACAGCCATCTTTGGGGGAGAAATATTTGTGCAGTTCAGTAAGAGGTGGCGTGCACACAATTCACAGCATGTCACGTTCTGCAGAAGATAACGGTAACGTGCACACTGTTCACGGCGTGTCAAGTGGCAGAGACTGACTTGTTAAGAAGTGATGCGCAATCTATTGACCGGCTGTGTACATACGCGCCCTCTATGTACAATGCGCATACACCTTTCCGCAGTGCATTACTAAGCAGAAACCAGCTGAGGAAATTAACACACAGACCTTTACATCAGGAGACTTTTGACAAATTCTACATTGAGACACAGTACTACAGTGTGCTGCCAGACCATTCAATTCTTCACCCAGAGAGTAGGAACCGTACCACTTATATTAATCATTTTGAGTGCTAAAGGTTTGTCTGAATGCCCTTGGGCTGGCATCAGCCGCTACTGTATTTCAGCCACTGATGCACAAACTGTTGAGGGACATTTCTGAAGTTGCCTACTTTCAGGACGACATCTTAATTATGGGAAAGAGCAGGAGAGGACATGATAGAAATTTTCTCAAAAGTCCTGGAGAAATTGAAAACCTATGGGTTGACTGCTGAATCAGAGAAATGCAAATTTTGCAGACAGTGTGTGACCTACTTGGGTCATGAAGTTAGCGAAAGGGGGATCTTTCCCAAAAGTAAGATTTTAGAATCCATGAAAGATGCACCTCCTCCAATGTGCAAAGAGGAAGTAAGGTAATTTCTATGACTGTCAAAATTTTACTCAAAAGTTTGTGAAGAATTTTGCTGGAAAAAAACTGCAGTTTGAGGCAAATCTTTAAAAACCCGTCAATGTTTTGAGTGGCATGAAGTGTTGCAAAATGAATGCATGAAAATTGAGAAGGTGTATTTGCACAGCCATTCCCTTGCAAGAGTATGATCCTAATGGCTGTACTGTACTGACCACTGATGCCAGTGGAAAGGGGCTTGGTACTCTTCTTTCTGAAATTACCAGTAGTGGGGCAGAAAGAACAGTGGGTTTTGCATCTCGTTCTCTGAAAGTGCTTGAAGAAAAGTATTCTGTCATAGAAAGGGAGATGTTAGCTTGTGTGTGGGCAGAAGAGAAATGTTGGCAGTTTCTCTGTGGTGCGAAATGTAACTTACGCACTGATCTCAAACCCTTAAGTCCTAACCACAGATGGTTCTGCCAAAGTTACCCCTCGCATAGCCTGAATGTCACTGCAACTTCTTGACTATGTGTATGCGGTAGAATATTAGCCTAGCAGGAAGAACAAAGTAGCAGATTATCCAAGTAGATTCCCGTTACAAAGGAAGGAAGGGGCAACTAATGAATAAGATGAATATAGTGTGGCTAGTGTTAATTATTAAACCAATGCCATATCAGAGAATGAATGGGAGTCAGACTTAAGAAGACCATGATCTGGGAATGGTGATGGAATATGTTTTGCATGGTTTCCCCAAAAAATGCATTTAAAGTGATGAGTGAAAGAGATTTTGGGAACTTACTGTTCGGAGGTGACATAGTAGTACCACCTCACAGGCTCTGACAAAGAATTCTAGGAGTAATGTATGAAGGACACTTAAGTATAGTAAAATGCAAACAGAGAGTTAAAACTTCTTGTTGGTGGCCAGGAATAGACTCAGAAATGATAGCAGATCTAGTAACTCTAAATTGTGTAGAACCTCCTTGGACTTCCTATGAATAAAAGATATACCCTTTTGTGAATCATACCTGGACATCGTTACAAAACGTTGTGATAGGGCACTGTATTTTCAGTTTAGGATAGGCCTACTCCCTGTCGGGGATCTTACCTCTAGGTGGAAGCACTTGACCCATACTACCTCCATGTGCCCATTTTGTGAGCACAGGATAGAGTCAATCCCGCACCTGTTTTTTGAATGTCCGGCCTACGCTCTTCCCCGTAGTAGATGGTTAAAACCACTATGCAGAGATCTTGGGACAAGGCATTTTAAGGAGGCCTTACGCGTCTTAAAAAATGATCCACGCCCACTTTATGCCTGTGGCATAGCCAAGTTCCTGGGTTGGGCCTGGCGCATAAGATCATCTAGGCGTTCCTATCTTGTTTAATTTGTTCTTAAATGATTTTATCTAATTTATTGGGAATATTTTTATAATGAATTGTATGGTAATGTATTGGCGATTTTTATTGTTCTATTGTTCTGTGCCAAATGTACTGCTTTTTAAGATATTTTTTATATCGAAATAAAGCCTATGATGATGACTCAGAAATGGAGAAATATGTGAGGAAATTTGAACATTGTGCCAGTGCTGATAAGTCCTGGGTAGTGTTCAGACCACTTGTGCGAAATAGCCTGAGATAGAAGTATGCGAATGGTCGATGCAGTATGTATAGTTTCCTTCCTTGGGAAGACCTTAAAGGAAGGAATTCCCAAGTAACTTTTGAGTGCCAAGCCACAATTTATAGTGGAAAAGTTGACAAACTTCCATTGAAGAAATGGTGTTAAAGAAAAGAAAAAAACAGTAGTGTACCATCCCCCTCGGAACGATTTAACTGGGTGGTTATGGGCAGTATCCATGCTGCCACTAATGCTGGCAAGAAGTGGGAAAATTGCTTTGTAAGCTGGTCAAGACGTATAGAATAACACCCGCTATAACAAGATATATGCCTTTTAAAATCTTAAAGGGGCGAGAACCGTTTGTGAAGGACAACTGTGCATGGATGTTTCAACAATTGCAAAGTAAATGGTCACCTGAAATAGTGAGAGCTAATCTAAAGGATGCACACAAAGCGTATAAAAGATATACTGGCCTCAAACTTGGTGAGAGAGCAGGTCAGGCCTAGGGAGCTGTGAAAACCCCCATCTGTGTTGCAGAACCTTTCGGAGTCCGGAGGAGCTCAGGATCAGCAGACCAATCGACTTAGTTGCGGTGCCTGCGAATGCAGGGGAGTGACTCCTTCACTCCAAGGGAGATTCCTTCACGAAGTGAGTGCCAAACAAGTATTGCCTCAACTTCTTCAGGGCCCAGATCACAGCAAAGGCCTCCCTCTTTATAGCTGACCTATGTTTCTCTCTGGGGGTCCACCTTCTGCTGATAAAGCTACTGGTTGATACTGGCCTTCTGCATTAAGTTGTAACAACACAGCCCTTACCCCCAACTCAGATGCATCTGTTTGGACAATGAATGTTTTAGAGTAGTCAGGACTCTGCAGAATGGGAGCAGTGCACATGGCCTGCTCATGGTCATCAAATGCCTCCTGACAGCTAACTGTCCACTGAACTTTCTTGGGCATTTCCTTTGATGTGAAATCATTCAAGGGAGTCCCTATGGACCCATATCCTTTTACAAATCTTCTGTAATACCCAGTCAGGCCCAAGAAAGATCAGAGCTGAGCCTGGGTAGTTGGAGCAACCCATTCCATTGTGGTCTGGATTTTGCTCTGCAGTGGTTGAACCTGGACTCCACCTACAAGGTGGCCCAGGTACACAACCTTACTCTTCCCTATCTGGCACTTGGTGGCCTTGATAGAGAGGCCTGCCTTTTGCAGGGCCTCCAAAACATTCCTTAGGTGGACCAGGTGATCCTCCCAGGTGGAGCTAAAGGCAGCTATATCGTCTAGATAAGCTGCACTGTAGGCTTCCAGACCTGTGAGAACTGTATTCACCAACCTTTGGAAAGTGGCAGGTGCATTCTTCAAACCAAAGGGCATCACCACAAATTGGTAATGCCCATTTGGGGTCGAAAATGCTGTTTTTGGCTTTGCATCATCAGCTAGTCTGATCTGCCAGTAGCCAGCTGTCAAGTAAAATGTGCTAAGGTACTTGGCTTAAGCCAAAGTATCTATAAGCTCAT
Source organism: Triturus cristatus (assembly GCF_964204655.1). Taxonomy (NCBI): domain Eukaryota; kingdom Metazoa; phylum Chordata; class Amphibia; order Caudata; family Salamandridae; genus Triturus; species Triturus cristatus. The sequence continues at coordinate 95,502,493 of NC_140587.1, read as the reverse complement.
CTGCCCTTGGAATTGGATGGGCATCAGTCCTAGTGACTGCATTGAGACCCCTGTAGTCCACACAAAACCTCATCTCTCTTTTCCCACCACTGGAGTGAGGATTTGGCACAAGGACCACTGGACTAGCTCAAGGGCTATCTGAGGGTTCAATAATTCCCAGATCCAACATTTTCTGGACTTCTGTCCTGATACAGTCCCTGACATGGTCAGGTTGCCTATAAATCTTATTTTTAATAGGCAGACTGTCTCCGGTGTCCACTTCATGAGTTCACCAGGTAGTATGACTTGGAGTCAGAGAAAACATGTTTCTAAACTGATTGAGCACCTGTCTGCAATCAGTTTGCTGCTGGGCAGTGAGGCTGCCTGCCAAGGCCACACCATCAAGTGATCCATCATCAGGGTTCTGTGAGAGGAGGTCAGGGAGTGGGTCACTCTCTTCCTCCTGTCCCTCATCAGTAGCCATGAGCAAGCCCATGTCAGCCCTGTCTACATATGGCTTTAGCCTGTTGACATGGAGAACCCTGTGGGGACTCCTGGGAGTTCATAGTTCTACTAAGTAAGTAACCTCTCCCTTCTGTTCAACAATAGTGTGGGGTCCACTCCACTTGTCTTGGAGAGCTGCTGGGGCCACAGGCTCCAACACCCACACATTCTGTCCTGGCTGGTAAACAGTCAGTACAGCATTTTGGTCATGCCAGGCTTTTTGCAGTTCCTGGCTAGCCTCAAGGTTTTTAGTTGCCTTTTCATGTACTCAGCCATCCTGAAGCGGAGACCAAGTATGTAGTCCACTATGTCTTGCTTTGGGGGCTTGAGAGGTAACTCCTATCCTTCATTCACCAAACACAATGGACCCCTGATAGGGTGACCAAACAAAAGTTCAAAGGGGCTGTAGCCAACCCCCTTTTGTGGCACCTCCCTGTATGCAAACAAAAGGCAGGGCAAGAGAATGTCCCATCTTCGCCTGAGCTTTTCTGGGAGCCCTTTAATCATGCCCTTTAAGGTTTTGTTGAACCTTTCAACCAAACCATTGCATTGTGGGTTATAGGGTGAGGTGAACTTGTAAGTCACTCCACACTCCTTCCACATGGCTCTTAAGTAACCAGACATAAAATTTCTCCCTCTGTCTGATACTACCTCCTTAGGAAACCCCACTCTTGAGAAATTTCCCAACAGGGCTCTTGCCACCACAGATGCTGTAATAGTCCTAAGTGGAATAGCTTCTGGGTACCTGGTAGCATGATCCACTACCACCAGGATAAATCTGTGTCCAGATGCTGTTTATGGATCCATGGGACCAACAATGTCAATCCCTACCCTTTCAAAGGGCACCCCCACCACAGGTAGTGGTATCAGGGGGGCCTTTGTAGTGCCACCTGCTTTGCCACTGGCTTGGCAGGTTTCACAGGAGCGACAAAACTCCTTTGTGTCTTCAGACATGTGGGGCCAGTGAAAGTGAGGGACAAGCCTGTCCCAAGTCTTGTTCTGGCCCAGGTGACCTGCTAAAGGAATATCATGGGCTAGGGTCAATAGGAAGCCCCTGAACTTCAGAGGTATAACCAACCTCCTGGTGGCACCAGGCTTTGGGTCTCTACACTCTGAATACAGGAGTCCATCATTCCAATACACCTTATGGGGACCACTAGCATTCCCAGCAGCCTCAGCAGCAGCTTGCTGTCTGAGGGGTTCAAGAGAGGGGCAGCCATGCTGCTTCTGGCTAAGATCTGCCCTGGAAGGGCCCCCTGTCCCCAAGAACTCAACTTGATCAGGCTCAAGCTCCTCTGGGACAGTTCCTTCTTCAGGACTGTGATCATCTCCCTCAAGAGACTGATCCTCCTTCTGTGTCAGGGGGGACGGCTCTGCCTTAACACTTCTGCTCCTCCTCTGGGGTGGCACATGGTCCATTGTTCCAGAATCCAAGGCCTGTTCAGTTTTAGACATTTTGGCCTGTGACCTGGTCACAGCAAACACATCTGCAGGGATGCACAGCATTTCTGCATGAGTCCTGAGCTCTACTTCTGCCCAAGCTGAAGTCTCTAGATCATTGCCAAGCAAGCATTCGACTGGTAGGTTTGCACTTACCACAACCTTCTTAAGGCCAGTTACCCCTCCCCGGGAGAAGTTAACAACTGCCAGAGAATGGTCTGTTCTGACGTTGCTAGCATTGGTCACTTGGTACATTTCACCAAGTATAATCTGCCCAGGTTCCACAAGATCTTTTGTCACCATAGTGACACTTGCTCCTGTGTCCCTGAATGCCAAAGCCTGTACTCTATTGATTAAAGGCTGTTGCCTTTACTTGCCCAAGTTACTGGGACTCACAGAGGGGGTCATATCCATGCCCCCATCACAGACAAGAACAGCTTGAGTGGTTTCTCTGACTAGGCCAGAGCCCAATTCAGTACCCAGGGTCAACCCTACTAAACCCTTGGCTTGGCTGAGAGCACTGTCAACCTCCTGATGCGGAAGCCGGGAGAAACGCTGCTTGGTTGTTTTAAACTATTTTTAAACTATTGCTGTGATTATTGTGTAAATTTTTAAACCTATCTACCACTCGCCCCGTGTACTCCTACGCAGCAGACCTTAGCGCTGACGAGAGAAACTACTTTCCTTTGCCGCCATTACCGTAGAACACTTAGGCCACGCCCACCGCACTCAGGCCACGCTCCCCACATCCAGCTTTTAAGGCGCGCTGACTGCGGGCGCGATTAGAGAGCACTGTCAACCTCCTGAGGCGGAAGCCGGGAGAAACGCTGTTTGGTTGTTTTAAACTATTTTTAAACTATTGCTGTGATAATTGTGTAAATTCTTAAACCTTCCTACCACTCGCCCCGTGTACTCCTACGCAGCGGACCTTAGCGCTGACGAGAGAAACTACTTTCCTTTGCCGCCATTACCGTAGAACACTTAGGCCACGCCCACCGCACTCAGGCCACACCCCCCCTCACACTATATAAATGTGCCTTTTCCGGACGCGCAGCGGGCGCGCGCAGCGGGTGCGCCGTTTGCGCGCCTAAGGCAAGCCCGTCTGCGCCCGTCCGCGACCAGACTGCGACCAGCGCCAGCCACGCTGCCGGTGATTGTTTAGATACTAAGAGGATAGTCAGGTCTAGGTCAGAATTAATGGCACTGAACACAGTTAAACCCTGTCAGGCGTCCAGGTTTGACTTAACCAATTGTGACCTTCCGCCATCATGTTTGCTCTGTTGCAAAACTTTCTATGATGGCTTGACTATAAAAAATGTTCACCCAACCACAAATAGCAGATGTGTGGCCAACCCCTCTACTACTTTTTTAGGGCTCGACTATTGAATTGCAGATCCCTCCCTAAGCATGCTCATGATATCTGGCTGCTAATGGAAGACTCTGAGTGGGACGCCTTATTCCTCACAGAAACATGGCTAAATGAAGACAATTTGGCAACTATTCCTCTTGCTTTCCCTCCGGGTTTTAAAATTAGCTTCTCGAACAGAGAGGAGGACAGAAGGGGTGACGGAGTGGCTATTATCTTTAAGGAAAAATACATATTGGCGTCCTCCACACCTACCACTATCTCTGGCATAGAGGGGCTACACTTCTGCCTTCAATTCAATCCTCAACTATCGTTAGCCGGCCTGATTATCTATAGACCCCCGGATTGCTCCCCGACAAACACTTGTGAACTTATGGATGTGTTAGTCCAAAGCTCTCTCGCTCACCCACACTATATTATAGTAGGCGATTTCAATGTCCACGCGGATCGACCGGACTGTTCCCAGGCCAATCTACTTATCACTACGTTGCAAGCTGCCAACCTTACTCAAATTGTTTCTGGACCTACGCACCGGACAGGCCATACGCTGGATTTAATTTTCTCCAACATATTGGATACAACAACTAAGACTCCGTAGCCATTGTTATGGACGGATCACTTTCTCATTCCTTTTTCAATTTCCTTTCCATCTCACTGCCAGACAAGGGGAAAACGCTCTTACGTGCGTAGAAACTGGGATAATATATCAGTCGATACCCTTTGCCCTGCCCTCGCAGCTGTCCCATTAGCCCTGACTTTAGATGTGAACTCTGATGCAGTGGCATTGAATTGCTGGATATGAAATACAGTAGAATCCATTGCACCTGCACAAATTGCCATGTCTCGCAGAGAATCCCCTTCCGCCCCTTGGTTCTCCACAGAGCTGATGGCGGAAAAAAGCAATTGCAAAAGGCTGGAGCGCCTTTGGCGAGTAAATTATTGCGATTTAGCAAAAACTCGCTATAAAAAAGCTCTACACGGTCTCCATCAATCTATAAAAAAAGCAAAAAAACTATTCATTGTGAATTCCATTCAGCTAGCGGAGCAATCAAGCAAAGAAGTCTTCAAGATTGTTCATTCATTTTTTAAACCTAGGGCCATTGAGACTGAAGTTACCCCGTCGGCAAGACTTTGTGAAGACATCTCGGACTTCTTTGACAATAAAATTATGAAAGTCTATAACACCTTCACGAGTCCTGAGCCCACAATTATGGCAGACTTGATTAAAAATGTGACGCCCTCCCTATCCTTAGCTCAATTTCTTCCTATTCCCCTTCATGAAGTATTGAAGGAATTACAAAAATGCAAATCTGGGGCCCCGAATGACCCCTGCCTGCCTAAGCTCTGGAAAATGATGTCAGACGCTATTGCGGTACCACTCCTACATATATGGAATACGTCCATTGAAACAGGTACGTTTCCTGAGTGCTGGAAACATGCCACACTCCTTCCTCTGAAAAAGAAGCCCAATGGTGCTCCAGATGATCTGAGCAATCTCCGCCCTATCTCCTTACTAGCAGCCCCAGGTAAAATGCTTGAAAAGCTGATACAACGACAACTGAACAGCTTTATTGAGGATAAAGGCATTCTACATGAACCACAGTCAGGCTTCAGGTCCGGTTTTAGCACCGAGACCGCTCTTATTGAGGTAGCCGAGTCGATCAGGTGGTCCTTAGACTCAGGAGCATCAGCTATGCTGGTGCTCCTGGATCTATCAGCCGCATTTGATACGGTGGATCACGGTAGACTGCTGCTACGATTGGAGGACATAGGTCTGGAAGATAAGGCACTGAGCTGGCTCCATTCCTATCTTACAGATCGCTCTCAGAAAGAGGCATTGGGCACCTTCTCCTCTAAGCCTAAACGTCTCTGGTGCGGCGTCCCTCAGGGGTCGGCACTCAGCCCTCTTCTCTTTAATGTTTATCTAGCCCCACTTTTCACCCTGATTGTCAACTGGGGGTTCAAGGCGATTTCGTATGCAGACGATACACAATTAGTCTTCCCCTTCCTGGAGGTCTCGGAAGCAGCCTTTAGCAAAATGAGGGGCTGCCTTCGAGATGTGGCTTGCTGGATGAATGCAAATAAACTAAAACTGAACGCAAGTAAAACGGAGGTAATATTCTTTGGAAAAAATACTCATCCTCCTTCGGACCTGTGGTGGCCTCCTGAAATGGGCCCACCACCTTCCCCCGGACCCTATGCAAAGAATCTGGGAGTAAAATGGGATGAGAATCTCTCTTTTTCCTCTCACATACAGCAGGTCACTACTGGATGTCTCCATAAACTCAGAAATCTGCGTAGGTTTCTTTCTTTTCTTCCAGAAGAGTGTCGCAAAATGGTAGTCCATGCGACAATTACATCCAGATTGGACTACGCAAATGGCCTTTATCTTGGCCTACCTAAATATCTGGTGCAACGCCTTCAGATCGTGCAGAATGCGGCTGCGAGACTGATAAAGCATATTCCTTTTAGACAGCATGTCTCTCCGCATCTGCGCGCTCTGCACTGGCTCCCAGTGGCAAGCAGAATAAAATATAAAGTTCTCACCCTGGCGTTTAGAGCACTAAAAGGGACGTGCCCCAATTACTTAAAAATTAGACTCCCTCGCTACCATCAGGAGAGGCGCTTGCGTTCCAACTCCCTGCTTCAGCTACAGGTTCCACGAGCAAAAAAAGCTAGACTTGGGGGCAGGTCCTTTTCTGCCGGCACGGCGAAACTTTGGAACGCCCGGCCCTCTGCCATTCAATCCGCTACGACAGAATCTAGCTTTAAGAAGCTTCTAAAGACCTGGCTCTTCTTGCAGCAAACCTAAGCAATTCCCCGTGTTTCCTGCTCCGCTGACTTGCTTACTTAGCGCCGGGACACCTCCTCGTGAGGTAGCTGTTCGCGCTCTACAAATATCAGTATTATTATTATTATTATTGTGTATTCCCACCACCATTTGTAACTGCACTAGGGGGAGCAGGTGCCTTAGGGGCATTGGTGGTGGCTGGAGTATTCTCTTTGGACTTGGTGCAATCACTGGTCCAGTGTGTCTTTTGCTTACCGGCTTTGCACCAAGGTTTCTCCTGGCCTTTCCCTTTGTTAGACTGTGAATCCCCACCTGAAGAAGATTTTTGGGGCCCTTGTGAAGACTTCTGGTCTTTACCCTTCTCCCCACCCTTGTCAGAGTTCTTAGAATCTTGCTTCTTAGGGTCACCACCTTGGTTCTGTACCTTCTGCCTCACCCTGGTTCTGACCCATTTGTCTGCCTTCTTTCCCAATTCTTGGGGAGAGGTCAGATCAGAGTCTACCAGGTACTGTTGCAGCAGATGATTTTGACAGTTATTAAGAATCTGCTCCCTGATTATCAGATTGTACAATCCTGTGAAGTCACACACCTTACTGCCCAATAACCAACCTTCCAGAGCCTTAGCACAACAGTCAACAAAGCCCACCCAGTCTTGATTTTGTGCTTTTTGGGTATCCCTGAACTTTAACCTGTATTGTTCAGTGGTTAGGCCAAACCCATCTATCAGTGCACTTTTCAAGACCTGGTAATCATCAGCATCCTCTTCTCTTACAGTGAGGAGCTTATCTCTACCTTTGTGTGCAAAGGAGAGCCATAAGATTGCTGCCCACTGCCCTTGGGGGACCCTCTGTACTTTACAGGCCCTCTCCAAGGCAGTTATCCGCTAGTGGATGTCATCCCCACTCTGGTAGGGAGGGACAATCTTACTCAGGTTTCTATGGTCATAAAACCTCTCCCTATCCCTCGGTAAGTTGCTGCCACCAAGGGACTCTAGTCCCTCCTTTTTTCTAGCTCTGTAGAGCTCTAGGGCTTCCTTATCTAGGGCCATCTGCTGCTTTCTGAGGTGAAGCTGAGCTTGCTCATACTTCAGCAGTCTCTCTCTCTCCTCTCCTGGGAGGTTTCACTCCCTCTGTGAGAAGAAATAAAGGTCCCTATAGATGAGGTAGCATGGACAGACTCCCTTGAGAGAGATCTATCCCTTCTAACTCTACTTTCAACGTTTCCTGGAGGGACAAAGAGGGGAGCATTGTGCTCTTCCTCATCATCCTCATCCAGTGGAGCTGGGTTGTCCAGATCCTGATCATTGTCATCAGTCTGGTCAGCAGCAGAGGTTGGGCCAGGGGGAGTTCCGCCCCTAGGTCCACCCTCAACTGCTGCCCCACCCACTCTGCCTACCCCTTCAGGCCCACTAGGCCCTGAGAGATTATCCAGCCTGAGTATCTCCAAGAGATGCTGGGTGGTTGGGCTTTTGCCTGTCTTCAGCTTCCTAATAGTACATAAGACCCTAAGCTGAACAAAGGTGAGATCCTCATACTTATAGGGGAGAAGCCCACTGGCTTCAGCCAGGGACCCACTGGTTCCTGGCTGATTAGACATTACTAGTGTGGTGTGGTGTATTGCACTACCTACACTAGTGTGGCCTACTAAACTCTTTTGAGTTGTAGAAAGTGTGTGCTAAGCCCTTTACACACAACTCTGAGTTCAGGAGAACTTACTGTATACTAAGCTTGATAGTATATGTACCCAAGGTACCCTTAGTGGTTTTCAGTTGATCAATTCAATTGAGATTATCTGGTAAAACAATAGCAATATGGAATCCCACCGCTGCCACCAATGTGAGAAGTTGGCCTGGTATATGTTGTCCACTAATTAAAGTGGGCACCCTGTACCAGTCCAAACAACCCCTTATGGTGATAGGTTAAAGACAACCTTTATTGAAAGCTATCCTAGTGGTAGCTATGGAGAGCAGCCTTCAGGCTAAGTCTTGAAGGAATGTAAAGCAGCTTGTTTTACCAGTCTATAATCTCTTGAATGACCAAATGAAAGGACAACCATACCAGGTATATTCAAAATAAATGTATTAAAGATAAAACACCCCTCTGGTCCCTTTATGAGGCTAGAGTTCGAAGTACTAAAGTTACAAGTCAGAATTCGACAGTAAAAGCACAAATACACGTTTGAGCCCTAGGGGCATACCAAACCATATACCAATAAAGTGGTATAAGAACCACGACTGAACTAGACACAAGGTCTAGAGCCTTTAGAAGTGCTTGGGCCCCAAGGAACCACCCAAGGTAGTGACGTAAGGGACCCACGGGGGACGCATGCAGTGTTAGAACACAGGCTCGAATCGCCGTTGACTTCTATGGAAAAAGTCGTGGTTGGAAAATTACAAGTTAAGGACGCTTAGAGGACAACTACAAACAAACCCTTTTGGACTTAGAGGTGTCTAGGGCCAACACCCACAGGAGCACCGGAGTACTCGTGTTACCTCACCCAGGGAAGCCGGGTGCATAGGTGTCTTTTGGTGTCGGATCGCGGCGTTGTTTTCAATGGAAGCTGACAAAGAAGTGCTGCTGCCGTGAAGAGGATAAGTGTCCAAAGAGATCCAATTTCTGGATCGAAGATGAAAGGAACCTGAAAGTAGAGGGGAGAGAGTCAGGGTCACTTTCCAGTGACCAGGGGCATGATAGTCCAATGCCCACAGATATCGGGTGCTTCAGGTGAGTAGACGGGTGTCTTGACTCTTCAGCCACGAGGTCTAGGAGGCGTTGACGATGACCAGGAGCTGTCCCACGAAGTCTGTCGAGTGCTGCTGTGTCGGTGACCAGAATGGACCCAACAAGCCTTGGCAACGGCAAGTCAAGTGGAAATAGAAGAAAGACGTCGGTGCAGACCATCAAGTTCTGGGGGACTCACCCAGCGAGGGTAAGTCAGGGCACATCTGGAGCAACCAGGGAAGCCCAAGCAGAAAAGAAGTTAACTTCGTGGGGACCCATTAGCCAATGGGCTAGCGATCGCGAAGGAGCCTCGAGCGGTCGCACTGGAAACTGGCCCACGGGTCACTCATGGAGTGGAGGCCAGAGATCTTCGGTGCAGTTGGTGCTCAAGACCGGGGCTACTCGGAGCCCAAAGCACAACTTCGAGGAAGACCAGGAAGATGATGTACCGGCAAAAGTTAGTGCTGTCCAGGGGTCACGGTTCAACGTCACTCACGATAGCCGCGGCCCTCGGCTTTGCTGTGGACTCAGGGTAGCCTCGGGGAAGTCTGGAAATCCACCTCTGGTGATGCAAAGACTTTGGCGTTCGGCGGGAGCTTCAGAGTTGCAGACCGGACAGTTGTTTCTTTGGTGCCTGCCAAGCAGGGGAGTCACTCCTTGACTCCAAGGAAGATTTCTTCAGTCTTCTAGTCGAAATAAAAAGTCGAAGGTCCAGGATATATGATGCAGAGTTTCGTCCAGGGTAATCTAAAGTCTCAAGGACTGGGTTCCCATACTTATACTAAGTTTGGGAGTTGGACATACTCTAGGGACCCACCTATGGGAGGGTTTGGAAAGAGGGGTGGTTACACCCATTTCCTTTGTCCAGTTTCACACCAGAGCAGGGGTAGGTAGCCCCTGAAACCGATTTGAACTGGACTATGCACAGGGACACCAAATGTGCCCCTAGTGCAGGACTTCAAAGCACCAGAGAGTGCTCCAGCCCAACCCCAATACACATCTGCCTGTCTGGGGAGGCGGTTACACCTCCCTGTGACAGGAAACCTATTATCCAGGCCTCCCCTGCTGGAGTTTCGACCAGCAGCAGGAGGGCAGACCTGTGTCTATGGCAGTGGCATCCATTTTGTGATGCTAGGGCTTTCGAAAGGCTTTACCGGGCAGACCAGTGTGAACATGTCTCTCCCTCTAGAAGGGTGGAATGCTACCCCCGCTGCCAGGACTGGCGGGGGTGGGGGGGGGTAGTATTCCAAAGTGTTTGACACCAAACACGACATGTTTCCGTGCAGCCAGCCCAAAGTTATCATTTACCGCGAGGTTATAATGCACTTAAGAGTATATGGTCAGGCTGTACCACAAACAGCATCAGAGGAGGTACTCCGAATGCTGCAGAGGGGCTTTGTTCATGCAGGGGCACCCTCTCACATAAAAACCAGGCACTCTGCCTTTAGGATTTTTAAGACCTGCCATAGGAGTGACTTATAGGTTCTATATGTGTGTGCAATGGTAGTGATATAGGTAGCCTATACCACAGTAAGGGGTGCATGCACCACCCTACCGAGGCTGCAGTGGCAGACCTGTGGTGTCATTTTGGAGTGCTTCCCAGGGGTGGCATAATACATGCTGCAGCCCCTGGTAGGCCTCTGAGGTACCTATGCCCTGGGTACATAGTATACCATATACTAGGGACGTATAAGGGACTCCAGAATCCAATTAGAGATGTACCTAATGTACATGGAAACCATTTTAGAGAGGAAGCAGCTAGGCTGAGGTCCTGATTAGCAGGGCCACAGCCAGACTAAGGTCGAAAAACAATGAAACACCAGCAAAAAGTGGGGGTACCCATGTGAAGCAGATCCTACTCTCCTACAGTACATTTGTCCAAGTATGATTTGGTCAAAAGACACAAGTTTCTCTGTCACCATAGTGACACTGTCCCCTGTGTCCCTGTAGGCCATAGCCTATTTTCCATGAATCAAATGCTGTTTTCTATACTTGCCCAAGTTACTGGGACTGATAAGTAAGGTGGTAAGATCTATCTATGCCACCATCACAGACCAACACAGCCTGAGCTGGATATCTGACTAAGTCAGAACCCATCTCAGAACCCAAGGTTAACCCCGCTAATCCCTTGTTTCCTGTACAACCACTTGTACCTGTGCTAGGGGGCGCAGTTGCCTTAGGCGCAGTGGTAGTAGGAGTGTTTCCTTGGCTTTTGGACAGTCAGCTTCTTTTGTCAAATGGGTTTTCACCTTACAAAAGTAACACCAAGGTTTCTTCTGCAGGTTTTTGGGTCCCTCGAGAAGACTCTTTCTTGTCTTTGCTCTTGTCATTATCCTTATCGTGCGATTTTGAAGAATCCTGTTTCTTCTGGTCACCACTATTGATTTGATTTTTCTGCTTAACCCTGGTTCTGACCCAATTATCTGCCTTCTTTCCCAATTTGTGGGGAGAAGTCAGACCTGAGTCCACCAAGTACTGATGCAAAAGCTGGTTCTCACAATTATTGAGGACCTGCTCCGTCATAATCAAACTATACAATCCTTGGTAGTCATGCACTTTTCTGCCAAGCAACCAACCTTTAAGAGCCTTAATAGCACTATCCACAAAATCTACCCAGTCCTGGATTTGTGATTTCTGGGTGTCTCTGCACTTAATCCTGTATTGTTCTGTGGTTAAGCCAAACCCATCAATGAGAGCACTTTTCAAAACTATGTAATTATCAGCTTCCTCTTCTCTAACAGTGACACAGCTTATGTCTACCTTTGTCTGCAACGGAGAGCCACAAGATAGCTGCCCACGTCTCTTGAGGGACCCTCTGAACTTTACAGGCCCTTTCTGAAGCTGTTATCCATTTGTGGATGTCCTCCTCAACATGGTACGGAGGGACACTCTTGTTCAGGTTCCTATGTTTAAAGGAATGTTCATTAACTCTAGGGACACTGTTGCTGCCACCATGGGACTCTAGTCCTAGTCCCAATTTCTTCCTTGCTCCCTGGACTTCTAGGGACTCTGTCAAGGGCCAACTGCTCTTGCCTGAGCCTAAGCCTAGATTTCTCAAGCTCAAGAAGTTGATACTCTCTATCAAGTAAAGAGTTCCTCCTCTTACTAGAAATGGATGTCCCTGCTGATTGCCCTGAGGAATTGGATTCTGCAGAGAAGGATCTAGACCTTGGTCTACTCTGCACCTTCCCAGGAGGATCAAAGGCACCTGTGTTCTCCTCTGAATGGTCTGAATTGTCTGGGTGGGAGTCATCAGGCTCCACCTGGTCAGGGTTAGATTCTAGGTCAAAGAGGGGCTCCCCTCCTGGCCTATCTTCATTCCCTGCCCCGTCCACTCTTTCCTGTTTATCTGACTCTCTAGTTTTCCTGAGGTCATCTAACAGTAACGCCTCTAGGAGTGTTGGCTCCTTTCCCTGTCTTCAACTTTCTAGAGGCACACCGTGCTTTCAGTTCTTGGAACAAAAGTTCACTGTATCTAGTAGTCAGAGAGCCTCTGGCATCTCCTTTGGAAGACATCCTAAGTGTGGTGTGGTGTTGCAACTACCTAACCTTGTGGGAGCTAAACTCTCTGAGGTTGGACAAAGGGTGTGCTATACCCTTAACTACACAACCCTAAGCTTATTCTAAGCTTGTATTACAGGTACCTAGTATTAGTGATGGTTTTTCAATTAATCAACGCAAAGGTTTATCTGGTAAAACAATGTAGGCTTGAATCCCAACCGCTGCACACCAATGTGAGAAGCTGGTCTGTTAAATGATGTACACTTATGTAAGTGGACACACTGCACTAGTCCAGACAACCCTTATGGTGATTTAAGAGGTCTTAGACAACCTTAGAAAGCTCTCAAAGTGGTAGCTGTGGAGAGCAGGCTTCAGGCTTAGTCCAGAAGGAGTGTAAAGCAGCTTGTTTTACCAGAATGCAATCTTGTAGTATAGATTAAGTGAAAAATAACCACACAAAGTATTTATAAAAATATGTATTTCTTATATAACACTCTCCTCCTACCCGGAGATATGCACAATGCACTCAATTCTTCAGCAAAGAAACACAGTAAATACCACAAAATACACGATGGGCCCCAGTTGGGGACCAAACCATATACTAAGAAAGTGGTATAAGAACCACGACTTAGATCAAGACAATGTCGAGAGGACTTAGCAGTGCTGGGGACCCAAGGAACCACCCAAGGTGAGTGACTAGGATCTCCATGGATAGTCTGTGCAGTGTTGGAATACGACCCCGTCTACGTGTAAGTCACCGTTGGATTTTTAAAGATTAAGGACCCTTCCCAACGGATCCTGAAGAAACCCTGTGGAAGACAGAAGGTTGGAGAGCCACCCCACCCGTGGATACCCTAGTACCCATGTTACCTACACCAGGGAAGCTGTGTGCATACTTGTGATGTGGTGTCGGAACCTGCCATCGAACCCAATGGAGGACTTCAGGAAAGTGCCGCTGCTGAAGAAGGAGAAAGTGTCTGGTGGAATACGAAGGTGGATTCTAGATGAGAGGTACCTGCAAGCAGAGGGGAAAGTGTCTATGTCACTCAGGAGTGACCAGGAAACTTGGAAGACGAAAGCCCTCCGATGTCGGGTGTTACAGGAGAGTTGACAAGGGCCTTGACTCTGCAGCTGTGAGGACCAGGTGATGCTGAGGAAGACCAGGAGCCATGCATGAGCTGTCCCACGAAGGATGTTGAGTGCTGAGGGATCGGTATCTGACGGGCGCACCAACAAGCCTTGGCAAATGCAAACAACGCATGAGCTGAAGAAGGAGCCACGCAATCAATCAATTAATCAGGTGTTTATTAGGCGCGCTACTCACCCAGCTCCGTTAGCCGAAGAGCCAGGTCTTGAGTGCCTTCCTGATGGAGTTCAGGGAGGGGGCGAGTCTGATGTCTGCCGGGAGCTCATTCCAGGTTTTGGCCGTGATGTGAGAGAAAGATCTTCCACCTGTCTGGCTCTGCGGATGCGTGGGGTTTCGGCCAATGCGGGGTTGGAAGATCGGAGGTTTCTTTTGGGTACATGGAAGTTGATTCTGTCGTTGAGGTATTTGGGTCCGGTGTTGTGCAGGCATTTGTAGGTGTGGGTGTGGATCTTGAAGGTGACTCTTTTCTCCACGGGGAGCCAGTGAAGCGTCTGGAGGTGTTGGCTGATGTGTTTGTGCCGGGGGATGCCGAGGACAAGTCGGGCGGCGGTATTCTGTAACGTCTGGGGTTTTCAGAGTAGGGACTTGTTCATGCCGGCGTATAGTGTGTTTCCATAGTCCAGTCTGCTGGTGATGAGTGTGTGAGTGACTCCGGAGCGATCCATTTGAAGATCTTGCGGAGGATGCGGAGGGCGTTGAAGCATCTGGAGGTGACAGCGTTGATCTGTCGGTTCATGGTGAGGGATGAGTCGAGTACGATGCCGAGGATTTTGGCGTAGTCCGAGGGGGTCGGTGGGCTTCCGAGGGCTGTCGGCCACTAGGTGTTGTCCCATGCTGAAGGGGAACTTCCGAGTTTGAGGACTTCTGTCTTTTTGGTGTTGAGTTTGAGGCAACTGTTGGTCATCCAGGTGGCGACTTCCTGCATTAAATTCTGGAAATTGAGTCTAGGTGTGGTGGGGTCTTTTGTGAGGGAGAGGATGAGCTGGGTGTCATCGGCGTAGGAGATGATGTTGAGGCCGTGTTGTCGGACGATGGCTGTGAGGGGAGCCATGTAGATGTTGAAGAGCGTCAGGCTCAGCGATGATCCCTGTGGTACTCCGCAGGTGATTTACGTGGGATCGGAGTGGAAGGGTGGCGGTCTAATTCTTTGGCTTCTTTCCGTGAGGAATGATCGGATCCAGTCTAGGGCTGTTCCTTGTATGCCGGCATCGTGTAGTCTGACGACGAATGTGCGGTAGGAGACTGGGTCGAAGGCTGCTGATAGGTCGAGTAGGATGAGGGCTGCAGAGTGGCCTTGGTCCAGGAGGGTGCGGATGTCATCTGTGGGGGCGAGTAGGGCGGTTTCAGGGCTGTGGTTGCTTCGGAATCCAGATTGGGACGGGTTGAGGATGGCATTATCTTCGATGAATCGTGTCCTTCCTTATTGACTGTTTTCTCTGTGACTTTGGCTGCGTAGGGGAGGAGCGAGATGGATCGGTAGTTCTTGAGTTCGGTGGGGTCCGCTGTCGGCTTCTTGATCAGGGGCCTGACTTCTGCGCGTATCCAGTCGTCTGGGAAGGTGCCTGTTTATAGGGTGGTGTTGATGGTGCATTGTAGTTCGGGTGCGATGGCGGCTCTGTGGTAGATGTGTGGGGGGCAAGGGTTGGTGGGGGCCCCTGAGTGGAGGCCTTTCCTGGTTAAGGTGGTGTCTTCAACTGTGATCGGCGACAAGGTCCAGGGGACTCACCACAAGCAGGAGAGTCAGGGCAGGCCCGAGTAATCAGGGGAGCCCAAGAGAAGCAAAGGTGACTGTCAAATGGACCCACAGGCTGGAGGCACTGGCATCACAAGAGGGCTTCAAGCAGCTCACCAGAAGAAGCAGGACACGATCCGGTGTGGCCGAAGATTTTGGTCACAATAGATGCTCAAGGTTGGGGCTACTTGGAGCCCGAAGATCTTCTTGGAAGGAAG
This sequence comes from Triturus cristatus, assembly GCF_964204655.1. NCBI lineage: Eukaryota > Metazoa > Chordata > Amphibia > Caudata > Salamandridae > Triturus > Triturus cristatus. The sequence goes on along the minus strand of NC_140587.1, from coordinate 95,487,095 downwards.
TCAACAAGATTTTGCAACTGCAAGTTGACGCGGTGCACAGGGGTTTGGTTATTGCAACCCCCAAGAGGGATACTGGTCTTAAACGTGGTGAGAGGGCAGGGCAGGCCTTGGGAGCTGTGGAAAACCACCACCTGTGTTGCAGAACCTTTCAGAGTGCGGAGGAGCTCAGGATCAGCAGACCGGTCGACCTAGTTGCAGTGCCCACGAATGCAGGAAAGTGACCCCTTCACTCCAAGGGAGATTCCTTGAAGGATCCTTGATGCTTCACAGGCCTTGGAAGGTTCCTTTTTGATGCACAGGCACAGACGATGCAGCAGACTGGAAGGGAGACTAAGTCAGGCCCAAACAAGTCTAGAGAAGTCCAGAGTGCCCAGACGGTAGAAGAAGAAGAAGTGGTGTCTGATCTGAATCTTATCCCACGCCGAGTCTAGGGAGCTACACTGGTACCTTAAGTACCTTGGGGAAAGAGTTGGGAAGATTCAGGGTCTGCACAGGGGGGAGGTTACTCCCATGTTCTTTGTCCAGTTTCGCGCCAAAGCTCCTGGTTTGAACTGGGCTATGCACAGGGACACCAAATGTGCCGCTCATGCAGACTTAGTGCCGCTGGCAAGCGCACCCACCAGGTCCCAATACACTAAATCCTGCCTGGGAGGTGATTCCAACATGTTTGATACCAAACATGATAGGATTCGTTGCAGCCAGTTTCGAGATGGTCATCGCGTAATTACGCGGTGCCCCTTTAATACGGTATATGGCTGCTTCACTGACAACCCAGGAGAATGGACTCCGTAGGCTGTAGGGGTGTCCTGCTCATGCAGGGGCACCCTCTCACTTAGAACCAAGCCCCCTGCCTTTAGGATTGCAAAGGCATGCTATAAGGGTGACGTATAGGTTTTAAGTTCAGTGACCCCAGATATAGGAAACCTATATCTTTAATAAGTGGTGCTTGCGCCAGCTTACACAGGCTGCAATAGCAGGCCTGTAGTTCCATTTTGAATGGTCTCCCATGGGTGGCATAATGCATGCTTCAGCCCATGGGGGACCTCTGGGGTACCTATGCCCTTAGTACCGTATACTAGGGACTTATGAGGGTTCCCCCGTATCCAATCTGGGATGTACATAAGTACCTGTCATAACAATTTAAGGGAGAAAGCAGATAGACTGGAGTCCTGATTAGCAAGATCCCAGTCAGACTAGTCAGTAACAGCTTAGCACCAGGAAAAAAGGGGGGGGGGATAACCATAGAAGCTGATCCTACTTTTCTACAGTAATTCTTCTGCTAATGCCCATTCCCCTATTAGCTATGCCAATGGTCGGGGGCTCTTTGGCCCACCCACGTAATGGTAACCCGGCACTTGGCCAGAACCGGCGCCAGTTGCAGGAACTTGTATGCTACCTTTCTCCTTTTCGTGAGGCGTATGTTCCAGAGGAGGCAACATGCCAGTCTGAGTGTCAAATTTATATTCCTTGTCCTCTGTAGGTTAAGTACCACTTTCTTCCAGAACCTCTAAACCTCCCTGCAGTGCCACACCATATGTAGGAAGCCCGCACTCCCCTCCCCGCAGCTAGGGGAGCTATGTGTACGAATATAAGGAAAGTGTTGAGTTGGAATGGAAGTGAATTTTTCAGATGCACACGATTGATTCTACCCAGGGAAAATAATAGTGAACTTGGTGCATGAGGGACACTTGGGGAGGAATCTTACCACAGCAAGAGTGAGCGAGTTGTATCAGTGGCCAGGGCTAGATCAGCACATTGAGGGTGTAGTTGAAGATTGTGTTTCGTGTGCCAGGAGTGACAAAAGTAAAACAGAGTGTAGTGCTCTGTTGTCTCGAGTAGAGATTTCGGCGGAACGTGGAGGAAGAATTGGATTTTATTGGTCATTTCCATCTTTTCCCTCCTAGTGAAAGATATGTAATATTGTGGGTAGATTACGTGTCCAAATGGGTAGGAAACAAGTGTGTCTGTTCACTTGACACCAGAGTAGTGATTAACTTCTTGAAGGAGGAGTTTGTTCGTGAAGGTGTGCCACAAGAAATTGTTATGCACAATGGTGACCAGTTAACATCACAGTAAATGCAAGAATTTTTTAGAGACTTCTCTGTAGTTCATCTTAAGACAGCGTTGTATTCGCCACAAGTGAACGATCTTGCTGAGTTCATGAATCGAGTGGTGAAATCATGTTTACAGGAAGCAGTATAAATGAGAAGGCCTTTGTCTGAGGTTTTGAATGAAGTATGGTGGGCTCATCTTAACACTCCCAGTCTAGTAACGTCTAAGTCACCTTTTTGATGAGGAGTAGGGTTGGTAACACAAAATTGAATCTGGTATGGAAGTCGAAGTGTTTGGATGGAGAAGTGGATATGAGTGAACTCAAAAGAGAGGGCGTGTTGTTGAGAAGTAGGTATCAAAATAATTACAAGAAAAAATAATATCAGAGAAACTGCACCAAATCTCAGCTGTGGCTGGTGGGTGAAAAAGTACTTGTGAAAAGGCCAGGATTTGTTTGGAAGGGTAAATCAAATTACATGGGTCCTTTCAGAATTAGGACTGTCTTGAAGAATGTTGTTAAGCTGGACAATGGTGATGTGTGGAGTATGTCTAGGCTGGTGAAATGGAATGATGCAAATACGGACAGCCACAATGCCAGAACTAATTCGGTGGAGAGTCTTAGTACTTGTACTTATGAGAGTGGAGTTTCACAGCATGTTATATTCCCAGACATACCATGAGATCTACTACCAGACCCTAGTGGTAGCAGGATTATATAGTATCATAGTTATATTTCAGTGTGATAATAGCAGTATTTTTATGCTAATTGGTGTAATGACAGTATATGAGTTTTTGTTTCAATTTACATTGTTTTCCCTTTTTATTAACAATTCTTATTTCATTATTTTTGTATTTCTTGACAGTTACACATGTATTGTTCTATCATATTTGTGAATTTACTTGATATGTTTTTGTATTTCAGTAGTGTTGTTTTCGATTTGTAATTCATTTGCTGTAAAATAATTTCCCTATGTTGTCGTGGGAAGAGATGTGTGTTGTGTTGGGTTTGGAATACAGATATGTCATCTGTCCCTTGAGGAAATCTGTCATCCTAGGATGGTGGTTCTGGAGGCTTCCAGGATGATAGTCGTTTGGCTGCTATCATCAGTTGGTGTGAACATATCCAATATATCAAGGCATTTACCTAATGTCTCTAAATCATACAAACGTTATAACAGGTACATGGGAATAACACGCTGAAAGAGCCTTTTCATGGAAGTACTCAACTGACCAGTGGCAACTGGACCTGGATGGGACCCTCCTGTTGGCCTCTGCCTGACACCCCAAGAGCCTTTAAGTGCCTCCGCTGATGTCCTGGAGGCCTTGAAGTGTACCCCTGTGGTTGGTTGGCACTTAAAAGACTAAGTCAAAAGGTAAAATCTTTAACCAGCATGAACATGGTTCGTGTATCTGGCCGAGCTCATTCGTGATCAGCCTCAAAGCGGTCCTATGGTAGTCCGTGGTCTGCCATGACCATTGACCAAAGTCACTGGTATTGTGCAGTAGGGAGGACCAAATTAGCCGGCATGGTTGAGTATATTATGCGGCATAATGTGCCACATTTTGTGATAGTATAACTTTATTTTTTTGCCGTTTTTAAACTGTCTTTGCTGTCTGGGCATTGGTTGCACATCATTAGTACTAGTTGAACACTCAAATATAGCAATAAGGATCAGAAAGGAGACCAGTCATGCATGGCAAAGGCCTTCCACTGCGCAGCAACATGCATCCTTGCGTTTTTAGTTACTTTTCAACTGTTTTTAGCAAAAACAAAAACATTTCTAATTCAATCTGCAGGTTTTATGGAGGGTATGATGGATTATGTGGCAAATGTTGCTAATCTATAACCATGCTAAAATTGCCACAGCCACATAATCGCATAATTCCAGTGGACCTGGCATTGACAATCATTGGCGTTTTTTGCTTCTTGGTGGTCTTTCTACTTAAAATTAAAAAAATATATATCTCTGCCTTCCCTCAGTGGATTTTGTATTCACTGTGTTTATTAAGTGTGACACTATTTTTCCAAGTTTGTTTGGTATTTTCTTTGCTAGAAGATTTGACGTGGTTACTGTTTTTATACTTCATAAATACTTTACACATTGCCCTAAGTTGCGCCCGTCTGCTCTCTGCCAGAACTATTCGGCGTTTGAGCTCGGGTTAATTTGGTGACTTTTAAGTTTCACCTGACAAGGGTTGTGATTATTTCTTTTTTTTTTTTTTTGTTTTTGAAAAACCTTTATTGACATTTCAACCAATAACAAGTATGGGCCTACAACCCCAGGGGCCGGCCGCTAAGCAGTCAGAGTAACAGAAATCAATATTTATCACAGGCAGCACCTCGGGGAGCAGAATCTCCATGCTATTATACTCTCGGCCACTGAACAGCCCAAGTAGGAGACCAGGATACAAAAGGTTTTCATTTTATAATAAGGGAGGATGGAAGGATCAGGTGCCAAACAGTTTCCCAGCAGCAAGAAATGGCAGGCTGAATAATAAACGTCAACAATAAACAGCAATTTATCTAGTCAATGGCGCTGAAACAGGAAGGTCAGGATGTGGAGGAATATCACGGCCATTTGCGCCTGCAGTCCCCTGCCCTAAAACCCAGAAAACACCACGGAAATTGTGGCACACATGAAAACGCAGCGATTAACAACGAAGGAGTTCTACCATGCTGATCCCAGAAAAGAAAGACAAAGAAGAATAAGAGAAGAAAAAGGAGGCCATGGAAAAAAAGGGTTAAAGACTAAAGGATCCCCTCCCCCAAGCCCCCACCCTGCACCTCTGCAGATGAGTACGGCCCCCCCCCCCAGCAGTGTGCCTGTCGCCCCGGAACCAGACCCGAAATATAGAAGAAACAGAGAAAGAGGAGTAAGAAAAGAAACCCCACCAGACGGGGGGGGTAGAGAGAATATTAATAAACTGGATGAGGGCCTTCAAAACATGCCCCCGGCTTCTCCCTCCCGCACAATATGTTTTCCCCCAAAGCAAACAATAAGCAACACAGAATCGACCATGTCAAAGAAGAATGGGGAGCATTATGCGCCTATTACACTAACAGTTATGCCGTGAGAGCACGCAACCCCTGAGCCCGCCCGCCTATTAGATGACCACCTCTGAAGGATCAGCCTTATCCTTGGCCACTCTTTGCGAATCTACCCATGCATACCCATCGACCCAGTGCCATGTCCAATGTTACAAAGAAGAGGAGCGTCCAAAAAAGAACAGGAAGCGACACACACAGGTAGGGTGGAAGTCTCTGAATACCAACACAGTCAGTAGTATGGAGAGTCGTCTTTCCCAGTGCTGCCCCAGGATCTGCACTGCACACAAGGTCCAAGAAGGCGAAATCAGCCAGAGCAGGCGACCGTTGCTTGAAAATTGCCTGGGTCGCCGGAGGCCGCGCACGGGACAAGGCCACCACCCCCCACTCAGGTCCAAGACCTCCGGAACAGACCAGACCCACAGCCAACCGATCACACGTTAGTATACTGTCCGGAGTTTCCAGCTGGTCACTATCCACAGGGGCGGCCACGACCCTGTCCTCCTGTGTGCAGTGTAGGAAGTCCCCGTGTACCTGGGGACAGGCAGGCAGCAACTGTTCCGATGCTGATGCCACCCCATCAAGCTTACTCCCCAATACCCAGGCGCCGTGAACCAAGGTGGAATGAAGGGCACCGAGAGCCTCGAGAAGATCACCATACCCCAGCACAGCTCTCGGCGCTCGCTCCGCTACGCTCCTCATAGTCGCACACTTCCAATCGTGCTGCGACCCAGTGTACAGGATGGTAGACTTCGTCCTGTCAAGATGGCCGCCGGGTAGGTCCAACCCAGATTGGGACCAGGACTCAGGGACAAGCGCCTCAGGTTCCATGTCACTGGAATCAGGGTTTCGGGGGCAGGCAAAAAATATATCCGGTGTGTGGTCACAGGCAACAGTCATCCCCACCACGGACCTGCGCCCGCGAAAATCCGGGAGCAGGCCGCAAGAATCAGGGCGAGTTACGGGCGGCGGCCGGGCAGCTCACCGGCGAAGGCTGAGGCAATCACCGGGGAATCTTGGATTAGCCACCTCGGGCATGCACTCGTTCCGCTACGCTTAGTGGTAGGAACGACCACGGCGAAATGTAGGCCGATATTCGCACCGCTCCGGTTAGTCCGACTCCACCCAGTCACCAAAGGCCGCTGTTGTTGAACTGCCGCCCGGCCATGTTATCCACTCGAGGTCCCGGTTCCAGGGTTGCACAGGCCGCAAACTTCAAATGGACATTTCTCCGGCGATACCGCCGCCAGAAACTTCGGAGTCACACGATCGGTTGCCGCTCTCATTCACCAACACGGGCATATAGCGCAGGCTAAGGATCTCATGCAGGATATCTGTGCGGGATGCGGAGGTTCACGGAGCCGGGAGCCTACGCTGCCGTCCCGGTCGCCATCTTGGCTCCTCCTCATGTGATTATTTCTTGAGGTGGGTAGTTACCCTCCTCCCCCCCCCCCCCCCCATTAAGAATCCAATATCTTTTAGGCTCCGTACACAGGCTAATATCCTTCTCTCCAAGCTCGCACGCGATAGGAGTTATGGCATGCATCACATAAATAGGTGACCGGTAGGGAGATAGGGTGGATTATAACCTCTACTGCAACTCCTGGCCAACGTTCGGGGTAAAAGGTCAATCCTCCGCCTACCTACAAATAAATAAGGCACTCACCGGGGGTGCCATCTCTCTCTCGTCTCTTTGACCTCTCAGTGGAGCTCCTCCTGCTGAATATCAGAGAACATCTTCAAGTCAGCAACATCTCATTAGGTCAAGACACCTTTAACCGGTCTGCCCTTGCATATGATACACTCACTGTTACTGAACTCCGGCAGTCACTTCAAGCCCACATTCACCTACTTGAGGAATTCCATGTTATGGCAGGCCTTACTGATCAATATGACCACATCTTAAGAGTTGGTGCTGGTTGGGAGAGTACCCTGGCCGAGACCTTGAAGTGCAAAACACAATGATGTTGATCCAGTATGTTATTCGGTGCTAAGACTAACTTCTGGCTACCATTGCACCAGACCATATCCACCCTGAGGGCCTGTACAAATCCCTAACTTTTGTGGGTAGGACATCAAGTTGCTTGAAAGATGATGCTACTGTAGCAAAAGCTGTGTCTTTGAGGTCTTGCTCTTCCCCCTAAGAATGGAAAATACCTTACAACTAAGTCAGCTTGCACAAGCTCTGTTTGAGTGGGCCAGAGGTTAGGAGGTTGAAACTCTACCAAGAGCTGCATCAGGCACCTGGAGGATAGAGGACAGGGGGCTCCTTACTTACTATTTTACTTCTGAGCCTCCCAGTTAGGCTACATGATTGAACTGCTGAACGGAGAAACAGATAAACAATAGTATTTTGTGGTACAGCCCTAGCCGCTAGACCCCTGGAGGGTACCATGCTTTCCCAAAAGCAGGAGAGACCCACTCCTTCATGTCTCTCCAGTAACTAGTGGCACCCTAAGAGTTTGAGACTCATGCATAGAAAGGGCCTACCTACCTTCCCCTGTCCCAGCCACCATAATTGGTAACCCATACTTATATGCCTTTCAGACTTCAAGGCCGAAGGGATCATTTTAGCTCTGACATTTTCACTTCATAGGCACACTGAGGTCATCTGAGGAGCATATATTTCCTGCAGTGGATGGTCCAGAATGGTGTTAAGTAGAATTAGGCTGCTCATGCCCACCCAAAAAATTCTTCAACATCTCTTGTCTACTAAACACTTAGGGCCTCATTTATGTGGAATAGGCGTAGGACAGCGCCCTATTCTTCTTGTTGCACTGCCCTACGCCAGTGTGAAAGGGCAGGGATGCACCGTATATATGAAATATGATTCAGTCCTGTCCTTTCTCCCACACTGGTGCACAGTTTGCTGCCTAGCAACATTGCACTATGGTGCAAGAATGTCTGCATTGCATGCAGGATTGTTTTTGTGTAGGAAGTGGCACCATCCTGCACTAAAACAATCCAGAGAGATGTTTTCTTCTTTCCATGTATACTGCAGAATGCAGCACACATGGAAAGAGGAAACAAGTAGAAATACAAATTTTTCTCCTCGTTACGCCTGCTTTGGGGGGGCGTAAGGTTTTGGCTCTACCCTAGGTTTACGTGAAAAAGTAAATCTGGGGCAGCGTCAAAATCCATGGGTCTTGCGTGGGAAAACCCACCGCAATGTCCATGGAATTCCTCCCTGGCGCAGAGTAAGGCTAGGCAGCGATTTGCCCTGCTTTTTGTTTCTCCATACCCAAGTGTTCATGCGAAGCCACGCAAAGTGGCCGTGTGTGGCCTCATAGATATGGTTGCGAAGTTAGCGCTGCCGGAGCATAAGAAAAAGTGACACTCTGGCGGTGAAAGCCCCTTAGCTTATAAACTTTACAACACACACACACACAAATTCCCCCTTTTGACCACAATGGGGAAAAAGACCTCAGTATAGTTCTTGACACCAAACAGTGACACAAAATATTCCTACATACTAATAATTTTGCTAGGCTTGCTCAGGGAAGAGAGAGAGCCTATAAAATTCAGTTTGATGGTCTCTTACTCTCGCTTGGCTCCATACTGCCAGCCATGTGCACTCTAACACTTGCTGGAGGGAATGTGGTGATGTGGGTTTCCTATTACACATTTTGTGGACCTGTCCCGGACTGGGATATTATTAGAACAGGATTTTTCTAGCAATGTCACAAATCCATGTGCAGACTACAATTAGACCACCCCAGTTTTGCCTACTAAGCAGACCTTGGGATGGAATATACCCATTTCACTCCACAGCAGGCAAGCGAACTTCCCATCTCCTGTTGGCATCCAAACATACCATTTTATCCCTTCGGAGGAAGACCACCTCACCAATTTACAAGCTACGGCCACATAAGCTATGGGATCTACTGGGGCATGAAACAATTGCATACCACCTCGTAGACCAATCTCTGCAATTCTGTGGAACCCAACTCTGTCATACGTAAACAAAGACTACAAAGGCATGACCTGCCCTCAGTGGATGAAAGCTGTTGGCACAGTCAACTACACTTTTATTTGGGATAGCTAAAAACTCGGGAGACTGAGGTATGACAAACTTAGAACTTTATAAATGAGTGGTCGAGGCTAGTAACGGGACTTTGGGTGTGAACTTTGGGGCAATAGTTTCATCGGCATGCCCAACTGAATGTTCTTTTTTTTGTGCTCTTGTTTTAAGTAACAACAACAAAAAGATTGAAATTAGAATGCTACTGCGATTTAAGGTCTTTTGCTTGCAAGAAGGTATGAGACAGAAGTATAATGCTACTCTTTTTGTATCTATGATGACAGTATTTTGTACTTGAAAACGATAAAATGTTGTTTTAAGAATTAAAGTTGAAGCAAGCATTTAGAACTCACAGCCACATCCAATACAGTACACGCCCCGCCTTGCTCTTCAGTCTGCTGGTCTCCCTTGTTCCAACACATCCATAATCTACCATTCATATACAGGAAAATGGCGACAAACAGCTTGAACAAACTAACCTGAAACAATGACCTTGCATTCTATAGAAGTTCCACCTTTTGCATTCTACATATGTGACCTGGTACATCAAAAGATATGCATATTGCACTCATCTTTTTCCATACCAGAAGGCAAAAAGTAACACAAATCTCTGCACTTCTGAACTATACAGATATGCGCACTCATACACTCTTTTAAAGAAATTTCAGCCTTGAATATTTTTGTGCATAAGTGAACACCAGACCTTTTCACAATTACTTTTCTTCTCTTTCATAGCCTCAAAGGGTGCAGATGAACAGACCACCAGCACAATATGATCAGCTAATACTGCAACATGCCCTCAACAGCAACAGTAGTAAAAAATGAATCGTACCACGGCAAGCAATGTGAAGAAACACTTGAATATGGATTCTGTTATGGAAAACTCCCATGACCGTACACAGAGTGCCAGACAACCTTTACTGCCAGCTTGAATGAGTTCACATGTTAAAGAAGTATCTTTAGATACTCGTATCAGTATATGAAGTGTGAGGAAAACCATCGCTGATAATGGTTTTATTATATCAGAAAATCTAGCCTGGTTAGGAGATTCCTATGAGCTGCAGAGAATTTCAATCACAGTTTAAATATATTCAGGCACAAAAGTTTCCATGCCCTTAAGGGATTGTGCTAGTGTTTAGTGTGTGAAAATGTTCGCTTACACACCATTTTTCTTTAATCCTCAAATATTCCACACTGGTGAGATTCCATACCAATACACAGACTTTGGGAATAGCTTCATTCAAAATTCCAATTTGGTGAAGCATCAGATAATTCATGATGGGAAGAAACCATACCAATGTACATTGTGTGAGAAGACCTTCAGTCGAAGGGGTTATCTGTACTCGCATCAGAGGAGCCATACTGGAGAAAAGCCATATTCATGTACACAGTGCCAGAAAAGATTCCTTTGGAAGTCATCTCTAATAAAACATCAAAGAATCCATACTGGGGAGAAACCATACAAATGTAGTGAGTGTGACAAAAGCTTCATTCTGAAATCTATTCTCCAATCACATCAGAAGATTCATACTGGGGAGAAACCATACAAATGTACTGTGTGCGAGAAATGCTTCACTGAAAGGGGTAATCTATATACGCATCAGAGGAGCCATACTGGAGAAAAGCCATATTCTTGTTCACAGTGCCAGAAAAACTTCACTTGTAAGGCATCTCTGATAACACATCAGAGAATACATACTGGGGAGAAACCATACCAATGTAGTGAATGTTACAAAAGCTTCAGTATGAAATCTAATCTCCAGTCACATCAGAAGGTTCATACTGGGGAGAAACTGTACCAATGTAGAGAGTGCCAGAAAAGATTCACTTGGAAGTCCTCTCTAATAAAACATCAGAGAATCCATTCTGGGGAGAAACCATACCAATGCAGTGAGTGTGACAAAAGTTTCAGTGGTAGGTCTAATCTCCAATCGCATCAGAAGATTCATACTGGGGAGAAACTGTACCAATGTACAGAGTGCCCAAAAAGCTTCTGTCGAAACTCACAACTATACAGGCATAAGATGATCCATACTGGGGAGAAACCATATCAATGTACAGAGTGCCAGGAAAGCTTCTGTCGAAACTCGCAACTCTACTTGCATCAGATGATCCATACTGGAAAGAAACCGTATCAGTGTACAGACTGTGGGAAAAATTTTACTAAAAACTCACATCTGTTGAAGCATCAGGATAGCCATACTTGTAAGAGATTATATGAGTGCACCGAGTGTCAGAAAAGCTTCAGTAGGCGACGGAATTTGTTACAACATGAAAGAATCCATACTGGAGAGAAGCCATATCAATGCGAAATGTGTGAAAAAAGCTTTAGTCATAGGTATACTCTATATTCACATCAGAGGATCCATACTGGGGAAAAACTATATTCGTGTTCAGAGTGCCAGAAATGCTTCACTTGGAAGTCAACTCTGATACAACATCAGAGAATCCATACTGGAGAGAAATATTACCAATGCACAGAGTGCCAGAAAAGCTTTATTTGTCGACAGGATTTGTTAACGCATGAAAGGATCCATACTGGAGAGAAGCCATACCAATGTAAAATGTGTAAGAAAAGCTTCAGTCAATGGGGTCACCTATATTCACATCTGAGGGTTCATTCTGGGGAAAAACCATATTCATGTACCGAGTGCCAAAAAAGGTTCACCAGGAGGTCAGCACTACTAAAACATCAGAGTGTCCACACTGGGGATAAACCATGAAGTGTACCCAGTGTGACAAAAGCTCCAGTCCGATCTCCTAATGTACAGAGTGCTAGAAAAATGCCATTAGAAGCTGACAACTGTACGTGCATCCGTTGAGCCATAAAGGTACAAACCGTACCAGTGTTGGCTGAGCAAGAAGAGCTTCAGTTGATGCTCAAGTCTTTATACACATTTGAGAATACATACTGGGGAAAAAATACCAGTGCATTCATTGCAAGAAGAGTGTTTGCTGGTGCTTTACAGACATTGGAATGTTCATACTGGAGAGAAACCATTCTGGTGTACAGATTGCAAGAGAAGCTTCAGTAGGAGGATATCTTTATCAGGCCTCTTGAAATCTACTTGTTATGGCTAGTCAGATTTTATCAGGACATTTTTAGGGCCCACTGACTAGATCTGGCAAGAGAACTTAGTCTGGCAAAGAACAGGTGTTCTGTTCATTCAGAAAGTGAATGAGCCATAAAGATCCATTTAAATCATGTTTTTATCTTATTACATTTGCAGTGTGTACAGAAGTCAAATGTCAGCTTATGTCTTTTTACAAATTGCTGCTTATTTTATCCTGGAGATTGGTATTTACTTTTCTTTCTCTAGCTACCTGCAAAGTTAAACGATATTGTAAAGTTAGCCGTCTAACAGTTTAGCTGGACACACAACATTTAAATAGCGTAATCACACATCAGTTGAGGCACATTATAGGCGTTCGTCTTTTAAACATATCATATGGTATCAGAGTCATAGCAAATTTATAAGTCCACAAACAAGTCGAAAATATTTTTTAGTTAATTATCATTTGTTTATTATTCCTTTCTTGGATTGTCCAAATTTCAATATTGCACATAACAGCCGACACGTGTTTCGTCCATCCGGACTTTTTCAAGGCTCAATGGAGAGTAGAATCTCTCTCCATAAGTGAAAACAGATATGGACGACCACTTCTTGTTCACACTGGTCAGTAGTGGCATTAGACGATCATTATTTCAAGTCAGAATTCTCTTTATAATCCTCGAGCATTCAAAACTCGAATGTGGCACCGACCATTGGTCGGTGCCACTACGGAAGTTAGGACGAATCTACGGATGCCGGTAATAGGTTTATCACGACCTTCGGTTTAAATCAAGATTTGAAAGACAAACCTCGTTTTGGGGACTACTTTCTAAAAAAGACCAGGATGGGACAACTCTAAAATTATACTTGGGGGTCGACATTACCAAGGTTGATAGGGGACCTTCTCAAGCCATTGGAAAGTTAACCAGGAGCTCTGGTATTATAGCACCTGTTGACTGGGATGTCTACCAGACCGTGTCCACTCGAGTTTTGAATGCTCGAGGATTATAAAGAGAATTCTGACTTGAAATAATGATCGTCTAATGCCACTACTGACCAGTGTGAACAAGAAGTGGTCGTCCATATCTGTTTTCACTTATGGAGAGAGATTCTACTCTCCATTGAGCCTTGAAAAAGTCCGGATGGACGAAACACGTGTCGGCTGTTATGTGCAATATTGAAATTTGGACAATCCAAGAAAGGAATAATAAACAAATGATAATTAACTAAAAAATATTTTCGACTTGTTTGTGGACTTATAAATTTGCTATGACTCTGATACCATATGATATGTTTAAAAGACGAACGCCTATAATGTGCCTCAACTGATGTGTGATTACTGTGTGACCTTAGTGGGATATCCTTGTGGGTCTCTCTACGGGTTGGTTTTTCCTTCGACAAGCAGAGGAGGAAGTTAGGTTTGAGAGCACTGTAGGTTAAGTAGAAAGTAAATTATATAAGAAACATACTATCAATCATTGTGATAGTTATCAACTGACAAAAAGATTAATTTGGATGTGCATGTAATTTCTGACAGACTGCTGCTTAGGTGTTTGTGTGTCAAGATTTAAATAGCGTGTAAGTGAACTGTATATTTCAAAATATATTTCAGTAGTTAGGACAACACTTTCTTAATTCCCAAGTGAGATGAAACAGATTTCAATAGAATTAAAACAAATCAGAATACTTGATGATGTGTAAACGATAAAACAAATTGATAGCAGATTTCCACACATTATACTTTGTACTCTATCATTTTAGCAGTAAAACTATGACAGTGGGAAGGTTTGTGGCAATTTCAATGGAAAATGTCTGTCTGTAACTCACAGTGTGCTACCAACACATACTCTAGTAATATATTTATGAACAGTGAGAGATTTTAAATATGAACAGAAAGAGTTTCCTGCTCCCGCCCTGATGACAGTGCTATTAGTGAGCTAAGAGTCAAGTCAGGGATCATATGTATCCTATATGTGGGCAAGAATTTTATTATACGTTGAACAAAAGGTTAGTTTATCAAATCAATCAAGAGGGTTTTTTTGTACAGCAGACATGCTGAACTTGCTTATTTAAAGGCACTCTTGTATATCATAATGAAGAAAAAGCCAACTCTGTAAAATAAAATATTTGCCTAGGCTCACACAGTGTGAGACAAATTTATGGGTGAAGCGCATTACAGTTAGGTCGAGTAGATTATTCAAGTCTCTTGACCTGCAGGTCTGATAAAAAATTTCTGATTTTTCTTTGCATGTTGAATAACTCAGCAATATGTTCATACTAATGGAAATTACACTACTGTTTAAAATTTGGTACGCATTTATGCAGTCGTCAGCCCTGAGATTACATCAGAGGATCCACTCGAGACAAAATTCACAGTCTAAAAAGACCATATGCAAGTTACAATTAACCTTAGAGATTAGTAATCCAGAACATGAGGCCAACAGGATCCTAATAAAGAAACTGCCTTGTATTAGTTGTGAGATTTCGCTTTGAATGTAAAAATGACTTCCTGGCATCCTTTGAGCATAACTTTCATATGATGATTTATAAATGTATGAACACCACTTCCACACAGGACTATATGTCCATTTTTGCAGGTAAATATGAGGTTGTTTGGACCCCTCAAGCCAGAATGTCATAACTAGTTGACTTTCAATTTAGGGTTGTAATCTTTTGGTTTTTTAGGTTTTTTTTTAAATTTTACTAATGAAACCTTGGTATCTTAAGAAAATGCTCAAATATGGACTAAAGAAGAGCTGCACAAATCCACTTTATAAAACATTTAAGCAGAGCCTAAATTAGTTCATTGGTACTTATCGTGCCATTCTTGCTTGAAAATGAAATAACAGTAATTTCTTGGAGAGCAATTGCCTGTGATATAAGACTCTCCAACTCAGTATAAGGTAAATTTTGCTTCTACGACTGATAATAATATTGGAACTAATCATTTTCAACATTCATCAAGTGTCAGTTCTGCTGACTCTAATCATACTTCTGCAGTGCATTACGTGACAGTGTGTTAAATGCATATTTTTATTAATTTACAAACTCTTCGCTTACAAACTCCTAAAACTAATGAACCTCTTATGTGGGTAGAATGTTCCCTCTTTTTATACAGATAACCTAACCATTTGCCAGACGTAAGACCAACCTCTGTGAAGTTCATTATGCACCAGCAAAAAATGCACTGTCATTTTATTTAGATTTGCCTGTTCAAGCAGCAAAACAACTTGATTCTTCTACTGTTAGTATACATCATGTAAATAACAATTGTTTTAGAAATAACTTGCAGCTATACAGCAGAAGTCAGAGTCTGATTTCCTTTTGAAGTCTCCATCGCCTGTATCATTCATTTGCAAGATACTATATTTGATACTTTATCATTAAGCCCTGGCCTGGCAGCATTCCTGCTCATCTGTGACACAGTACGCCACTGCTGCTAAAGGCACTAGTGCACATTCTAGATGCTGCAACCTCGACCAGTTTCAGCGTGGCAATACTGACATGGTGCTATACCTACTTTTACATCGCCTGCTGTGACGGGTACTACTTTGATTCCTGAGGGCTGTTGCTTAGGCCAATGGGCAGTAATACTGCATGGCACCTTTTGTGTTGCACCACCTCTGCCTATTCAGCATTGCAGTGCTGACCTAGTGCTGTACCTACTTTCTACACAATGCTTGCTATTCGAGACAACCGTCTGGTAATGATCTAGTGCTTCTGGTGCACTGCCACTGCCTTGCACAACACATCATTGCTACTGGGGCACTTAAGTACTTGTTCTTCAGTGGTCCATTTTAAATTCTGCTGCCTCTTTAAAGCATTAATTCTGATGCAGCACATGAGCGAATCAAGAGTCTTCTGTAGGATTATACAATAGGGCTGTGAATGCAAGAAAGTCTCAAAGAAGATGCTTGACAACCTCAACCCCAGCCCACCCAAAATGCAATGTAATAGTGATACTAGTAGCTCTCACTCCTTCCTGATGATTCATACTCTGGAGGATCAACCAATTTGTGGAATTGATGCTGGTATGGCCCCATGTGCCAGTTAGATTTTAAGTGAAGTGACTGTTGCATCGATCAGTTTTATAGATAATAGAAGCACTGCTTGCACTTTGGTCCATTTTTAGTCAAATTTACTGTGGATGAAATCTATACTTCAGTGAATGGGTTGGTCGCACTTAAGCCATGCCAGTGAATTGTGCCAGTAACGTTCTGTACTCTGTTCCTGATGTTAGCAGCTGTGCCACCGAACCCTTTCATATGGAAGAGCTAGGTGAGATCTGTGAGTATGGTGAGATTCTGTAACAGAATTTTAAAGGCCTCATTTACACGGAATTGGCGTAGGACAGCACCACAAGTCTTCTTGCTGGGCTGCCCTACGCCAATGTGAAAGGGCAGGAAGCACCGTATTTATGAAATACGGTGCATTCCTGTCCTTTTCCCCTGCACTGGCACACAATGGGCTGCCTAGCACCAATGCAGGCACACTTGCACCATCGCGCAAGAGTGTCTGCGTTGAAAGCAGGATTTTTTTTTGTGTAGGAAGGGATATCTTCCTGCACAAAAACAATCCTGAGAGGCTTTTTCCTCTTTCTGTATGTGCTGCAGAATGCAGCACACATGAAAAGAGGAAAAAACTAGGTGCAATGAAAACATTTCTCCTCGTTTCTCCTGCTCTGGAGAGGCGTAAGGATTTGGGGCTTCTCCAGGTTTACATGATGATGTAAATCTGGGGAAGCGTCAAAGTCCAAAAGAATCTCTAACGTAAAGTGGCTTTGCGTGGTCTCCTAGATTTGGTGGAAAGGATTGCGCCACCAGAGTGTTCGAAAAAGTGATGTTTGGGGTGCCCATGCGCTTGTAAAAAAGCCCATAAATTTCCAGGGCAGTTAGTGGTTAATAGAAAATCCCACAGTTCATTGAGTTCTTCTCTAGGCTCTTCACCACCCCTTATTTATCCATACAATGACTGTGGAGGCTCTGTCTCTTGTCTAGGCCTCTGGTTGAACTATTTAATAAATGGCATTAGGGACCTGATCTCTGTACTTCTTTGACTGGAAAGGCTGAAAGGGAAAACATCTCTATGTCGGGACCAGAGGCGAGGATTACACTGTCTTTCTTCTTTTTACTTCAACAACAGGCTCAATTTTTCAACAACATTTGTAAACCAAACTATCTTTTCCATGAAGCTAAATGAAAGAACAATCAAAACATCATCCAATCACAGGAAAGACCTTAGCTCATAGTACTTTGTACCTTGGTACTCTCCCTCTTTCTTCGCAGCTCCGCAGCCCTTTAGTTAAGTATCGTGGGTCGATTTGGGATTTACTGTTTACAAGACTGCTTCTGTACCTCCATTTAGTATATATGACTTCCAAAGGGTGCTGCAGGCCCTTAAGTGAACTGCCTTCCCGCGTCACCAGGAGCCAGCCACTCCTTCGTTTGGGGTCTGTGCCTGACTTGTAAAAGAAAACAGCCACATACTGGGCATCGACCCAGGCATTCTAACCTCTGAAAAAATAACATTTGGTTGTCTGCCCCAGGGATATACTCCCATTGGGCCTTTCGGGCCTCCATATCTACCCATCCTGCAAGTGCATAAACACTGCAGCGATGTAGTCTACTGATAACACCTACCATTCGATGATGAGTTCTGCAAGGCGTGGGTGACTCCATCCACAGAGCGGTCACCTACCCCCTGGCCCTCTATGAAAAGTCGCTGCAACAACTAGTTAAAAGCTGCCCGGAAAACCTCTTTTCGATAGAATACCTCCTCGACCTGTATTCCTACTGTCAGGGAATAACTATGCAAGCTCCCCGGAATGATTATCAATGAAAAATACTCTTGTCTGACCCACAATAATTTGCTAAGCGGCCTCCATTAGGTTCATGTGGAGAGCGGGTATGACGAAATCCACTTGGGCTAGATACTTATGTAAAAAGAGTTAATATCTGATTTTTATTTTATTTTTTCAATATTCAAGATATCATATTATAGAAAGAACAAAAAAAAATGTTTGTCCAGTCGACTTTCATTTTTAAATACAAATAAAAACATTAGTTAATTTTACAATCAGTAGAGAAACCATGATAAAAGAATAATTCATATTACTATAGCGAATACAAATTTGCAAAAATACCAAACGATTAATAACAAAATTACAATAACATGCATTACCGTGAACCCCAAAGGAACAAACATCCATCATTCATACTATCTGCCATAAATGTCTCATACACACCACACACATACACAAACAAGCATTTGCAATGCAATAGGTCTCGCATGTACAAGAGTTTGAGCTATTGGCATTGTAAATGACTGCCTTTTATTTATGTGTTATTTTTACAACAAATAAATAAAAGGCATTGTCCTTTACAATGCCAATAGCTCCAACTCTCTCAAATGCGAGGCCTATTGCATTTCAAATGTATTTGGCACCCGTGCTATAAAATTAAACAAAAAGTGTTCGGAGATCGTGCTCGTCACAGTATAATTTACATTGTTGTCATTTCATTCCACCACTTCCACTAAGACACAGTTGAATTACAGGTGAGTAACTGGTCCTTTCACCAGCCCCTACCCACCCTAGCTCGGCTCTCAGACTTTGTATCTGAGAAGCATTACACAAGGGGAGGTTTTACAGCAGCACATCGAACATGATAAATTGTACTAGTCTTTTTTAAAGCCTGTCGGCTGAGCAGCATCATATATAATGAATACATAAATAATGCTACAGCGGGAGAGTAGGGAAGGTCAGTGAAATGATGGATGAGCTTGGACCCCGTGGCATCACACCCAGCGGACTGTGGACAGGCAGGGACCCAAGGTTATGAGAAGGCTCTGGTGACCTAGCACGATCCTAGCTGCAAAGGCACATAACACATGTCAGAAGCAGGACCAGATGTGTAGCAGTCCTCTGTTGGAGCTCTCCTAAGATCTGCGTGTCCTATTAAGAACCTATGCAGTTTACCTGCTTTAATTAGAAAATAAATACTCAGTGTTCCAGATTGCAGGCCTTTCTCTGTTTGCTTCATTCAGGCTTGACAGACTTTCAATAACAATGTTAAGACACTGCATAAATAAACACAACCACGTTCATTGTGACTGACCACAAGTCGTGGTTGTAGGAAGGTGGAAACTGACTATATGGTTACCCCCACTTTTTTCCTGGTGTTTGAATGGTTTTTGACTAGTCTGGCTGGGATCCTGATATCCAGGACCCCAGCCTATCTGCTTACTCCCTTAAATGATTGGTGTGCATATTAGATGCACTAGTGATTGGATACTGTGGTGCCTTGTGAGCCCCTAGTATATGGTACCTTAGGTACCTAGGGCATTGGTACTTCACAGGCCTACCAGGGGCTGCAGCATGTATTATGCCACCCCTGGGAAGCATTCACAATCTGACACCACAGGCCTGCTACTGCAGCCTGTGTGAGGTAGTGTTAGCACTCCTCACTGAGGTATAGGTTCCTATATCTCACAATACACACACATATAAACCTATCAGTCACCCCTCTAGTAGGCCCTAACAATCCTGAGGGCAGGGTGCTTGGTTTACTATGTGAGGGGGTGCTTCTGCCTGAGCAGGACCCCTCTGCAGCTAGCAGAGTCTATTCTCTACTGCTGTTTGTGGATGCGGTTAAACCATATACTCTTAAGTGCATTATAACCTCGCGGTAAATGCTAACTTTGGAATGACTGCATCAAAACATGTTGTGTTTGGTGTCAAACAACTTGGAATCCTACCCCCACACCAGTAACTGGTGTAGGAGTAGGATCCCACCCTTCTAGAGGGGACGACATGTACCCACTGTACTACACGGTAGAAATCTTCTAGAGCCCTGGCATCACAAAATGGATGCCACCAGCACAGACACCGGGCTGCCCTCCTGCTGCTGACTGAAACTCGCAGTGGAGGGAGCCCAACAAAAGGTTTCCTGTCACAGGGAGGTGTCACCACCTCCCAGACAGGATTTAGTTTATTGGAGCTGGGTGGGTGCACTCTTAGAGTGCTTTGAAGTCCTGCACTGGGGGAGCAGTAGGCTCCTCTGTGCATATGCCAGCTCAAACCGGTTCAGGGGCTACCTGCCCCTGCTCTGGCGCGAATCTGGACAAAGGGAAGTGGGTGTAACCACCCACTACCCTGACCCTCCTAGAGGAGTGGTCATAGAGCTAGTCCCTCCCATCTTTTCACTATAAGATACCAAACATTGCCAATGCAATTTAGATTACACCTGGACGACGCTCTACAAAGAAGAATCCTGGCCCTTCGACGTTCCACTATCTCTAGAAGACCAAAGGATCTCCCTTGGAGTCAAGGAGTGACTCCCCTGCTTGGCAGGCACCAAAACTACTGAACTACGGTTGCAAACTTTACCGCTCCCGCCGGAGCCCGAAGTCCCTGCGTCCCCTGAAGCGGATTTCCTGACCTCTCGTCGGCCATTTTGAGTCCCCAGCGAAGCTGTGGCATCTGGACCCCACGAGTGACGAGGAACAGCAATATCAGGGAACCGTGCACTGATTTCGAGTGCAAGCCCTAATCTTCGTCCTACGAATTTGTGCTTTGGACCACTTGTTGTCCAAGTCCTGAGCAGGTCTAGTACCGAAGATCAGCAGCCTACCCCGTCCCGAGTGACCGTGGGCTGTTGGTGAACTTTTCCTGCAAAGGCGTCTTCGCGGTTGCTTGCCCGTTGGCTAGTAACTCTCCAGAAGACTTCCACATCGACTTCAAGGGCTCGCCTGGTTGCTCTGGGCCTGCCCTCACTTACCCTCGCTGGGTAAGTCCATCAGACCTTGCTGGTCTGCACCATTGCCAATCTTCACTCTACACGAGACTTGCGGTTGCCAAGGCTTGTTGGCTCCAATCCAGGTGCCGACACCGTCAACAGCTGCAGACGTCGTGGGAACCTCCGAAGCCAGCTGCTGGTCATCTTCGATCCCTCCTGGTCCTCGTGAGCGAAGAGACAAAACACCATCATCGACCTGAAGAGACGCGACAGCTGTGGTCATCCATCTCGCTGGCCACCGGTCACTGGCAAGTGACTCTGAACTCTGTCCCCTCAATTTCTAGGTCTTCTGCAACTCCAATCCATCGTCGAATTCGAATGGACACCTCTCCAGTCGTCACAAGCAGCAAGTCTTCAAGGATCTCCATTGAAAACAGCATCGCGCTCGTTGGACCCCCGAGTATGAGGACCGCGTGTCCCTCTACGCTGACGATATCCTTTTGTACTTAGCCTCCCCGCGCAAATCACTGATTGTCCTGGTCGATGTTCTGCGCTCCTTTGGCCGTAATTCAGGCCTTGTCATTAACTGGGCTAAATCCTGTGTCTATGTGCTTTCCGGGGAGGCTCCTGTCCTCCCTCGGGGCTGTCCGATCCAGATTGCCTCGCAGGGATTTCGATACCTGGGGGTCTATATTACGCTGGACCCGGTGGCCCGCTACGAGCGAAACTTGCTTCCCCCCCTCCAGCGCTTGAAGGAGGACGTCGCGCGCTGGCGGCGCTTGCCGCTTTCGCCGCTCGGCCGGGCGGCATTGTTCAAGATGATGTCATTGCCGCGCTTTTTGTACGCTCTCCAGAACACTATGGACTTGGTCCCGGCGCGCTACTTCCGTGAGGTGGAAAGCTTACAGCGCCGTCTGTTTTGGGACGGGAGGCCGCGTATAGCCCTGGCAAAATTGACGCTCCCGTGGTACGACGGAGGGATTGCCCTCCCGGATATTAAGCGGTATTACTGGGCCTCCCAGTTAGCTGCAATTAATCACGGCTTCTATGGGCCCGCCCTAAACCCGGCATTTGAAATGGACAAAATGCTCCTGCCCGGTGGCGACTACAATCGAGCGCTCTACACTAGCGTGCCCGATTCCCGCTTGACGGGACCCACGCGTGTCATGGTGCGAGTATGGCACGCGGCTAATGCAGCTATGGGATGGAAGGACCGTTTGACCCGGGCGTCACCGCTGTATGCGTCGGAGAGGCTTGGCTCTTTGTGGACCTCGAAGGGCTTCGAGAGGTGGGACATGATAGGCATCAGTACAGTGGGAGATCTCTGGACGAGGGGAGGATTCAAAACATTCGAGACGCTGCAGGCGGAGTTTCAGCTGCAGGGTAGTGAATACTTTCGCTACCTGCAGATCCGTCACGCACTGGGTTCCGTCTTCCCAGACGTGGCCTCCATCCCGGAGTCCTCCCCCCTGGAGGATAGAGTGCTAGATGGCCACGTTCCGGACAGCACGATCTCCCTCATTTACAAGAAATTGATAAATGACCGCTCGGGCTTACTGACTGGCCTCCGCGAGGCTTGGGTTGCCGATGGGCTGGAGTTGGACGACGAGGACTGGATTTCCGCGGTGGCCTCCCCGAAGGAGGTGGCCATCCCGGCTCGCCTTCGCTTCGTCCAGCTTAAGATACTCCACCGGGTGTATATGACGGGGCCAAGGCTTCTGCGTATGGGCTATGCCGAGGATGGATTGTGTAAGCGTGGGTGTGGTGCTTTGGCGACTTTTTTGCACATTCTGTGGGAATGTCCGAGGGTGGAGCGATTCTGGCGTGGTGTGCATGAGGTCCTGCGAGCGGTAACGCATGTCGCGCTGTTGCCTGAAGCGAGGAGATGCTTGCTGAATGTGTGGGAACCGACCGATCACTCGGTTCCGCAGACGCGATGGGTGACTCTGGGATATATGATAGCTAAACGTGACATTGCTCAACTGTGGGGATCCCAGAGGCCCCCGGCGGTGTCGGCCTGGAAAGAACACATGGATTGGTGCATGTTCCGTGAAAAGGTGGTGTATGTGGCGCGGGGTAAGCCTGGGGCATGGGTGTAGATATGGGGCCCCTGGAACGCCTACCGCGGGGGTATTTGCGAGCCGCCGTTGTTGCCTCCCGCTTCACCAGCTCCATCCCCCTAGTTGACCCCCTCCCTCAGCCCCGGGCACATTGTTCTCCCAGTCCCGGATCTGTTTCCCTTCCCCTCTCTGGATTTCTTTGGATGGTTGGGGTCCCCCACTTGAGGAGCACGTGTCGTCATTCTCGATCGCGGGTTGCCTTGCGGGTGTGGTTTTATGTTGTTGTGTTGTATAAAACGAAACCGTATTGTGGGCTCAGAGTCATGTGGCCCACGTTGTTGATACCTCCGGCTTTATCGTCTCTGCAAAGCCAAGTGCCTTATTGTATGTATGTCATTTGCTTTTGTCACTTTAGCGGCCGGCCGGAAGGTTGTAGGCCCATACTTGTATATATTTGAGATTGCAATAAACGGTTTCAAAAAAAAAAAAGAAAAAAAAAAAGAAAACGGCATCGCGACCCGACACCAAAGGACACCTATGCACCCGGCTTCCCTGGGTGAGGTAACTCGTGCACTCCGGTGCCCAAGTGTGTGTTGGCTCTCGAAATACTTACCCTGTAAGTTGCTTGCCTGTTGACTTTTGCGAAGTGCCCTAAAACAGTAATTTACGAACTGCGACATTTGCCATTGAAACGCATTGAAAACCCGCGTGTGTGTTTAGACACTGCACGCGTCTCCTGTGGGCTGGCTACTTACCTGCTAAACACTGCAGAAGTGAAGCTCCAGCGATTTCCAAGGCCCTAGGCCTCTTCATTTTGCAAGTCGAGTTTGTTACACCCTTTTTCTAGTATATGGTCTGGTACGCCCCTAGGGCTACTGCCATATTTGTGCTTAATTTATTGAGAACTGTTGATCTTTTGAATGTTTACCTGGCTCTAATCTCATAAAGAGATTAGTAGAGTATATTTAGAAATAAATATATATATATTTGATATATATACCTGTGTGGTGTCTTTTCATTTGGTAATTCAAGAGATTATAAGGTAAAACAAGCTGCTTTACATTCCTCAAAGACTTAGCCTGAAGGCTGCTCTCCACAGCTACCACTAGCATAGCTTTCTTTAAAAGGTTGTCTTTAAACCTATCTACCAAGAGTCGAATTGGACTGGTGCAAGGTGGCCACTATAACTAGTGACCAGCATATGCCAGGCCAACTTCTCACATTGGTGGGCAGCGTGTGGGATTCCAGCTTGCCATTGTTTTACCAGAAAATCTCTATTTGAATTACTAACTGAAAACCACTAAAGGTACTCAAGGTACATATAAAGTCAAGCTAGTATCAATACGTTCTACTGAACTTAGAGCTGTTTGTGAAGAGATAAGCACACCCTTGCTACAGCTCAAGCTAGGTTCAGTAGGCCACAACTAGTGTAGGTAGTACAACACTGCACAACACTAGTATGTCTCACCATGGTGGAGCCAGTGGGTCCACACCATCTCAGTACAAAGATATAGCCTACACTGAACTGAAGGCCTTATGCTTTGAAAGAGAACTGAGGGGGGGCAGGAGTCCCTCATCACAACACCTGATATATCTGTTAGTAGCAGATGACCTGAGACAAGCTCTAGGAGCAAGTGGGTCTGCATCAGGGGGTGGGTCAAATATAGTCTCTGGGTCTGATGATGAAGATCATGATGACCTGGAGTCTGTGATTGAAGTGCCAGACCCAGAAGGGTCTGAAAAGAACAGAGGAATTCTCCCTAAGAGAACTGACAGAGTGGGGGAAAGGCCTGGGTCCCTTTCAGGGGACTCTGACCATTCATACCACTCTGGAAGAGAATCTGTTCAGCAGAGGAACTCCAAATTTCCCAGGGAGTCCTCCTCTGAAAGAAGGTTCAAGAGGCTGCAGTATGAGGAAGCTAGGCTTGCCCTCAGAACCAAGCAATTGGCCTTAGATAGGGAAGCCTTCGAGCTCCAAAGAGCTTCTAAGAAGGAGGGCTTAGATACCCCTGGTGGCAGCAACAGTGTCCCTAGAGGCAGAGATTACATGCCAGATCATAGGAACCTGTCCACGGTTGTTCCTCCCTACCAGAGTGGGGATGATATCCACGAATGGATAACTGCTATGGAGAGGGCCTGTAAAGTTCAACAGATCCCCCAGAAACAGTGGGCAGCAACCTTTTCAGATAAAGGCAGAGACAAGCTCCTCACTGTTAGAGAAGAGGATGCTAATGACTATGAATACCTGAAGAGTGCATTAATAGATGGGTTTGGCTTAACCACTGAACAGTACAGGTTCAAGTTCAGAGACACCCAGAAAGCACAGACTCAGGATTGGGTGGACTTTGTAGATTGTGCTACCAAGGCTCTGGAGGGTTGGATAGTTGGCAGTAGAGTCACTGACTTTAAAGGATTGTATACTTTGATTATGAGAGAGCAGATCCTTCATAATTGTCAAAACCAACTCTTACACCAGTACCTGGTGGACTCTGATCTGACCTCTCTCCAAGAATTGGGAAAGAAGGCAGACAAATGGGTCAGAACCAGGGTTAGGCCCAAGAACCAAGGTGGTGACCAGAAGAAAGATTCCACTAAGCCCAAAGAGAAAGGTGGGTATGATAAAACAGAAAAGTCCTCTGAAGGGCCCCAAAACCCAGTTCTGGGGGTGGGTCCCAAAATCCTTCCTCTTCCAATAAGAAACCATATTGCCATGTGTGCAAGCAACCTGGACACTGGAAAACTGACTCCAGCTGTCCAAAGAATGGCAATAAAGAGAATGTTCCTCCCAAAGCAACTCCAACACCTCCTGTTACTACCAGTAGTAATCCCCCAGGTGGTGGGAGTGCACCCAAAAACTTAGTTGGGTTTTCTTGGGGAACTCAGGTGGACTCTGGCCTAACCAGGTCCCCTACACAAGCAACTCTAGTCTGTGATGGTGGCATGGGGTTTGCCAACTTTACCATGAGTCCCAATATCTTGGGCAGGTACAGACAAGAGCCCATGATCAATGGTCAGAAGGCTGTGGCCTACAGGGACACAGTGGCTAGTGTCACCATGGTGACAAAGAGACTAGTGCCCCTAGAACAGCTTTTACCTGAGTTTAGCTACCAGGTGACCAATATTGATGGAATTAGGACAGACCACCCCATGGCAGTAGTAAATCTCAGCTGGGGAGGGGTCACTGGCCCAAAGAGAGTGGCAGTGTCCCCAACCTTGCCTGTGGATTGCCTACTGGGGAATGATCTGGAAATCTCAGCTTGGGCTGAGGTAGACCACAATGCCCATTTAAGAATGTTAGGCATCCCTGAGAGAGTGAATGAGACCCTGAGGGTCTCACCTCCACCCCAGGAGACATTAAGGGGAGTGAAGCCTGAAACTATGGATCACTCCACACAAACAGAGAGCATAGGGGGTGAGGAACAGTCCTCCCCCCACCAGACTAAAGGTAAGGGTCAGCTTTCTAAGGGAACTGCCCCTGCCCCTTGTGAAGTAACTGCCCCAGAAGTGGTCAGGCCTGACCTGGCCACAACTCTGATGGCAGAGGATCCTTCCAAGGTGGCACCCAGTCTGGAGCAGGTATCCTGCCCATCTCTACCCTGCCTCAGTCAGCCCAGGGCTGCAGAGGTCAGGGAGGTCAGTGGACCCTTAATGGGCCCCTGTCCGGAGGAACCCCCTCATCAGCAGATTAGGGACACCCAGCAGAGTAGTTCTAGCCAGGTGATTATTCCCCTACAAACTGAGGGATCCCCCTTACCCATAGGTACAGGTACCCCCCAGATGGACTCTGTTGGGCACAGGGAAACCTGGGGCATAGTTGCTCCAAACATTCCAGTGCCCTCCACTATTCCAACCAGAGGGACCCAACCCCCAGCTGTAGGCAGCCAAAGGTTGACCCTTAGGGCCAGATATGACACAGTCATGGACAGAAAGGCTTCCATGGTGAACAGTGTGCTGAGGAAGTTGAGACCACCCCAAATAGGGCCTCACTTCCAGACTCAGACACCCCACCAGCCTACTTTTGTACCAGAAAACAATACAGGTAATTTCCCTAGACTTTGGAGAAACTCCAAAACCCCTTGGGGTAGGATTTCCCAAGTGGACCATGAGACAGGGAGCAACCATGCTAGTGTGGGTTCTTCCTTATATGGCCACTCAGGAAATAAAGGCTTAACTGGGCAAGGTTAGCCTTATCTCCTTTCGTTTGGGGGGGGGGGGTTATGTAGGAAGGTGGAATCTGACTATATGGTTGCCCCCACTTTTTTCCTGATGTTTGAATGGTTTTTGACTAGTCTGGCTGGGATCCTGCTGTCCAGGACCCCAGCCTATCTGCTTACTCCCTTAAATGATTGGTGTGCATATTAGATGCACTAGTGATTGGATACTGTGGTGCCTTGTGAGCCCCTAGTATATGGTACCTTAGGTACCTAGGGCATTGGTACTTCACAGGCCTACCAGGGGCTGCAGCATGTATTATGCCACCCCTGGGAAGCATTAACAATCTGACACCACAGGCCTGCTACTGCAGCCTGTGTGAGGTAGTGTTAGCACTCCTCACTGAGGTATAGGTTCCTATATCTCACAATACACACACATATATACCTATCAGTCACCCCTCTAGTAGGCCCTAACAATCCTGAGGGCAGGGTGCTTGGTTTACTATGTGAGGGGGTGCTTCTGCCTGAGCAGGATCCCTCTGCAGCTAGCAGAGTCTATTCTCTACTGCTGTTTGTGGATGCGGTTAAACCATATACTCTTAAGTGCATTATAACCTCGCGGTAAATGCTAACTTTGGAATGACTGCATCAAAACATGTCGTGTTTGGTGTCAAACAACTTGGAATCCTACCCCCACACCAGTAACTGGTGTGGGAGTAGGATCCCACCCTTCTAGAGGGGACGACATGTACCCACTGTACTACACGGTAGAAATCTTCTAGAGCCCTGGCATCACAAAATGGATGCCACCAGCACAGACACCGGGCTGTCCTCCTGCTGCTGACCGAAACTCGCAGTGGAGGGAGCCCAACAAAAGGTTTCCTGTCACAGGGAGGTGTCACCACCTCCCAGACAGGATTTAGTTTATTGGAGCTGGGTGGGTGCACTCTTAGAGTGCTTTGAAGTCCTGCACTGGGGGAGCAGTAGGCTCCTCTGTGCATATGCCAGCTCAAAATGGTTCAGGGGCTACCTGCCCCTGCTCTGGCACGAAACTGGACAAAGGGAAGTGGGTGTAACCACCCACTACCCTGACCCTCCTAGAGGAGTGGTCATAGAGCTAGTCCCTCCCATCTTTTCACTATAAGATACCAAACATTGCCAATGCAATTTAGATTACACCTTGACGACGCTCTACAAAGAAGAATCCTGGCCCTTCGACGTTCCACTATCTCTAGAAGACCGAAGGATCTCCCTTGGAGTCAAGGAGTGACTCCCCTGCTTGGCAGGCACCAAAACTACTGAACTACGGTTGCAAACTTTACCGCTCCCGCCGTAGCCCGAAGTCACTGCGTCCCCTGAAGCGGATTTCCTGACCTCTCGTTGGCCATTTTGAGTCCCCAGCGAAGCTGTGCCATCTGGACCCCACGAGTGACGAGGAACAGCAATACCAGGGAACCGTGCACTGATTTCGAGTGCAAGCCCTAATCTTCGTCCTACGAATTTGTGCTTTGGACCACTTGTTGTCCAAGTCCTGAGCAGGTCTAGTACCGAAGATCAGCGGCCTACCCCGTCCCGAGTGACCGTGGGCTGTTGGTGAACTTTTCCTGCAAAGGCGTCTTCGCGGTTGCTTGCCCGTTGGCTAGTAACTCTCCAGAAGACTTCCACATCGACTTCAAGGGCTCGCCTGGTTGCTCTGGGCCTGCCCTCACTTACCCTCGCTGGGTAAGTCCATCAGACCTTGCTGGTCTTCACCATTGCCAATCTTCACTCTACACGAGACTTGCGGTTGCCAAGGCTTATTGGCTCCAATCCGGGTGCCGACACCGTCAACAGCTGCAGACGTCGTGGGAACCTCCGAAGCCAGCTGCTGGTCATCTTCGATCCCTCCTGGTCCTCGTGAGCGAAGAGACAAAACACCATCATCGACCTGAAGAGATGCGACAGCTGTGGTCATCCATCTCGCTGGCCACCGGTCACTGGCAAGTGACTCTGAACTCTGTCCCCTCAATTTTTAGGTCTTCTGCAACTCCAATCCATCGTCGGATTCAAACGGACACCTCTCCAGTCGTCACATGCAGCAAGTCTTCAAGGATCTCCATTGAAAACAGCATCGCGACCCGACACCAAAGGACACCTATGCACCCGGCTTCCCTGGGTGAGGTAACTCGTGCACTCCGGTGCCCAAGTGTATGTTGGCTCTCGAAATACTTACCCTGTAAGTTGCTTGCCTGTTGACTTTTGCGAAGTGCCCTAAAACTGTAATTTACAAACCGCGACATTTGCCATTCAAACGCATTGAAAACCCGCGTGTGTGTTTAGACACTGCACGCGTCTCCTGTGGGCTGGCTACTTACCTGCTAAACACTGCAGAAGTGAAGCCCCAGCGATTCCCAAGGCCCTAGGCCTCTTCATTTTGCAAGTTGAGTTTGTTACACCATTTTTTTAGTATATGGTCTGGTACGCCCCTAGGGCTACAGCCATATTTGTGCTAAATTTATTGAGAACTGTTGATCTTTTGAATGTTTACCTGGCTCTAATCTCATAAAGAGATTAGTAGAGTATATTTAGAAATAAATACATATATATTTGATATATATACCTGTGTGGTGTCTTTTCATTTGGTAATTCAAGAGATTATAAGGTAAAACAAGCTGCTTTACATTCCTCAGAGACTTAGTCTGAAGGCTGCTCTCCACAGCTACCACTAGGATAGCTTTCTTTAAAAGGTTGTCTTTAAACCTATCTACCAAGAGTCGAATTGGACTGGTGCAAGGTGGCCACTATAACTAGTGACCAGCATATGCCAGGCCAACTTCTCACAGTGGTGATAAACAAAAGTCGGTTGCTTGGCGGTGCAGATGGTACCTTGTGCACGTGAGGTGTGAGACATGTGGAAAGTGTTGTGTGGGATGACGAGCCATTACATCTAGGCGCCTTACCTTTTTTGTTGCAGTTTTATATAGCGCAAACTTGACCCGGAGGTATCGGTGTGCTTTACATGAGCACTAGTTACCTGACACATGGCCGCATTTATTTTTGGTAGGCACGATGAGATTAAGTGATATGCCCAAAATCACAGGATGCGAAGCTGACGCTGAGACTCAAACCTGGTTCTCCAGCTACGTAGTCGGCAGCTCTGGCTGTTACATCACATCCTTGTCATCAATACACAAACATTCCAATAACAGAAGCACAACTTCCATAATATAAGCCCTTCAATAGATTGAGGAACACGAGATAAGCATCTCTACGAGCCAGGGGGGACTGTAAACTTTACCCCATTGCCACTAAGGCCTGGCCCTGGGTAGGCGGAAGAGTCGAGGCATTCTACCAGAGACAGATGCCCTGGGAACCGCCTCTGGGCACACGCCACTGTCCGGTTTCAACGCTGGATGTTGTTTCCTGCTGTTAATGTCCATTGTGATAGCAACAACGTAAAATAATTACCGATATCTGCCTGCTTTTAACAGGGGAGGCATCCTCCCAGAAAACAAAATAGAGACCCGGGTATGTCCTAGCCACATTTCCGATGAGGGACTTCCCCGTGGGCTGCTACAGTGTGTGGCGGTTTGCTCCTGCAGAGAAAGTACACTTACTCTCACAAATACAGCGGCAAACCCCCAAGGCTGCGTTGAAACGTATTTCCTCCCAAACTCGTTTATGAAAGGACCTCACCCCACAACCCAACAAGGCAAGCAAAGTGCAAGCCTTCGAGTTGCTGCTGGTCCGCCGTGCAACTGTAAACTCCTTCTTAGTGTGAGCATCACTCTTGTTACTCTAACACCAGCTACTCAGCGTTTTTTTTAAATAAGTACACAGCGTGCACTATAAAGATTTCCAAAACACATTTGTTCATGCGTCATGAAACAAATACATACATTTAAAAATCAAAAGTTCACTTACAATCCAATTACGTTTTAAAATCCATTAAAGTGGCAGCTAAAGATAAAGGCACTGTATGCCATGATTTTAAATACTTGTAACAGATCTGCAGAACTTTAATATATAAATACAGTGCCTTTCCCAACAAATATAAATACATTTGTCAAACGTTTACATTTTAAAAAAATTACGTATTGTTTTTCACACTATGTATTTTAACAATTCTATACATTGCTAGCAACTGTTTCTTAAACATCATTTAAAGCAGCTGTTAATTACGTGTATGCAGTAAAAGAAGTAATACTTCTGAACTGTTGTCAGATTAAACTGGAGATATTCCCGCACCTATGCGCCGTGCTTACACCATTGTCCGTGGTGTTCGGAAGAGGAGGGGGTGGGGGTGGAGGGCGCGGGGCCGAAAGGGGGAGAGGTATGAATGAGCTCAGGGAATATCAAAACAACGATCGCAACTCAATCAATTTTGAGTTAGTTGGTTTTGTGTCCCTTTAATAGAGACAAAATCTGTCCTTTGTAGAGGAAGATTTTCTGCAGAGGGGAGGAGGGGCCAGGCTTACTGATTACTTGATGCCTCGTAGAGGCAGCGCACGCGCTACCTATGCAAGACCTAAAAAGAAGAAATATATCTAGGGAACTCCAAATGTTTGGAATGACAAGCACTGAGCGGTAACTACAGTGGTGAGAATCAATCAAAAAACTGAATTTCCTCCGGATGCTGCCACTTTCGGCCAAGTTTAGGGTCTTTTGTCTGTTGTGTCTTATCTCCCCTTCTTTGGAGGCGGTGCGGGGTCTCGAGGGGGTGCTCCTTCCTCCTCTAGGGGGTCTTACTAGTTTCAATTACATAGGGGCGACAGGCACACTGCAAGTTGGGGGGGCTGTCTGGGCTCATGCAGGGGTGCAGGGAGGGGGGAGTTTTGTTGGGGCGATTGGGTTGGGGTGGGGTATTGTTCATTTGTACCACAAGGCAAAAGTATTGTTGTGTTATTCCTACAGTGCTCTCTGGGGGACGATTGATCGCTTTCGGCTATGATGGGGGGTAGGGGACTGAGTCTTTTGTCCTGGAATGTTAATGGACTGGGGGACAGGATAAAACGGGGGGTGGTCCTGCAGTTCCTAAAACGAATTTCACCTGATATAGTTTTTCTGCAGGAGACACACCTCATTGGAAACTCCTTTCGTGCTATGAATCGACGGGGCTACCGCCTTCTGGCCCATTCGGGCTTCACGTCTGGTTCAAGGGGTGTGGGCATCATGGCTAAGACCTCGCTCCCGTTGGAAGTTGATGAGGTGCTCCATGATGACAGGGGACGTTACACGGTTCTGGTGGGTAGAATGCAGGGCAGAGTGATTGTTTTCGTTTCTGTTTATGTCCCGCCAGGGTTGCAGACGACTACCTTTGCGGATCTGGGGCGCCTCCTCCTTGGCCTTCCGGAGGGGATTCTAGTGGTTGGGGGGGATTTTAACGCTGTGGTTTCCGGAACTGAGGACCGCCACCCCCCTAGGGTTCTCTCCCGTGCCCAAGCGTGGTTGTCCGGCCTCTTGGATACCTTGGGGCTGGTGGAGTGTTGGCGTTTGAAACACCCTACGCAGATACAGTACACCTTTCATTCCGGGGCCCATGGCAGTCTTTCGAGGCTAGATTATGTCCTAATGCCAGCGGCGCATGCGGGGAGGGTCGGGGAGGTGCGCCATTTGGCGCGGGGTATTTCAGACCACTCCCCGCTCCTGTTGCACTTCGACATTGTCCCGAGGGGGGAGGGGAGGATGGTCCCGATTAATCCCTGGAACCTGCGTGACCCCACCATTCGCGCAGAGTTGGTTAAATCCCTTAAGCGATATTTTGAAGATAATGTGGGGTCTGTGTCCTCGGCGGTCTCTCTGTGGGAGGCGTTTAAGACAGTACTCCGGGGGGAGGCCCTGTCCCTTATTTCCCATTCCCGGAAGCGCGAGCGGGAGGAGGTGACCCGTATTGAAACTGAGATAACAGAGTTGGAGGGTGATCTAGAATGTGGGGTGACGGATGACAAATTACATGTTCTCCGACTCAAGCAGGCGGCCTATAAGGCCCTCGTCACGGAGGCGGCCAGGGGCCTCAGTAGAGAGCAACAGGGGAGACTGTATGATGTGGGTGATAAGGCTGGTAAATTGATTGCGTGGCTGGATAAAAAGGAGAGAGCGAGTCGAGTTGTCCCGTCGATTGAGAAACTGGATGGTGTGTGTGTCACTGAACCGGGAGAAATTGTTGATTGCTTCGCAGAATATTTCCGTGGGGTGTATTCCCCGGTATCTTCCCGCTCGGAAGAGGATTCCCATGCCCTGCTCAGGGACATTGCGCTGCCTTCCCTTTCGGAGGAGGACAAAGTGTCGTTGGACGCCGCCCCAACATCTGAGGAAATTGCCCTCGCCATACGTTCGGTCGCTTCCGGCAAGGCCATGGGTCCTAATGGTCTTCCCATCGAATTGTACAAGCTGCGACCGGATACGCTGGCGCCACATCTCCGTGCTATGTTCCTCGCGGCCCGTTCGGCGGGTTCCCTCCCGCTAGACCAGCGTCTGGCCACCATCGTGGTTATTCATAAGGAGGGGAGGCCGCGGGACCGGGTCACGTCCTACAGGCCCATTTCGCTGCTGAATGCGGAACCCAAAATTCTCGCCAAGGTGTTGGCTAATCGGCTGGTTGGCGTGGTGTGCGATCTGATTCACCAGGATCAGTCCGGCTTTATCCCTCATCGCAACACTGCGCTCAACCTGCGGCGTTTGCATGGGGTGCTCGCGCGGGTCCCGTTCATACGAAAGCCGGCCATTTTGGCGTCCCTGGACGCCACTATGGCGTTTGACATGCTTGAGTGGCCATATATTTGGCCGACACTGGCGAAGTTTGGGTTTGGCCCGGGATTCATCGGTTGGGTGAAATTGTTGTATTCCGGACCGCTGGCGCAGGTGGCGGTGAACGGTAGAGTGTCGGCTCCGTTTGAGCTGGGCAGGGGCACGCGGCAGGGCTGCCCGTTATCGCCGCTCCTCTTCGCGCTTGCCTTGGAGCCCCTGGCGGAGTGGCTGCGGTGGCATCCTTCTATCCGTGGTCTCCGATGGACCCCCGAGTATGAGGATCGCGTATCTCTTTACGCTGATGATATTCTTTTATACCTGGCTTCCCCGCGTAAATCACTGATTGTACTAGTTGATGTATTGCACTCATTTGGCCTCAACTCCGGCCTAGTCATCAATTGGGCTAAATCTTGTGTGTATGTCCTTTCCGGGGAGGCTCCTCTCCTTCCGCGGGGTTGTCCTATCCAGATCGCTCCGCAGGGATTTAGGTACCTGGGTATCTTCATTACCCTGGACGCGGAGGCCCGATATAAACAGAACTTGCTTCCCCCCCTCCAGCGCCTGAAGGATGATGTGGCGCGTTGGAGGCGCTTGCCGCTCTCACCGCTCGGCCGGGCGGCATTGTTTAAGATGATGTCGCTGCCGCGTTTCCTGTACGCTTTACAGAATACAATGGACGTTGTCCCGGCGCGCTACTTTCGCGAGGTGGAGAGTTTGCAGCGCCGCCTGTTCTGGGAGGGTAGGCCGCGTATCGCCCTGGCGAAGCTGACGCTCCCGTGGTACGACGGGGGGGTCGCCCTCCCAGTCATCAAACGATATTACTGGGCCTCCCAGCTGGCTGCGATAAACCACGGCCTTTACGGGCCCGCTCTAAACCCGGCCTTTGAGATGGATAAACTGTTACTGCCGGGTGGCGACTATAATCGGGCGCTTTATTTTAGCTCGCTCGACGCACGTCTGACGGGCCCTACGCGGGTCATGGTACGGGTGTGGCACGCGGCAAACTTGGCGATGGGGTGGAAGGATCGGTTGACCCGGGCGACGCCACTGTATGCATCTAAGCGGCTGGGCTCCCTGTGGACCTCGAAGGGCTTTGAGAAGTGGGACATGATAGGCATCAGCAGGGTGGGCGATCTCTGGACGAGGGGGGGATTCAAAACGTTCGATGTGCTGCAGACGGAATTCCAGTTGCAGGACAGGGAGTACTTTCGACATATGCAGATCCGTCACGCGCTGTGCTCCGTATTCCCGGACGTTGCCTCCATCCCGGAGTACTCCCCTCTGGAAGATAGAGTGCTAGATGGGCATGTACCGGACGGCACGATCTCATTAATTTACAAAAAGCTCATCAATGATCGCTCGGGACTGCTGACTAGCCTTCGTGAGGCATGGGGGGCTGATGGACTGGAGCTGGATGACGAGGACTGGGTGTCTGCGGTGGCCTCCCCGAAAGAGGTGGCCATACCGGCTCGCCTTCGCTTCGTCAAGCTCAAGTTACTACATAGGGTCTATGTTACGGGGCCGAGTCTGATGCTTATGGGCTATGCCGTGGACGGGTTGTGTAAGCGTGGGTGTGGTTCTTTGGGGACCTTTCTCCATATTTTGTGGGAATGCCCGGAGGTGGCGCGATTCTGGCGTGGTGTGCATGCGGTTTTGCAGGCGGTCACGCGTGTGCCGCTGCTGCCCGAGGCGAGGAGATGTCTCCTGAATGTGTGGGAGCCAACCGACTACTCAGCGCCGCAGACGTGGTGGGTGACTCTGGGATATATGGTGGCCAAGCGTGATATTGCGCAATTGTGGGGTTCCCAGAGGTTACCAACTGTCTCGGCGTGGAAGGACAACATGGATTGGTGTATGTTTCGGGAAAAGGTGGTGTATGTTGCGAGAGGTAAGCCTGGGAAATGGGTGAAAGTGTGGGGCCCCTGGAACGCCTACCGTGGGGGAATCTGTACCCCGCCGCTGGCGCCTGATCCGTCACCGGCCCCGTCTCCTTAGCCTGCTTGTCTCCCTGGTTCTGGGCATTGAGTCCACTTTGTCTCCGTCCCGACCTATCCCCCCCCTGCTATTCCTGTGGATCGATAGGGTCCCCCCCAGGGGAGCACATGCTGTTGTTTCGATTGTGGGTTACCTTGTGGACTTGTTTTTTCGTTATTTATATAAAAATGAAACCGTTGTGTGGGGTTCAGACGGTGTGGCTGCCGACGCTTCTTTCAACTCCTGTGAATTCTCTTCTGCCGCAGCGTGTGTTCTACTGCTTGTATTATATGCTCTTCCTGTTTGCTAGCGGCCGGCCTGAAGGTTGTAGGCCCATCTTTGTATATCTTTTGGATTCTGTAATAAACGGTTTAAAAAAAAAAAAAACTGAATTTCCACAGTGTGTTGTCATATGTGGGATTCCCTTGTCTGTCAACGCACGTTTCGGTGGGTTTAGATTATTACCACTTTCATCAGGACAGTATGTTTCGATAGACAAATCAGAGAGGTGAACAAGGGGTTCTCTGAGTGCACATAGGTAAGCATGGTGTACTTCTGCGCTCATCGTCTCTGATACAGCAGTTCAGGCTTAGCCAGGCCTGAAGAACTTACCAGACTACCATGGCTCCATCTAGAATACGGATTGAGGCATATGGGCCAATGTTTACTGACTCTGCTTTATTCCAAAGCCTTCTGTAATTTATGTAAGTCTGAGTTCTTTATCGAAGGATTTATAGATTTTTCTGGAGTGCTCCACAGCAGCACTGTCTTGCAATGATGAAAAGAACACAAGACGCAGTAGGGGCTCAGGAACAAAAGCAATATATTTGTAGGTACCAATGCTTGTTGGTCAGCCAAGGAAGATGGAGCAGAAGCACACCACTTGCACCTAGTACAGCAGACTCCCTCTTCCCCAAGAACCAGTGTGTGGGCTTTATATAGAGTACAAAAATGCAGCACAAGCATAAACCAAAGAAGGCACAGTGCCAAATATGGCTAACTTATGGAAATGCAAAAATGTTGTAAGAAAGAACATCTTCTCACTAACAAGGGCGCACTTAATATACGATGAAACTCGCTGGTTTCTTCATCAGTTTTCTTTTATTATTCAAAATTTTTAACTCCAAATGAATTTCAAAACTTTGTCAGTTCATATTGAAAATCATATTCAACGTTCATTTCCAATCAGGTGAAAATACATTTTCATGACAACCTTAGATGTCCACCCAATGCATTTCGGGTCAAATAAAGGTCTGACCCTTCTTCAGGGGTCTAAAAGTAAATGAGACAGGACCATTAGCTTCACTCAAGCATACAGTCTAATACGTGTGAATTAATCATGAATTTTAAATGCATATAACCACAAATTACATTACACATGATCGTTAACTCTTAAGGTCTAACCGCTTAAAAATATAATAAAGAATGCCTAGTGGCGAAATTTTTTTTTTAAATGAAAGCAAAAAACAGGCAACATTGGTAGTGCAACAACTTTTAGACCCCTGAAGAAGGGTCTGACCTTTATTTGACCCGAAATGCATTGGGTGGACATCTAAGGTTGTCATGAAAATGTATTTTCACCTGATTGGAAATGAACGTTGAATATGATTTTCAATATGAACTGACAAAGTTTTGAAATTCATTTGGAGTTAAAAATTTTGAATAATAAAAGAAAACTGATGAAGAAACCAGCGAGTTTCATCGTATATTAAGTGCGCCCTTGTTAGTGAGAAGATGTTCTTTCTTACAACATTTTTGCATTGATAAAGACACGCTGGGACTTCGTGTTTCACAAGGTGCGCCGAAATTATATTGTTAAACCATCCACATACCTCAGAGTGCACGGGGATCACACAGTTATAACTTATGGAAATGCCACACAAGGGTAAAAGGAACAGAAACAAATGCACAGTGTAGTGAGGAAATATGAATTTTGTGATCAGTTATGTCCCCTATCGTAGACCCCAACGGCTCCATGTGCATGCTACAAGTACATGTATGTTCCCTCCAGTTCCAGTTATGAAGACGCAAATACATGTGCGTCCACCGTCAACATGTCCTCTTTCAGATCCGCCATGAATGGGTCAGATATTCCATTCCTAAGTATGAAAGGCCACCGACTTTATGTGGTTCACTTTCCACATTTTACAGATTCAGGCGAGTAGGCCCTGAATTCTGCCATCAAGCTTTTTCCTGCCTTCTGCCTCTGAAAGCTCCAGTCCGAGCCCGCATCTGTATCCATGAACTTTGTCCTACTCCCTGCACGGCTAACGGTGCCTGATCCGGCCGTTGCCTGCCAAAAACTGTATTTCACATTCAAGATTATCTGCTCCGCTCCTCATCCGATGCATTCCTGTCTAGTAGTTTAGGTAAACATTCTTCCAGCTACCGAGCAAAGGGCCAGGCCTCACTGTCCTCATGCAAGTAATTCATAGCCCCTGTTACCATGGAAGATTCCTGCCCCCTCGCATCTCATGTAGACACTTAGACGCTTGTACACGCACTAACAGTCAGTATAGAATAGATTCCGCCCGAGAGACTTTTCCTTTTGGATAATACAGTTCTTTAAACATAAGATATTAGATATGATTTGGGATTAGGTTGACATGACCCCTCAGACTTCTGTCTCCACATGTAGAGCTAAATGTCAAGTCCCCTTCACCCTCTAGTTGCACGTCAATCACACGTCATATGGCTGCGCGCGCATCTCTGCCAAATATTTTCTGCTGACATTGCAGGATTCTCTTATGGATCCACCCACTTGTGACATCATGTTTAATGACGTATCTAGTTACGCCTATATGTACGCCTTTTTCATTACGTATGTGTATTATTATCTGTACTATCAGCTGTTACGCCTCCTACATCTGTCTTAATGTAATGCTTTTCATATAAATATCTTTACTTGTCAATAATGTATTGCCTTCCCTTCCTGAACCTTCGTGGTGATGGAATTTGAAGCCTACGGTTCGAACTGTAATTCCTTTGTAGAGGAATAAAGCCTTTCAGAACCTCTAATACCACGGATTCTGCCTCTTATTTATACTGAGTTATTCTTACTAGACTTTACCGCATAAAAAATAGTACCGGTAATGAAATATTTACCACATAAAGTGGCGCCCGAATAGGGACACTTTCTCATCTCACGCGCCGGAGGTGCGTTGCAGGCCCGGTCTCCTGCCACAGCTGAACGGACAAAAACGCGTACCTGCAGGATTTCCTGTATCTCCCTCCGGCCAAGCGGGGGTGACTGAGGCTGCGATCAACACCCAGACGAGGCGGTGAGAAGTGCGAAGTATCCCGACCAGAGCCTAGCTGAGAGAGCAAGATCCGAGGTATACAGAGGCCCACCAGGTTCCGAAGTTCCGAGTCCAGTCGAGTCGAGTCCAGTCCGGTCCAGTCCAGTTCAGTTCCGAGGCATTCCGTTCCGTGCTACCCGGTGAGTACCGTTGCCGGGGAGGCAGTTAGACGTGCACATTGGTTGTGCCGGTCAAGACGGGTTTGGGTACACAAATCCGGTCTGCACTGTTTCAGCAGTGTATCTGTACTGTTTAGCAGTATATCTAGTATGTCTTGCATATAATTCAGTATTATCTAGTGTCAGTATTATGTCAGTAACTAGTTTTCTATTAGTTATCATCGTTCGTTAACTGTTAAATGTTAAATGTTTTAATACGTTCTACATATTGTGGTGTGAATGATTGTTCATTATTGTGTTTATTGTATTAAGTGTGTTCAAATAATAAGGTCTAAAAATGCCGCTCTTTTCAAAATTAAGACAGATCAAAACCAGAAAAGGGGTACTCGAAGAAGCTGTTCCCATTCCACCTAGGGACACTCCAGGGTACTTTATGTATCATAAGCATGGCCTAGATGCCGTATTATTTCTTGATCTATGGGTGGACTACACCAAGGATTTACCAGAGAGTCAGAGATGGCCCGCAGCGGGGACCTGGGATGCAGATTGCATCATGAGAGTAGAAGAAGAATTATGGAAAAAGAAAGCCAGACAGTCACAGAAAGATGCCATTGAATTATGGCGTAAAGAATCATATAGACGTACAGAAAAAGCGCTCAGACAGGAAGAGAAAGGTAGGAAGAATTCGAATAAAACCCGAGAAAATTTATTAATTGAGGAAGGTACCCGAGTAAAAGCAGAACAAGTAGACAGACATCGAAACACTCTTATGAATGGTATGTATCCTCTTCTGGCCGAAGGGTTACCTCAGGCCACCCCGGAAATACCGAAAAACTTGACATCTCCATTACTCCCGATAAAAGCACATCCCAAAACAGCAAAAGACGTTTTCCTTTCTTCCTATTTAGATGATGTAGCTCCTGAATATGCTAATGCTCTGCCACACACACCGCCCATCGATGGTGCTCAACGCCAAGATCATCCGTCTGTATCCCCGCAACAACAAACTCCTACGCACATTCCCACAGGTCCATCTGCTTCTACCGCTTTTCCTACATCTACAGCTTCTATCTTACATCCGACAAATCCTTTCGTGCCTAGCACCTCAGACGGTGCGACAGGAGGTACGACAGAAATTTTTGCCACGCCACCTCGAGGAAATAAATTATCCCTTAGAGATTTAGCATACGAACGTACACCCCAACTAGCAACTTCAGACTTGTTTAAAGAGCATCTAGTGGATTGTAGATAAGATCCTGTGCCCGGTAGACGGGACGGTATGCTGCTGTCATCACTACGTATACGACGAGCTTCAAGATATTTAGCGACGCTACCAGGAATGGTGGCACATTTAGACAATATATATCACTTTGTCCAATCAGGGCGAGGCCCTGAAAGTATTGACGAAGCTATGGAATACCAGAAAGTGGATGTACAGAGACAACTGTTACGCTTCTTCATAAACTGTGTGATCAGAAACAGAGATAGGCCTGGGGTAGATCAGGAGGAAATGCAAGTACTTACCAAATGGGGTCAGAATATATCAGAAGGGAAACATGATAAACAGACATGTATAGTAGTTATGTGCCGTAAGATTCGCAAAGAAGTAGAACGAATACATACAGAAAGATTAGAGTCAGATCTACATGAACCAGAGGGAGAGGAGGACGAAATGCCTACAGGACAATTAGAAACGATGGCTTATGTAGGTAAAGGAAGATCTTTTAATAAAACCAGATGCTTTAATGATCCGATACGTCCGATACGTCCAGAATGTAACAGACATTTCCAAGCCCCCATGTTAAATACAAGGTCTCCTGAACACCTATTCCAAGCCGCTGATAAATTACTCCGAGACCAAAGGGGGTACCATATGCTCGATTCCATGGATGAACAAGAATTGGCCAGGTCAGCAGTACAATGGGCTGACTGTCCGGACAAATACAGTGAAGATGCACTAGCACACACGTTTCTGAATCTTGCCCCAGACGAACAGCGTTTAGCTGGTATATACATGATTCAGCACCTCCTTATCTTATATAAAAGCCAACACTCCGATCCTGGACCCTTACCTGACATATTGACCGAATTACTCACGAATAAA
Organism: Triturus cristatus; assembly: GCF_964204655.1. NCBI lineage: Eukaryota > Metazoa > Chordata > Amphibia > Caudata > Salamandridae > Triturus > Triturus cristatus. The sequence continues at coordinate 95,445,752 of NC_140587.1, read as the reverse complement.
TGGAGAGGGTCAGGTACTGATTTAATTAAAGAAATTCTAGAATTTCGAAACCAGTATATAGTTTTCGTATGCCCAGAACATGTTCCAGTTCCCACTATGGGAAGAAAAATGTATCACATAGATAGACAGAATCCCTTACGCGAAGTACACCCAATCAGAGGTGAAGATAATAACTTTACACGCGTGTTTGTGTACACGCCTATAACTAAAATTGAATTATTAGAAATGAAGAAAGTAGTACCCAGCCATGACAAGGATCCAGCAGGTTTCCACCGTGAGATAAAGGACATGTTACTCATGGGAGAGTATACCTACCCCGACATTATGAAAATATTAAAAGTATTAATGCCTGCCAGTGTTTACGAGAAACTCAAAGAAAAGGAATGGGAGGTGGGAGACCAAAAGATAGATTGGACAGCATTAGAAAACGAAGAAAAGGCTCGAGCTGCAGGATCAGGGCTTGGGGAAAAGACTACAGCACTACCAGGATTACTAGTGCAGGTACTGCCACGTTTATTAACTACGAAAAAGGAGGACTGGGGTGCAATCTCAGCCTGTAAACAAAAGCAAGATGAAGACACTAGTGATTTCTATTCCCGATTTGAAAAATGTTTTGGTATAAATAGTGGCATAAAAGCAAGTAGTGAGTCATATCCACATCTGTTTGTGACAAAATTAGTTGAAAATTCCCTACCACAAGTTAAGAATAGAGTATTGAAATTTGAGAGTACCTGGCAAGGTAATACCCCGTCACAGATGTTACAGATGTTACAATATCACCACAATAGAATTAGAGAAGAACAAGAACATGAACAAAGACGTATGAAAGACACGAAAATGAAAATGCTTGTGGCTCAGTCAGTTCCAGCTGATGGTCATAAAAAGGGTGATTCCGCAGGTCCGACGAAAGGGACATGCAACTATTGTAAACAACAAGGTCATTATATACACGATTGTCCAGTTCTGAAACATAATATCGCCACGGGTAGAACCCAGGAAAGACCACGTCCACCTAGACAGGATCAGAATCAACAACAAATCCCTCAGCATGCACAATCTAGGCCAGCTCCGCAACAGACAGCTCCACAACAGACTGTAGCACCACCACAAGCGCAGCCTATTGCTGCAACACAAGCAACGACACAACACATGTACCAGTATGCACAAACTGACTATCCCGATTATCAGCGCTACACATGAAATAGCCTAGAGAGGGAAGTTGGCTTACCCCTTATCGAGGTTCCTGTAGATCAAGAGGGACCTTATGTACATAGTGAACTATTAGGGGAAGACAGAAAGTTTTTACTTGATACAGGGGCAAGCAGAACAACTATACGACGCAGTGAAGTTCCAGGGGCACCCCTCTCAGGCTCACAGAATATTTCCCTTGGATTCTCAGGAAAGCCTATCATTAATGAAGTATCGCAACCCCTACCACTTACGGTTGGTCCATTGACACGAACTACAGATTTATTGCTTACTAAATCATGTCCAGAAAACTTGTTAGGTATAAAAACATTGAAAGCTCTAGGAGCCATAATATGTTGTTCTCCGGAAGGAGTACGACTATTTCTACGTGACTTCAAAGGTCACTACGTGTCCAGAGACATGGATCACCGGCTGCAGAATTTACCTACACATTTATGGGCACAAGGCCCGACTGATGTTGGTTGCATGAACATTACACCATATCGAGTCACACTAAAAACAGGAGTAGTACTACCACGAATGCGACAATACAAGTTACCACCAGATGCTGTTGTGGCTTTACTGCAAATCATTGACGAGCTCATTTCACAAGGAGTGGTTGTGGAAACCGACTCCAATGTATGTAATTCCCCGATAATTCCGATTCTTAAAAGAACGGATCCAAAAGCACCACCAGTATATCGATTAGTTATTGATCTGCGCGAATTAAATAAATGTATTGTACCACAATACCCTGTGGTCCCAGATATCTCTTCATTACTAACAGCTATTGACTCAGAAGCAACGTTCTTCACTGTAATTGATCTCAAGAATGCTTTCTTTAGCGTCCCAATAGATCCGGAAAGTCAATATTTGTTCGGATTCAGTTTAAATGGACGAAGTTTTAAATTCACACGCGCTCCTCAAGGATTCACAGAAAGCCCCAGCATCTATAGCCAAGCACTGAAACGAGAACTTGACAGTATCCACATGCCAGTTGACACTGCCTTGCTTCAATATGTCGATGATCTGCTGATCACCGCTCGAAGCGAACCTGAATGTGAAAAAGCGTCACTGACGGTTTTAAGATTTCTGGCCGACAAGGGGCACAAGGTGTCCCCTTCTAAGCTGCAATTCTGTGTCCAGCAAGTTGTTTACCTTGGGCACTCGCTGTCCAAGGAGGGAAGACAGCTTACACCTGATCGCATCCAGTTAATTGCTAACATGCTACCACCCAAGACACAAAAGGAGGTGCGGGCTTTTATAGGCCTCACTTCATACTGTAGGCAGTGGATCCCTCAATATGCATTTCTAGCAAAACCACTCATTCAGTTGACAACACAGGAGGCAGCCACATCGACTGTCCTCCCTTGGACTCAAGAACATACACATGCCTTTGAAAGCTTAAAGAAAGCTTTATGCCAAGCACCTGTTTTAGCAACACCATGTTACAGTAAGCCTTTTACACTCTTTGTTACAGAACGCGAAGGTACTGCCTTGTCAGTACTCACTCAGGAACAAGCAGGATCACACAAACCATGTGCTTATTTCTCTAGTACATTAGATCCAGTAGCTCAGGCTCTTCCTGCGTGCCTAAAATCAGTGGCAGCAGCAGCTTTAGCAATCAGACAAAGCGATGCCATAGTGTTAGGACATCAATTGTCAGTACAAGTACCACACGCAGTAGAGGTTCTCTTGAACCGCACACAAACACAACACTTGACTATAGCAAGACTCACCGGTTATGAACTAACATTGTTTCAGCCACACATAGAAATCAGACGTTGTAATACATTAAATCCTGCCACACTTTTGCCAGTAAACGGAACAGATCCATTAGCACATGATTGTATTGAAGTCATTACTATCACGACGAAACCCAGACAAGACTTGACAGATATCCCTTTATCAGATCCGGACCTGACATTGTATGTAGATGGTTCATGTATGAGAACAAGTACAGGAGAGTTAGTGGCCGCGTACGCAGTCACAACAGACACTGAAGTCATTGAAACAAATTGTATTAACACTTTGTCAGCTCAAGCAGCAGAGCTCATCGCTCTGACACAAGCCTGTATTCAAGCTAAAAATAAGAAAGTCAACATATACACAGATTCACGTTATGCATTCGGAGTCGTCCATGACTTCGGCGTACTGTGGCGAGAGAGAGGTTATTTAACTTCTCACGGTGCCCACATCCAACACGGACCCCTCATTCAAGCTCTATTAGACGCGATTCATCTACCTACTGCAATATCGATTATGAAATGCAAAGCCCATACAAAAGTTACCGATATCATTTCTCAGGGTAATGACCTAGCTGACAGAACAGCTAAACAGACTGCTCAGAACCAGACTCATACAGCTGACACGACAAAGACAATAATTCCGACACCAACACATTGCATGACAGTTAAGGATCCCGCCCTTGATGTAATTGACATGCAGACACATGCTACACCAGAAGAAATAAAGAAATGGACTGAATTAGGAGGGATCCAAACGGATCAAGGATGGATGACGAAGGAAAAATCTATATGGTTTCTTCCCGACTCCATGGTTCAAGTCATCATTAACACAATACATAGTCCAGCGCACCTAGGAGAAAAAGCTATGCTAGACAGCATTCAACACATTTGGTTCAACAAACACTTGCGAGCAGCAGCCAAACAGAAAGTACGTACCTGTATGATATGTTGTCAGTTTAATCCAGGTAAAAGCATTCCCGTAGAGCAGGGTGGATTCCAACCTCCCGATCACGCTTTTGAAGTCCTCCAGATGGATTATATCCAGATGGAACGATGTCGAGGATTCAAATATGTTCTCGTAGTTGTTTGTGCTCTTTCCCGTTGGACAGAAGCCTACCCGGTTTCAGATTACACTGCCCCGACTACTGCCAAACAGTTAGTTCGAGAATTCTTCCCACGGTACGGTTTGCCACGTGTTGTATACTCAGATAACGGCCAGCCATTCTCATCCGAACTAATGAAACACGTTTCACTTCTGTTAGGTTACCAATGGAAATTCCACTGTGTTCGACATCCCGAGGCAGCAGGTCTTGTGGAACGTCATAATCAAACTCTGAAAATCAGATTGTCCAAAATATGTAGAGAAAAAGGTGTCGATTGGATAGTAGCCTTACCAGTTGCGCTCTTTTACATGAGAATGGTAGCACATTCTCGAACAGGGCTATCCCCGTATGAGGTGATCTTCGGTAGACCACCAAATATGTGGGGGACGCCTATACCTCGTAAAATCACTGATGTTGACTGTAATATGCTGACAGATTACCTGGCTTCCTTGATGTCTGCACTACAATCTTGTCGTTCACAGGTAGCTGCAGCTTTTCCCGATAACACTGAGGTAAAGCCCCATGACGTGGTTCCAGGTGATCTGGTTCTTGTGAGGAATTTCGACCGGAAGACCCAGCTGGAGCCCAGGTGGAAGTCGCCCAAACTCGTCTTGCTGACAACAAGGACAGCCGTGAAGGTTGAGGGACGTAAAGGGTGGTTGCACTCGAGTCATATCAAGAAATTTTATGGACTACCGTCCGATGTGAACACTCAGCCCTGCATTCCCTCACAGACAGACTCAAAGCTCCCCTTGGTTGAACAAATAAAAAACGAACTCTATAAACTGAAACTAAGGTCTAGCAAGTCAGACAATTTGATTGTTTAAGTCCTCTCCAAGGTGAATCGGTTGAATTTGTCTCTGACATGTATCCTCTAGACCGAAATAGAGAGAGAAATAGACAGATAAAGCTTAAAAAACATGCGTACTGTAAATCGCTTCGTAGTCACTGCACAGTTACATTATTAATTTTGTTTTTTCTAAGTTTTCTGATCATCATTTCTAGTGTATTGCTACATATGTATTACCCTATTTCTAAGCGTGCTTACAATGCTACTGCTGAACATTCTTTTAGCGAATTACCTCCGCATGAGTTGTCTTATAGATTTGCGCTGCGCAACAACACTTTTATTAGTATGTTACATCATTCCCATCAGACCAGCAATGCTACCAATTGTTGGATATGTGGCCGACTCCCTCCCTATCAGAACTATAAGGGAGTTTTGCCCCTCTTTCCGTATCCGTTCACACACAATGGCTCCTGTGGAGCATGGTTTAGTTTGATCAATTCCCTAGATTCAAATTCAGTAGTTTATCAAGACAACTGGGTATGGGGAAACCTGAACCTAGTTTTGCTTAAAGTCTGCTATCCTAACAAGGAGGGACTTCCCAAAAGAACAGGAACTGATCTAGAAAATGAAGTATATGGATTAGGTAACTTTACACTTAACCTCATGATTCTGAATGTTGAATCTGAAGTTACACCAATTTTGCCCGCTATGTCAGTATTTCCAGTTAAAGGTGAATTATGTGTAAGAAAGAATGGCTCCATACACATGGGCCATAGTAAATGTACCACTGTAATAAGATTCAGTGATCAAGGCAAGTCTACATTCAGAGCTTCCCGTCATTCCTACTTTATATGTGGCCAGACTGCATATATACGTTTACCTCTAGATTGGGATGGTACCTGTTACATAGCATTCCTTCTGCCACCTGTTTTCCTAGCCCCTCCTGACTATCACAGAAATACCCATTTAGTACACAATAGACAGCAGAGAGATCTCCCGATTGTCGATTACACTGAAACGGCATGGGAGCAATACACAGATTTCAATAAAGGTTTCTTTCCCTATATAGGTACAGTCACTAATAGTAAGCTGATACGTAGATTAACTAGAACCCTTGAAGCAGTAGTGAACGAGACTACTTCCGCCTTAGGTAATTTAACAGAAGAGCAGTCTGCTATGCGGATTGTTGTGCTTCAAAATCGTCTTGTCCTTGACGTCATCCTGGCCGATAGGGGCGGAGCTTGTAGGGTCATCGGATCAAGTTGCTGTGTTTTCATACCAGAAAACTCGCCGTCAGTATATAAAGCCATAACTCGCCTTCATAAGATTATAAGCCAGATACACCAGAGTCCAGGCACCTGGACTTGGTCCGGTTGGTTCTGGAGCGTGTTGTCAGCCTGGGGATGGAGGATCCTATCCTTCCTAGGTATTGGCTTTCTCATACTATTCAGTTGCTGCTTATGTCTACAATGTGGGCCAGCGATTTGTGGTCTGTGTGCCACATCGTGTATCCCGCATCCAAGTTTTCGTTCAAGATCCCGGAAGAAGAAAGAAGAACAAATGATGCTATATGAACAGATCGATGGATTGATGAAGATCGATATCTCCTGAGGGTCCGTAGGGGACAAGGAGGGAATGAGGAAATATGAATTTTGTGATCAGTTATGTCCCCTATCGTAGACCCCAACGGCTCCATGTGCATGCTACAAGTACATGTATGTTCCCTCCAGTTCCAGTTATGAAGACGCAAATACATGTGCGTCCACCGTCAACATGTCCTCTTTCAGATCCGCCATGAATGGGTCAGATATTCCATTCCTAAGTATGAAAGGCCACCGACTTTATGTGGTTCACTTTCCACATTTTACAGATTCAGGCGAGTAGGCCCTGAATTCTGCCATCAAGCTTTTTCCTGCCTTCTGCCTCTGAAAGCTCCAGTCCGAGCCCGCATCTGTATCCATGAACTTTGTCCTACTCCCTGCGCGGCTAACGGTGCCTGATCCGGCCGTTGCCTGCCAAAAACTGTATTTCACCTTCAAGATTATCTGCTCCGCTCCTCATCCGATGCATTCCTGTCTAGTAGTTTAGGTAAACATTCTTCCAGCTACCGAGCAAAGGGCCAGGCCTCACTGTCCTCATGCAAGTAATTCATAGCCCCTGTTACCATGGAAGATTCCTGCCCCCTCGCATCTCATGTAGACACTTAGACGCTTGTACACGCACTAACAGTCAGTATAGAATAGATTCCGCCCGAGAGACTTTTCCTTTTGGATAATACAGTTCTTTAAACATAAGATATTAGATATGATTTGGGATTAGGTTGACATGACCCCTCAGACTTCTGTCTCCACATGTAGAGCTAAATGTCAAGTCCCCTTCACCCTCTAGTTGCACGTCAATCACACGTCATATGGCTGCGCGCGCATCTCTGCCAAATATTTTCTGCTGACATTGCAGGATTCTCTTATGGATCCACCCACTTGTGACATCATGTTTAATGACGTATCTAGTTACGCCTATATGTACGCCTTTTTCATTACGTATGTGTATTATTATCTGTACTATCAGCTGTTACGCCTCCTACATCTGTCTTAATGTAATGCTTTTCATATAAATATCTTTACTTGTCAATAATGTATTGCCTTCCCTTCCTGAACCTTCGTGGTGATGGAATTTGAAGCCTACGGTTCGAACTGTAATTCCTTTGTAGAGGAATAAAGCCTTTCAGAACCTCTAATACCACGGATTCTGCCTCTTATTTATACTGAGTTATTCTTACTAGACTTTACCGCATAAAAAATAGTACCGGTAATGAAATATTTACCACAGTAGGCAGCTCAAGGAAGCTATGAACTTGCGTGTGGAATGCCCTTTGTCAGCTAACATGGGAGACAGGAAAGGCATGGTATGATAGAGAAAAAGAAGTGTCTGTGCAGATGTTGTCGACGACAGAGTGGGAGCCTTGGTCCAGGGCTGGAATACGATCTGAGTAGGAGGGGCCGGTGTACCTGGAGAACCTGGCTGCACATATACTAAAATTGGAACTAACTATATTATCTGATTAGCAAATACATATGAATATATATTTTTTTCTCTAACACCCACAACCTCAGTGGCAGCCAGACTCACCACCTGTAAAAGCCAAAGGCAAACAGGAACAAAGCATAGATATAGGCGCTTTTGGCAGTCTGAAACAGGTTTGTCTATCCTGAGGTGCAGGCCCGTAGGGCTCCCTCTGTCACGATAACTTTTCCGGTGCCCTCAGACTTTGGAGCATTTGGCACTGATCTGAAAAGCCTCTGGACGAGGAGGTCTGCAACTTCCACGGGGTTGAGTGCTCTCCTGGCAAAACAACAGGTATCTTTTGAGGAAGAAATTGTTGGTAAACTTCGCTTGCTCCTCTGCTACTCTTCTGCAGGAGGGTTTTGGATGTAAATGCTTTGAACATTATAGGTAGGATATTTACCCCTGAATGGATGACTTTCAGTAGTTCTTGAATGACAAACTTCCGTTCCAGTGTGGTGGTGTATCTCTCTTTTGAGGATAATCGTAAGCTGTCCGTGGGCGGAGACAGATATTTTCTGATTTCTATCAGGAAACCCTCTAAGACTGTCTCCTCACCCACCACCGCTAGATCGGTCTGCTGGGTCACGCAAGAGGCGGATATTGACACTAGTATCTCTGAGGCACACTCATTCAGAGGTGCAATGGCCTCCAAAGCTTTCACGTGAGGTCCCTGATTGGAAGATTTCATGAATGCAACAGACTGGTCCTCCAATCTTCAAGAGGTTTTACTTTTTAGCCAGTCACAGATATGGCCTCACTGTCGTAAGCTCTAAACTAGCGTTATCACCTCAAGTCCTGACGTAAACTGAAGATAATGTCCTAGCTTTCGTAACAGAAAGTTTCAAATTCTTTTAAGAACATGGAGGGGAAGATTATCCCACCTGGGCATCAGTAATCTATTGACCTCTTGTTTCCCCTCCCCCAAAGCAACGAGTTTGTCTTCACTGCCTGACCTCGTATGAAGGATAGTGCACTGCATATTATGATAACACATTAGTGATAATAGTGATGTCCACTAATGTTCGTCAGTTGCATAGACAATCTCAACTACCTGTTATTAGTCCTTTCAGCAATGCAATATTTTCATTAGAGGGAATGACTCATCTAAACAAGAAATACAGAGGAGCATGAATTGCTTAGAAAGAGGTAGATTAACAAGGGACAAAGTACTATGAGCCAGGAGCTTTACTGTGATTGGATAAACTTTTATGTGATCTTTCCTTCAGCCTCATGAGAATGGTAGTTTGGTGTACAAATGGTGTTTAAAATTGTGGTTACTGTTGAAATAAAAGCAAAGAAAGACAGCATAGTCCTTGCCTTCATGTCCTAAATAGAATTTAAACCTTCCGTAACAAAAGCTAGGAGATTTTTTATTCAGTGGTCTTCATTTTGGTGCTTGTAATGCCCGAGCTTGCAGGAGAGAGCTGTCAGTAAAGTTTTAATAGTGAGTGTGAATGTGAAGAGAGTTTCACAGGGCTGTGGCAATCTCAGGAAAGCAATGATGTCATTGGAAGCCTTGTTTAGAACGTCTGTGAATCTAGTAGGAGAGAATCCTTATTCCTGATCCCTCTAATTCTTCATTGGTCTCCAAAGATCAAGGTTTGCTAGATAAAGTTTTTCAAGTGGATGATTTTTGTACCTATGCTGATCCTCATTTTCCAAGGCAGGCAATACAAGTCTTTCAGAATAGATGTTTTTCAGTCAGTGTTTTCTTTGAACAGACCAGTTTGGTGGTTATGTGAAAAATTGCCATCTGTGAATCAATGTTTAAGAAAAGGTAGAGGGTAGTGCCTTCCTTTTTGATCCACGTTAATGAAAAATAAATGTCAAAAGATTGCTTGAGAAATCACTTGTTTGGCTTTATTTGTATTTTTGTCAAAGAAGTGCAAATATAAATTGTGAAAAGTAAAGCAAAAAGCCGAAACGTGTTTCGCCCTAGTGGCCCAATGGCCGTGGGCTTTTTCAAGGCAGTGTCAAATTATCCTCATAGTCTTCCTGTAGATGTCAAATGTTGTGTCTCTGCGGTCCCGAAGAAGTCGAGTTTCCAATTACGCTGTCAGATAAACTGACTTGGGTTTCTGACGTCAGAAAGCCAAGTCAGTTTATCTGACAGCGATCTTTTGACATTTATTATTCATTAACGTGGATCAAAATGGAAGGCACTACCCTCTACCTTTTCTTAAACCTCAATTCTATAATGGCTCTTGGGTGTAGCCATTCACGAGGACTGTGCCACACATGAATTGGGCCCTAACAATTGTAGCGCCGCTAGTCCAGAATTTTCCACCCAAATAGCAACTCATCCATCTGTGAATCAATGGATTATTGGGATATGGCAATGAGCAGGGCATTGCTGGAGATCGGTCTTGAACTGGCAAGGGCAGGAGTGGCAAACTTCATTTTGGTTTAAGTTAGAAGGTTTTTGATTTTCATTTACAGAAAGAGGAAGAGTTTGCCGCTTTGGTGAGTTTATTTATATTCAGGCAAGAGATAGAATATTGTCCAAGATAACAGCCTAGCTTGCCAAATGTGACAAGATTGGGATGAAGCCATTAAGTTTCAGTTCAGTCAGTAAGACCTGGTTAAATCTTTGTGATGTTTTGGAGAGATGTTGCCAATCCGAGTTTTCTGTGAAGTTAGCATTAGTAGATTTTCTGGCATCCATTGTTGAATTGTTCTGCGCAGGATCGTAATATTCTGAGGTCTTCAATAAAGTTCTTTAAGTACAATTCCATCTTGTCAACATATGAATGGATTGTTACTTGGGTATCTGCTAGTGATGAGCTGAGTGACCCTAGAAAAAAGAGATCAGCAAATGGATAATATTTGCTCCTAGCAAAGCTAGAAAAGCTACTGTCTTCCTTTAATAGCTACAGCTGAAATATCTGATCAGTGGCCAGTATAGGAAATGGTGAGGCTAAAGAAGCTGGGGCTATATAGACCAGAGCTTTGGTAAGAGATAACAAATGAGATGGTTGTTTTACTCCAGAGTCCTTTTGTGGCTCTGGTGACCTTTTGTCCCAAAGGACCAAGAGTCTCCTTTGAAGATGCCACCTTTTGTGTCTATTAACTCCCCCACTATCCAGAGGTGAAAGAAGTTTTGATGTAAGTCCTAGGTGCTCATGAGAAATGTTCTTGATGCAGTAGCCAACTTATATATAAGGGCCTGATTTAGTCTCCTGTTGTAATGTAAGGTGCCCTGCTGGCTGCTTGCAAGGGAAGAGGGCTCAGTACAGAAGAAGCCATTACCAATGCTGCTGTTGTTCACCCCCCTTTAACAGGCACTGCGGCAGGCACAGCCAATAAAAGAATGGGCAGTCTCTTTAAAAAAACATAAATACATTTTGTGCTGACACTTGTAAAAATCACAGGATTTGTTTCTGATTTGGGGTGATGTTTTTGTAAACTGTATAGAGCAAACTTTGCCTGCCTGCATTGGAGCTGTAGTGCAAGAGGTAGCAGCCTCTGCCCCCTCACAGACCTATCTGCCCTACTACAAACGAGGCCCTTGGGCTGTGCCCATGGGGCGCATACACCCCTCCGAGCAACTGAGAATATGTACAGGAGTAGGGTGAGTACCATAAATGTACACAAGTTACGCGACACAGAACTCCCCGATACTCATTGCTGTGTCTGTTCTCTGGATCGATACCTGACTCTGTGATCTTACATGTCAAGGTGTAACTCACTGAGATCATGGGCTAATCAAAAGGCCCTATTTGTTTTTAGGTCTTGCCTGACGTTAGCAGCGTGCACGCGTTGCTCTCGCCATGCGGGGGCTACTTGGAATCAATACGGTTCGAGGAGTTCAGTTTCTGCTCCGTCCCTAAATTTCATTGGCGAGCATCATTTACCATCATTAATTATGCCGAACAGAGTGTGCTCATTGTACCGGAAGCTTTTTAGTCCCTCCTGGTTACCGCCTTGTTCTCTTTTGACCACGCCCACCGGGAATGGATCTTTCACTGGCGGTGTGAGACGGTGGGTTTTATAATGACTGGTTGCACTTTTTTATTTTTTTACTATTGCGTGCGTTCGCACAGTCGCGTGGCGTAGCGACAGCTGTTTGTGTTCTTGTGACACAATAACAACAAGAGGGTGAGGGAAAATCACTCTTGATCCCCCTGGTTCATAATAAATCAACAACAAAAGAGTGAACTGGGTAAGGAGCAAACTAAGAGTAACAGCGTGGGCAAAAACCAAAATAGTGTTTTAAAAGAACCCTCACTCACCAACCTAGTTGGTGACATGCTTCATCATCGGGTTCCCACCAGAGAGGCCGAATGCCTCTCTGGTGTGCTGCAACGCCTGAATTACAGCGGAGCTGGTTGTGATAGAACGGGAAGTGAGATTTTAAAAGGTGAATGGTTTTAACCAATAACCAATTTAATCCTGGCAAACCAAAAACCGAATATTGATATCCGGGCCGAGCAGGACTAAGCCAGGTATTCCACGGGAGTGTGCGAGCATGGAAATACTATAGCTCACTACCCCCCTCTCGGACCCATGACGCAAACAATACCATTGTACTGAGCGTTACTAGCCCCTGAATTATAGGATGGCTTTTTGCGGTATAAGAGTAAGTTTTACCGTTTAATAACACCACTGGTTAGGGTGCACCTTAGCGTGTGCATACCGCCGTGGTGTTCCCCATGGTCCTGACGAATGCTTAGCCAACTGGGCATGTTAAGCAGAAACATGTTGACCTTCCCGTAAATAGGACGAGCCTTGTCCCACCTAATTGGCCGGCTTTAGTCCGATTCACTTGTTTTTATTCGGTTTTTGGTTTGCCAGGATTAAATTGGTTATTGGTTAAAACCATTCACCTTTTAAAATCTCACTTCCCGTTCTATCACAACCAGCTCCGCTGTAATTCAGGCGTTGCAGCACACCAGAGAGGCATTCGGCCTCTCTGGTGGGAACCCGATGATGAAGCATGTCACCAACTAGGTTGGTGAGTGAGGGTTCTTTTAAAACACTATTTTGGTTTTTGCCCACGCTGTTACTCTTAGTTTGCTCCTTACCCAGTTCACTCTTTTGTGTTCTTGTGACACCACGCTCTGTTTGGTTTTTTTAACTTTGAAACTGAGCGCGGTACCGCTTCACGGACAACGCGCTCGGTTTATTTATATATTTCTTAACTTCAACACTGATCGCAGCGCCCACTTCAAGGACACCGCGCTCAGTGTTCAAGTTAAGAAATATATGAAGAAACCGAGCGCGGTGTCTGTGAAGCAGCGTCGCGCTCAGTTTTAAACTTACGCATTTGCAGGATTTTCCTTCTTTGTTAATTATGTTATTTTATTCAGTATCGTTTCTCCTGTCCCCCCTTCCTTCTCGACTTCCACTATTCCAGCCTCTTCCTTCATTTCTTGTTCCGTCCTTTTCTCCATGTAGTTCCCTCCTTACTCCCCCCGCAGATGTTTCCAATTATCCTCATCTTCTTCGTTAGTTGTGTTTCTGCTTCGTTGTCCCTTTCGCACCATTTTCTTTTTAACTCAGTCTTTCTTTATGCCTCTCTCTATGTAGTTTTGCTCCTCTTATTTTTCAGCTCTCTCATCTCCACATGCCCTGTGTTAAACGGTAGCGGCAGTTTCAGTCGATAACCTTTCAAGTATTGCCCGGCGGTAAACGCCTCTTATACCATTCGATAATTTACCAATGAAAGAGGCAGGCGCCGGAGACTGGAAGGCAGGAAACAAAGTTTTATTCCGTCGGAGCAGAACACATCAGATCAGACAGCAAGGTATCGTCACGAGGTGCTCTAACTGCATCTCTGAGGCCTGGCCTCTTATACACAGGTTTATGGCTTTATTGCAGGTTTATCACACATGGCACATTCTTGAGATTGTCTTGATACAAGAAAGAACTTCCTCGGAATCCCCACTTCGAGCTCGTTCCCACACATATCTACAGTGGAAGTCCCCACCCCACCCACAGTTGGAGATGGCTATCACACAGCTGGACATTCCGCCAATTCCCTGGGGTGTGTGCAACCGGTCGGGTCTCAGGGGGTGAGGGCCTTGATCTGCTGTGATCCCTCTGATGTGGGGTGTTTTCCTTACAGCAGGGGCAATAAACTGCATCCGTAGGGCTAGGTGATGGCCTGGGATCGGTTCGGATAATCGGGCGCGGAGGATGGGGGTTATCAGGAAGGATGTATGACCATGTATGGGATGAAAGGAGGTGTTGGTCAGGCACGGGGTGTGATTCCATGGCAGGGTCGCGCAGAAGGAGAGGGTTTATGGTCCGTGTATGAGAGAGCGGGGGTGGCCGGCGCGCGGGGGATGCTTGCAGCGCCAGGGGAACGCGCTGGCGATCGAAAATGAGCGGGGGAGAGAGTGGGGTGCCTAAAATGGCTGCCGTGCGCTTTCCTGTGTGTCGCGCTGGGGAGAGACAAGATGGCGCAGATAATGTTCAGTTTGCAAGCTAAATTTCCACAGTCCTCCCTTTTAACATATCTCGCCAGCTTGTCTAGTTCGGATCTATCCCCATAATACTACGAACTTCCACCTCATACAGAGCTTTCATTCGTTCCGCTTCAAAGTTCAAAGTCTTAGGGCAGATGCAGTTCATAAAAAGCGAACATAAAGGTGGCAGACACTGAATCCCCAAGCAACATCCACATAGTATCACAATCGGTATTAGGATAAATGAAAACAGCCTCCATCCCCAACTTTTAATAGTGTCCCAAAACCAACTCCCAAGGGACCATCCTTCTTGCTCCTGATGAACCTCTGCGGAAAGTCTGTGGAGGTGTTCAATTGCTTTGTAGACTGAGGGTGAGTTATCCGGTACGTAGGTACAACAGCTGGACCCAATGATGCGGCATGCTCCTCCACGATCAGCCAGAACCACATCTAGAACAAGGCGGTTCTGAAGAGCCACCAGGCGGACGGCCTGAAGCTCGGCGGTGTTGTTGGCGAGGATGCCAGCCGTAATGTTCATCGCCGTCTCGACTGCCTGAGTTAAGTGGCGGATGGCACGGCTGTTTGCCATTGGACCCCAGAGTGGAACAAGTCCCTTTACTGCATCCAGGAACTGTGCCCCGGTGGAGTCGGCTTGTACAAGGTCTTTGGCACGTTTCTGTCGGTGATGGTTTGCTGGAGCCACATATGTCGGAGGAAGGACAAAAGCGATGTAGCAGGTGCCTCCCCAACCTTTCGGAAGCCAGGTGTAGGCCTTAGTACCGCAGACGAAGTACATATTCGGGGAGGCAACAAAGGAGGGTGGATCAACTGAGTCCAATGTTCGGGTGATGAGGCAGGAGCTGTGGCCCACCAGCTGCGCCCCCAGGCCTTCGAGGCACACAAATCCAGTGGTGTTGATGACGGATAGGGCCACTGTTAGGGTGGCGGCCGTTCGTTTCCGGAGGTAAGAGAAGGTGGGTCTGGCTGGGTTGTTGAACACTTGCATTTCAACTCGTTCTTTGGCAGGGATGTCCATGTGAAAGGAAGTGTTTGATCGCAGAGGGCAGAAGGGGGCAGAAGTTTTTCCAGTTTTGTTCAGCCAGAACCCATGGTAGAAGTGTGACACAGTTTTGCCGGAAGTGGCATTGTCCTTGTAGCTTTCCTGCAGGAGGATTAGCCAGGCGAGGCAGGAACCATGGACAGAAAAAGGTGAAGGGATGAAAGGGATAGAGTGTCCAGTGGCATGTGGTAGCAATCCACAGATCCAGCAATTAGTGGCGTTGGCGGCAAGATTGTGTTGGTGGAGCAACTGCACAAAAGAGTTATTCCAGAACTCCTTACGCCTTTCTCGGAGTTGGGGTGAAAGTGAGATCAGATGGTGTTCTTTCATGGTGGTAGGTTGAACGGTGGTCAGCAATGTCTTATGAGCGGGTGTGCTCTCCTCCATGATCCAGAAGGTGACTACGAGGAGAAGGCAAAAGAGAAGGGTAATGAAAAGTGCAATAGTCTTTGAGCTGTGCATTCTGTCAGTCTTTGGGTTTTTGTAGTGGATCTTCGGACGTCCGGTTGCTTCCATCATCTTCATGTCGGGCGCTTCCATCACCTTCAAGGGACTCGGTAGCGGGCAGAACCACAGACTTTGTTTAGTTTCTCTCCTGGTGGCCTTTGAGGTGACTAGGCTACCGCTCTGAGATTTCCACTTAGTTTGTGGTCTGCTTAGCCGAAGTTCCCTCCTTTCGTCGTAAGTTATACCCTTCCTTGGATGGCACGGTGGGATCGGGATATTTCACTAACTCAAGTGTCTCTGTATCTGGGCAGCGGCTCAGGGATGGTCGGTCTTTGTCCAGAAGTTCTTCTTGGGCGGTGATGTTGTCCGTGGTCGTCAGGGTCGGTGATACCTTCTTGCAGTGGTGTGCATGCAGCCAATTGCGTTTCCCCTCCACTCGAAGAGCTGTTCGGGTGGTGATCAGGACTTGCAGGGGGCCCGTCCACCGGGGCTCCAGACTCTTGGTGCGCTGGAAGTTACGCACTAAGACAAAGTCACCGGGTTGGATGTCGTGTCCGGGGCCCCTGGAAACATCGGGAATGGCTTGCAGCACCTGCTGATGGATAACAGACAACGTTTTAGTTAGGTTATACAAATAGTCAGACATGAGGACGTCCGGGACGTCGTGGATGGATGTTGGCTTTGGTGCAGTCCAAAGGTTCATGGGCCGCCCGAAAACGACCTCGTAGGGGGTTAAGTGGTGTTTAGTGGGGGTGGAACGCATTGATAGCAATGCTAGCGGGAGAGCGTCTGGCCATTTCAGTCCTGTGGTGGCAACTATTTTTGCTATCTTAAGCTTCAATGTGGCATTATGTCGCTCAACCAAGCCTGCAGATTGGGGATGGAAGACCGCATGGAATTTCTGTTTTACACCCAGCCCCTTTAAGATGAGTTGGATAACCTCGGCTACAAAGTGGGGGCCGTTATCGCTCCACAAAATTCGACAAAGGCCGTAACGGGGGAAGAATTCTTTCAGTAGTACTTTTGCGGTAGTCATAGCGGTGTTGTCGTGGGTTGGGTAGGCTTCCACCCACTTGCTGAAGGCACACACAACGACAAGTACGTACTTCAAACCTTGGCACCTTTCTGACTGGACATAGTCCATTTGTAGGACTTCAAAGGGGTGATTGGGAACCCCAAACCCTCCCCGGGGTACAGTAGTTCCTTTCCCAGGGTTGTGTTGGAGGCATACCAGGCATTGTTGGACCAGACGTTTGGCTGAGTCTGGGATTTTGTCGTTGTGCCAGACTTTGGAGATGAGTTCGATCATGGGGCAGACCCTATGTGTGCGGGGGAGTGTGCCATGGTTAGCATGGGGATCAAGTATGAGTCGGGTAGCAACCATTTGTTCGAGTCTTTAGTTCGCCAGCAACCGTCATCGTCCTTCAATCCCCCCCGGGCCCATTCAGTTAATTCGTGTGGTGTGCTGGCTAGTTGGATATCCCTAATCGTTTCCCTAGCATCCTTCCATTTCTCAGTTTGTGACCTGGTCACGTACATATGGGTCGTGGACCTATTCTTGGCTGTGGTTCGGGCAGTAATGTCACCTAGTGCATTTCCCTGTCCTATAATGTCTGTCACCTTCTTGTGTGCCTGGCATTTGATCACAGCCAGCCGTGTGGGGAGGAGGACTGCTTCGGTCAGGGCAGAGACTAGATCTCCATGCAGGATGGGTGTGCCATGGGAAGTCAAGAATCCCCTCTCTTTCCATAAGAGCCCAAAGTGGTGAACTACCCCGAAGGCGTACTGACTGTCTGTGTAAATGTTTGCGGTTGTCCCTGCTGCCAGGATGCATGCTCGTGTGAGAGCAATTAGTTCCGCCGCCTGTGCGGATCGCTGTGTGATGCGGGCTGTCTCAACAACTGTTCGGGCTGTGGTGACTGCATAGGCAGCTGAGGTGGTGCCATCGGGGAGCTTGATACATGAGCCGTCCACCCACAGCTCTCCGTCAGGGTCCGGGAAGGCAGTATCCCGGAGGTCAACCCTACTCTTGGTCTGTTCGTCGGTGAGGGTCACGCAGTCATGTATAGGGGACGCATTGGGGTCAGCGTCAGGGAGAGGTAGTAGAGTAGCTGGATTCAGAGTGGTGCATCGTTTCAATGTGATGTGGGGTGCAAGCAGAGTCAGTTCGTAACCAGTCAGTCGTGCGCTAGTCAGGTGTTGAGTCTTGGTTTGGTTCAGGAGGGTGTCAACCGCATGGGGTACCAATACTGTGAGGGGGTTCGAGAGCACGATCCCCTCACCTTGCCGGATAGAGACAGCAGCGGCGGCTACTGCTCGAAGGCAGGCGGGCAAAGCTCTGGCTACAGGGTCAAGAGTGGCAGAGAAGTAGGCACAAGGGCGTTGTTTAGGGCCTATGGACTGGGTTAGGACAGACAACGCACATCCCTCCCTTTCGTGGGTGTAGAGGGAGAAAGGTTTAGTGTAGTCTGGGGTTCCTTGGACTGGGGCCGAGCAGAGGGCGTCTCGTAATTCTTTGAAGGAGGATTGGCATTCGGGTGTCCAGGGGAGGGGGAAGGGGACATCTTTAGCCAGCAGGGAAAGCAGAGGTTTTACAATAAGACTGAAGTTTGGCAACCATTGTCGACAGAAGGAGGTGAGGCCTACTAGAGACCGCACTTGCTTATGAGTTTTGGGAACAGGGGTTTCTAGGATGGTCTGAATTCGGTCAGGGGTAAGTTTCCTCCCGTCTTTGGATAGTAGGTGGCCTAGATATGTCACTTGGGGTTGGCAGAATTGCAACTTCTTCTTGGAGACCTTGTGACCGTTTTCCGCGAGGAAGTGGAGGAGGTGAATGGTGGCTGTGACGGCAAGTGGAGTGGTGTTGGCCGCCAAAAGAATGTCATCGACGTACTGTATTAACACTACTCCATCGGGTAGTTGGACTGCATCTAGTTGTCTCTTGAGGGCTTGGCTATAAATGCTGGGACTCTCAGTGTAGCCTTGGGGTGCCCTACAGAATCTGTACGAACGGGCTTTTAAAGTGAAGCCGAACAGGTAGCGGCTGTCTGGGTGGATGGGGATGGAAAAGAATGCGTTCTTGAGATCAATAACGGTAAAGGTGGTGGCGGTGGACGGAATCAGGGTGAGGATGGTGGTGATGTCTGAGACCACGGGGTACTGAGGTATGACTACTTTGTTAACTTCTCGTAAGTCAACAATAAAGCGGTATGCTTTCTCATCTCCCTCGCCTTGCTTTTTTACAATGGGTAGGATAGGGCTGTTGCAAACATTACTGACTACTTCTTCTACCACTCCTGCATCGACTAGGGACTCGATGATTTCCACCAATGCCTTCTCGCCTTTCGGGCGATATCCGATACTGTGGAAGCTTTGGGAGCACTGCGTCCGGTCGGACGGTTATGTGTACTGGGTCGATCACCATGCGCCCTACATCTGAGTCGGTTTTAGCCCATAGATGTGAAGGTAACGTGTCGAGTAGGGACAGGTCAGCATCGGTTATAGAGAGCATACGTCATGTGTGACAAGGTCTGAACAGATCTGGGTTATCGTGCAGGATGACTCGAACTCCGTCTGGGGAGCATCTGATGGTAGCTCGAAAATGTTTTAGCAAATCAAGTCCCATAATAGCATCGGGGGTGTTGGAGGAGAGCAGAAAGGTTGTGTCAGTGGCTTTATCTTCTAAGTCAAAGGAGATTGGTGCTAATAAGGGGTTAGTGGAGGGCGTTCCATCGAAGCCTATTGAGGTTACGTGTGAGCCAGACAAGGGTGCCCTAGGAATCAGTCGTTTAGATAACGCACTACGTGTCGCCCCAGTATCTACCAGGAATGGAGACTTTGTGCCCAAGACCTTAGCAGTGACGTAAGGACCTTGCTGGTCAACACGGAGTTCGACTGGATCCCTCCCTTGCCCCTGGCAGTCCTATGCGAAGTCATGGGTGCTTTCATAGTCGGACTGCTGACACTGGTTTTGTCGGGGGCGATCAAAGGTGTTTGGTCTGCCTGGCCTGTCGTTGATGGCGTCGTTCGTGTATCCTCGTCCCTGTCCTCTATTTCTGGGGTCATATGTTGTGTCTCTGGGGTCCCTATTTTTGTTCAATTCCAGAAGGACCGGGCACTGGGATTTCCAGTGTCCGCACCCTCTACAGAACGCACATTGGTTCCCATCTAAGTCTCTCCGTCCGTTGTAGGGTGCAGGTGTATGGTCTCTAGGGGGTAGCTTTCTAGGGGCGATTGGTTGGTAATTCCCCTTTGGGGGTTCCCTTCCTATGGTCACCCCTTGCAACTGTGCTATCATTACCCTCTCCTTCAGTTCCTTTTTCTTCCTCTCTGACGCCCTATCGTTCTCATTCTTTTGGTTTTCGTAGTATTGGGCCATCTGGAGGATTGCTGCGGGTTTGGAGGCTGCCCAACTACTCTCGCTGGTCTGTAGCTTCTGGGAGACTTCTTGTAACAGACCCTTCACATAATTCTGGACAAAGAGGTGATGCCCGGTTGCGGTGGTCATGTCCTGGCCACTATAATCGGAAAACACGGTCTCGAATCGAGAGAAGTATTCAGACACATCCTCCTGGGGTTTCTGGCGACAAGCCGTCACTATCGACCAATCTACCTTTCTTTCTGGGATTAGAGTCTTCAACTTCTGTACAATCTTGTCTGGGAGCTCCAATATGGCTTTCGGGGGTTTCTGTCCCGGTTCTCGCTGTTTATCTATGGTATCGAGTTGTACCCAGGTATATCCGAACGGCGCAGCGTGGTCAACTTTCCGGATTTGCTTCCACACATCAGCCGGCAGACATAATCCGAAGAACAAGTCGATATCTGCTAAAGTCATTATTGTTGAGCCTAAGGCTGTACCTAGTTCGGTGTAGAAGGCAGTCGGGTTCTTTCTTAAGTCGGGTAGAGTTTTTCTAAAGGTCAAAATATCTTGTCGGTCCCATGGCTGGTAGACCCAATTATATACAACCCTTCCCTTCGCATCTTGGTGGTTGATGTCGTCATGTGTTCCCTGACCTCGTGGGGGGACCCAGTAGGGGGCGGCCTCTTTGATGGGCATCATGGTATCAGTCCTTCCTTCCTGGGGCTTAGTCGCTATGGGGGTTTCTGCTTTGGTTGTCTGTCTGTGTTCTTTAAGGTGTCGATAGACCTCGAGTGTACGAGTGAAGAGGTTCGTCACATCGCCCTCTCCTTCTTCCCCAATGTCTACCTTTCTATATAGGGCCGCTAAGCCTTCGGGACCTTTATCGTGGTACCTATCCTCATATGTATTCAGGGCGTGATAACAAAGTCGTACGACAAAGTGTTGTCTGCGGCTGTCGGCATACGAGTTATACACGTCTGTTATATACTCCTCACTTTCCTTTCGCTCCACCAGTGTCCCTACTATCTTGTCGATTCCTGCTTGTTCATCCTTTGTTAGTCGATTCATTCTGGTGGAATCTTTCTTTCTCATCTCAGGGTCATCCAACGTTATTGCCGACGTTGTGTTCAGTACAAGAGGCTCGGCCGGCGCGGAGGCCGTGAGGACCGAGGCCCCTGTACTGCTTTCGCTCGTGTTTGGGGGTTGTGGGTGTTGCACTACCGATTGGGAGGGTGCGTATGGAGGGGGCATGTAAATGATCGGGGGACCTAATAGTAATTCATCATTCGTTCGTTGCTTAGAGGACAACTCAGGGTAGAGCATAGAGGGGGTCCTAACAGGGTACTGGCTTGATGTTTCGGGCTCCTGTCTTAGTTTAGTTTCCCTTCTCTCCTTTATTTCTTCTTCTAACTTTCTAGCGGCAAGGTGAGCTGCCTTTCGTAATTCCTTTTCTGCTTTTACTTCTTCCCTCTTTTTCCGTTGTATTGCTTCTTTGCGCCACATGCCGATACTGTCAAGCATAGTAGGCGTCGTCTTATTGCTACGCAGAGCTATTTCTAGCGTTTCTATTTTATGGTCGTCGAAGGATCCCATCAGTGGCCACTGACTCTCGGGGTCCTTCTTGGTATATTTATGCCATAGCTTGCTATAAGCTACGGCGACTAGTCCATATTTAGTGAACATGTCCTTATTAGGGGTGCCCTCCAGTGGAGCCGGATGGTTCACCTCTAATAAGCGGTCCGGGCAGAACCAACTACCAATCAGTGGGGAGAAGATAGGCATGACGGGTTTCAACGGGGACAAAAGTCAGCACTACCTATCTTTTCACTGCTTGCAAAGACTAGACAGAATATCTCTATTCCTCGTTATTTGTAAGCAGAGAATACCTCCAAAGAACCAATATCGAACAGCTAGTGTTCGGACAATCAATCAATCAATGGGGAGATAAAGATAGGCACGACGGGTTACAATGGGGACAAAAGTCTGCGTTACCTACCCTTCACTATTTGCAAAGACTAGACAGAATATTTCTATTCTACGTTATTTGCAAACAGAGAATATCTCAAAGAGCACTATTCTTCAAAAACAATCAATGTTCGGACAATCAATCAGTGGGGAGATAAAGATAGGCACGACGGGTTTCAACGGGGACAAAAGTCTGCGTTACCTACCCTTCACTATCTGCAAAGGGAGAGAGAGAGAGTATTTCTACTCCTCCCCTTTTGTAGACAGCGAATATCTCAAAGAGAACAATCAATAAGCAATACTAGTATTTCAATCAATCAATCAATCGTTTCGCAATTTGTCGTGTTTCACGACCTTACCCGGACCGCGTGGACAGTTTCTCGTCTTCCGCCTCCAGCGCCCGATCGTCCTCCACTCTCCGTATTTGCCGCGGCACTCCTGATGGTTCCCAGTCAGGACCGTAGATCACTCGAGAGAGGTCTGCTCGGAACCAGTGAAGTTCGGATGATCGGCTGCCAGACGAGGGTCTATCGGGCAGGAGCTCTCCCGATCGTTGCAGTCGTTCACTCTGTCGTCAGGACCTCTCCCACTGGATCCACGTGTCGCTGATGGGTCCCACGTTGGGCGCCAATTGTTAAACGGTAGCGGCAGTTTCAGTCGATAACCTTTCAAGTATTGCCCGGCGGTAATCGCCTCTTATACCATTCGATAATTTACCAATGAAAGAGGCAGGCGCCGGAGACTGGAAGGCAGGAAACAAAGTTTTATTCCGTCGGAGCAGAACACATCAGATCAGACAGCAAGGTATCGTCACGAGGTGCTCTAACTGCATCTCTGAGGCCTGGCCTCTTATACACAGGTTTATGGCTTTATTGCAGGTTTATCACACATGGCACATTCTTGAGATTGTCTTGATACAAGAAAGAACTTCCTCGGAATCCCCACTTCGAGCTCGTTCCCACACATATCTACAGTGGAAGTCCCCACCCCACCCACAGTTGGAGATGGCTATCACACAGCTGGACATTCCGCCAATTCCCTGGGGTGTGTGCAACCGGTCGGGTCTCAGGGGGTGAGGGCCTTGATCTGCTGTGATCCCTCTGATGTGGGGTGTTTTCCTTACAGCAGGGGCAATAAACTGCATCCGTAGGGCTAGGTGATGGCCTGGGATCGGTTCGGAAAATCGGGCGCGGAGGATGGGGGTTATCAGGAAGGATGTATGACCATGTATGGGATGTAAGGAGGTGTTGGTCAGGCACGGGGTGTGATTCCATGGCAGGGTCGCGCAGAAGGAGAGGGTTTATGGCCCGTGTATGAGAGAGCGGGGGTGGCTGGCGCGCGGGGGATGCTTGCAGCGCCAGGGGAACGCGCTGGCGATCGAAAATGAGCGGGGGAGAGAGTGGGGTGCCTAAAATGGCTGCCGTGCGCTTTCCTGTGTGTCGCGCTGGGGAGAGACAAGATGGCGCAGATAATGTTCAGTTTGCAAGCTAAATTTCCACACCTGTACGTGCCACATACTTTCTTTCTCTCTGACTCTCGAGTTCTTCACCCACATTAACCTTCTCTTGCTCTTTTTTCTTTCTTGTAGTCTTTCACTCTTACTTGAAAAAATACCAGCACCAAATGCACCACTTATCCTCTATAAATTGAATCTTATAACACTTCTTGAGTAGTCCGTGTCTTTTACAAAAACTCCAATTTTATTTTGCAACAATTTCTACATTTAAAAGGTCAAAATTTTCACAGAACAGCCGGAACAGCCGACGCGTTTCGTCCATCAAAGGACTTCTTCAGGGCGAGATAAATAAATCAGGGTGACGGGAAAGATATATCAATCTTAAATCCTTGATAGAGTGTTTGTATCCCTGGTACCGATATTCCCGGTAGTGAGTTGTAGCGCAATCAATTTTAAATCCGAAAAGGTCAGAGAACACTGTTATTATTCCAAACAATCTATGGAAAGGCACGTTTCAGGTAAGGCCCAATGAATGATGGTCGATCAAGTTCGAGTGATAATCTAGGCTAATGTAATCAGACAAAGATACCAGATTCCGTATCTCAATGGGGCGGGTCCAGTATCCACCCAACCCTTATGGTGGTTCACTCTTACTCCCACTTTTCCCGCCCCTCTCATTTTTTTTCTCTTTCTTTCTTAAGGTGTTATTTTCTCTCACTTTTCTCTCTCCCCTTACTCTTTTCCCTCTCTCAACGCCCTTTCCCTTTCCATGGCGTCTCTCCTCCCATCTCCCATTCTCTTCTCCTCCTGTCTCTTCATCTCTTCTCTCTCCTCCCTTCACTGCAGTCTTCTCATCCGCTCTCCCTCTGTGACTTTGCTCTTCATCTCCTCTTGGTTACTTCCTTCTCGATCGACGTCCCATCTCTTTCCCAGGGAATCTCCCTCTCGGTCCTCCCCTCCCCCCTCGCTACACCCCCTCACATACCCCTGCAGGTCTCCATGGGAGCACACTTGTATTTTCTGATATAATTTTTAGGACATTACGTTGGAATTCGATGTCGTCACTTTTTCTTAGAAACGCGTGCTCTGCTGCAGCGCAGTCTATCCACAGAGAGGGCGCCCCCTCCCCACGGGGTGGGGGTGGGGGTAAGGCGGAAGCGGGGAGTTCATGGAGCCTCCATGTTGGAGGGGTCCTCTGTGACGCGAGGGGGGAATCCCCTGTGAGTGGAAACTCGTGTGAACTTCGGGAGTGGGGTTGGGGGATGCTTAGATGCTCACCAGCTCCCTTGACTGCTTCTACTGTGTACTGCCATGAAACACTCTGCTGGGGGCCCCTGTCCCAGCTCCACAGCCACACAGGGGTGAAGGTATAAGGGGGTCTGGTAGCCGCTTCTCTGCCGAGAAGATTACTTCATGCTGCAGATCCTGTCCTAGGGAGCTGCCCTCAGCTGCATGTGGGAGGGTGGGGTATACCACGCCACTTAGGCTAATGTGCGCACGACTGCGAGAAAAGAAGACTAAGACAAGGCAGAGTAAGGGTGAGGGAAGACTGGGAGAGAGAAATCAAGAAAAAAAGAAATAGGGAAAAGGAGGGAAGCAAGTCGGGAGAATTGAAAATAAGGAAGGAGATAGAGTAGAGATATTAAAAAACAAAAAGTATGACAGGCATAATTTATGAGAAAAGAAAAAGATGAAAGACTGAAAGAGAACAAGCATTGAAAATGCAATAGGTCTCGCCTTTGATTAAGTTAAAGCCATTTACTTTGCTAATGGTATTGTATAGCAAAGCAAATGGCTTTAACTTAATAAAAGGCAAGACCTATTGCATTTTTAAAGCTTGTTTTAGATGACAGTATGCCTGGACCAACCATCCTGACACACTTTACTTTTTAACCACTTCGAGATCACTCTGAGCCCCTCTTTAAACACAAATTTCTTGAAAACAGATTTACACTAAATCACAAAAGGCATGCTTTAGGAGTCAAGTTCTAACTTTTTGCCACATTTGATGCAATGCTGTTCAGCTGTTTTTAGGTCTCGCCTAGGCAGCGAGCATGCGCCGCTCTAGGAAATGACCTTTTGGAATTGGTTTACCCTTTTCAAGCACTCATACTTGTGCTGGCATCCACCTTGCAGGAGCGAGCAGTAGCCATCTGTTTCTCATTAGCGTGGCCGCGCTTGTTTTCTTTTTCCCTACCGGTATTTTGACAGCTGTGTGCCTCCTTTCACATAGAACCACAATTAAAATCATTGCGCCTGACCATTGTTCGGTGCTTTCTGCAGAGAGGTCAAGCATGGGCTGGGCATTTATTCTGAACATCTTTAAGGCCAACTGGTCGACACCGTAAAAAACATTCTTAGTACCTTCAGCCTGCTGAGCTCCACAGCACGCAATTGTGGCCCCTTTAAACACCCCCCTCCTCCCCCACAACCGGAACTCACCCGCATAGAGAGGTGACTCTTTTCACAGTACACACTACATGCGAGTTATATGTTGCATTGAGAAAACACCAGAAACACAACATCCTGAAAAAAGCAAACACTCTTCAGAAGTGCAACTGTAAATAAAAGGTGAAATGTAAACAGGAGCGACATCCTTGTACCCATGCTCAGAAGGCAGTGTTTGTTTTGCATCATGTTTCGCCAGTGGGGGGAATAGGGGCTCCTGGCCCCTCCCCCCCTTCGCGACAACAAATGTGTGCCCCCACACTCTTCACAGTGAGAAAAGCCCTCTACCCCCCACCCCTCTAGCAGCAGCAGTGAGAAAATGACAGCCATCTGCCATCAGTGGGCACACCACGCTTCCCTCCCCCCGGGGCCTCGGCTGCTGGTCGTTGGTATGCACTGAGCATGTTCCAGGGACAGAATGAGTGATTAGATATGTGTCCTCTCTGTTTGCCAACCAGGCGCTAAGATCTGAAACCATGTGATCACAGCAGGAATAACCTTTGAAGACAGCCTTTGGCTCAGCCCTGAAAACACCATCGTCGCTAATGCGCCCCTTCAAGGCGCTAGGCATGTGTTTGTCGCCTCTCTTGCCCTCCAACAGATTACTCGCCTTGTTTTATTCACGCGAGATTTAAAACTAGAGCATTGCTTCAGTCCGTTGATTTACAGCGCCTGGTGGTGGCCGCAGTGCTGGCCCGGTTCTAGAGGGTGGGCAATGTGGGCCAGGCCCACCCAGGGCCACCCAGTACTGAAAAACAACCGTTTTCACTCTGTTTCACAGGGCGTGCAGTCCCTTATCTTTAATTTAATGATTAACACCATTGCCATAGGATACTTTCAGGCCTGGGGAGAGGTGTGAAGACAGCAGAGTTTATTAGCTGCTATGATGCACAAATGACCACCATAGACAGGGCTTAAGTGGGCTGGGTCATGCCAAATGAGACTTGCTTCTTTAAACGCTGGTGGGGTGCTGCCTCTCTTGTTTTACAAAATGATCTTATTGCACACATTTTAGTTGAACGTAACGAGTAAGGAATCACCAAGGTTTGCTAATGTAAAACAATATAATTGTTGAAAATCCTCATTTAACAAAGTTCTGATTATCCACGCATTATCACTGTATTGCAGGATGCCTGTCTTATACATTGTGAATCAGAAAAAACTAATTACACAGAAGCGCTAATCGCATGAGGTGGAAAAGAGCCACAGCCTTGGTGGTTCTTTCAGCTGGTGGGAAATGAGGATACAGTAAATAGCATGAGCGCTGAATGTGATCGCATGGTGCCCTGGCTACACCGGAGGGGATCAGACAGGAGTTTCCAAGCCATCTCTCTCCCGCTAGAGAGGAGGCGTGGCTTAGAGGCGATCTGACTGTGTTCTCCAGCTGACTCCACCATATAAAGCTATGAGCTTAAGGGAAATTTGACAAGGATGCAGCTCTGGACATATTATAATCTTATGGTCGGTGCCGTAGAAACACTGCCATGGGCCATAAGGTAAGGAAGGAAAATAGCACCCAATCCTCCAATCACCTTGTTTGATATTTTTTTTTTAAACCAATAATTGTGGTTCTGTGGACCCCTCTCACCCATGGGCACTGGTGCTACTGCACCTGCTGCTTGTTACGCCCCCGCTTTTGGTAGCCACATTTTTTTTAAACTATATCTACTTTATGGTACTTTTTGCTGTTTAAGTCGTTGATGCACATTGCTACTAAGAGCAGGCAAGGGATCACTCACAGAAACCAGTTTACCTTTTAGGGGCTGGATTTTTGGGTGCCCCAGTTCCTGCTCACATTGAGCCTGTGGCCTCTGGCCCCTTAGATCAACAATCCATGTCCGCCAGCTACTATCCAGTGGGCTTCATTACTACACAACCACACACAATGCCCACATTTCAGCTAACTGCAGTTTGTGACAAAGGCAGGCCGTGATAGGCGGGCCATATAAAGGTAAAAATGTGCTATGCAAATGATCCCAACAGAACATTACGCATGGTAAGCAGAAATAACCGCACAGGCGAAATGTGTACCGATCTGCAAGTCATGCAAGCTAAGGTTGCTGAAATGTATCTGCAAGACTGTGAGCAATTTGTGAATTTAAATCAAAGAAGATAATGAAGTTCATCTAAGTATAGACTAGGGAGGTAGAACAAGGGTGCCATTTAGATGGAAAGTTGCAGTTGCCAACAATGGTAAAATATGGTGCAATGTAAATGGGCCTATCAGTATCCTTCCTCCTTCCGGTAATCTTTAGATAATGGCGCTCCTGCCTGATTTACTTCCCTACTTCCGGTTGCCTTGAGAATTTAGGCAGAAAAGGGGCTGGTGACTGAAGGCTGCAAGGATGAATGCTGCTAGACACCATAAAGTAGCCAACCCCTTGAACCCCCACATGCCTTACAATAGCCAGACTGTCCTCTCACATATCTTTCTAAAGCCCAAGGCCCTCCTTACAATCCGCTATCATGGGTGTGACGGAAGTTTGTTGGGTCTGGCTAAAAGGAGTGTTGGAGCTCTCAAAAACCTAATGGTATGGGAATGGGAAGACACACTAGCCCAATAGAACAAAGTCATCATTCATAGTAGTCCAATCTGCTTGTACCTAGAACATGGCACAAAGAGTAAAGTGTCTGCAATCCGTGTGTCTAGCTACACTAAACTTGTGGTACAAATACTGCAAAAGTTGTATTGTTTGCTGTCCACCTTTGCGGTTGCATGAATCACATTGGAAAAATGTGACCCAGTGTTTGGTCAAGACCTATATTCGTTTATCCGGATTTTTATAAGGTACAATCTGGTTTAATTTGTTGTTTCTCTTCCATTTGTCTGGAGGAAGGAGGATAAGGGTGGGACTGTGTCTTTAACAAAAGGGAGAGGGAGAAAGGGAGAGGGAGGTCAGCAAAACAAATAAAAGCATTGGCATAGCCAATAGGTCTCACCTTTGGGACATTATAAGTGTTTAGCCATGCAACAGTTGATGTTGCACCAAGGATATTGTGCTGCATAATTAAATACTTATAAGGTCCCAAAGGCGAGACCTATTGGCTATGCCATTGCTTGTTTTGTTGTGGGTGATTGCTACTGCACCATTCTTGTTTGGTTCCCTGTGTGTTCATGCCCATTTCAGCCTGGCCAGCTGGTATGTTTGTGGCATAAGGGGTTTGGTCGGTTATGCGTGGTGTAGTGGTTGGGGAACTTATTTGATTTTGTGTGGGAAGGTTGAGGATTTTTGTCTGTTTTATGTAGAAAGGGAGAGAATGTGTATAGTTGTAGTCTTTATGCTTTCTTAAAGACTGTTTGTATCTTGCCAAGTTTGTTGTTTTCATAAATTTGAGTACATGGGTGGGCATTGTCCATTTCTATCTTTTATCATCTTTTGTTAACATGCAAGCAATTTCATACATTCTTCTGTGCTTTCTTTGCATTTTGTTGTTTACTTGCATGCCCATTGTACTGTTCTATGTTTGCTTTTGATCTTAATTTGTTTGCCCTCATCTTCTGGCCTTTGCAACGGTTTCTCATGTTAATTCCATCCATGTACATTTTACCTGTGTATACTTTTCCTTGGACCATTGCATTGTGTTTTTGTTTACCATAGAGAAGGGGGATGTGTCATACTTGCTGCTCAGCCAGTGTGAGTGTGGTGTGGAATGTTCGTGTGGATGATGCTGTGGAATGTTGGGTGAGTGAGGCTGTCAGTTGGTGTATGGGCTGAGCAGCAAGAAGGCTGCTCCCGATGGGGCTCTCTGTACTTCTACTCCTGAACTTACCATCATAATAAATACTACCGAAAGATACCCTGGAGTTGGATCCTTGATTATTCACAACAGGCCCTCTCCTGGTTTTAGATTTCAACCTGCCGGGCATGGGGAGAGGAGCTGGGGCAGCTTCAGATGAGGTGAGAGGGGGACTCCAAACCTTCTGACGGGTGTAGCCCTTGAATTGTTGGGTAAAGTGTCCCAGAGCCCTAGCCAAGGCCTTGTCCACTGATTGCTGGACTCTGGTATCTTGAGCGTCAACCAGGTCTTGCTTCAATGAGGTTTGCAAATCTTCTTGATAATACTCCAAATCTGCCTCTAGAGGGTCGTATTGAGCCGTATTGAAATCTTATAGGCAGATAGTTTTAGCAGCAGGCAGCGCTGAGCTCTAAGTTAATCAGAGATTCCAATCCGGGAGACTGAAGCCCCAACAGGGGACTAGCAATTATTTCAAGTGTGGAGGGTGCCGCCAGTATTACACTCTAGGCCTAGCCTGGGAAGATTTTACAACCCTGGGCAACTCAGATGCATCAGAGCATTTGTGGGAGCAAATCAGGACAACTTTTGATAATGAGCGGGAGAAAAATACCCGTTTTTTAGGTCTCGTCTGAGCTAGCGCATGCGCTGCTCTGGTGAGACATT
Organism: Triturus cristatus; assembly: GCF_964204655.1. Classification (NCBI taxonomy): domain Eukaryota; kingdom Metazoa; phylum Chordata; class Amphibia; order Caudata; family Salamandridae; genus Triturus; species Triturus cristatus. The sequence continues at coordinate 95,415,310 of NC_140587.1, read as the reverse complement.
TAGTAAGTGCGCGTCCCCGCGATCGCGATCACTTTCGCTTTCACGGCCGTGTTACTTTTACGGCTGCGCCGCCAATGCTTGTTAAAACAAGGAGGGGATGCTCCAAGCACACACTTCCCAGGGTGTTCTATTTATTTAATTAAACTTTCACAAGCTTCGCACGATATTACTTGAATTTTTTTTTCAACATACTCAGCGCGGCTCCGGATTTATTCAACGTTCCAAGGTGGGTGCTTTGAACGTGGCTCTAGCAAGCTGTCCGTACAATTGAATAGTGTTTGGTGCAGAAAACGAATGAGTTTCAGCGCCTTGCCAGAGAAAGAAGCACTATATAATTTTGATTTTATTTTTCCTGCATATACTCTTCTGAATGCATTTCTGAATTCCAAGACTCAGTCCTGGCACTTTTTTTAATCATTCATCTTCAGTAATGAAATGCAAAAAAATAGCCCTCGGGCCCCAGAATATGCACGTTGGCCTCTCATGGGCCATTCTTGATCAGGGCTGCTGTCCCCAGATTTAATTGTAGTGCTCGCTCTGCGTGCCTCTGCTATCTGCCGCTGCCGCCCGCCTAATCTCTTTTGCATTTCTTTTGAAGCGTTCCTGGTGACATAGCTTTACGGTGCAGGGACCCGGGCCATCTGTCCTTTGCAGCGGCATGCAAGAAAACATTTCTCCGTCTCATTCGAGTTTCTGTAATGTCCCTCTGCTTGCTTGAAAGGCTCTCTTTAATTGATTGTTGTTCCAGTGCAGGTATTAGCAGCTGAAACCATAACCCCGCAGACAATATTCAGCCAGTGGCTGCCACGTGCTGGGTACCAGTCGAGCCTTTATCCCTGCTGTAAACATCCTGTGTGGTCATTAATACAAGTCGCGTCCGCCTTGTCCTACCCGAGCAAGACCAGGAGAGATAAGAGGCACTAAACATTATTTTCTTAGCCAGTCCTTTTGTAAGGATCGGATATGAGCCAAGGAGGGAGAAAGCCAGCTGGGCATGTTGTTTAACTGCAAATTATTAGATTTATAAGTGCACCGTAACTCTGTTTTTGGCACGAGCAGTGCCCAGCCTCCCTTAACAAGGTGGTTAGCGGAGCTGCCCCTCTGCATTGGATGCTGCCATGAAATAGCCCTCCTGTTGGTTTCAAGTGTTACCCAAATATTGCAGGCCTTGCTGTCCATACAATTGAATAGTGTTTGGTGCAGAAAACGAATGAGTTTCAGTGCCTTGTCGGAGAAAGAAGCACTTTATATGGATATGGGCATAGCGAGCTACCCATCTGCTAATGAGATTCAGCGCTTTGTCAGAGAAAGAAGCACTTTATATGGATATGGGCGTAGCGAGCTACCCATCTGCTAATGAGCTTCAGCGCTTTGTCAGGGTAATGAAGCGCTATAAGTGTTGTCACAATATTGCACGAGACATCTGCCTGGCACACACTCCTTCACCCCCTTTGGTAGGTGGTGCACACCGACGTAACTTTAGGCGAAGCCCATTGTCTTTGGAGAAGAACCCTGTCCAAAGTAGCTGGTACGTTGTTAGAGCTCCCGCAGTCTACGTAGACGTGCATCTTGTACATGACTGGCGTTGAGCACCATGTTTTAACCACATCCATGCTCAGAACGGCTCCCGGCCGTCATGAGTCACGGTAGTCGTGTGCTCATGACGGCCGGGAGCCGTCCGACCGTTGCCGCTCCGCCCACGCGTGGCTAATTCCCCGCCTGTGCGGGCGAATTAATTAGTGGGTGGAGTTCGGACGGCTCCCGGCCGTCATGAGCACACGCCCACCGTGATTTATGACGGCCGGGAGCTGTCCTGGGTACCTGGGCGCCACGCCCAGCCCCGCCCCCCCTCGCATCGCGGCGGAATTTGCCACGCGTGGAAGGGGTTAATACTCACTGAGCATCGAAGAGTCAGTGAGGTTTCAGGAGACAATTGGTTGTTTTCCATAATTAGGTAGTCACCTTTCAGCAACACAAAACGAAAAAAAAACAGTTATGATTTTATTCCCATGTTTCTTTAATTTCTTTCCTTTTCATCGCTATAATGTGGGTGATTAAGGCATCAGAGACAGAAAATAGCTAATTATCGGCAGGAAGGCGTTGGATTTCAATTTGTAAAACGTAAACCTCTGAACCAAAGTGGTATTTGAGCAGCAGCCCCTTTTCGGCGCTTCTGCGTCTTAAAAATGTATAGAAACGCATTTAAAAGAGCACGTGAAATGGTGTTCAAGTTCAACTTCCTTTCAGTGCTCATTCAAAGCCAAATATTGGTGCACAGCTAGAAATGCCACTCTCATGGGAAAAGAAAATTGTGTTTTTTAACACAAAAAGCGCCTGAACAGGGCTTTGAAGTGGGTATACCTTTCACAAGTACAGTAGGGTGTTTATTGGCAGAGAATGCTTTTCAAGCTCCATCACATCACCCAGTCCCCCTGCAACAAGAGCTTCCTTACACAGCTGCACGTCCCACCCCCGGACCGAGGACGGGTGAGCCCTCTCAAACTATTAATCGTGTTGATTCCTACCGATAAATCATCGCCCCTCCCTCTGGAAAGTAGTCCACACCCCCAATACGAGCAATTCCAATTGATCATTAATCACAACCCTTCCTTGTCACTAAAAGCCAATGCCTGTAGGGAATTATTGACCCCGCTGCCTTATGCAATATTATGTTGCGCGTACCTTAAAGATTGCCATTTCGCCTGCCAGAATCCCCTCCACTAAGCAAACCTTCATTTAGAGCAGGGGGTCAGATACACACATTATCAGTAAAAACAAACAATGGCAAAGCCTATAGGTCTGACGTTGGTTTTCAAGTTTTCATTTTTTTACCAATGTTTGTGAATGGTTTTTATAAAACTGTACAAGAGGTCTACTTTTGGCGCATAAGAACCCAGTGGGCAATATCAGAGAGTCATCATCCACCGAGAGGTAAACCAATGGCTAAAGTGACTTACCATGTGCACTATGGTGCAGTAGGCAGAACTTAATGTGAATGACACACTGACAGATCAAAGAATGAAGAGAGCTGGCTGAAAGCCACTATAGGTAGGAACATTATATACATAATTTTATTACACCCAAAGGACCAAGGCCAAGACTGTTTTGCATGTGGCTGTGTCTAGACCAAGGTGGATGTGGCTCGACCGATTGCCATTGACTGATTAATGCAAGCATTCCATCCATCACCTTGTGTTTGTATTTTATGCTGCTTAACAGAACATCAATCTTGTCTTTGCTATAGAAATGCCAATATTGCAAAAACAAATGCACTGTGTTGTAGTGAAGACAGAGATTTCCCTTCATACATTGCTATGTTAGCATAAGCGCCTTAGAAGCTAATCGCCATCTTGCCGCTTTGCTGCTTTTGCACACGACACCATAGATAGTTGTTATTATAAGTAAAACTGCTTGCTTGCTTTTCTTCACATGAGAACGATCTGTTCTCATACCTAGACGTGCACCGCGACCTTAGTCTGAACACTCTGTGCAGAAACCATCAAGGTCAAATAACAATGTATTGCTGTTGAATTCAGGTTGATCGACCCATGCTCTAGACACAACAGGCACACAACTGCAAATAACTGAAACTCGGGTGCCTTTAATATTGCACTTGCATGCATGATTCAGACACTCTTGAAGAAAACCTTCCCAGACACAGAGAGCAGAGCTGATCCTGTGATGTGATTCACCTAAGCTGATCTTTAAGGTATGGGGTTCCCCATTCAAACCTAGAGACCTTCTATTATTATATAAAACTAGCTTATTAGTGAAGGGAGGGTGTTCCACAAGGTGTTATAGGACCTGTTTTCACTATCATTATAATATGATTTCTCCCCTCATTTTCTATGGAATTGTAACAATGCTGATGGTTTTGTTTTTAATCCTTTGCCTGCTTATATTAGCCAAAGTACTGCACCTTTGAGCACTTAGTTGAAAATAAACATTTTAAACTTTACCGTGTCTCTGATTACTCTTGTTGTGGACTGATATGAGAATAATAACGAAAAGGTGTTTCTGATTCCCACCATTCCTGAGAGTACTCTAAGTCACTTGTTCTGGGTTGTCTAATCATTGGTAGCTTCGAGATGATATGGAGAATGAATGAGACACTGATGCTAGTCGGATAAGGGTTCTGGGTACTGATGTGAGTTTTTTGGTACACCACAGTTCACTGAGGTCCTGGTTTCCTGTGCATAGTTCTGTGCATGAGCAGAATCCCTGCAACATGGCACACCTAACGTTTTGGTCTTGTGATTGAGACGCCTTAGTAGTGCTTATATTAGTCCACAATACCCTCACTCTTGTTTCCGGTTGACGGGAGTGACGGTTTAAACCTACCTACATAGTTGATATATAGGTTCTCTCAAGCTTGACAATTAAAAAGTTTCTTTTTATCTTACACCCTTTTTGTGCTACTGTTTATGTAGATTTTTTTCTTCTCTGTGTCCTTATGGCCGAAGTCGCTATTGCAGCTCATAGTCGCGCACCTCTCCGGCGTCATTTGATGCAGTTCAGGGTGCCTGATGATGGGATGTCTATTATCTTTGTAGTGAGTGCGATGCATCGTATCCCTATGAGCTATTTTGCTCTTGGGTTACTTTGTCAGAGGTGAATGCGGATGATAATACGTTTCACACATACACTCCTACGGCAGTCCCGGCTAATTACACGCCTTATAGGACGCAGGAAATTCCCATTTCTGCTAGGCAGCATCGTATTTGGTTCAATGGCGCCCTCCCCCACACGGTCACATCAGTTCGTTTGGGTCCCTTGTCCATTCCAGGGGCCACTTGGCCAGTCTTGGCCGGGTTTACACCACATCCTCGTTATTTGCAAGCCCCGGTGGATGACTTACGTCAGCTCCATACCGCCTTGATTACGGTACATAGGGCTTTAGTGCAATACGTCTCTCGCAATGTCCAGGTGGGGGCACCTGGAGTTGCGGCGCAACCAGCTGGACCGGCCGGGATTACTATTAGTCCCGTCATGGTTAATTCGGTTATGGGCAAGTGCCTCCAAAGTAAGGAAGATATGCCTTATTGGCTTGCTGAGAAATTTGACCAGCTGGAAGCGGTATTCCTGAATTCTACTCCTGTGTAAAAACACAGGATCCTCACCGTTAGTTTGCAGAAAGACTTAGTCCTGGAGGTAGCTGATTGTGATAACTGGGGTAAAGTGTTTGCAGCAGTCTTTTCGAAGTGCTTTGGCACGCCGTCTATGGCTGTACTGCCCTCCGTGATCAAGCGTGTTCAGGATCAACACGGTCCGGAGGTGGCAGTTGAGTTAGGAATGAGGCTTGTCGGCGTGTTCGACATAGTGGCCACGCTCATCCTTGCTAACGTCAAGGGAGATGATGTTAACTTTCAAGTGTCGAATGAGCTGCGCCTCGTCGCCGACGTCGATAAACCCCGGCAGTTACCAAGGATTATTGCGGAGGCTTATAAGACCATTGGCCGCAATAGTTTGGGGGTTAAGCCATTTGTTCAAATAACAACGCAACTGCAAACTAAGACGTTGACGTCTTCTAAAGACGACTGTCCAGCTTTTCCTAAACAAAATTGGAAAACTAAGAAACAGGGGAAGCAGCAACAGAAACAGGGGTCTCGTCCCGCGTCACCGGTTCAAGCGACTACTGAACGCACATATGATTTGTGCAATCGCACCAGAATTAGGTCTCCTGATAGATTTCAGGATCCTGAACAATGTTCTCCTCGTCCTTCACAGGAAACATCGGTCTCACAGTCCAGTGGAGGAGAACGTGGCAAAAGTCGAAGTGCCCAACAAGGACGTGAGCAGCCCCACCAGGCTGACGGTAAAAGCAAGCAGGAAGAGTTTGCACGTCAACGACCCCCATTTCAGAAGAAGAAGGTTGCTGCACTAACAGCGAGGTATGCCACAGATAGTGAGAACGCAGCTTCGGAACCTGACATGGGCACTAACGCTGCTAGACAGTGCAGCGGAAGTTACAATAGTGCGGCAAGCATGTGTCCATATATGAAGGCGACAGCAACTGACACATTTATTACTGTAGAAACTGCTGACACTAGAGTGGCTCCCCCTGACAGACTATATGGCATAGTCCTTTTAATTGAAGGTGACATACAACGTACCATAAAAGGGATTTATTTGGGAAAATCTGACCTCTACATATGACATACTGTTAACAGAGGCGGACTGGCCCCCAGCTTTCGTTTTGGCCGCTCCTAGGGAGGAGGAGGTAATCCTCCCATCTTTAGCACACACTGTGCTGAAGGAGCAAGCTCAGAACTTTGCAGAAGAGTGGGCACAGGTGCTTGCTCCGGCGTTGTACCATACTCAGGTTGGGTGGGATAAATTGTCACCAAGACATGAGATTCCATTACGGTCTATGCCCCAGCCACAACCCCAATATCCCATGCGCCGCGAAGCTAGATCTCAAGTCGCAGAACTGCTTGACCAATTGGAATTTCAAGGTGTAATTGAAACGTGTGTCACCCATGAATAATCCTCTTTTTACTGTAACGAAACCTGATGGGTCGTACCGCCTAGTTTTGGATTATCGGCATTTGAACTCTCATTGTCGGACCTGCGCGGTACAGAATACCCACAGTTCTACCCTCGTTGATAGTCTCGTGAGAAAAAGGTTTAAGACCACACTTGACATCTCCAATGGCTTTTATAGCCATAACCTGGCCTCTATTAGTAGTCAGTGGACAGCCTTTACCTCAGGCGGCAAACAGAAACAGTTTAAAATATTAGCCATGGGCTACATAAACAGTCCAGGTGTCTTTGCCGTGGTGTAGTCTCTCTGTTAGAGAGCATAGACCCTGATGCGTACTCGTATGTTGATGATATCTATCTCACAGACGAATTATGGCCGCATCTGTGTCGCGTTGACCACATCATTGTCATTTTTGCGGACTTCAGTTACATATTTAACTTTGCAAAATCACACATTGAAGAGTACACAGTGTTGTTTTTGGGCTATGAACTCAACAACGAAGGTCGAGGTTTGGCACCTCACTTCCTGGAGAAATGCGCATGTTTGCGCGCTCCAACAACTCTGAAAAAACGACAGTCTTTGCTGGGATTTTTGAACTTCGGACGTACTTACATTCCCGATTATGCCCAGCGTATCAAGCCGCTATATGCCTTGGTACAACCTACTTTTTCCAAATCGAGCTGGCTGCCAGAACATTCAGATATTGTGCAATCTTTGCAGACTGATCTTCTTGGTTTGAAATACTTACTGATGCATGATAACCACACAAACCTGGTAATAAGAATTGTGCCTGGCGCGGTGGGTTTCACGAACTTAACGTTCAATGAGGGCGACACAGTCCCCATTGCTTACAAGTCGCACTTGTACACTTCGGCTGAAATGCGGTTTTCCACCGTCGAAAATGTTTTGACTGCAGTGCAGATGGCGATTCTGAAAGAGAGAGTGCTGTCGCAAGGAAAACGCATGTTGGTTGTCACACCATATCCTGCCCTAGAGGCAGTGACAAAAGACAGTGTACCAAATTCTAAAGCTTTGCACCCGTGGTGGATACAATGGGCCGCTTCTTTGACGTCTCCAGATGTTACTTACATCTTTGATGCCTCATTGCAGACTCAGGAGTATTTGCAGTATGAATTTGTTCTTCCGGCTCCTCTGTCCCTGCGCCCGCTTGAGGATTACCAGTGTGTCATTTACACAGACAGTTCGGCGCAACCGGCGACTGATTCTAAGCATGCTTATTCGGCAGCCTGCGCAATTGTGGTCGGTACTTTCGTGAATGGTGAATTCAAATCTGATGTCGTACACACGCAGTCATTGGGTGTATGTATGGCTCAGTTGGCTGAGCTTTGTGCTCTGGTGCTTGCACTAGAGTTAGCTGATCCTCATGTGACTACTCTTATAGTGAGTGACGCTTTTTACTGTGTTCAGTCTTACAACGACAATTTATTCTTTTGGTCTCAAAATGAGTATCGTGATTCCAAAGGTAGCACAATCAAGCATAAAATGCTTTGGATTCGAGTCGCAGAACTTAAACAGTGTCTGCCGCTCGTGAATGTAATTCATACTCTTGGACACTAGCGTGTAGGTGTCCACGCTGTTGGAAACAGTTTAGGTGATGAAGCAGTGAAAACGGCAGTGGCAACAAATTTAGTAGCAGCAGTTACAAGATCCAAAAGTAAGATTGATGATGACATCTTGGCAGCAATTGCAGCAACAGAGAAGGGTGATAATTACCCTCGGGGTTTCCCTTCTAAATACTCTTATCATTTAAGTCCTGATAAAGTTCCCTATATGCGAATTAAAGATGTTGGTGACAGATTGATTCCCAACGCGACTGCAGACTTTCCTTGATAACAGCCACTCACGAAGGTATGGCTTCTGCACATGCCGGCATTTTGGCGACTGTTACTCTCTTACAACAACGTTACAGGTGGCGCGGGTTGTATAAACAGACTCGTGCTTATGTCCTTAATTGTGACATTTGCCAGCAGATTAAACCTTCCACTGCTGCGCGTCCGCCACAAACACAGTTGTACATATCTAATAAACCACTTGGGTGTGTTTATTTAGATCACTGTGGTCCTTTCTCCTCTGATACTGCGTATAAGTACATCTTAGTTGCAGTGGATTCGTGAACACGTTTTCTATGGGTCTGGCCAAAACGGAGTGCTGATGCGTGAACTGTCATCAGGGATTTGCGTGTCTTTGTGGGAATTTTTGCATGTGGTACCCTTCATTCTGACCAGGGTCCAGCGTTCGCCTCTAAGGCGTACAAGGATGCCATGAGATCTTTGGGTGTCCAAGTCAAATTTTCATCTCCATACCGGCCTGAGGGCAATAGCGTTGTGGAATGAATGAACCGTGACTTAAAGCAATCCCTTACAGCTAGGGTTTTAGGTACTGGCAGGAACTGGTTGGCCCATTTGTATAGCGTTCAGTGTGCACTTAATAATCTCCCTAGAAGGTCTCTGGGTGGACGGACCCCATACGAAATGCTCTTTGGCGTAAAGATGTTTGTCCCAGACCTTGATGGTCTAGACATGGCGGCGTCGTCCGCTCCCTTTGACGTAGATGATCATTCTGCTGTATTACAGAATCTACTAGAAACCAGAGACAGTCTTGCAAAGGAACACTTGCCCTCCACAACTGATGCTGCATTTCAGATTCCGGTAGTTGGCTGGCTATCTCGAGTTGGTGACCTGGTCCGTGAGAAGGTGGAGAACAAGAAGGTGTTCGGCCCCTCTTATCGTGCTCCAGTTCCAGTGCTTGGCGTGCAGGGCAAGAGAACAGTCATTTTACCTCCACTTCCTGGTCGCAAGGATAACAGGTACATCTCCATTGACAATGTCAAACTACAACGAGTGGCCGATTCTTCTTAGTATGACTCCAGCGGTCTCTTGTCCAGCAATGCTGAGAAATTCTGTTTTGGCTCTGGCAACTTCCAACAGGCGTGACATTGTCATTGAGATGCAAATAGTTACTAATTCTTTATTGCCTCCCCGGCTGGTGGTCCAGTTGAAGATACTGAGTATACTTAACCCACAGATGTGTCGTTGCCTAGTTTGCAATCAAGTGCTGTGGACCAGTCACGTTTTTCATGTGACACTAACTCTATGACTTCAAATTCTCCATCGAAAATTTCTATTTTTGCAGTTTGGTTTAAAAGACATTTTTTAATTCCCCCTTGGACTTACATTTGGCTGATGCTCATATCTATTTTTTTGTTCATGTCGATTGGATTTGTGGTTGTATTTTTTCGTCTCGTTAATGGACACTATCTGACCGAAAGATCTACAATTATATTAATTGATGGAACTGTGGCTCCCCACTCCTCATCACACATCATGAAAGGGACCGGACTTTTGTTCCTATTACTGCCTATCCAGTGTTAGATGGGATTGTATGGGATGCTGTAAAATTTCAAATTCATGGTCCCACAGAGGTGATTAATGTTCCCAATTTACTTCGTGTTTCTATGGGGGATGTTGTGAAACAAAACATACGCTCTGATGATTAGGATGTCCAAGCCGTAGAGGCTCTTTTTTCTGATTTGAAATATTATGCTGCTTTTGAGGCTGAAGATTTGTATTTAGGCACAGCAAATTATGGGGAGTTATTCTGCTACCAACACTATGGCAAACATTTTCTGCATCTAGCCAATACATTTAGAAATATCGTCAATTATACGCAATGGGAACATTGCCCAACACCAATTGAAGGCAGCTCAAAACTCTAGTGAAAAAATTTACATATTTTACTGATTTCAGTGTGACTGAACCTAAGGCCTTTTATTTTAAAATGGCTGCTGAGTTAGCTTCCAAAATCAGACTGACACACACTAAATTATTGTATTGGAAGTCCTTCACGGATGACTTAGCTATAGGGGGCTATGAGCTGTGGAAAGATACCATTGATCTTAAATCTGTTTGGGGTTCTAAAGCTTGGCAGGTACAAGGCAACGAGGCACTACATCATGCATGCCTTATCCCGAACCATATGCTGTTTTTGAATTCTCCCATTTTTCAGACCACCTGCTTTGGATTGGCAACTTCTAAAAAGATGAATTACCCTACTATTCCAGATCTGGGTGCTTATCCGAAATGGGATAAGCACACTGATCTGTCCCTTGATGCTTTGCAGTCATTTGTTACTAATGCATCCTTCAACATTTCCGACCTAGACTCTGAAGGGTGGTTAATATGGCAGAAAAGCTCAGATTCCTGTCAACATCGTTTTCTGGGTCTGCACCCTGGCTATACACAGGTTAGGTTAGACCCCCGATTTGACTCTGCCCATTCTGTTACTACCTACTCTGTAGGAAACATGTCAACACTCTACCTTGGCATCTGTTAAACTTCATTTGAATGATTTTGTTAAGGGCCCTGTGAGTGGGAGGTCCAAAAGATGAGTGTATGCTATTTACAATGAAGTTTGGAAATTATCTCAAATTGAAGCTGCTTCTAGATTAAGGGCTATTGATCAAGTCAATTTAGAAAAAGTGCCTGCTGTTATAGATAATAGCATTAACACCCTTTCTTCCAGAATTTACGCGTTAGATAACATTGTTTCATCTGTAGTGGCTATTGTTCAGGATAATATGTCTGTTTTATTCCATGGTCAAAATCAATTGCGTTCCATAATGCAGTTTGCATGGACTTTACAAACATTGAAGGCCGGGAAAGTTCCTGGGACTATATGAACACATTGTCTTTGTTCCTGCCATTTAATCTGACCGATAAACAACAGTTCATGTCCATGAAGGATGCAACATACTCATTGTTGCATTTTGAAAAGTTAGAACCTTTACCATTCTCTGTGGCTGAGTCTAACTCAGCTGTGTGGCTTATCCATGGTTTAATCCCCTTATCATTTCCATTGTTTAAGTTCAGTTCATGTATGAAGCATTACGCCCTAGGCAGATATGAACCATTGGGTACTGCTTTCCTGCATGAAGTTTGGTCACTCCCATTTCCATACAGGTGCATGAGAGAAGGTAAAGAGGTTTATTTGAAAGGAGAAGAATGCACTTCCACACCTGATCACTCAGTAGTCTGTAGGAACATCCAATTGCATGGCGCATGCAACGTTGAGGTGCCAAATTTAGCTTGCATCCTGAAGGGAAATCCTGTGCCTGCGATTACACCCACTTTCACGTTATTAGCTAATGGTAGTTATTTACTTTTAAATAATGAAGCATGCTGCGGGATGCTAGTGGGGACTCTGTACATTGTAACTGTCTCACAACGAGTAGTCTGTTGTAAGAATGCCCGTTTCCCACTCCCGCATGGGAGACTAGATATATCCATCTGGCCTTCCATACCAACCTTGAAAGCAGAGTTCAACAAGATGAGCAGAATAAGGGCTCTATTGTCTCAAAAAGAAGTCGCCCTGACTTCCGCCCGTGAAATATTTGTCCTTCATGTAGCAAACACCCACACCGAGGTGCATGCCCTTTTGAATACTGATCTCCCCCTTCATTTTGGTTCTCTGATTCATACTATATTCAATCCCTCGTCAACAACTGGCTTTGTACATTTTTTCAACGTTGTGGGCTCTGGCCTCGTGACCTCCTTCTAAACAATATTTGGTGTGATACCGGCATTTTTTAATTCTATTTTTGCCAGCATCTTCGGCGGGTTACCGTTGATTCTCGCCCTGACTGCTGGTGTGCTCCTGTTGGTTTGCTTACTCCGCAATGGCTGCACGATCTGTGTTACAAGACAGCCTGCCCGGGCTTCTTCTACTGCTTAACCGGATGCTTGACTACTATGGAACATTGCCACTGGCCACTTTGAGCGTAGCTTATGGATTATCCTTCCGGTTTTCATTCTTTACTTGCGTGCAACCTGTTTTTCACTGCCTAGATTGTCCATTCGAATGAGCTCTGGATTTGTGCCTGTTGAACACTGCGTCTCCTGCCCCGGATTATGTTTGACTAATGAGTCCCTTAGTGGCTCATGAGTTGGACTGTTCTGGCATTGGGATTATGACCTGTGGAGCGGCACACGGAGTCCTAGGGAACTGGAACATATATGCTGCAGCCTGTGACTTCCTGATGTGGAGTTATCTTGAAGTACAAGCAAGTTGTCCTCTGATTGTGCTAAAGGCTCCAGTTGTTGAAGAACATGTATGTTCATTTCCATTGCTTAACTGGATGGCTGACTCGTTTACTGAACATTACAATGACTTCCTCTTGGAGGCTGTTGCACCTTATTGCGCTTAAATGTTGATGGATTGACTTAGAAGTGGTCCATTTTTTGCTAATCCTAATCCAGTATTTTTCAGTTTTCTTTTTTACTCTGCAGTGGGCTCTTTAGTGCCACAGAGAGATGTTTTAATTTTTTACTTTTTCTTACCAAACTTTTTTTCAAACTTTCACTTCCAATTATAATGATAGGCAATGGGAGAACTTGGTTCTGTCTCACTCGAACTTGAAGCTTGGGGTCCGATCAAGAGAGGGTGTTGTGAAGACAGAGATTTCCCTCCATGCATTGCTATGTTAGCATAAGCGCCTTAGAAGCTAAACGCCATTTTGCTGCTTTGCTGCTTTTGCACACAACACCATAGATAGTTGTTATTATAAGTAGAACTGCTTGCTTGCTTTTCTTCACATGAGAATGGGCTGTTGTTCACATACCTAGACGTGCACTGCGAACACTCTGTGCAGAAACCGTCAAGGTCAAATAACAATGTATTGCTGTTGAATTCAGGTTGATCGACCCACGCTCTAGACACAACAGGCACACAACTGAAAATAACAGAAACTTGGGTGCCTTTAATATTGCACTTGCATGCATGATTCAGACACTCTTGGAGAAAACCTTTCCAGACACAGAGAGCAGAGCTGATCCTGTGATGTGATTCACTTAAGCTGATCTTTTTAGGTATGGGGTTCCCCATTCAAACCTAGATACCTTCTATTATTATATAAAACTAGCTTATTAGTGAAGGGAGGGTGTTCCACAAGGTATTATAGGACCTGTTTCCACTATCATTATAATATGATGTCTCCCTTCATTTTCTATGGAATTGTAACAATGCTGTTGGTTTTGTTTTTAATCATTTGCCTGCTTATATTAGCAAAAGTATTGCACCTTAGAGCATGTGGTTGAAAATAAACATTTTAAACTTAACATTGTCTCCGATTACTCTTGTTGTGGACTGATATGAGAATAATAATGAAAAGGTGTTTCTGATTCCCACCATTCCTGAGAGTACTCTAAGTCACTTGTTCTGGGTTGTCTAATCATTGGTAGCTTCGAGATGATATGGAGAACGAATGAGACACTGATGCTAGTCGGATAGGGGTTCTGGGTACTGAGGTGAGTTTTTTGGTACACCACAATTCACTGAGGTCCTGGTTTCCTGTGCATAGTTCTGTGCATGAGCAGAATCCCTGCAACAGTGTTATATTATGGTAATTTCGATTTTTAAAGCACACAAAAGTCAAAGCTGCTTCATGCTGAGAAAGCATAAAAGGGCATTTTGCAAAGTGGTCCTGTCTCGACAGCCTTGCCATTTCTGCTCTGGTTTGGCATTGTGTCATTTCTTCTCTCTAGGTGCTGAGGATGAGCAGAAGACTTTCAACCCCACTCCAGAAGATAGAACCCTGGGGTATTCTGCAGCTGATCTCCGTGGATTCGGAGAGGAACGGAGGTAGTTTGACTTGCTGTGTTCAACAAGTGAGAAAGGAGTGGATCCAGTCCAGGGTTTTGTCACAGATGCAGGCGTCGTGGAGTTTCATAGCTGGGGTGCGGTGGGAGACGGTGTCGAAGGCGGCCTCGGAACCTGATTGGCAGGGACCCAGGGCACATCAAGTCAAGGTGCATCAGATGTCAAGCAAAGCGTGGGAAGTAACCATGCAAAAAGGAGTACTTTCCCACAAATATCAGCATGTTCTCTTTACACATGCACGCAAAATGCCCCTTCAGTCCACATCTCCTACAATCTTTATTGATGGTAATACAGTTCTTTGATTCAGACCCATGATAAATGCTACCACACCTAATAGATCCTCTGGAATAAAATGTGGTTAGAGCTCCAGTTCTAACAGGTCTGTTGCTGGATTTGAGTACAGCATTAACTTCTGAATCAGGTTGCCTTTTCGACCCACTTGCTTCAACTACAGTGACCTAATTTCCGACCCTTCATACAGTATTCTGACTCCCCGACAACTTTAGCAATATCAATGGCATCTCTGAGAGTGGGATCTTTAGCAGCCCACAGAGTGCCTGATTGTTTTTCTCCGGTTCTGAACTATAGGTTGATCATGGATAAGTTCATCAGTCACCATTCCAAAACGACATGTGACTGAGTGTTCCTGGAGTCTGGCCACAAATTCATCCATGGATTCATTTTCATTTTGTGGCTACGAATAAAATCTATATTATGCCATCACCAAATTAACCTCTTTTGCAAATGTAATTTCAAGCCTCTAATGGGCTTATTTGAATTCATCATCAAGAGGTTCACCAGTCAGACCTAACGCAATAAGCAAATACGTTGCCCTTCATCACCAAGAGTACTTAAAAGTACCTCTTTTTTTTCTGGAAGGGCAGAAATGTTGACCATCAAAAGCTGCAAAATAGCTTTCAAACATTCCTATCCAGTCCTCCCAGTCAATCAGTGGAGGACGTGGTTGAGCCAGGAATAATGGAGGATCAATTCTATGGCTATGTGCATCCATATTGAAGTACTGTCACAAATTGTATTACTCAAGTAAAAAGTATCAGAAAAGGTCAGCATATCACTGTGCATGCCCAAAGTTTATCAATCCAAAGTACGCAATGATGAACTGCAGGTAAACAGGTAATAAATGAGATGAGGTATCCAACTCGAATCCGTTTGCCCAAACCAACATGACGCTCATGTTATGGTGCATACACACATATGTTAATGGCAATTCCAACTTCCTTCCCAATCCAATTTGGCACTCGGGCGCTCTGTGCGCTGCTCTGAGAAGTTCCAACATCCCCACGCATACTGAAAGAAGCTCGCACTGCGAACCCTCCTCAAAGCGGCACGAGAAATGCAGCTAGGCTCAAGCTATGTAACAGTCACAGAGGTACACGACCAATTTGATCAGAAATAAGGGATAAAGTAGAAACGGTCACTACTCTGATCCACCCAGGGGCTGCTGCCTGAGCTTGCTGATAACTTGTATTGGGTCCAAATCCAAAACTCCTCTCTGGTACACGATGAGGATTCGCCATACTCCACATGCCAAATGTTTTTATCCCCACCTGGGATAAGTGCTTGCCTGGCTACAGCTTATTGCCAAAATGTAATGCGCAGGAGGGCGCCACTCAAAGCTGTGATGAATTAATACACTTTAATCTGAATGCACAACTATAGCATGATCACCTTAAGACACCAGGAACCAACTAACCTGTCTGGAATGCTCACTCTAATGTTATCTGAACAAACCCAAGCAATGAACAGAATAGTCCATCATAACACACCATCTCGATGCCTTTTGGCACATTGCCTAATCGTCCTGTTTTGTAATCTTTTGAAGAACAATTTCACACATACTGTTACATCATCGGGAAATAAGCACGTCCAAAGCCCAAATCTGGGGTAAAAGGCCGCTTTATTGGACAGGCAGGCAATTCTACACATATCTTAAAATACAGGTCATACACAGATCATATTTCAAACCACATATCCCCCGCTAACACCACCCCACCCCTAAACAAAATACCCCAAAGCAACTATTACCCACATTGTTCAGCCTAAACCTCCTACCCAAACCCCTATCTACATATCCTGCCTACCTCTTGCCTCCAACCTCGCTCCCTTGCATCCCCCTGTCCGAAGCTATTCCTAATGCCCCCAACCCTTCCTGCCTGTCTTGATCTCCTCCAACTCTGCCACCAGGAAAAACCCTAACTCAGGAGTTTTTCCTGTCCCCCCCGATAGTTTGGGTTACCCAATTTGTCTGGACCTGCCTTATTATTTGAAGCAAAACATAGCACCAATGTCGCCAAACAGGTGAACAAATTTTATTCATTGTAAACCATTGTTAAAAACTGTAAAAGCAACTGAAAAAACACTGTCGCCAAACAGGTTATAACATAAATTCCATCACTTATCCAAGGAAAACTACCACCATAATCTAAACTACAAAGGGAGCACGGTAGGGGAGGTGGGCGAGGGGGGTGGGGTAGGGGGGGATGTGGGGATGAAAAAGAGGGGGTAATGCAGACAATTACAAAAGTAAAAACACATTTTGTTTACTAATACCAGCTAAAAATTGGGAATGAAGACTGAACATGCACAAAATGCAAATCTATAAAGGATGCTGCCGCTTGAACAGCAATAACTCAACACCATGTTTGTATTTCAAGGACTTTAGAAATCATCTCTTTTATGTTTAGAAGATAAATCTCATTCCCAATAAAGGACAAATGAACCCCATCATGTCTGAAAAACTGGTAGTCCTCTTTTAAAATTTAATTATGGACTAGCCAATAAATTCTGTGAGAAGAACAAAAACGCTGCATTTCTCTATTTACTTTCCTTCGCGCTCTTTCAATCGCTGTAAATCTCTCCGCCCCTCTCCAAATTCTGCATGGCATCAGAGCTGTCAGGACCATCTGAGATTTGGACCAAGATATTGAAAAAAGTTCCAAATCGGATTTCATTTCTATTAGTAGCCCAAGCCCTGATAGCTGGACTAGATCGTTCTCCCCTAGATGGATCAAAACAATTGCAGGTTTGTTCTTAAAAGACAGCTCACTCATAAGAGGTAGAAATTGGCCCCACTTCGTGACACTTTTTCCCCACCAAGAAATAGACACATCATCAGAACTAAAACCTAAATTTCTCCCAAAATGTCGTTTTGCTGCCTGTTTTGCCGCCCATTTGACGAACGAGTGTCCAATTATCCAAACTTGTCGCGGAGACATTGATAAACTTGCAATCAGACCTGCAAAGAAAAAACAATTAACATCTCATATTTTAACTTCGTATTCCAAATTTCTAATATAACGCAGACAACAATCTGAGGACCAACGTCCCAACGTCCCAACTTCTTAACGTCAAGAATGGAAAAACCCCATCTGGCAGCTTCCGAAGCCGTCCCAATGCGAAAGGAATGTGTACCAAAATTGGCGGGATTCTTCCCCAGCTTTTTTAAAGACTTCCGCAAGACTGCTAGGAACTGGGTGGGTTTTAGCTGAGATCCGTCCAAATGACGGAATACAAACTTCGAGGATGCACCTCCTAAAGATAAAAAATCTAACCATGCCTGTTTGGGGCATAAAGGACCGCCGATATGTTGCAGAATTACTCTTGAACCTTTCCCTGTTTGGTCTGTTTTTGAGCGTTCAAGAAGAATTTCAATATCTGAATGAACCAGGGATACATTTTGTATCTTAAGATCCCCATACATAGCAGTACCCAGTAATTTAGATATCCTAAACGCTCCAAAAAAGAGCCAAATCATGCATAACTTGAACAATTGCGTTTCAAAATCTGAAAAACAAACATCACATAAAATGATTGTTAACCTATACAATAAATTTAAAGATATAGGCTCCCTTTTGTACGACCCTCTCTTTTTTGTTTTCGCCCAGCCTTGCAGAATCCTTCTACCCATTTACCCCGCCGATGGCTCATATCCCCAAAAGAACTTGCCGTAAAAGCATATACCAGCCAGCTTCCCAGCGATAGTCGTAGGGGAAATATTCTTGTCTATATTGAGCATAATAAACTTAACAATGTCTGCTCTGCGGTGACACAACCCTTTGCTATCGTGGGCTCTATATAATGCGCCTGAACTTAAAAATTCGAGCACCGCTCTTCTGTATGCCATTTTCGTGCTTTGTGCTAGTGAATCTTCAATGAGTAGTTGAGCCTTCATGTTGCCAAATCCCATATCCCGCTGGGTACCTGAGTTTTCCGTAGGTCCGCTCCGGGCACCAAACCACGGAATCTCTCCCACTGAAAACGAGATAGGGCATCTGCGATGTTATTCTCAACCCCTGCAATATGTTTTACTTTGAATACTATATTTAACTTTAAACAGTCAAGCATGAATATATGGTAGTACCTTTAACAGTTGTCTGTCCTTGGCTTTCTGACCGTTCACTAGATCTACTTGCCAGTTTATGCCCCCAAACGGTCAGAGCCACTATTAACGGAAAAAATTCGAGGAAAGCTATGCTTTTCTTCTCAGCAACCCATCTGGCAGGCCATCTTTCTGCACACCACCTCCCTTCCCAAAAAATTCCAAAACCGTTGGCGCCAGAGGCGTCAGAGAACAATTGCATATGCCAGACAAAATCCTCATCCAGTGACCAAAGAGTGACGCCATTAAAGTCTTTTAAGAACCATAGCCATACTAGCATGCTAGCAGTTATTCTAATCCTATGGTGTGGTAGCTTGATACCAGACATGGAGAAACCAAGGCGCCTACAAAAATCTCTGCCTGCTTTTATGACTTTGCAGGCGAAATTGAGGTGACCTAACAAACTTTGTTTGAGCTTTCCGTAAAGTCAGTTTATCTGCATGTGGGAGGGCGGGCCGGATAAACAGATGAGGAGGCTGTATATAGTGAGCCAGTTGTTGGCTTTTATTTGCAAAGTTAGAAATAGGACCACAATGATGAAAGGTATCCCTTGGTATCTTCAGGCGGTCGTTCGCTTTCAAATGGAACTGTGCTCTTTAGCTTCCCCGTTGGTCGATGTCTTTTGGGTCTTCAGGTCCCCCACGGAGGCTCATGGGAATAAACGAGAGACAAAAAGGAGCCGTCAGTCCTATCTTTTTACCACAAGCCCTACTGGGCAGAAACCCGTCACCATTTTCAGTGCGTGCTATAAGTCACCCGTGTTTGGCCGGGCAGGATCACTTGTGAGGGTAGGGGATGGTTTTTTTTTTAGGTGTTTTAAAGGTTAAGGATGGAAAAAGGTGTGCGAAGGCCTCTATTACATTCACGTGTACTCAGGGGTGAATACTGCTGCCGGTACCCTTTCTTTTACGCTCTCCTCCTGTGGCTCGTATACGGCTTCCTCCCCTCCCTTCTCCTTACACTCACCGCCTCCCTCCTGTCCCTGGGTCGAGGTACTCACCGGCTCCGCCGCAACTCTCCCCCGGAGTTGCGGCCGCTCTCCAGCGTCCTCCTGCGGGGACCACCAGTCTTCGTACCACCGCTCTTCGTCTTCTCCGCTGCTGGGCCCGGTCTTTTCGTCCTCTTCGGCTTCCACGATCTCCTGTGTCTCCGCGTCTCCACTCTCCGACCTCCTTCTCTCTCCGGCGTCTTCTTCCTCGTTGTGGTTGGTTTGGTCCTTTTTCTCTTTCGCCTGGGCACTACTTCCGGGGTTGTTCCCTCCTTCTCCGGTGATGTCAGGGGAAAGAGTTTCCTGCATGGGAAAATTACGGGGGTGTGTGTTTATCTTCCTGGAGGACGTTGTGACAGAACGTGGCAGCGGGGTCCTAGCTCTCTCTTGTGAGTAGTCTCTTTTACGATAGGCGGCCGCGGAACGGGTTTTGCTTGTTACCCCCTCACACTGCATTACTTGCATATTCCAAAAGTTTAGTTATTTCCAAAATTTTCTTTTCAGGAACTCTAGCTTGCATGCACGTAGTGTCTATTTCAATACCCAGATAAGTCAGACAACAGCTGGGGCCCTCCGTTTTGTCTTCTGCCAAAAGAACGCCCATGTCCTGAGCGAATTCCTTAAAATCCTTCAGAGCTATCTCGCAATTTTGTGAGCCAGCCCGTCCCATGAATAAAAAATCGTCCAGATAATGTGTAACTCCAGTGTGCTCTGTTCGAAACGAGAAACACCACTGTAAAAATGAACTGAAGGATTCAAATAGCCTGCATGATATCGCACATCCCATAGGAAGGGTTTTGTCTACAAAAAACTTTCCTTCAAAAAATATGCCCAGTAGTGAAAAGTCAGAAGGGTGTACCGGTAAGAGCCTGAAGGCTGGCCTGATGTCACATCTAGCCAATTCAGAGTTAGCCCCAGTGTTTCTTATCATTATCAATGCTGAATCTACCGAGGAAAATTGGACCATAGAGTCCTCCTTAGCAATAAAGTCGTTAACAGAAAGACCCTGAGGCCAGGACAAATGTTGGATCATCCTAAATTCCCCCTCTGCCTTCTTAGGCACCACGCCTACCGGTGAGACCATGAGATTGTCTAACGGCCAAGATTCAAAGGGGCCTGCCATCCTCCCTTCCTTTACCTCTGTCATCAATTTATTCCTAACGATGTGTGGAAATTCGTTTGCCGATTTTAAATTTTGGGCAAACCTACAGCACCTGGGCCCTTGGTAACCCAATTTAAACCCTTCCCTGAAGCCCCATTCTAATAATGTTGCCTCTTGTGTGTCCAGGTAAAATTTTAACCAATTACATAGTTTGTCCAACTTGACCGGAGTAGAAGCCCTTGTGACCAGGTTGGGACACAACACCTCTCCCTCTGTTTTGAAAAACATCCCCTCCCCAATTTGATTGCTCTCCAAAGCATTGCATAACTGCATGCTTTCCCCCGCACTATGAGTATTCGTGCTTGTATTTACAAGGGTTTCGTACGCAATATCCTTTATTGAAGTTCCAGCAAGCGCCAGATGCCATTGTCTGTTGTCTGTTCCAGGATCCCACCCCCCCCAGGGTGGGCCGGTTCTGAAAGGGCCGATAGGGAACCGCTAAGCCACTAGCCGTATGCATGGATGGTGGAGGTCTTTGAGGGTACATCCACTGAACCCAAAGTTCATTATCCACCTCCCCCCAAGGTTTGTCGGGTATTAAAACTAATCTGGCTCTAAACTCCTCATCATAATGTAACCAGGCATAACCCCCAAACTCAGTAGCAGCTTTCTAAATTGTGTCCAGATATTTAAAAAACGACACCGACCTGTCAGGGAATTTTTCGCAGTATACGCTTGCGAAAATAAGGAATGCTGATGTCCATGTATCAATATTGGTCGGCACCCTTGGCCTCCTTGCTAGCTCCCATGCTTCTTCTTTTGACCCTTCCTTTGCTTGTATTTCTCTATGTAAAAGTTTAAATACATCACTAAATTCCCCTTTCCAGATTCTCTCTTTAGTAGCTTTGCTTAAATGTGCGCCCAGTGGCATGGACAAACCCATATAAGGTAAACGTTTTATTGATGATGTAGCCTGAACGTCAGCTGTTTTAGCGTTGCTGTCAGAACTTATTAAGATTTTTATTTTGTCATCTAACAACTCCCCTTCTTTCTCCCGCTGGCTACCCTTATCGTGTTTTGTGACCTTAAGGCGTTCATTATCTATACCCACACTTCCCCCCACCCCTAAACGTTTTTGTACAAACTGTGCGGGAGCCTCACCTGAGGTTGTGGGAATGCAGTCTGCAGTATAAGCTCTCTTCCTCTAAACTTTGTCTGGAAATCTTGAACTGATTCTGCCCTGATCATTTTTGCGTTCTCTATCCTGCTGAAAATAAAATCTAGAGACATTTTTAGTACATCCCCCCTTTCCCCTCATGGATTCTTACCAGTCTTTCAGTATCGCCTGTAGTGAGGGCTGCAAATGTATATACATACATTGCTAAGTTAGCATAACCGCGTTAGATGTTAGAGAGCCATCTTGCCACTTTTGCTGCTTTTGCACACGACACTGCAGTTACATGTTATTATTTGAAAACTGCTTGCTCGCCTTTTCTTCACATGAGAACTGTCTGTTGTTCACATCCCTAGCCGTGAGCTGCGACCTTGGTCTGAACATTGTGTAAAGAAACAGTCTGGGTCACCAGACAATGCATGTTTTTGAGTTCAGGTTGATCGGCCCACTATTTAGCCATAACACGCACACAGCTTCAAATACCTGAGAGTCGAGAGCTTTTAATATTGCAGTCTGCATGCCTTTAACACATTCTGAAGAAGAGCTTTCCCAGGAGCAGAGCACACCTGATCCTGTGATGTGATTCAACTAAGCTGATCTTTACGGTATGGGGTTCCCCATTCAAGCCTAGAGACCTTTTATTAGTATAATAATATTAGTTTACTAGCGAAAGGAAGGTGGTTGTATTCCACTGTCATTTGTAATATGATCTCGCCTTTCATTTTTTATGGTATGGTAACAATGCTGATGGTTTTGATTTTAATCGTTTGCCTGCTTATGTTAGCCAAAGTACTGCATCTTAGGACACGAGGTTTATAAAATAAACTCTTTAAACTTTACCGTGTCTCTGTTTACTCTTGTTGTGGACTGATATGAGAATAATTACGAACATGTATTTCTGATTCCCACCATTCCTGAGAGTACTCTAAGTCGCTTGTTCTGGGTTGTCTATACATTGGGACCTCCGAGATAATACGGATAACGAATGGGACACTGATGCTGGTCGGATAGGGGTTCTGGGTTCTGAGGTGAGTTTTTGGTACACAACAATTCACTGAGGTCCTGGTTTCCTGCACATAGTTCTGTGCATGAGCAGAATCCCTGCAACACGCCCTTTCATCCACAATTTCATCTTCTTCCAATGATTCAATTTCATCGTCTGACAATTGCGCGTCTACCACCCCGCTATTACCTACACTACCACCCCTCATACTACCACTTGGCTGCTCTCCATACCCTATACCCCCATCATATGTTCTCCAATTTAAAGCTTTATTGTATTTAGCCACTCTTTGTTCGTCCAACGACGTGGGGAATTTTGCTTCAAAATCTCCCTCCACATCGCCTCTTATGTTGCAGGACGTTAGACACCTGGCCGGACGTTCTTCACCACCCCTTCTTGTGCCTGGCGGTATTTCACCCACGTTGTGTTGCAAAATGCTTGAATTTGCAACCGTGATATCTCTGTGACCCTTAAGTTTTAATAACCTAATGTCATCATTTATCTCCTGCGGTATCCACACCCATTGTCCATCCTGTTCGCGCTCTCTGGAATGTGTGTTCCGACAAACAAAACTCCTGTCACGACCGTCCAATAATAAATCATTGTCCTTGTCTATATTTGAAAGCCTGACCAACGTATTCATATTGTGCGCGCATTTTTGAGGAGATATATACTCCTTGTCATAGGCACTGGATGCTTTCTGTGCCTGAAACGTGGAGTCGCCTTTTTCACTGGAAATTATAGGAGACAAAACCCTGACAGATGATGTTTTATTTAAAAAATTAACATTTTTAAGCTGTTTCTTTCCAAATATGCAAATGTCATTTTTT
This sequence comes from Triturus cristatus, assembly GCF_964204655.1. Classification (NCBI taxonomy): domain Eukaryota; kingdom Metazoa; phylum Chordata; class Amphibia; order Caudata; family Salamandridae; genus Triturus; species Triturus cristatus. Next base: position 95,391,656 of record NC_140587.1, on the reverse strand, counting down.
GCCACCAAAACCTGTGGCTCTTGTAAAGCAGGGCTTTGCACTTGCTGACTTTGCCCCCTAGGTGGAGTATTTTCATTATTTATGGGAGCCAGCAGCTCTGTTTCTAAAGAAAGACCTTTTTTAGGTCTCGCCTGAGCCAGCGCTTTAGCGCTGGCTCGCGAGAGCTTTTGTAAATGGGGGATCTGGAAGTGCAAACGAGTGCTTTCAGGCCTCCAAATACAGTGCATGTGCGCCGGGCGCGCACACCATTTGGCAGCCTGCACACCATTTGCTTTCACTTTCGCGGCCACACGGGCACTTTGATGTTTGATCGCGATCACTTTCACTTTCCGCTTGTTCCACATTAGTTAATCATTAATGATTTAGCGGGATTCTGCAATGTAAGGTTCAAGCCAATGATTCTCGTAGTATTTGATTCAACTTCCTTTATCAGTTATCAAATGTGTGTAATCGGCATTGCAAACCACAGAAAATGTGTGTTTCGTTCCTCCAAACATATTTGCTGTTTACTTTGCCTCTAAAGGCTATTGTGCTGCAGTGATTATGCTGTGCTACGTGACACATACCTATGTGAAGTACACACTCCATGTGGGCCCCATGGCTTTGTTTATAGATTTTTCAATATCCTTTCAATGCAGCCCAGAAGGGGCTCAGCTGTTACTTTAAATGTCAACTCCACTTAGTTCTCACGGATTTTCATTCTCAAAACTCTTTAGATATTGGACTCTTCAAGCCCCACATGTGACAATTGCTCATCCTTTGTTTGCTGCCATCCCGTTTTTTTGCTTAAAGATTTGTCAATTTTCAAGTGTGGCTAATACTGTGACGAACTGCTGAGTTGACATTTCTACTTTGTATGTTTTTTTCTTTCCTTTTCCAGCAGAGCGCTCTCTCCCGCCCCTCCCTCCCCCGAGGTATCCCAGCGCTCACAATTAAATGGCCTTTGAAAATGGCAGAGCAGCTTATGAGGCAAAGTCTCGCTGGAGTCTAACCTTTCCATGAGCTGTGATTGTGCGTAGAATTGATGATAACTTTCCATGAGTTGATCGTGTGCAGGAAGAAGCAACAATGATTTTTTTTTAAATACTGGAGCAGAAAAACCTGCATCCTTCTTGTGTTATGCATTTAAAGTACCAGCAGAAGCCAGTCTCACATTGTCTACGGCCATCCAAGTTTGTCAGAAGCTACAGCTTGGGAGGTGTTTTTATTTGCCTGGATCACACTCCTGCTAACGGCTGTGTACTGGTAATTGTCTATACGTGAGTCGTTTAAACAAGCATTTGCAACACAATAGGTCTCGCATTTGTGAGAGTTTAAGCAATTGGCATTGTAAATAATAATGCATTTTATTTATGTTTTAAAAATCAACAAGGAAATAAAAGGAATTGTCATTTACAATGCCAATAGCTCAAACTCTAGTAAATGCGAGACCTATTGCATTGCAAATGCTTGTTCTTATTTGTTTTTGTATTTAAATTAGCCCCAGGGACCCTGCGTGTGCGTGGTCTGCCCCTCCCACATTTTCCCCTGGCAGCCGATGACCCAGGAGGGGAAAGAGAGACCTTCCGCTTTGGAGCCGGTGAAGCTCCTGTCAGCACATGATTTATGCTGGCAGGGGAAGCTGGGGAATCCTCACTGGATAAACAGGCAGTGACAGCTGCTGAAACCCCGCCCGCCGCCGGCCTCTTAGTTTGTACAAGCCCCACCAATGCCTCAGAGAGCACACCAGGAACGAGGAGGTCTTCGCGCCCTGCTGCACATAAGGTGCGTAGCGCTTCCCTCACAGAGGCAGCCTCCTGCATAATTTGTATACAGCGCGCTATAAATAAATTATAAATAGCTTGCGAGTGTCCAAAAACGATCTCCCCTACCTCTCCTCACGAAGCGGTAAGCGCGCCACAGAGAGTTCTAGACAATCAGGCTCGCGCTAAACCGCCTACCAATCGGAATTGCCCACGCGCCCCTGGGCCGTACTAACGCCCGACGCTACCCGGGGGTGGACAATCTGTGATTGCCACCCCCTGGAGCCCTCATTTTATTGAATATGTAGCACGATTATTAGCCTTATAATATTACTACAACCTTGTAATTTATCAGCCACCAGAGAGCAGGAAATCATGCATATCTATACTGAGTTAATTTGCTATCTATGGAGTCTGAAATACTAGATGACCTGTAATAAGACGTCTCAGAAAAAAACGAAGCAACATTGTGTAGATTCCGGTAGTGACTTTCATCTAACCTATTGGAAACTGTACAATATATGTAGGTGTGCTGTATTGGACAAACCCATTAAAAGATCTGTACTGAGAAACGTGTTAATTGTTTTTAAGGAGCAATCCGTTATAATGAAAGGTTATGGCAAGTACTCTGGGATATGGGTAAGCCCCTTGATATATTATCCATCACAGTCCAGTTCCACAACCAGAGCTTTGCTAGAGCTCGCGGTGGAACCCAGAGCGAGTCAGCAGAGAGGATTCCTGCATCTAGAGGGCTAAGGCAGGGCTGCGTGTTGGCCCCTACTCTATTTTACTTGCACCTTAATTATATTCCTCACTGTTTAAAGATGCTGCCTTATTGGGCAAGAAAAAATCTCCAATCCTATTGTTTGTGGGCAATACTTTGTTGATTGTCAAAGCCCCCAGCGGTTTACATAAACTTCTAAACCACTTTGGTGAATTCTGTCACTCGCGGGGATTGGAAATCAACACTTTTAAGACAAAACTGATGTTCTTTCATCCACACAAAACCTTGAAAGAAAGACTGGCTTATGATGACTGGTGTGCCACTGGAGAGGGCGGGCTCCTTTGTGTGCCTGGAGTCACTCTTGCTGACTCCTTGGCCTGGAATCCTCATGTCAGTAAGGCAAGTAACTTGACAGCACAAATACCGGGGCGATTCTCAAAGGTCACAGGGCTGCTGCCAGTGAACCAAAAGCCTCGGCCCTTCAGGTATAGGACTCACACGCGTTGGGATCCGCTTTATATGGGGCTGAGCTGTGGGGCTTTGGAACCATCAATGAGCCCTCTAGATCAGAGTACACATTTCTGAGAAGTATTGTCCATCTCCCACCGAGCATTGGATATGGGTATGAGAATGGTGGAGGGTGGAGGGTAAGTGCAGATTGCACCCCTTTGTTGTTTAGGCGCCTCTGGCCTACCCCCGAGTTGGCACATTATACTGCTGCCCTTCAGGATGGAAAGACATCTGACAGCTCCCGTAAAATAAAGTGTCTTGACAACATCCAAGGCTCACTTTGCTCTCTTGGGCTGTGTGACCTGTGGGAAGCCCTTCTACAGCTCTCATTCCAGCAAAGGAAGAGCTAAAAAAACTCTTTAATGGGAAAAAGTAGAGCCCGATGAACTCCACAGAGTGGTAAATGCCGCCAGACAAATGATTTTACGGATTTGAAGTTGCTCAGTGTGTATGGACCGTTCTGGGGTTACATTACAGGACCACTGGATTGAAAACTGTACTTCCAGTTTAGAGTAGGCACTTTGCTGCTCAAAGCTTTTTATCTGCAAATGGACCCCTTCTGATTCCCCGGTTTGTGTTGTAGGTAAACACTCGAGGGAATCTGTAGCCCTTGTTTTCTTTGCTTCTCCTACCTATGCCCGTTCTTGTTGGCTGCCACCTTTATGCAAAGAACTGGGCACAAGCCGCCATAGCTTCGCCCATCGTGTACTTCCATCAGATTGCTGGCCTGTTCATGCATGCACTGTAGCCAAGCTTTTGGGGCAAGGTGGTTGACTTGAATGTGAGCCCTTCCTTTACGTATGTGAATAATAGTTTTTTATCTATTTTTACTGTAAAGTTGCTATTTGCACTTTGTGGTTGCAGGTTACCCCCAAGGATGTGCAGGAGACTTGCCAGATATGTTTATATGCCTTTATTAGCAATTATGCTTATAACCACCGAGAGAGCGCCGGGCAACAAGCTCCGATCGCTTCCCTCGCGCCGCGCTGACTCGCTCATGCGCAGTAGCGTCCAATATGGCCGCTACGCGCATTCCTGCCCTGACGTAGTGCGCGTCAACTAGACACTACATATCTCCCCCTTTTATACCATACAACACAATGTACCCCAACCGGATGGTCAGTCCATTTCATAGTCTCTAAACTTGGATGGTCTCACCACTGCTCGCCCAACCCGGGTGTGTCTTACCGGGGTGGTATGTCCTTCTTGGCCTTCCGGTATGTCTCTCTCACCGTTTTGTTCTTCACCCATGTTCTCTCCACACTCTCCCTTAGAAGCTCCTGCTTCCCTTGTCGCCCCTTCTATTGGTGTTGCCCCTTCCGTGTCCTCCCGGGGCCATTGTAAGATTTTGTTGCACTTGGCCATGCGATCGTGGGACCACACGTTTCCATCACTGAGCAACGCTGCTCGGTCGTACACTTCTTCCACTCTTAGGGGTGGGGAGTACTTGCTTTCTCCCTTTCGCTTTAGACTCTGACCCACTCCCCTTTTTCCAATACTGTCTCCTTCAGCTTCCTGTTGCGGTTGTTGTGTTCAGTGTAAATGCGTTGTGCCTTCTCCAGGTTGTGTTGAACCACCGCTGGAGACCACTTGCTGGTGATTGTCTTCTCCTGCCCAGCAACATTGTCTCTGGTGAAGGGTTGCCTTCCTCGTAGGATTTGGAAGGGGCTGTACCCCGTACCGGTGGGGGTGATGCGATATGCCCAGATTGTACTTTGTACTTCTTTTTCCCAGTCTTTGCCCCTCGTGATGGCAGCCTGTATGGAGCCCATGAGCACCCTATTGAACCTTTCTACTTGTCCGTTACTGGCCGGATGATATATCGACATGTGTCTGAGTAGAATGCCGTTCCTTTCTGCGAATTTGGACCATTTGTCCGAGGTGAATTGGGGACCATTGTCACTGATTATGGTTCTGGGGGTGCCTTCCCTGAGGAATACTGCCTTGAGGAAGCGCAGTATTGCGTCTGTGTCCATGACCTCTTGGATGTGTACCTCTGGCCACTTCTGGTACTTGTCCACTAACACGCATAGGTATTTGGGTATCCCCTGATCATCCAGTATAGGTCCTAAGATGTCCACTGCCACCTCTTCCCATGGGTTACTGGGATTCGTGAACTTCCCTAGAGCCGGCCTCATTGGTTTTAGTATCTTGTCTGCTCCTTGGCACTGCGCACAGTCTCTTACGTGTCTTTCTACTTGCATATCCATCCCCGGCCACCAATACGTTTGTTTGGTCCTGGCTTTCGTCTTCACGATTCCCAGGTGTCCTTCGTGTATTATGGATAGCAGATCCGGTATTATGTTCTCCGGTGGTACCACTCTGTTTCCTCTGTATACGAACACCCCGTCGTTCCCCACCGACAGCTCCTCTCTAACCTCGTAGAACTGCCGGACCTTGGGCCTCTGTCGTCTCCTCTCTGGCCACCCTTGTACGATGTACTTCTTGATGTCGTCCAGATCTCCATCTGCTGCATACGCGTCTTTCCACTCCTGTCTACTGATGGCCTTTTCTGGGTCGTCCGTCAGGGCTACCATCTCGTCTTCTTCCTCAGTGCCGCTGGTGGCGCTTTCCATTGCTGACGCCCTGCTGAGGTAATCTGCTATCTTGTTTCTTGAGCCCGGTATGTACTCTACGTCGTACCGATACTCCAGGAGTTTCAGCGTCATTTTCGCAATCCGGGGTGTGGCGCTAGCATGGCCGCAGGACGTTAAAACCTTCACTAGAGGTATGTGGTCCGCTTTCACTTGAAATCGTGTGCCCCACAGGAACAGGCAGTACTTTCCCATGGCCCATACCACGGCTAGCATCTCTTTTTCGATCACACTGAACTTTTGTTCAGGTGACGTCAATGTCCTGGACGCGAAGCTGATCGTCTCCGTCCCGCCTTCTGGTCTTTCTTGCATGAGCACCGCTCCTAACCCTTTTTCGCTTGCGTCCGTCATCAATATGGATCTCCCCAGGGAATCGTACCCATGCAGCGGGATCGCCTGGCTGATTTCACGTTTCACTGTGTCAAACTCTTCGTGCGCCTCTTCCGTCCATGCAAACGCAGTCTTGTCCCTCGTGAGTTGTCTCATGTTGTGTGTTTTCGTGGCAAAATGGTGGACAAACTTGCTGTAGTATTCCGCCATCCCTAGAAATGACCTTACTTCTTCCTTGGATGTGGGCGGGGGTGCATCGCAGATGGCCTTCACGTTCCCTTTCTTCGGTGTTATCCCGTGTTCTCCTATCTCGTGCCCCAGGTATGTGACTGATGTCATTCCGAAATGACACTTCTTCCACTCAGCCGTCAGGCCGTTTTCCTCCAAGATCTTCAATACCGCTTCCAGCTTCTCATCGTGGTCTTCTAGCTCCTTCCCCATTACTAGGATATCATCCTGGAAGTATTGCACTCCCTCTATACCCTTGAATAGGCGGGCCATCAGCTTTTGGAACACTGCTGCTGCAGATGCTAGTCCGAAGGGCATGCGGCAGAACTGATAGCATCCAAACGGCGTTATGAATGACGTCAGTTTCTTGCTCGTGGGATGCAGCACCACCTGGTGGTATGCCGATTGTAGGTCGATGGTGGAGAACCATTTCACGCCTTTCGTGCGGGCCAACATTTCCTCTATGCGTGGTAATGGGAATTTTTCTACCACGATGCACTTGTTTAATTCTCGGAGATCCACACATAGGCGCACCTTGCCTGACGGTTTCATGGCCACTACCAGTGGCGCCAACCACTCCGCGCTGTCGATCGGTTCGATGATTCCCCCGTCCTCCAGTCGGTGTAGTTCCTGTTGCGCTGCCTCTCTCACTGCGATCGGTATGTTCCTTACTCTGTGCGCAACAGGGCTGACGTTCTCCTTGAGGACGATCGATTTTGCCGCCGTCTCCACCCGATTCCGCCAGGGTTTCTGCTGCCTCACTACGGTTCGCCTTTGACGTTCCTCTACCTCGTGGCCGGCACACTTACTGCTCACGTGCCTCCCTCTGGTGTCCGTCTGCCACTGCCGCGCTCTCCCGGTGCGTTGGCGTCTGTCCTTAACCTCCCCGGTCTGGGTCCTCTCTGTCCGAGCCTCGTCGCCACTGTAAAGTTGCTATTTGCACTGTGTGGTTGCAGGTTACCCCCAAGGATGTGCAGGAGACTTGCCAGATATGTTTATATGCCTTTATTAGCAATTATGCTTATAACCACCGAGAGATCGCCGGGCAACAAGCTCCGATCGCTTCCCTCGCGCCGCGCTGACTCGCGCATGCGCAGTAGCGTCCAATATGGCCGCTACGCGCATTCCTGCCCTGACGTAGTGCGCGTCAACTAGACCGCGACACTACATATACTCCTTAATCTAATATACATTTTCACTCCTTGATGATTTTTCACATGTCAAATGATATGGCAATTAATGAATTGTTAAAACTGAATTTTCTGCATTATCTTATGTTTGCATGTACTTTTATGGCTATGACATTCGAAATAAAGTTTTATTGACAACTTGAATAGTATCAGGTAAATGTAACATATCCTGGTAAATGTATTGAACTCGTGAGCAGATGTATGACATTACCACGGGTGGTTTTACTACGCACGTCTTTACTTCGTACTTTTTACTAATCATACCTTTTGCACGTGTTTACATTTGCTTACATTAAAAATACACTTGCCACGCAAACGACTAGCACGCACACTTTCACCACGCATACAATTACTTCGGATTTTTAGTAATATTACTGTGTTATTTAAACTTGTAATCTTGATTAAACATCAACATCGGGGAAAAAACGCTGTAGATAGAAGTAAATATTATAAACGCCTTATTTTACCGGAGATTTCTCACGGAGTAACACTGCCACCTACTGGACTTCCAAGTTTTGAAACAGCAGAAGGCAGAGTTATTAATGTAATAATAATTATCTTAAAACGTTGCATCATTGTATGAGAATTAGTACACGTCATCTCCCTTTTCTCCTAAAACCCACGTATCTCATCCTTACAGTTATTGTCTTTTTTCAATATTAAAAAATCTAATACTAATTAGATTAATACTCAGGTATTTAAAAAATAATATTATAGTATTAACACACCCATTGCCCCTAAACCCTCTGCATCCCATCCCGGGAGTAAATATATAAATGCACTGATAAATAACGAAATGTAAGTGGTTTAAATTGTTTTCTGATGAGTGACAGGAGAGTTAAATTACTGTCCGTGTTTTCGCTCTTCGGGTATAAGAGTGACCCGTGGAAACGGAAGTGCTCCTGCGCCCAGATTGTACTCTCGCCTCAGCGGGCAACAAAAGGAAAGTGGTTCACACCATTTTTCGAAGGGCCTCCATATTTCCGGCTGCCTGGCTAGCGGTTGCCATGTACATGGCTCTTCCCACGCCTCAGGCTCCTTCAGACACTTTATGAAAGTGGATAAATTATTTATTGTCAGTGTAGGTTCAAATGACTTCCGTTGTAATCACTTGCGTGGAAACAGTAAGTACGATGTAAAAAATGCGTAGTAATTGTAGTCCGTTGTGAAAACCTCACGGTACAGGCCGTTTCCCGTTTTTAGGTCTCGCCTACGTAGTGCGCATGCACTGCATAGGAGACCTTTAGCCGTCGTGCAGCTGTTTTTCCAAGCACATACTCGTGCTTGTGGCGGCATACGCCTTGCGGGAGTGCGCAGCGGCACGCCACAAGCACGAGTATGTGTTTTGAAATAGAGCAAACAGCTGCTACTTAGCGCTCACGCACACCCCCCACCCCTCCCACTTGTTCATTCTTGCCTTTTGTCTGCTTTTTCACCCGTCTGCATCTCCGCTTTCACCAGTTGGTGTGCCTGTTTCTGTGCCTTCTTAACTATCTGCACCTCTTTCCTCGATTCAGGCCTTCTGTTGTGCTCCCCACAGCCCCCCGCCCATATACCCGCCTCCTTCCTGCTTGTGCTCAGTATTTCACACTCTATTTGCATGTTGCACATATTTTTTTCTCAGCTGAGCATTCTCTCTCAGACAGCATTCTCTCTAACTCTTCCTGGGCCTCCTGCTCTGTTCCCCCGCTGCCCTGTCTCTTGTGTCCTCTTCCTACCCATCTCTTCCACCGGACCCTATTTCACAGTGACTGTCTCATACTGTCCTAACGCCTGTCTCTCACCTTTGTCTCCCGTCTGTCACTGCTGCAGCACGCCTGCTGGCCTTGCAGCTTGTCTCTTAGTACAGTGCACCCCCCAGGAGACGAGTCCCTCTGGAGCCCGCCCTGCCGTCTACTTTCTATCAGACCCTGTGAGTCCACGTCAAACTCTTCCTCTGCCCAGTCTGTCGCCTCCTCTTCTTCTCCCATTTCAGCTTGTCTCTTCTGTTCGTACCCTGTACCCCAGTCACCGTCTCTTAATCTTCTAGCGACTGTATCTTTCACCTATCTCCCCTCTTCTAATGCTGCCGTCGTGCTTGGGCACTCAGTGCCCTTGTCTGTCATCTCTCCTTCTCTCTGCCCTGCTTCCTCTCCCCTCTCTTCCCTCAGTCTCGTGTCTACTCCCTCCCCTCTTGCTCTTTCTCCCTCCCTCCCTGCCTCATCCTACTCTTTCCACCCCCACCACCCTATTCTACCCTCTTTCCCTTTCTATCCCTAAACCCTTTCCTTCCCTCATGCACTCTCTGAAAAGCGGTTACATTCGGCAACAATACTTGTTGTTTACAGTGTTTAAACAAGCATTGGCATAGCCAATAGGTCTCGCTTTTGGGACCTTATAAGTATTTAGTTATGCAGCACAATATCCTTACATCAACTGCTGCATGGCTAAACACTTATAAGGTCCCAAAGGCGAGACCTATTGGTTATGCCAATGCTTGTTATACTTTGTAGTAATTGTTATGGTGTAACTACTGAGGGGGCTCCCTGGGATAGAGTAACTGAGTCTGCATCTGGGGATGGGGTACTCGGGGCCTGTACAGACTCAGAAAGGGGGGCCACGCAGCCTACCTCCCTTCAAAGTTGAGTTCAGCTCCGAGGGTCAGGGGGGTTACTTGTCCCCTGCCCTTTTTATGGCATTCAGCCCTGGGGGATGGGGTCCCCGGGGCTTATTAAGGCTTGGGAGGCGTGCTGCATGCCGCTTCCCCTCAATTTACATAAGGGCCCGGGGGATTTGGTCTCTGGGGCCTCCCTATGACTCGGGGCAGTTCACACACCCCCCTCCCCAAAAGTAATGATTTGGGCTGGCCCACTCTAGTGTTTTTTTCTTACAGTAGCACGGGAAACTGCATTAAAAGAAAAAACTTTGAAGCAAATCTGCAGATCCTCCGTGAATCCACTGCAAACGTTAAAAAAATACACTTCTGGTTCCAGACAGGGTCCCTCTGGGACCCCGCCACCAGGTCTAGTGGGTCAGGGTATCCTTACTCATAATCAGTTCAGCAGTTTTTATTGCAGTATCTCTGTTCAATTTTCCTATAGACAACTGAATTGGGAGAACACGTTTGGGACCCCCCATTTTTCTAGGGCTGCACTTGACAGATCACCTCAAGCTCTCCAGGAACGAGCTGAGGCGAATGAAACTTTTTTTGTGGAAAGTTTTGTGAAGATTTGTCAAACGGCACCAAAGGTATTAGGAAAATAAAAAATGCTTATCCTGGGGAAACATAGAAAAAACGATAACTACCCAATGGCTACTGCCCCTCGGTAATAATAATGATATATATATATAATATATATATTCACTGAAAAAAAACATAGGTTTCAGGCATGTTATAGTTAGGAATTAGCATTTAAAAAAACTTAGAAATTCACTGAAAAAAACATAGGTTTCAGGGGCGTTATAGTTAGCTGGACTTTTCACTTGTAAAAAACCATTGAAATTCCCCCGTTATAGTTAGTTCAGCTAACTATAACTCGCGCGCCCGCAATGCACTGCTGATGACGTCACATATTACATCACTCATGACATGGTCAGTGACATCACTCATGACATCACTGATGTTTGCACACGTTAACTCAGGCCCCGTCCCCTCCCTTCACCACTGTGTAAACACGCCCTGTGGCCGTTTTTAGTTGGGAGATTAAGTTCATTTGAATCCTGAGGGTCCCTAGGGTCCAACTAGCCCACTAGGTACCTCCAGTAAGCGCCACAGAGCTGCGTTGCAGAGTGGTGTAAAAAGTGGCATGGCCTGGACCACCTCTCTGCAACGCAGCTCAGTGGCGCTTACTGGAAGCACTTGGTGGGCTAGTTAGCCCCCAGGGGCCCTCAGGATTGAAGGGGAATTATTTCCCCAACTTAAAACGCGCCATAGGGTGTGTTTGCACACGTCACCTCTGGCCCCATCCTCTCCCTTCCCCACTGTGTAAACACGCCCTGTGGCCGTTTTTTAAGTTGGGAGATAAAGTCCCCTTGAATCTTGAGGGTCCCTAGGGGGAAAATAGCCCACTAGGTACGTCCAGTAAGCGCCATTGCAGAGAAGTGTAAAAAGGGGAACGGCCTGCACCACCTCTCTGCAACGCAGAGCAGTGGCGCTTACTGGAAGCACCTGGTGGGCTAGTTGGCCCCCAGGGTCCCTCAGGATTGAAAGGTAATTATTTCCCCAACTTAAAACGCGCCACAGGGCGTGTTTGCACACGTCACCTCAGGCCCCGTCCCCTCCCTTCCCCACTGTGTAAACGCGCCCTGTGGCCGTTCTAAGTTGAGAGATTAAGTCCCCTTGAATCCTAAGGGTCCCTAGGGTCAAACTAGCCAACTAGGTACCTCCAGTAAGCGCCACAGAGCTACGTTGCATAGAGGTGTAAAAAGGGGTGTGGCCTCAGAACACCTGTCTGCAACGCAGCTCCGTGGCGCATACTGGAGATACCTGTTGGGCTAGTTGGCCCTCAGGGACCCTCAGTATTGAAGGGGAAGTAATTCCCCAACTTACAACTGGCCAGGGGGCGTGTTTGCAGAGTGCTGCAAGGAGGGGGCGTGGCCTCCGGCACGATGCCGGTCTTTTAAGAAGGAGGGCTGTGTGGACCCCCTTCTTTTTCTAATTTATTGGCCCTGGGGACCCCATCCCCCAGGCCTTGCACCTTAATTTATTTTGTTGAAAAAATAAATTTGGCCCTCCCAAGGCCTTAATCGGCCCCGGGGACCCCAACCCCCGGGTCATGGCCTTTTTTTTTTTTTTTATTCTTTAGGAGGGGGGCTGCGTTGCCCCCCTCCACAGGCCTCTTATGGCCCCGGGGACCCCATCCCCCGGGGCCGGCCTTTGTTTTTTATTATTTTTTAAAAATATATATTTATAGAAACACCTAGGACATGCTGGGCAAACCGTATGTACCTATCACCATGACGATTTGTGTGATATTCATTAACAGGCAACTATGCATACAATGAATTCACGTGGAATGTATTTACACCGCTAGTGAAGCTCTGACGTGTCTGACGCCCTACCGTGCCTAATCCCGGCGCCCCCGCCGGTGGGTACTCTCCAAGTAGACACCCTTGTCATTTATTTATACAAACATGGGTAGCTATTGACGGGCACATTTAATACACACGCACACCAAGCCATTCAAAGGGGATTTGACAAAAATTCAACCAAACTATGCAAGAAACCCCCCCTCATGGTTAATAAAACACACATCCACCGCCGGATGTGTAATACTTTTTATTTTACTCTCTGGAAAGGAGACTTGAGAGTCACAGCGTGCTCCTGGCTGAGCCCAATGCTGTGTTACACCCACCAGTGCCCACCGAGTGTCACACACCTCTGTGTTGTATTCCACCAGCTAGTGCGTATGCTATGGCACTCTCTAGCCCATGTGCACTGTAACACCACCCCATGAATATATCATGCCACACTTGCCTTCGCACGGGTTTTATTGCCCAATCTAACGTGCCTTCCTCGATGCCTATGTTATAACGCACAGCGCTATGCCATACATACTACAATCTGGGATCCATATCTTTGTCACAGTGCATATGCAACGTTACACTCCCCAGCACATATTTTATATTACAACTTTAGAGACTAGTTAGGTTACACAACACTGCCCTGTGCATATTACACTCCAAGGCGCATATCGCATAGCACGCGCTAGTGCCTGTGCTATCTCGCGCTCTCCAATGAATCTGTCATTGCGCACAGTGTATTCCATATTACATTTCACGCCCCGGTTCATCTTATATCACACTTTTTGGTGCATAGTTTATACCATATACTATATCTAGTTTTCATTTTCAATCATGCTCTCAGGACTATGTTCTATATAACACTGCGTCCACCTACCCTTTTCACAGGAATTACATTTAGTGATGGGGGTGGAGGGTCAGGGGGTGTTTCTGCCAAGTGAGCCCGGAGTCACAGTCACAAACGTCCTCTTCTTCCTGAATAAAAGTGAGATTATGCTGCATACTTGTTCATATTTTAAGTAGTTCGCACAGACACACATTTTAAAAACAATAAAGTTCCTAATGCCCACCTTCTCTGAACAGTTAGCTTGCTGCCCCATCCACCTCCTCCCTATCCTCTGTTGTCTGAATCCATGGACTAGCCTCCTCCCTCCTGCCATGCATGGTCTGATGTGCTGCCACTGCCCTCCATTTTGCATGATGTACCAGTCCACTCCTCCTGCCCTCCATTGCCCAATTCTATGGCCCATCATTGACCTCCTGCTTAGCCTCTGTGCTTAGCTTGCTGCCCCTATTCTCCTTCCCCCTGCCCTTCGATGTCCTTGTGCATGCCCCTGCTCCATCCTTTTTGCCCACCATATTCCATGGACCTGCCACTCCTATCTATTTTATTTATTTATTTATTTTATTTTAGCGATTTCTAAAGCGCCTGGTGACCCAAGGGCATCCCCGCGCTATGTAACTTGAATCTTATTGAGAGGGGAGTGCTCTGTTGAGCTGCCACTCCCCTTCCACCTGCCTAGCATTGTCAGATGACTGTAACCTGTCCCTGCCACCTCCACCCTGCCTGTCCACATGCCATGCCCCTATCCCCTTCCTCCTGTCCTCCATGGTCCATTTTACTGCCACACCCTTCTGCCCTCCCTGGTCTGTTGTGCTGCAACTGCTCCTCCTGCCTGCCCCACGCGGTCTGTTGTGAGGCCCCTTCCCCTGAACTCTCTTGTCTGTGCCCAGGTCCTATCCCTCTCTTCTATCCTCCATGGTCCTTTGTGCATGCCCCTGCACCCTCCTTCTTGCCCATCATAGCCATTGTGCTGCCACTAACCCTCCCACCTTCCCTGTGTGGTCAGCTAGCTGCCCCTGACCCCCTCCCACCTTCCCTCCATGGTCTGTGTGTATGCCATCATAGTCTGACTGTTGCTCTCCATGGTGTGTCTTGTTTCTAGTGCCCATCCTGCCTGACCTCCATGGTCATCTTGCTGCTCCTGCCCTGCCCCCTTGCCCCTAGTCCTCTGTTTCCATGTGCAGACCCCTATTCCCTCCCTCCTGGCTTGTCTGTTCCATTGTAATGCCCCTGATCCGTCCCTCCTTCCCTTTATGGTCTGTTATGCTGCAGCTTTCTCTCCTGTCTGTCCATTATGGTCAGCTAGCTACCATTGCCTCTTTCCCCTCTGTTCTCTGTTGTCCAAGTGCATGGTCCTGTCCCCTCCCTATTGCTTTCTATGGATTGTTTTGCTGCACTCCCGTCCCGCATGCCCTGTGTGGTGTATTGTGCTGCTGCAAACCCTGATGCCTGCCCTGTAGGGTCAGTTTGGTGCACCTCTCCATGTCCTCCTGTCCTCTGTTATCCGAGTCCATGTCCCTACCCCAATTCCTCCTGCCTACCATGATCCAATGTACCATACTTGCGAACATTTTGAACTTGGTAAGAGAGAGATTTTGAAAAAAAACTGGGGTGTTGTTTTTCCACTTTGAGTTACATTGAAAAAGAGGAGATTGTAGACAGGAGACAGATCAAATAAATCCCATTTTAGCTCTGTTGGCATGTATGGTTCTACTACGACTGCCTCTTCCTTCTGCCCACAATGGTCTATTATATTGCCACAGCCTCTCTTGCCAGTCCTGTATTGTTGGTTTGTTGCCCCTGCCCCCCTTTCCACTGCCCTCCATAGTCTGTTGTGATGCCACTGCCCTTCCTGCCTGCCCAGTGTGGTCAAATTGTTGCCTCTGTACTCTCCTACCTGCCTTCAATTTTCAGAGTCTGTGCCCCTAGCCTCTAGCCTCTCAACAGTTTCCCAATGAACAACTAGTTTGCTAACATTCTATATTCATTACAAAAGTGTGGAACGCCTGACGTCATCTTGATGTAATCAATTCTGTAATACCTAGAGCATTTCCTTTAGAAATTACATATATGAGAGGGTCTTATTTGCATCAAAATTATGGTTAGTGCTCTAAAAAACTAAAATGAGGACATATTTTCTGAGTTTTCAAATAGCGACAAAGAACTTAAAGATTACAAATAATTTTAATGTTTTTTTATCCAGTTGACCACTTGATTAAATGTTGCACCTAGGGGAGAGGATGTGGTGTTACTTCCAGAGCTGCAGACTTTGCAACTGGGGAACCAGTTTGGAGTTTCTGCTTCAGCTCAACATTCTGTGATTCTGGTCAAATCACTTAATCTCCCCATGTCTACAACCAAAATGAATTTGATCTTGTGTGATGTAACCAATGCTCATATAAAGCACTCCAATACCTGACAAGTCTGCACTATATAAAACTGCAAATACACACAAAAAAAGTGTTTTGCACACTTCTGTCATTGGGCTACATGTGGGCTACATCTGGGTGATATTTGTGCTGCATTTGGGCTCTTTTGTCTCTTGTGGCCATCTTGGGAGATTTATTTGTTATGAAGTTTCCTAATTTCCTCATTTACTGCAGTCTCCTCAGTAGGAAATGCTTTCAGGTTTTTACTTTGATTCCATCAAGAAGGTGTTCAGATATGTCACACATTTGCCATAAATTCTGAATGTTAGCATTCTAGTTGCTCATTAGATCACTGTAGTAAAGCTACTGCTCACCACGGAAGTCTGCTGCTGGTATTAAAAGTGCATGTTTCAGTCTGCATATCAGAATTCTTTAATGAAATAGAAGAGGATTTGAGAAGTCACTCAAAATGTGCCCTCATTTTTCTTTCTTCAGCACTAATCATAATTTCTATGGCAACATGAACCCCCTCATTGTGTTGCTTTTTAAATTAAATGTTTTAAGTGTTACCAGTTTATTCCAATCAAGATGGCTTCAGGTGTGCCATACTTTTGTCATAAGTAAGACAGTAAGCGCTCTAGTTGTTCTTAAGAACACTCTGGGACATTCTGTCTTTGGGCTATACCTGGGCTACATCTGGGTGATATTTGGGCTACATTTGGGCTCTTTTGTCTCTGGTGGCCATCTTGGGAGATTTATTTGTTATGAAGTTTCCTAATTTCCTCATTTACTGCAGTCTCCTCAGTAGGAAATACTTTCAGTTGTTTACTTTGGTTCCATCAAGAAGGCATTCAGATGTGTCACACATTTGCCATAAATTCTGAATGTTAGCACTCTAGTTGCTCATTAGATCACTGTAGTAAAGCTACTGCTCACCAGGGAAGTCTGCTGCTGGTATTCAAAGTGCATGTTTCAGTCTGCATGTCAGAATTTTTTAATGAAATAGAAGAGGATTTGAGAAGTCAAAATGTGCCCTAATTTTTCTTTCTGCAGCACTAATCATAATTTCTATGGCAAAATGAACCCCCTCATTTTGTTCCTTTGTAAATTAAATGTTTTAAGTGTTACCACTTTATTCCAATCAAGATGGCTTCAGGTGTGCCATACTTTTGTCATAAGTAAGACTGTTAGCGCTCTAGTTCTTCGTTAGAACACTCTGGGACATTCTGTCATTGGGCTATACCTGGGCTACATCTGGGTGATATTCTTGCTGCATTTGGGCTCTTTTGTCTCTGGTGGCCATTTTGGGAGATTGTTCTTTACAACACTCTGGGAAGCTGCAGTAGAACACAAAGGAATCAACTGACAGTCTGTGCCCTTGTTGGATGTACATGTTTTGCTGAGAATGACTTCATTCTCACATGACTGAGAAAGATAATGTGAATTTACAGAAAATATGCACTCAGTTTAGCTTATAGATCACCTTCCAAACCTCTGTGGGAAAAGCATGAGAAAATAGTTTTCTCTCAAACATGATTCATGATATCCCAGCAGAAGGCTTTTTCACATGGTAAAATCACCTTAGAACATACCACTATTCCCAAATTGAGTATGGTACCATCAACAAATGATTTATAATGTAACTAAAGTCTTAAAACCTTCTATTAACTGCAATGCTTTTTAATGGGGTGCTATCATGTATATTGGTCCCAAGATGGCTGCCAACACTTCTTGGATGAAGTGCTGACAGCCAATCAAATCTCACGATGAGATGTGTGGTTAGGCTCCGCCCAGATATATCTATCTATTTAACTCTAATTTTCTCAGGAACTACTGAATGGATTTACACCATTTAAGCAAAAGGCACGAGTCTGAACTGAGGACTACCTCTTTGCCAAATTTGGTGTAATTCCGTTCAGCAGTTCGGGCTGTAGCTGCGTCAACAGGTCCTATGGGAAAATGCATGGGGAAAACGTGTTTCGGGACCCCCCCTTTTTTCTCGGCCCCCGCTTGATGAATCACCGTGAAATTTTCAGGATAGGAGCGGACCGGAGCTGGCCAAAAGTTTGGAAAATTTAGCGACGATTCGTTAATCGGCGCCAACGTTATTCCAAATAGAATGTTGCGGATTTTCAATGGAAAATAGGTCCTAACTAGAACTATCTACTGGCGACTGCCAGTAGGTAATATATATATATATATATATATATATATATATATATATATATATATATATATATATATATATATATATATACACACACACACACACACGCACACACACACACACACGCACACACGCACACACGCACACACACACACACACACACACACGCACACACACACACACACACACCACACCACACCACACACACACCACACACACACAGTACACACATACAGTACACAGTACACACACACATTCACTGAAAACACAAAGGTTAAAGTTACATCATAGAAGTTGAAATACCTTAAAAACTAACATTTAAAAACAAAAATCACTGAAATGTACAAGTTATTATTTACTGAGTTAACTATAACGTGCGCCTTCACCATACATTGGATTTTCTGAATTGTTTTTGTTTCTGGCCAGAGACTGCACCCAAACTTCCGTGGACGCCAATACCCTCACAGACAACCAACCTATATTTCATTTTCTTTTTTTTTTCTTTTTTTTTTACGCTTTCTTCAGGTACTGTTATAGTCCCCCACCACCTGCCACTCAAGTGTGATCCCCATGGTACTGCAGTATGATGCATGCTTCCACTGGAGTAACTATACAGCATGGGGATGAAGCTTGAGCAGTGGGAACCGCAGGAGTAACGCTGTACGGCTGTGCTGGGTTCCATAGGAGTGCTACGGTAGCCTGAATGTGTTTTTTAATTTATGGCCCCTGGGGGTCCCCTCTGGTTCCGTATAACAAGAAATACCAGGGGGTCAGAGTGGTGACCACTACTGGGTAATATAAAGTTTGCAGAATGGAGTGGGGCCCTGGGCACATGACTATATACTGCATTTTCTGTTTGAGTAGTCAGCACTCTTGACCTCTGATGACAAGTGGTAATGGGAGATGTGGCCATTTTGTTTAGGAGTAGATTCGTTTGGCACAACAAAGGCCTCATATCTAGCTCCATAAGTGCAGTATCAAATAGTACAGTGCTAGGAATTCAAATTCAAATTTTATTAAACTGTTTGATTTGTTAAAAGCATTACAGCAAATTATTTGTATATTTCATGTCGTATGATTTTAACAATTATTGTGTGTACTGCTTTTATGAGAAATTCTCGAATAAAGCTTTTTGAAGTGAAGCATCTCCAAACCCCTAAGCACCCCCACCCAAGAGCCATAAAACTCTCCTTACACAGACTTTAAATAATTATTTTCTCATTTCCTTTACAGCACCAGCCCAG
This sequence comes from Triturus cristatus, assembly GCF_964204655.1. Taxonomy (NCBI): domain Eukaryota; kingdom Metazoa; phylum Chordata; class Amphibia; order Caudata; family Salamandridae; genus Triturus; species Triturus cristatus. Next base: position 95,372,713 of record NC_140587.1, on the reverse strand, counting down.
ACAATCCAAATGTAGCCAAGACATTTCCAGGTCTCATATTAGAGTACCTGACACCTAATTTACAAACCTAATTTAAAACAATTGACAACATACAAAACTTATAGTTAAAACTGTGCAATTCTTTTTGTAGCTCATAGCGCACCCTAGAAGATAAAATAGCCCCTCCAAGAGTTATATTCCTAATTCACCCAACACAAGGATACTTAGAATGAGGTACACAGCGAAATCCAGAGACTTGTATTTTTACGGCCTAGCCCCACTCAAAACCTCAGTTTAAGGAGCGGGACCTTTAATAAGACCTTCAATCGAAATTTCACACTTTCCATTATTGTACACAACCCATCCTAACACAATCCTTATACATGATTCTATAGGTCCTAGTTATCCTTCAATTAAGATAGCACAATTCTCATTATTGCACACAGCCCACCCTGATAAAGTGCTCTGATAAAGCTCTTAGCACATCAAAATCTGTAAGCCCTAGATTATCCGTTAGTTAAAATTGCACATTTCCCATACTTGCAGACAAACTATCCTACTAAAGTGCATAACAAGTCAGAGAATAAAGTCTCTAGCTAACCCTAAAGGCAAGTACTTGATGCACCAAGAATTATAAACCAATATCGAAGACTGTGAAGACTGCAATGACTGTGCAAGAGTCCAGTGGAATCCAAGGGTGGATTCTTGAAGAGAAGAACCTGCAGGCAGGGGAGCAGAGTCTATGCTACTCTGGAGTGAACAGGAGGCACAGAAGAGCAATGACCACCGATGACAGAAGATGCAGGAGTGATGACAGTGACCTTGTCGCTGCAGCTGTGAGGACCAGGCGATGCTGAGGAAGACCAGGAGCTGTTCACGAGCTGTCCCACACTGGAAGTCGAGAACCAGAGGGTCGGTGTCCGGCCTGAGCACTAACAAGCCTTGGCAGCAGCAACAGACATGGAAAACGATGAAGGAGCAACGTTGGGACCAGCAAGGTCCAATGGACTCACAAAGTGCAGGAGAGTCCAAGCAGGCCCTGGGCAAGCAGGAGAACCTCCTGAAACAGAAGACCGACAGGCTGGAGGCACAAGAGACGCAAGAGGACCTCGAGCAGCTCACCAAAGATAAAGGCCCACTGTGCCTAAGATGTGGTGGGGATGAAAATCTTATCAGGAAGAAATGCTGGAGGCTGGAGCTTCTTGTAGCCAGAAGATATCTGGAGTTCAGAGCCAACAAGTCTTGGCAACGGCAAGGCGATGCAGTACAAAGGGGTTCAGTTCCTGCAGTTCCGACAAGGGATACAAGCCTCAAAATTGCAGAGAGGACAGGTCAGGCCTTGAGAGAGTTGCAGAAATACCACCTAGGTTCTGCACAGCCACTATATAGTTAGTCATCGCTTAATGACACATGACCACTATATGTATAAAAATGGCTGACAGCACTTACAAAGCCTGGAGGATCGACTCCTGGGTTTGTGGGGGGGTGTCCTGCTCATGCAGGGCACCCTCACACTTATAACCTAGCACCCTGCCTTCAGGAGTGAGCGGCCTACCTTAGGGTAGGGGTGACTTATAGGTTTTAAGTGCACTGACCTCAGATATAAGGAAACTTATATCTGTGGCAATTGGCGCAAGCTCCAGCTTACACATAGTGCAATGGCAGGCCTGTAGTCAGTTTGAGTGGTCTCTCATGGGTGGCGTAATACATGCTGCAGCACATGGGAGACCCCTGATGTACCTATGCCCTGGGGACCCTAGTACCTTATACTAAGGATTTACAAGGGTACACCAGTAGCCAGTTGTGGAGGTACCAAAGTACTTACCATGTCAAATATAGGGAGAAAGCACAGTGACTGCGGTCCGGATTAGCAGGATCCCAGCCAGACTAATATAAAACATACTGACGCAGCAAAAAGTGAGGGGAACCATGAAAGCAGATCCTACTTTCCTGCAGGACTTCATTAATAAAGATCCCCATTCAGAGTTTGGCTCCTGTATTTTCCACCATAAAAGCTGTTTCAATGTGCTGACTTTCGCTTTTTTACATTTTTGCGAGTATGATATCCATTTAGCACGCAACACCAGGTCTTGATTGGGGAGGTTACATTCAAGCCTTATTTGTGCTTGACTAGTGCAGTCTGGGAGAGGAAACATCCGTCTAGTTTGCGCACATTGCTGTTTGTCCAGGAGTTCCAATAATTGATCTTTACCCATGTCTCACTATACAGCACCTCTATTGATTTCACTATCCAGGGGGCAATCCCCCAGCTGTTTAACTTTGCTCTTAGCCTGCCTCTTGGGACGTTATTGAAAGCATTCGTGAAGTGAACGAAGGCCGCATAAAGTGGCAAAGATTTTGGCCGAGAGGCCTCCTCAAATAGACAAGACAAGGTGAGCTTGTTGTGGCAATTTCTTTGAAACCCAGATTGGAACCATTTTTTTTTCAGCTGTCAAACTTTTAACTCCCCATTAAGCATTTCCCCTCTACGTCCAATAATGCTATCGTACAGTAATTTCCCGGGGACAGCCTTATGTATTGGCACCAAGATAAACCCACACCAGCTATCGGGAACCGTAGTTGTGCAAGAGCAGTCAGCATGGATGGACTTTGGAAGCGGTCACCACCAAACCATTTGGCCCCGGGTACCCGTCCCTCTTAATTTAGCAAGCGTCTTACTTGTTGGACCACTGGCTGCTTACTTCAGGGTATGCTTCATCTACGGGTGGTTCCCCCCTTTCCAATTTCAGTAATGGATTCTCACAGCCCGCGAGAACCAATCATTTTGAAGCACCCTTTGACGTATTTCTTAATTTGAGGTTCTTCCTGACTTTGCCTTCTCTCCCCCTCTTCCTAGTGGCGTTGACCTTATTACTGGAGGTGTGTGGGGGTCCAGTTCATATATCTGTTGAATATACTCTACCCACTGCTTTGGCGAGATTTTACAGTTCGTTTTTTGCCTCGAGTGAGATGATTAGAAAGGCCCCCAAATGTTCTCGGGTCTCTTGATTCAATGGCCGCATCATGGAGCCCGGCTCAATTTCGTTCATCGTTCTTTATTTTAACGGCCCTTCTTTGCTTTCTATAAACTTGCCTCAAAAGCTCCTTAGATGTGGCCTTTTCTTACTGTAATTTCACAGGACATTAATTTGGTAATTCGTTCATTTCCTGGCTTCTGTGTCTGGTTTGTGTGTGCTTCCGCGATTGCCAGGACTCTTTGCACTTCCTTGTAAGGACGTTATCATATTTCCCAGCCTTGCATAGGATCTGTATTATCCTCATAGATTTGCTTTAGACTGTTATTGAAGTGTATTGCAGTCCTTTTATTCTGGAGGACTCTTCCCACTTCCAAGCAGTTCGATTAAGGGGTGCCATGTTGCTTTGGTTGCCCATCCGCGGTAGTCTGGGAGACTTTGCCAACTACCAGGGATTTTGCCTGACAATACTGCGTGGTCACGCGATATTTTTTACGTAATCTGGAAGTCCCGGATGAGGTGGAAGTGATCAATAGAGATACAAATATAATCTAATGTGGCTAATCTGAAAGGGGCGACGTGCGTATAAACCGCCGGAGTATCATTCTTAATCCAGTCCCTCAGCACCGCAGCCCCAGTGATGCCAGTGTATGTGCCAAATGCACACCAAAGGCCTCTTTTCTCTTTACCTTATGAAACACCCAGGGGCTGTTCTTAAAGGTATTGTACATATCTTTCCACTCCTCAGCACAGTTTGACCCCAATAGATTTGTGTTAAAATCACCACCGATTAATAATAAAGCATCCACATACTTTCATTTTATGGCCTCCAATCTCTCCACCAGGATTCTGGCTGTGTCACGCTTCCTGATAGGCGAAGGGTGGAGACATATTTACTATGATTAACGTAGGGCGCGTTTTCCTGTGAAAACACTTGATTGAGGAGATTTCAACACAGATGGCATGATTCCTTGCCTCGATTTTTGAGGAATTAGTCGTCCAATTAGATTTTATTTGTGTCAACACTCCACCGCTTGGGTGCCCACCGCATTCGAAAGGCCTGGCAGGGGCTGTGAACTCCACGTAATCTTTCAAACGTCTCTCTTCCAGCCTCCATGAGGTAGGAAGAGCAGCCCTGGAGTCCAGAAGCTGTAGTGGCGGGGGTCACCTCTGCTCTCCTTTGGGGCACTGAGGCCACTCATAGACATTACAGCAGCTCAGGTAGGGAGTGGGGTAGGCCGACTGCACAATGTGGCATTTTAAAGTGTGGTCTGTGTACAGCACTGCGATCTCCTGGTTGAAGGGGAATGAGCTATGGGTGGGACCTGAGGTGGATGGGAACAGTCAGACCCTGTTATGATGGCTATGGCCAGGCTGGGGCTGCTGGGCCTTAGTCGTGTGGGCTTGGATTGTTGGCCTCTGATGTCCCGGGTCCGTCCTGCTATGGCTTTGCAAAATTGGATACAGCCCTTGATGCTCAATGCTAGCGATGACGAGCAGTCGCAGGCTTCTCAGAGCGGTAACATCAGGGTGCTTGAGCGCGGCACTCAGTAATCACACACCCGTGTAATAAAGGATAGTCCCACCCAGTACTCAACTTTCAAAAATAAATGTATGTTTATTACACACTAGGTCGAAATACCACACACAGATGTAGTCAGGAGTCAAGATCTTCTGGCATCTAGAGTGTGTTGGCACCCCAACTTCCCTCTTGTGACTTGGGGACCCCTACACATGATGAAGGAAAGGTTAGGTCAGGTGCAGTTTTAGCACCCACACTCTTACTAGCGCAGTCTACAGTCTTCGTTCAGTTCCTCACCCTAAAACAGATGCAAGGTGCTGATCAGGCAGAGTCCACTGTCCAATCTGTCTCTTCTTCCTGCTGGCTTGGTCGCTCCCTGGCTTCTGGGGCTAAGCACCAGCCAGCCATCCTGGTCGGACCTTCTTCCCGATCATGTCTGCAGCTGCTCAGTTGATTGAAGGAATGCACTGTGTCTACACAGTCCCGACTGTGTGTGGTGCAGGCTCACCCGGCTGTGCAGGTTCACAAGGGCACATCCATACGTTAGTTCGGCAACAGGTGAGGGGACAGGTGTGCCTCACCAGGTGGGCAGGCTGTCCACAGCTCAAGTCATGCTGCGCTCAGGTACTTCTTGCCCAAGCGGTAATGGTCACACAATGCTAGATCAAGTGGCATTGCAGCTCAGGTCAGGCGACACTCGAGTCATGCTACACATGACTACATGGCACAGCAGCTCAGGTCACGAGACAGCTTCACTTGTAGCACCTAGGGTATGACACGTCTTCACGATTCCTACTAGGAATCCCAGGAGAGTCTGCCTCCCGCTGACACTGAGGTGCACAGTTGGCTTCTGTGGTCTCCCAGTCCTGCAGATCCACCACAACGGGTTCACACTGCACCTCACTCCTCCTGGACAGCCACTCCTCCAGCAGGCCTGGCAGGCTCTCTCTCTCTCCCAGTTGTCAGCCCAGGTTGCTTTTAGGTGCACGGGACAAGGGATCATCCCTTGCAGCAAGGGGTAGACTTCTGGTGTTGTCCCCTCACCCCTGGGAAGATGGTAGACACATCAGCTCTGTTCGCACAGCGTCCTCTGGGTACTCTGCCGAGCACTTCCTTCCTTGTCAAAAAGAACTTGAGCCTGGAACAAGTGGGTACCGCTTTTATACAGTCAAAGAAGATAGGAGATGTGGATTCACTTTTTGTGCTTTGAGACCCGGTTTAAGTTTTCCTTTTATGTGCGCTTTGAGGCTGCTCTCTAGACACAGCCTTCAAGTTGTACAGCTCTGTCCCTCAGCACAGTAGGTTCCTTCCTGAAGAAGCACAAAGAGGTGTGAACTTTCCACACCTGGCTATCTTCAGCCCCACTGAAGAGTGATGATGGGAAAGACAAAAGGCTGGCCTCACCGTAAGCAACATATGCTGCAGTCCCTCCCTTTATCCCCACCATCTACCCGAGGGCGGTGCTGCAGGAAAACTCATCAGCAGCTTCTCTCAGAAAAAGGCAAAATCAAAATACTAAAGGTGTCTTGTCTGCTCTCTCCCCACTTCGGTGTCTAGGTCTACACCCTCTAGCATCAGAAATATCAGTAATGCACTTCCATTGTCTGGGGAAAAAACCTCACTTGCATCCAGTACAAAAGGCCAGGATAGGGGAATCCAAAGAGGACTCACCAGGCCTCCATGACTCTGGCTCACTTATTCACACCATCACGGCCGGACTGGGCACTGAAACCAGCCCTAGCAATCTGCTCGACCGGCCACAAAGGGGTGGGGGAGAGTGGAGGGGGCGTACGATTGGGAAGCAGCACTCCGCACCCGGTTTTGTTACAGGCAGCCGATATTGCAGCAGTGCTGCAAAACCAGCCACCTGTAACAAAACCAGCCTCCACGGGTACAAATCCGGCCCTCACCCTTCCGGCCCATCGGGGAAACTCCTGGTGCCCGCTACGGCCAGTCTGGCCATGCACACCATGCATGTACTACAAGGGCCACCACAAACATCCACAACATACACTTGGGATGTTATCACTAGGATCTGGGTAAGTGCGGCCAGTAGGTCTCCTCCCAGTGACACAGATAAAAAGGTCTTGCCACAACTGTGGGTTCAGAAAACATGGTACGCTCTATGTACTGAATCCACAACACGGACAGTAGTCCACTGTTTGTAAAATGAGGGAAGGGGTGATGCGCACCTCCGGGTCACAGAACAGGTCCAGAACCTCACTCATGTCAAAGGTGAAGAGTAGGCCTCTGAGCACACCATAGATTAGTGTGAGGCTGGGGTCAAAAATCATAAACCAAGATAGCAGATATGCATAGGTGCAGGGAAACACAACAGAACAACATTTAGGGGACCTCCCCTTTCAAACAGGAACCCTGCTGATATCCCCAAAAAGCAAGAGGAGAAGCACCCGAGGTTGTCACGGCCATCTCCTGAGAGATAAAACAACACAGACTCAACACCTGTGAACTCCAGTATATCTGCAACCATTTTAGAAAGAAATGATATCCGAAGTGGACAACATTGCAGATCTGGACTTTGGACTGGATAACTGAGAAAGAACTGTAAACAGTCGCTCTGAGCAGCAACATCATACGGAAGACAGGATTCTCTCACTGAAAAGAAAAATGGGAGGATCTCCAGGAGAACCAAAAAAACTTGAAAACAAGTTAAACTTTACATGATTCAAGAACTACAAGATCAGGACATTTAGGCGTAGACACAGCCCACCGACTTAATTCCATTTGTGACAGGCCAGACGATCTGCTATTTAGAACACACCGAGTGTGGTAGGGACAGGCCTATGACATGACAGTCCTCCTGACATCTTAACTCAAGAACACTAGTATGTAGAAAAGAAAGAACTGGTGGTATTGGCTCACACTATGGATGTGCCACTCTTCCTGGACCAATCAGCTGCCAGCTGCCAAAGAACAAACGTTAAGCCAATCGGTGATTCTTTCACACCCGAACAGAGAACCCTACCACAACCTCAGAATCATAAACAACGACAAACTCAAGTGAGTGAACATCATTCAGACTCCTCCCACCCATACCCCGGCTACACTCAAATGCATACTACTCAACTGTAGGTCTGCCAACAAACACGCCTCCGAGATCTTCGACCTCATACAACACAATGAGATAGATATCATTGTCCTCACAGAAACTTGGCTCAACCCCTCGTCCACTCCGATTCTAGACCTCTTGGTGCCCCCCACCCGTGACATAATTCGTCTGGACAGAGTAAAGAAGATGGGAGGTGGCCTAGCCTGTATACATCGAAGCAAGCTCGCAGTCTCCCTCTCAGAGTCCTCTTCGCCATTAACATGCGAAAATCTTTGCCTCAACATCTCTAGTAACAATCAGCTGGTTTGCAAACTACATACATTCTATCACCCACTGGCGACAACCTCCCATTCATTGAACAATTAATGGAAATCATCTCTGACAATGTGGATTCAGTGTAGTCCCACATCTACCTTGGTGACTTTAACCTTCACTGGTCAAACCCTAATGACCAAGCAGTAGCATGCCTCAATTTTTTCTTGAAGGATCACAAATTGGTTCAACATTGTGACCAGCCTACCCACAGTAAAGGGGAATCTCTTGACATGATCATCTCCAAAGGACACACCATCACATTGGACTCCATCTTACCCTGCGATTGGTCGGGCCATCACATCATTTCCTTCCACATCAACTCAGAGGTATCTCAGAGTAAGGTTTAAACAACTAAACCAAAGATCTGGAAAAGAGACCTCAGAGAAATCAATACCGTTGACCCAGCAACCCGCTGTAAACGTGCCCTCTCTCCACAAGTGGACATACATGAAGTCCATGCACTCACAGACTTCTATAACTCTTCTATCTCTAGCATCATGGATGATATGGCTCCACTCCAACAAAAAAATGCACCTACTAAAATATCTAAACCCTGGTTCAATGGCAACCTAAACTCGGAACGTCGCAACCTAAGGGCCATTGAACATTCCTGGAGATCCACTCCATCCGCAGACCATCTAAAAATCCTTAGATCAGCTAGAAGCTCTTATAACAAACAAATCAAGACAGCCAAGGCGGAATATTTCAGATCCCAACTTAACCAAGCGGCTAATAGACCCAAGAAACTGTTTTAACTGGTTAAACAACAATCTGTGGTAGCCCCTAACCGATCAGCTTCGGATGTCAGTCCTCCCTCATGTGATGACCTGGCAGATTTTTTTACCGAGAAAACTAGACTTATTAACATTGATCTAGAAACCAGGAGGACTCGATTAATACCTAATGGTCCGGAACCCCCCCTGGACTTACCAGACAAGGCCGCACCATGTAGCTGGGGTATCAAGCACAACGCTTCCTGGGACACCTTTACCACCCTAAATGAAAATGATATCAAAAAGGTTCTTCGGAGTATCAACCCATCTAATCACTTCAAGGACCCGTTCCCACCCACCATCTTCAAAGTAAGTAAGGATACAATCTCCCCCATCTGGACAAAGATCGTCAATGCATCTCTGTCACAAGGTATGATCCCAGAATGCCTAAAAGAGGCCCAGGTAACACATATATTAAAAAACCTACAGCAGACAGTACAGATCTTAACAACTTCTGCCCTATCTCCAACATTCCCACACTAGCCAAACTCCTGGAAAAATGCGTCCAATCACAACTATGTGCGCTCATCGAAAATTTCCATCTCCTGGACTAACACCAATCTGGCTTTCGTAGTGGGCACACCACTAAATCTGCTCTCACTCACGTGATAGATGACATCCTAATAATGCTTGATCGAAATGAATCCTGCCTCCTTATCCTACTCGACCTTTCCTCCGCCTTTGACACTGTCAATCATGACAACCTCCTAGATATTCTGGAGCAAAGGATGGGCCTCTCTGGTCAGGTGCTCCAATGGTTCTCGTCCTTCCTCCAGCACAGGTCCCAAAGAGTTAAGGTGAACCACTCACTCTCCCAGCCATTCCCACTCAATATTGGGAGTTCCCCAAGGGTCCACCTTATCTCCCATTCTCTTCAATTTGTTCCTGGAACCATTAGTTAATGTTCTAAAATCCATGGACATTCGCTTCCATATGTATGCAGACGACACCCAACTCTACCTGAAAATCTCCTCCCCGGATAACATCACGTCACTCAACTCCACCCTACTGACTACTAAAAACTGGCTAACGGAGAACCACCTCCTGCTAAACACCTCCAAAACAGAATTCCTCCTCCTTTCTCCCCCGAAACACACTCCTAATATTGACCTCTGGATGAACCAACTCACTGCCTTCAACAGCTCCCCCCGCATAATTGACTTCAGCTAAATCTCTAGGAATCACCCTGGACAAACATCTGAATATGAAGTCTCATATTAGCAATGTGTGCAAGGGAGCTAACCACCTTCTGAGAACACTCAGGAATCTCAAACCTTTCCTACCTCAAGCAGATTTCAAGCAAGTGGTCCAAGCGCTTGTTTTACCGAGGCTTGACTATGGCAGTGCTAAGCTATGTGGCCTCCCCAAATACACTTTGGCCCCCCCTAAAGGCATCATTGAACGCGGCGGCCAGATTGATAACGGGCACCAAGCGAAACCCCCACATCTCCCCTGTCCTAAAATCTCTAAACTGGCTGCCCTACAAAGCTAGAATTCAACTAAAGATTGCCTGCTTATCTCACAAAGCTCTCCACTTCAAAACCCCCAACTACCTTGCGCAAAAGCTAGAACTATCTGGAGGGGGTAGACCGTCGAGGAGTGCTAATTCCCTCCTCTTGAAACCCTAGATCTTCCGCAAAGAGAACATGCCAACGAGCCTTCTCGGGCTCTGCACCAAAAATTTGGAACTTTCTTCCACCGGAAATACGTAGAATCTCTTCCAAGGTTGCCTTCAAGCTGGAAGCAAAAAGATTCCTCATGAATAAGTTCTTACCTTAACAAAAGGAGCGACTGTCAGCTCTATTCGCATCGGACATACTACAGTATTGGTTGTCAATCTTGTATTTTACTATTTTATTTGCTCCCCTTTTGTCACTGTGTTTCATTGACTAGCCCATTCTTCGCTTACCTCAGGTTTATATATGGTCTTTTATGTGTGCACTATTTGATTCAATGCCTATGTATATTCCCTATTTGACTCATGTACTGAACTGTTACCTTAATTTCTCTCAAACTGTAAAGCGCTCTGATATCCTTCGGGATCAAGTTTGCGCTATATAAAACTTTATAAATAAATAAAATAAAGGTGCACTGTTGAAAGTTAGTGATGGAATAGGGCCTATGATCTATCAACAGCCTGTGTAGAAGGAAAGGAGTATTCTCCTGGGAGAGGGTCAATCACTCAAGAAGTAAACATCCTTCGAGTGATGCAGCAAAGGTCACAGGTGACATATTGCAGCAGCACAGAAAGACTAGCAGAGCAGACAAGACTCTCTTGGAGGAGGACGGTTCTGGCTCAGATACCCAGGAAACCTAAGGATTGCTCTCAATGGCCCAAGGGAAACAGTGTTTACACCGCTGTTCTTACAATGATGTACCATTACAACGCGATTGTTACAACGACCGCGTTGTTAGTACGCAATACCTTTACATTGCTAGTCATTAGAATCACTTGCTGTACAAATATAGATTTTTGCTTTGGGGAAGGGGAACCCATCGGTTTCAAAGTGCAACCACTGCCAATATCTGGAACTGAAAAGGCCACTTGGGGCAGTGAATAGGAGAGAAATTTTATCATTTCAGTCAACTGGTACCTTAAGGGCAGTTTTCAATCGATCATGTGCAATTTGGACATGGGTTGTTTACAAACTGCCCTTCTTTTTGTGATGTAACTGACGTACTAATCACTTGTAATGCACAATGGTTATTGAGACAGCCGCAAAACTTCCTGCCTCATAAATATGCATAATAGCTGCAGATGCAAGGTTGCATAGATGGCCGTGAGGGCAGCACTTTTCTAGCAAGTCATCATGTTTCTTAAAACTAACGGGTCCCTTAAGGGACCAGGTGCTCTTAATTTAAAAAAAAAAAATGCTGACATGCTGGGAAGATATTGGGGGGAACCAGCAGTGGTCAAATTGAAAGCTAACTCCTCCCCCAGAGAATGTCCGACATGACTCCCTAATTTCCCGTTGCTAACCAATTAGCACCCCAGCCCAGGAGTTGTTAACTGATAAATGGCTTCCAACTGCAACTGGGGTCACAAACCATTGATGCTTCCCACTGAGCTCTGTAATCAGAAGGGAACGGCCCTCTAAGAACCCCTCCCATTTTTCAATCAATCAAGTTTTGTATAGTGCGGTTGCTTTACCCGTGAGCGTCTCCTGGCACTGTGGGGTCCGGCTGCGGGATCTCGCTGCCCGTTTCTAGTGGTTGAACATCCAGGTCTTGAGGTCCTTCCTGAACTGTTGGAGCGACAAAGCTGCTCTGAGGTGTAGGGGAAGGGTGCTCCAGGTCTTAGCCGCTAGGCTAATGTGTGGCACAGCCCCATTTGCAAGTCGCAAATTCTTTTTTGCAATTTGCAAGCTTTTCGACTACAAAGTACTTTTGTATATTTGGTCCTGAATCACAGTCAGCTAAATAGAGTATTCCAGTGTGGGAGACTGACAATTCTAGAACTGTTTGCCACATGGTCCAAAAAGAAGGAAAATGGTACTCACCTAAATTGAGCTGTTTCTTAGATTCTTATATTTGTTCCCCAATTTGAATAGGTGTTTCTGCTTTTTTGTATACAGTATGTTTAAAAAAATGTCTTGATGAACATTTTGTCCAGCAACAGACCACCTACGTCAGGTCCGTAGGCCGCCTGTGGGGGGGACAGAACCGCGGTCACACTGCACCCTGGGACCGAGCTCACCCCGCTGTGCATATACAGTATGTAACACTTAGAGAAGCATAATAAACTAGCTACTTGGTTGCTGTCAATCCACAGGGAGGGTGCATGTAAACTAAAGCACCACAGGATGCCAATAGTTGGTTACATTGATAAATCTCGCTCCCCCTTGATCCAGCCTCTGCTTGCATCTCAGCGCAGGGAATGGTGGACCTTCTACTGATATTTAGTGACCTTCTTAATAATTCTTTTGCTGTGGCCCAATTCCTGTTGAATTGGAAATACACACCTGTGGTTCCGCTGATAAAAAAACTTCCCTCGACTCGACCAAACAAGAGAACTATAGACCAATCTCGCGCTTCCTTTTTTTGCAAAAGTTGCAGAAAAACACATCAATGGGCGGCTCTCAGGGTTTATTGAGGATAAAGATCTTTTACATTCCACACAGTCGGGTTTTAGCCTTGGTATAGTACCGAGTTGGTTCTACCTTTGGCTTTGGAGTCCATGCTTCAGATTATGGATAGAGGAGACACATCAGCTTTGTTGTTGCTGGTTCTGAGCATAACTTTCGGCCGCTTACTTGAGTGGTTGTGGGCTAGAGGGTTGGTTACAAGGCCTTGGGATGGCTGGCTACTTCTCTGCAGGGCCGCACTTTTCAGGTCTTGCAAATGCCTTTCCGCTGTCAGACACTGCCACTGGCCCAGGGGGTGCCACAGGACTCATCATTGATCCCTACCCTTTTCAATCTGTACATACCCCCCGGGCTGATGTCGTCATGCATCATTGTTTTCAGATTCTTTCATAAGCCTATGATACACAGCGGTTGTCACCTTGTTCTGAATTCTGTGGATGCAGCTGCCTGGTTGAGGGCCTGTCTCTCTGAATTATCTTAAGGGATGGACCTCAACTGCTTGAAATTAAATGCAGGCAAGAAAGAGGTTCTCATACTCGGAAGGTAGCCCTCAATTTGGTCTCCTGATTGGTGGCCTGCGTCACTTGGTTCCTTTCCGTCGCCAAAGCCTAAAATTAAAAATGTAGGCATTTGGTTTGACAAACATCTCAACTTTGATAGCCAAATTATGGCTTTAGCAGGTAAATGTTTTGGCATCCTGAAGTCTCTTAAGGACATCATCAATCTGCTCCTTGCATCTGCCCAGAAGACAGTGATCCAAGCAGCAGAGGTTTCACGGCTGGATTACTGCAACGTTCTCTGTCTAGGGGTCTCTCAGTTCAGGCTTAGGAGGTTTCAACAGGTCCAGAATACTGCAGCCCGGGTCTTGGTAAAGCTTCCTAGGTGGGCGTCAATGGGCTCTGCACTTTCTAAACTTCGTTGGCTTCCAGTGAAGAAATGCCTTGTTTTTAAAGGCCTAGTCTAGAAGTTTTAGGAAGACAGGCGCAGCTTCAGTAGCGGCCGGCATTGCTCACGGTGGGTGGGCGGTCAGGTAGCCGCGAGGGGTGGGATTCGCAGGGGGTGTCGCAGGAGGGTTGCAGGGGTGCTGCTGGGAAATAAAAAAATAAAATAAATAAAACTAAACTTACCTTTCGCCGGGTCCGGCATCTTCTCTGCTCCTGCACTCCTGCTCTCCTGCCTCCAACAGGAAAAGGAAGGCCGCCAGGCTCCCTCCCCAAAGCCAATCACAATGCTGCAATGCAGCATTGTGATTGGTTGGGACAGCGCCCAGCCAGGGGCTAGTGGGGTGGGTCTCTGTAGGGTTGTTAATCGCACTCTTCTAAGTTTTTTTCCCCACAAAAGATCCCCGATGAGGCTTTTTAGGATGACGAAATATGATAGAGGAAATATGTAAATGGAGTGTTGCAGTGCATACAAACACTGGGGTAAAATAATCATTTTAACATTTGCTATGTGTCCCATTAGGGATAGCTGCAACTCAGTCCATAAACAAATCGATCCTTTTAGACCCTTTATTACGTGCCGATGTTAGACTTGTGATATGCTTTGGCTGTGTTTGTCAGATATATACCTAGGTATCGCTCTCCTTCTTCTGCCCAAGGTAAAGCAATGGGCAGTCTTAGCTCTAGTTGGGCCGAAGCTATTCTACCCATTGGGACCACTCTGAACTTTGTACGATTAATACGGAGCCCTGATATCTTCTCGAAGCTTTGCATTTCTGTCAACAATACTGGGATGGACCGTTCCGGTTGTGTCAGGTAGACTAGAGTATTGTCCGCGTACAGCGAAACCTTATGATTTGTTGCTCCCAACCGTATTCCGCATGGCTCCGTCGTATCTCTCAGTCGGATGGCCATTGGTTCCATCACTATTGCAAAAAGCAAGGGTGAGAGCGGGCATCCCTGATGGGTGCCACGTCTTTGCTTTAGCTGTCTTGATACCATTCTTCCTATCCGTAATCTAGCCATAGGGGCTTCGTATAGCAATTTAATCTATTGGAGGTAAGTGTCGCCCACCCCCATTCACCTAAGGTCTTGCCACATATACGGCCACTCCACTGAATCGAATACTTGCTCGATATCTAACAGCACGGCGGCACTGTTGACCACCATCAGTCTAGGGGCCTGCCATACATGTGCCAGTCATTTTAAATTACAGGTCGTGTTCCTGCCTGGGATAAATCCCGCCTGGTCGGAGTGAATTAGTTGTGACACCTTCGGGAGGAATCGCTCCGCCATGATGCCACTTAATATTTTCACACCGATATTTAACAGCGATATTGGTCTGTATGAGGTTGGCTGGCAGGGATCCTTATCTTTTTTTAGAATCATGGCCATGAGTGCCTCACCCATTGTAGGTGGTAGGGTACCTTTACCTAAGGCCTCATTATAAACTTCTAGGAGTCTGTCTACAAGAAGGGAGGCAAAACTTCTATAGAACTCCACAGGGAGCCCGTCAGAGTCTGGACTCTTCGCCGGCTTGAGACGGCCTATAGCACCATTTATTTCACCCCTGGTAATGGGAGAACTCAGAGTTTCTTGTTCCTCAGGCATTAGGCACGGGAGTTCTATCATGTCCAAGTACAATATCATTGCCTCCGTATCTAGTCCAGTGCGGTTAGTGTATACCGTTTGCAGGTGATTTGCCACTCAGCATGGATTTGCTGTATCTTGGCCACTGGTGTTTCCTGTCTTATCAGTCACGCCAATAGCGCTCCAGTTCTGTCTCCTTCCCTGTAGAGTGTCTATCCATATGTTGTGCAACTTGCTTTTCAAGCATTCGGAGATCCGTCATAAGAGCGTCCCCAGCCTTGCTCCATTCTGTCAACTTCTGTGGAGTCCTGGCAATCTCAGTTTCCAGTTTTCCCAGGACAGCCTCATGCATTGCTACGTCTCGTTTCAATTGGGATCTCACTCCATATGTGGTCTTAATGCAGATTCCCTGTATAACTACCTTAATAGCCTCACACTCAGTAGCACGGCAAAAGACTGATCCCCAGTTCTCTTGGAAGTACCTGGTCAGTTCTTCTGATATTGTGGCAACAAATGGGGGTCTGTGAGAGCCTCGCTATTGAGCCGCCACTGAGGTATCTCAGATCTCACTCCTCTGCCCTCCAATTCCAACAGGACCGGGGAATGATCTGACAAATATCTTGGTAAGTCTGTAATCCCTTCTACACTCAAGCCAAGATCCGCTGAGAGGAACCAATAATCGAATCTACTGGAGGTCCCTGTGGTGAGAGTGTAACATGAGAACTGTTTTGTAGTGGAATGGCGTTCTCGCCGTAGGTCTCATAGGTGCATTCCTTGCAACATACCTTGCATTGCACCAGTCACTTTTGGTTTAGTGTGGTGTTGCGGTGACTCCTGATCGAGGAAACCATCAATAACACAGTTATCATCCCCTGCCGACATTACTGGTGCTCCCAGGTAAGGGGAGGCCGCCTCCAGAAGGTTGGTAAAAAAGGAAGCATTGTCATTATTTGGTGCATATACATTAATGATCCAGATTTCTGAGCCATCTAACCTTCCATGGAGGATTACATATCTCCCATCCGTGTCGACCACATGGTGCAAATGTTGAACCGAAACCCCAGGTGCTACCCATATAAGTGCCCCCCTTGCAAACCCAGAATACGAGGTAGCATATAGTTGTCCCCTCCATCTCTTTCGCTAGGACTTTATTGAATCCCCCAAACATGAGTCTCCTAGAGACAAGCGACTGCCCCCTTATATCTTTTTAAGTAGGCAAATATACATCTTCGTTTTTCAAAGGCCGCAGTGCCTTGAACATTCCAAGTAATTTGTTTATTCATAGTGGTCTTCTTAGTTTACTTTGTACGCCATTTCGCACATGATAATTCCTTGCTATCTTAACTGTGGTGCTCATTTTCATCCAGACCTTTAGTGTTATGAGTTTCCCAGACTGACATCCATGAAGAAGGGACCTTATGACCCATATCTTAACTTCTCCAACTTCCCCCCTCCCCCTGGGCAGTACCTCTTTCCCCCTCCTTCTGAACTGAACCTGATGAAAGGCATGCAGATGACGCCCCATTTCCCCTGAAAATATCCCCAAATTTATAACCTTGAATAAGTAAACAAGAAGAAATATACACTGTTGCCCATCTCCCTCCCCACCCACCCTGTTCTAAGGTAGTGCCTAGTTAGCTGGCGAGGTGTGAGGGCTAGCCTCCAACTATTTAGCCAGGTACCAGCCTCTGGGGGGCAAGCCCCCACCACATATCACAGTTCGTGCGAAAAGTCCCATGGTAAAATAGTTCTCTCTCTCCTGCCTCCCACCATACCACCTCGGTTCAGCCTTACCGAATGTCGCCCATTAAGGAGTGTCTTTAAAATTACCAATTCTTGTCCTGTGCTTTCATTTTGTGTCTCTTTTAAGCATATGTGTACTCGCTCAGGTTACTGTTTATGGGGCCTTCGGGCGAAGAGGCTCTAGAGTCGGAGAATAAAAGGCTGAATTTTAGATTCAAGTCTTGCATGCAACATTTCACCACCAGGAAGGATCGTCTTTGTTCTTGTACTCTTTGTGTATAATCCGGGTATATAGAAATCCTTGTGGCCTTCGTATGTCAGTGGGCCACGGCTTCGGATAAGCTGCAAAATAGAGTCTCAGAAGTTGAGGAATCTGGCTATAAGGGCCCTGGGAGGTGCGCCTGGTCTTGTGGGGCGGGGGGACCAACACTCTATGCACCCCCTCTCCACAATGAAAACCTTGGATAGTTTCTTTGGTGCCAGTATGCCCATCAGCCATTCTTCAATGAATAGCTCTGTAGATGGGCCCTCCACTTTCTCGGGAAATCCCACGAAGCGGAGATTGTTCCTTCTCGATCTTCCTTCCACATCTTCAGCTCGATCGTCGAGGCGCCCAACACTTATTTGGAGGCCAATTACTGTATCCCTCAGGGTATGGAGTTCCTTTTGGAGCGTGTCCACCATCTGCTCTGTAGTAGCGACCCTATACGAGACCTTTCATAGATCGCATCATAGTCGATTCACGTCTATGGTGACAGAGTCAATTTTACTTTTTAGCTCCTCTCTTGTGGAATTTATAGCCGTGAGCACCTCCGTTATATAGGGGTGGGGGTCAGTCCAGGTCCTGTGGTTGCTCATCTGTATTGGTGTTCTGAGTCGGTATTGGTGCCCCTTGATCCAGGGGGAGCAGCTGGGCATAGGTAGAAATGTTATTCGTCTGGGCTGCTTTACCACCTTTCTCTTTCACCATATTGAATGAAGGGGTTTTGCTTCTTAAGGGAGTGTAAAGCGAAGCCAGTACGTTGGGGCTCATGCACAGGTTGGGATTGTTATTATGTTGTAACTTTGTTCTTACCTTTCAGGTATTCCCTCAGCAAGCTCTCCAATGCAATTTCATTGGTTCTTTAGCTGGGCTCAGGACAGCCATGCGTAGACAGTCCCTGGTCTCGGCGGTCCCCAAATGCCTGGCTTCCATCACACCATACACTCCTATGATTACAATACTCTCTTGAAATGTTAGAGGTCTCTTAGACTGCATGAAGTGATCTGCTGTACTGCGCTATATTAAGCACTACAAACCAGATGTAGTCCTGCTGCAGGAAACACACTTACTGGCCTCCCACTGCCCTTTCCTGGGTTGATTCGACTACGACAGAGTTTTCACTCAGGCTTCACCAGAGGATCTAGAGGAGTTGCCCACCTATTTAATAAATCACTCCTGATGACAGTGACCCAAATACATGATGTGGGGTATGAAGGGTGCATGGCTGCCAGGCAATACAACTGTGTTTCTTGTTATGTTCGCCTACAGCTGCTGCACCCCACCCTACAGGCACTCTGATCTCTAATGTTGGCCCTCCCCCCTGGGACCACCCTGGTGGGAGGGAACTTTAATGCAGTTTGAGATCCCAGGTGGGACATCTCAATGGCCCTCGTCCTGGACGACAGGCTCGCTCGGGATGTCTTTCCTGGCACCCATCGCTGCGGGCATAGACACATCAGTTGACAGCACACAATACAGAATACCAGATTGACTTGCTGTGGGTACCGGTGACTGATCTCCTTTCGATTCAGTCGATACCTATTCTCCCGCGTGGTATATCTGACCGCACCCCTCTTCTTGCAGAATGGGGTGCCTGACCAACAGCCCTGCGCTCAATCTGGAGATTTAGTGTGTGCCACCTATGAGATCCTGATTGTGCCTCCTTCATAGAAGAGGATGTGCAAGCCTTTTTTCGAGCTTCAAGGGCTCTGTGTTGTTGGCAGCAATGCTGTGGGCATCGAGCAAACCTTCATGAGAGGACTGCTTAAAGGTTATATGAGAAGACAGGAATCTCTGCAACAAGTGCTGGTGGCAGACCTAGAGACCCAAATACTTAGCTTGAAGCGACCATCCCAGGACTCTGGTGAGGAAGAGATGCAACGTCTCCTAGCACTGAAGTAGTCTGAGCTGCGACAGACCTCCCTTGATGAGGCAAAGCAGTGCTGGAAAGCCTTGACCCAAAGAGTCTATGAGTCCGGGAACAAATACGGTAAGCTATTGTATTGGCTGGTGACCCGCAATGTCTCTACTAGAGTAGTGCCCACAATCAGGGACTTGATTGACAATCTCCAAGAGGAGCTGCCCACAGTCGCTCAGGTCAACGCGACATTCTTCCAAGCCCTCTATTTACGGTGTCCGATACCTCCATTGGAGACCGAGAGACCTATTCTCTGGGATATTCCGATGCCATCCATCCCACGCTTCCTGCCCTTTGAGTTACACCAACCTTTAACAGAGGAATAGTGTTGCAATCAATAAAAGATCCTCTGGAGGCAGGTAGTGTAGATTTTATAATGTAATTTATTAGAAGATAAAAGTCTCTGTTCCAGATTAAAGATGAGCTGTAGATGGAACATCAATGCCTCACCAGGAGCTGCCTCCTGCTGCTCACTCCAGATGATCTCTCAAGCATACATAAACATTGTAAGAGAATGCATCATGCCTAATTCAAGATATAACAAAAAGGTCGACCATGCCATGGCCAGACTCCAATACAGAAAAAGCTCAGGCCCAGACGGGCCCTCCATTGAATATTATACGAGGTACTGTAGAAGCATTACTGCAGGGATCCTTTCCCTCCTGATCTAGATTGTGCTGCTTTTGTTGCAATCCCCAAGGAAGGCCTGCCTCTGGACCGGTGCTTCACCTACTGCCCTATCTCATTTATTTATGTAGACATTAAGATCTTTGCTAAAATCCTGGACTCGGGTGACCCGATCATTATCGCCTCTAATTCACCCAAAGCAATGTGGGTTCATGCCAGGCAGAAGCACTTGTCACTGCATTTGTCAAATACAGGCGGCTCTCTCCCAGGCGCACAGTCTGGACAGTACCTTGGCCCTCCTCCTGATAGACTTTTGCAAGGCCTAAGTTCAATACAGTCTCCTGGGACTTTTGGATGAGGTCTTCATACGAGCAAGCTTGAGAAACAATATTTCGCACGATGATCCTTTTTCTTGTATACCAATCCCATGGCTCGAGTCTGGGTAAATGGCATCCTATCCACGTTCTTTCCAATCTGAAGAGGCACATGTCAGGGTTGTCCACTAGCCCCATTACTGTTCACTCTAGCTATTGAACCATTGGCATGCCTGATAAGCTGCAATACACAGATACTGGGCTCCTGGTGGGGGAGTTGACTCGAGGACCAGATGGTGCTGTACACAAATGCCATTTTCCTTTTCCTCTGTGACCCTCAGGCCTCTAGTCCTGGATGCTTGGAGATCTTTTAGCTTTACAGCGAAGCTACAGGTCTTCAGATTAATGTGGGCAAATCCATATTGGTGGAGGTGAGGGCTCATGCCATGGAACAATGCTGGTGCCCTGCTGTACCTCTCAATTGATCTTTAACTTCTTGGGGATAAAAATATCACACCTTCTGGACTTGGCCTGGACCCTTAATTTTCAGAGGTTGGCCTTAGCCCTCGACCAGGACATGCGCCACTGGAGCAACTTGGCCCTCAGTCCTATGGGGTGTAGCACACTCTTTAAGATGATGTGTCTCCCCCGTCTTAGTGAATTTCTAATATCCTATCACCCAAGGATGGTTCCGATCCCTGACCTCCAGACTCATAACCTTTATATGGGCCAGCAAATGCCACCAGGTAGCCTTTAATTTGGCATGGAAATTACTCTTCGATGGAGGTCTCAGGATGGCAGTCATTTATAGGTAACATCTGGTGGCACAGAGCCGACTGACCTCAGCAACAATATCACGTATTCAAGTGGGGATACGTTGTTGGAGAGCGGCAATTATGACTACCCGTCTTTCACTCTCCCATGTGGAGTCCCTCAGGGCTCATCAATGAGCTCTACACTCTTCAATGTATCTGTAAATGAACTGGCCCCATTAACCAGATCCTTTGGGATGACTTTACCATCCTATGTAGACGACACTCAAATTGTCTTGTCCATATGTAAAAATGTCATGCCGCCGGTAACAAGATTTAGAGATTGCATGCTGGCAGTCAACTCATGGATGAGTGCGCACTGCCTCAAGCTCAATTCAGGAAAAACAGAGGTAATCCTTTTGGGGAATTACACCCCGAACCGGTCACAGATCTAATGGCCGGACGAATTGGGAGCAGTACCCATCCCTGTCACCAAAGCTGAAAATCTGAGAGTGATGATAGATTAGAGACTAAACTTTCAAGCTCAAGTCAAAGCCTTCTCTTCAGCCAGTATTTCCTACTCAAGGTGATCAAGAAAATTCTACCTCTGATCCCAGTAGACAGAAGGAAATTGGCATGGCTAAACTGGATTACTGCACTGGACTTTATCTCGGAATGCCCGAGAAGCAGCTACATAGATTGCAGATGATCCAGAATGCAGTTGCAAGGCTCCTGCTGGGGATCCCCAAGTTTCAATCAATAGGCAAGCATCTTCAGAGACAGCATTGGCTCCCAGTCAAGTGTAGCATTAAATGTAAGGCCTTATGTGTCACATACAAGGCACTTCACGGTACTGGCCCTCAGTTTTTGAGACGATCATTAATTCGGTACTCCCCAAACAGATGTCTTAGGTCTGAAGGGGCAAAACTTAGGCTCTCTCAGAGATTCTGCAAGGATAATTGGGGTGGCAAAAGCTTCACTGTGAGTGCTACGAAACTCTGAAACACCCTCCCTTTCTCCATTAGAAATCTTCCATCCTTAACATCATTTCGAAAAGCCATTATGACCTGGCTATTTAATGAATAAGTGCATTAGCCGGCTTCCAGGTTGTTAGCGCCAAGATGCCTTTTGGTATTTGTGCGCTGTATACATTCTAATAACATAACATACCCTAACAATGTGCTTTTTTTCCGTGGGTCCGCCACTTGATGGGACTGACCCCTCCCTCCCTCTCTGGCAGGGCACATGGCTACAACAGCTCTCCAACCTTGAGGGCTTTACCCATCGTAACCGGTTAGGAATTACACATCTGGGAGATGTCTATAAATAGGGTGATTTGTTGTCCTTTCAAGAACTAAAAGATTAGTACGATCTATTGAACACAATTCTTTTCAGCTTTCTTCAGCTGCGGCATGCTCTGGGGTCCCACCTTCCCCAAAATACCCAGCTCCCGGAATACAGTCCCCTTGGGCCCAAAATCTATCTATGATCTACCACTCCTTGATTATTAATGCCCCCTACAGCTTTACTTCCCTTTGGCAAAAGTGGGTGCAATTGGTGGACGAGCTGGGTGAGGATGATTGGATTCAAGCATGACTGGCCCCCAGGGAACTGGTGATATCCTCATGCTTGCATATGATCCAGGTCAATTACCTGCATGTGATGTATCTTTCCCTGCGTTGCATGCAACGGATGCTCTCTACTGACAGGCCGCAAGCGTGTGCTGCTCACTCCCTGTCGCTGACTTCTACCATGTGGCATGGGACTGCCCGGCGCTGAGACCCTTCTGGGATGGGCTGTGGTGGGAGATCTCAATGGTTCTAGGGTGCTCGATTGACTTGGGCTCCTGGACTGCACTGCTGGGGCTTGTAGAGGAGCTGGGAGGCTCGCACTCTGAAAGGATTGGTATAGGGGTGGCTTGTCTGGTAGCCAAAAGAGATATTGCCCACCTGTGGAGGCAGCCTACACCCCCCTCGATCAAATTGTGGCGAAGGGGAGTTGATTGGTGCATGCAGCAGGAAAAAACGATTTATGAGGCATGTCGCTGTCCTAATAAACATGATAAAGGGTGAGGGAAGTGGTGGTCTTATTATGGTTGATCATCATGAAGGATCCGTTTTTTGACAGAATTGTCTCATGTATTGCTGTACCTTGAAAGTGCTCAGATCTGAACGATTGTAATGCTTTGGGTGTTGCTTGCTGCATGAACACAATAACATTTGTTTAAAAAACACAAAATCTAATCAAAGAGTCATCACAATAAAGAAGTTGGCCAGGATCCTCAGGGACCATGTTGACCTCTGGATCTGTCCTAGGGAAGCTTCTTTGGCACTGTGCTGTGCCCCACTTTCTTAGTCTTGTGAATGCCATAGACATCTTCTGCCAGCCTCCGATATCTCCACTTCTTCTCCAGGGCCTGTATCAGAGGCATTGCGAGCTTGAAGTAAAGAAGCAGTGAGGAAAATAAAACAAACTTTCTGCTGCACAACTCACTCTTTGTGCAGCTGGGCTGTTTGGTCCAAACCTAACACAGAGAGGCCCCCACTGTCCCTTGAGGGGCTGCAAGGAAGGGTCCATCTACTTCTGCTTCTTTCATCTGTGTAAGCTGTACAGCTGCAGTCAGGCCCTGCTTTATGAGTGTGAAATTTGCCCTCTATCCAAGACACTGTATATTTTACAGCCCCGCTACAGCCACATTAAAGACATTAGCCAGCTTCGCGGCAGCTTCTGAGTTGCTATTTTTTTCATACATTTGAAGATGGCAAACTGGAGCTGTGGGGACCCCCAGCACCACAGAGCATGTAGGGCAGTCCATTAGCCCCCTGCCTTACCCTCTAGGAAGCCGACAGTCAGGCAGAACTTGGAACTTGAACAGCCTGTGGTTGTAATAATGAAAATTGACCCCCAGAATATCGACCTACAAGATTATCTTGGATAGACTATCAAGGGATAAAATATTGAAATGTAAGTGTTATGTTATGTCTATTGATATAACGTATGTGAGGGTATCCAGGCACTTGAGCAGGTGTGTAGGTGAGTGTCCCTTTGGAGTAATTTGAAGAGGCAGGTATTCAGCTTCTTGCGGAACTCAAGAAGTGAGGAGGAGGCTCGGATTTGTTGTGGAAGGCTGGTCCATTTGTTTGGTCCAATGTATGAGAACAAACACCCTCCTGTTCTGTTCTTGTGAATGTGGGATATGTGTGCGAGTAAGAGTGAGGCTAAGCGTAAGTGACTGTTAGGCTGGTGACAGTGCATGTGGTTATTGAGGAATGCTGGACTAGTGCTGTGTAAGGCTTTGTATGTGTGCGTAAAGAGTTTGAATTGGCTGCGTTTGGGAATGGGTAGATAGTAGAGCTCTCTGAGGTGGGGTGAGCTGTGGGTTTGGCATGGGTCGTCGAGTATGAGGCTTGTGGTGGCATTCTGAATGGTCTGGAGTCTGTGTAGAAGCTGCTTGGAGATTCGGGTGTAGAGTGAGTTGCCTTAGCCGACCCTGTTAGTGATGAGTGCTTGTGTGACGCTACATCTGATGTTCTGTGGCAGTAGGATGTGGAAGCAGGTGGCGCTCACTGTGTTGACTTGTGCTGTCATGATGAGCTTGTCGTCCATGATGATCCCCAGAATCCTGGTGTGGTCAGTGGGTGTTGGTCCTTGCTCCATCGGCCAGCAGGTTGTGTCCCATGGGAAGATCATGATTCCGAAGACCAGTAGTTCCGTCTTGTCAGAGTTGAGCATCGAGCAGGTGGTACTCATCCATTCTGCAAACATGGTCATGCAGTTAGTGAAGTTGGTTCTGGTGATAGTTGTCTTGTCCGTCAGGGAGAGCAGGAGTTGTATGTTGTCAGCATAGGAGATGATGTTGATGTTCTCGGATTGTATGATGTTGACAAGTGGTGTCATGTAGACGTTGAACAAGGGGTCTGAGGGAAAATCCTTAGGGGACTCTGTTTATCAGGTTCTTGGTCTCTGATGTCAAGGATGGCAATCTGACTCTTTGCGGTTTTCCTGTGAGGAAGGAATAGATCCATTTAAGTGCAGGTCCTTGGATGCCGATCTCGTGGAGCCTTCTGACGAGAGTGTTGTGGGACACTGTTGAATGCCACAAGGAGGTCAAACAGGATGAGTGCTACTTCAGTGCAGTGGTTCTTTCTGAATACCGAGTGTTGTCCGTTGGTGGTGTAGTTTGAGGAAGGTTGTGAGTTGTTTGTTAATGGCCTTCTCTATCACTTTGGCTGGGTAGGGGAGCAGGTAGATGAGTTGGAAGTTACTCAGTTGGTTTGAGTTGACTAATGGCTTCTTGAGCAGGGCGAGGGTTGTCCATTTGTCAGGAGGCCATCTTGGTTGGTGATGGGTAGGTTGGTGATGATATCGCTGTGGCCAGGTTGGTGTAAGAAGTTGCTGTAGATGTTTATGTTTTTTCTGTGGAAGAGCTTTGACAGGTCATAGCAGAATTCTTAGGAGGGGGCAATGTTGTTGATGGAGGCCGAACGTGTGGTGAAGTCTTTGATGACTGAAGCTAGTTTTGATGCTTTTAACTAACGCTCTGTTCTTAGTGTCTCTCAGTTACTAGAGTGCAGCCTTGTAGGTGGTTCTGTCAATGGTTCCGTGGCTTACTCTCAAATGTCTCTCTAGCTGTCTGCAATGTCGTGTGGTATCTCAAAGGTCTTCTGTGTAACAGCTGGCCGGCTTGTTGAATCTTTTTTTTTTCTTGTTGGGTTTGATGGGTGCGAGGGAATCTGCACAGTTTATGTTCCAGTTGCTGAAGTTGGTGATGTCCTCGTTGAGCTTGTCCGTGGAGTTAGATAGTTCATTGCTGAGGATATTGATCAAGTCTGCTTCTGAGATTTTGCCCCAGCTGCCTCATGGAAGGCTGATGCTGGTGGTTACGTTGAATTGCTGTAGGTTGCTTGGAAGTGAATGATTGTGTGGTCTGTCTATGTGAGTGGCGAAGTGGCCTTGTATTTAATGCTGCTGCTTATGGTGAAGATGGGGTCCAGTGTGCTATGTGTGTTGGTTCTGTGACGAGTTGAGCAAGTCCAATGTTGTTCAGACTTTCAAGGAGTGCTGTGGAGCAGTGGTTAGTTCTATCTTTCAGGTGGGAGTTGAGGTCTTCAATGAGTATGTAGGCTCCAGAGTCAATAGTGAGTGGTACGATTATGTTTTTGAAGTAAGAAGATGAGGAGGGGGGGCAATAAAACTAGTGCATAGAGGGAAGTATAGTTTTACTGTTCCTAACTCTACTTCTGCTTCCATTGAATATGTATATATACAGACACACATAGAACCACAAGGATGAACTCTAAATTTCAGCCATAAATGAGTGCACTCATGGGTGTGATATTTCAGCAGATCTTTATTGCGCAAGCTTCCAAACACTGACAGACGCGTTTTGGCACGTCACCTTTTTCAATGTCCGTTACATCACTGTCAGAGTTGCCATTTTAAACAAAAAAGTTAACACTTTACGTTACATAAATTCATCGACAGTGAAGATTGTCATAAAATGCCCCAAGTTAATTTCATCACAGTGGTGGCCATCTTAAAACATGTGAAAAAGCACCACAGGAGTTTTGCACCTGGTGCGCGTGGTGCGGCAGCGGTGACTGCAGAAGTTTGGAGATACAGACACACATATATATACATCTATATATGTATGGATGTGTGTGTATATATATAAATATTCACTGAAAAAACCATAGGTTTCAGGGGTGTTATAGTTAGCTGGACATTTCATGTTGCCCATCACTACTGCCACCCCCACCCATAGGGGACCTGTTGCCCAGCACAGCCAATTAACATGCAACTCGTGATCGGGAGGGTGCGCGGAGGGTGCGCT
This sequence comes from Triturus cristatus, assembly GCF_964204655.1. NCBI lineage: Eukaryota > Metazoa > Chordata > Amphibia > Caudata > Salamandridae > Triturus > Triturus cristatus. Next base: position 95,346,014 of record NC_140587.1, on the reverse strand, counting down.
CAGGGTGCGCGGATCCACCGCGCCCATAGATATATATGTGATTTTACTTTTGATTTTCTCAGGAACTACTGAACGGATTTACACCATTTAACCAAAAGGCATGACTCTGAACCTAGGGCTACCTTTTTGCCAAATTTGGTGTAATTCCGTTCAGCAGTTCGGGCTGTAGCTGCGACTAAAGGTTCCTATGGAAAATTGCACGGGGAAAACATGTTTTGGGACCCCCCTTTTTTCTCGGCCCGCTTGATGAATCACCCCGAGACTTTCAGGATAGGAGCGGACCGGAGCTGCCCAAAAGTTTTGAAAATTTCGCGAAGATTCGTCAACCGGCGCCAAAGTTATTGGGAATAGAATGTTGTGGATTTCCTATGGAAAATAGGTCCTAACTATAACTACCTACTAGCGACCGCCAGTAGGTAATATGTATATATATGTATACATATTAGATATAGAAAATCTAAACGTACCTGTTGATATTTCAGTTTCAATAGCTTGCCCTCGATATTTTATGCCATCGATCTCCTGCTTTCGATATTCAGGGTGCACATTACAAGTTGGTCAACACCTCCCATTTTCTTTGTCTGCCCTTACAGAACCAGTTTGGGTCACTTCTTCTTTTATGTGTCCTTTTCAAGTTGTTCTTCAGCCTTAACCTCCATCTTGAGCGATGCTCCTCACAGCGTGGTCGCTGGAGAGCACCCACAACTGAGGCCTAAAAAAGTCTGCACCTATCAACTGGCACACCTGAGCGTGATCAAGAAAAGAGGCGAAAAGTCTCCAATCCTCCTGAAGGTGGCTTCAAACTCTGACAACAGGACCTGCAGTTCACCCTTCTCTAAATGGCAGTTTTCAGAAAGAGTAATCAGCAGCTCTCTGAATCAGAAGAACCTAATTTCTAAGGGGAAGTCTGTTGCCTCTTTCCCCACTTCAGCGCCTGTGGTCCCTCATTTTTGTCTCAGGAATGTCAGCAATTTACTTCCACTGTCTGGGAAACTCAGCCACTCACTTGTGTGTGTAACATGCAGAGCACACATAACAATCATACACCCACACACTCAGTGGTAAGCATCGAATCACTGACTAAATATCGAAGGTCACTATATCGACCTACAAAAATATCGCAGCAAAAATATCGAGGTCAAGAATATCGACATCCTATCTACATTATGGTAGGTCAAAAATATAGAAAAAAAAATATCGCTGTCAAAATATCATTGTTAAAAATATTTTTATATTTTTAAGTTAAAAAAATTATGTAAAATAAAGTAAATAATACATATAATTAAAAGAAACATAGTTAAAAATAATTTAAAATCCTTAACAACTTGGGGGGTCGATTCCGATCCGGGTCGGACAGCTCTCCGAGAGCTGTTCGTAGCCTTACCGTGCGACCGACCCGTACCCGGAGCCGGTCCGTCCTGTTGATGAAGTACGATGCGCATAACTGCCAAAAATCCGACCGACATGTAGGCTGTGATTCAAGCTTCATTCTCTGTCCGAGCCGTAACTCCTAACGCCGAACCGAGTCGCCCGGAAGCAGTATCTATAGTAGTTTCCGCCCGGACAAGTACGATGCGTACTTCCTACGCGCCGGACTTCCTACACGCCAGACGGGTCGCCACGTACGGCACATCACAGCATCCGGAAAAGAAGCATATCAGGTACGATTCGTGCCATAAATCAATCCACGGCTACGAGACGGACCAGCTTGCACTGGGTACGAGATGGAGCAACAAGCAGTGTGTACGAGACGAACACATCATGAATCCCATCGCGCAGGTCATACCAGTACTCTACATCTATGACCGCATCAGGAACAGACGCGGACGGCGCAGACGGTAAGCCAGACACCCACCACACAAACACACAACACGTACCCACAAACTGTCACACACACACAGGGGATCCATATCCTGGCCACTAACAACAGGCCACCATAGGGGTTGTCCTCCTGCCGCACCCACCCATAGGGGACCTGTTGCCCAGCATTCCTGCCACCCCCACCCATAGGGGTTATGTTGCCCATCACTACTGCGTCCCCCACTCACAGGGCTTATGTTGCCCATCACTACTTCCACCCCCACCCATAGTGGACCTGTTGCCCATCACTACTGCCACCCCCCTCATAGGGCTTATGGTGCCCAGCACTCCTGCCATCCCCACCCATAGGGACTATGTTGCCCATCACTACTGCCACCCCCACTCATAGGACTTATGTTGCCCAGCACCCCTGCCACCCCCACCCATAGTGGACCTGTTGCCCAGCACTCCTGCCACCCCCACCCATAGGGGTTATGTTGCCCAGCACCCCTGCCACACCCACCCATAGGGGACCTGTTGCCCAGCACTCATGCCACCCCCACCCATAGGGGTTATGTTGCCCATTACTACTGCCACCCCCACCCATAGGCGTTATGTTGCCCATCACTACTGCCACCCCCACCCATAGGGGACCTGTTGCCCAGCACTCCTGCCACCCCCACCCATAGGAACTGTGTTGCCCATCACTACTGCCACCCCCACCCATAGGGCTTATGTTGCCCATCACTACTGCCACCCCCACCCATAGTGGACCTGTTGCCCATCACTACTGCCAGCCCCCTCATAGGGCTTATGGTGCCCAGCACTCCTGCCATCTCCACCCATAGGGACTATGTTGCCCATCACTACTGCCACCCCCACTCATAGGACTTATGTTGCCCAGCACCCCTGCCACCCCCACCCATAGTGGACCTGTTGCCCAGCACTCCTGCCACCCCCACCCATAGGGGTTATGTTGCCCAGCACCCCTGCCACACCCACCCATAGGGGACATGTTGCCCAGCACTCATGCCACCCCCACCCATAGGGGTTATGTTGCCCATTACTACTGCCACCCCAACCCATAGGCGTTATGTTGCCCATCACTACTGCCACCCCCACCCATAGGGGACCTGTTGCCCAGCACTCCTGCCACCCCCACCCATAGGAACTGTGTTGCCCATCACTACTGCCACCCCCACCCATAGGGCTTATGTTGCCCATCACTACTGCCACCCCCACCCATAGTGGACCTGATGCCCATCACTACTGCCACCCCCACTCATAAGGCTTATGTTGCCCAGCACTCCTGCCACCCCCACCCATAGGGGTTATGTTGCCCAGCACTCCTGCATCCCCCACCCATAGGGGTTATGTTGCCCATCACTACTGCCACCCCCACCCATAGGGGAACTGTTGCCCAGCACTCCTGCCACCCCCACCCATAGGAACTATGTTGCCCATCACTACTGCCACCCCCACTCATAGGGCTTATGTTGCCCATCACTACTGCCACCTCCACCCATAGGGGACCTGTTGCCAAGCACTCCTGCCACCCCCACCCATAGGGACTATGTTGCCCATGACTACTGCCACCCCCACTCATAGGGCTTATGTTGCCCATCACTACTGCCACACCCACCCATAGGGGACCTGTTGCCCAGCACTCCTGCCACCCCCACCCACAGGGATTATGTTGCCCATCACTACTGCCACCCCCACTCATAGGGCTTATGCTGCCCATCACTACTGCCACCCCCACCCATAGGGGACCTGTTGCCCATCACTACTGCCACCCCCACCCATAGGGGTTATGTTGCCCATCACTACTGCCACCCCCACCCATAGGGGACCTGTTGCCCAACACTCCTGCCACCGCACCCATAGGGGCTATGTTGCCCATCACTACTGCCACCCCCACTCATAGGGCTTATGTTGCCCAGCACTCCTGCCACCCCCACCCATAGGGGACCTGTTGCCCAGCACTCCTGCCACCCCCACCCACAGGGGTTATGTTGCCCACCACTACTGCCACCCCCACTCATAGGGCTTATGTTGCCCATCACTACTGCCACCCTCACCCATAGTGGACCTGTTGCCCATCACTACTACCACCCCCACTCACAGGGCTTATGTTGCCCAGCACTCCTGCCACCCCCACCCATAGGGACTATGTTGCCCATCACTACTGCCACCTCCACTCATAGTGCTTATGTTGCCCATCACTACTGCCACCCCCACCCATAGGGGTTATGTTGCCCAGCACCCCTGCCTCCCCCACCCATAGGGGACCTGTTGCCCAGCACTCCTGCCACCCCCACCCATAGGGGTTATGTTGCCCATCACTACTGCCACCCCCACCCATAGGGGTTATGTTGCCCATCACTACTGGCACCCCCACCCATAGAGGACCTGTTGCCCAGCACTCCTGCCACCCCCACCCATAGGGACTATGTTGCCCATCACTACTGCCACCCCCACCCATAGGGCTTACGTTGCCCACCACTACTGCCACCCCCACCCATAGTGGACCTGTTGCCCATCACTACTGCCACCCCCACTCATAGGGCTTATGTTGCCCAGCACTCCTGCCACCCCCACCCATAGGGAACCTGTTGCCCAGCACTCCTGCCACCCCCACCCATGGGGGTTATGTTGCCCATCACTACTACCACCCCCACCCATAGGGGACCTGTTGCCCAGCACTCCTGCATCCCCCACCCATAAGGACTATGTTGCCCATCACTACTGCCACCCCCACTTATAGGGCTTATGTTGCCCATCACTACTACCACCCCCACCCATAGGGGACCTGTTGCCCAGCACTCCTGCCACCCACACCCATAGGGACTATGTTGCCCATGATTTCTGCCACCCCCACTCATAGGGCTTACGTTGCCCATCACTACTGCCACCCCCACCCATAGGGGACCGTTTGCCCAGCACTCCTGCCACCCCCACCCATAGGGACTATGTTACCCATCACTACTGCCACCCCCACTCATAGGGCTTATATTGCCCATCACTACTGCCACTCCCACCCATAGTGGACCTGTTGCCCATCACTACTGCCACCCCCACCCATAGGGCTTATGTTGCCCCGCACTCCTGCCACCCACACCCATAGGGACTATGTTGCCCATGACTACTGCCACCCCCACTCATAGGGCTTATGTTGCCCATCACTACTGCCACCCCCACCCATAGGGGACCTGTTGCCCAGCACTCCTGCCACCCCCACCCATAGGGACTATGTTACCCATCACTACTGCCACCCCCACTCATAGGGCTTATGTTGCCCATCACTACTGCCACCCCCACCCATAGTGGACCTGTTGCCCATCACTACTGCCACCCCCACCCATAGGGCTTATGTTGCACATCACTACAGCCACCCCCACTCATAGGGCTTATGTTGCCCAGCACTCCTGCCACCCCCCTCATAGGGCTTATGATGCCCAGCACTCCTGCCACACCCACCCATAGTGGACCTGTTGCCCATCAGTACTGCCACCCCCACCCATAGGCGGACCTGTTGCCCAGCACACCTGCCACCCCCACCCATAGGGACTATGTTGCCCATCACTAATGCCACCCCCACTCATAGGATATGTTATGCGCCACACATCCATCATACACCAACTTTAGGTAAGTCAGGAAAATACATCCCCCCTAACATCATGATAACAGCGTGTAGTCAGTGACAAATGCCCACAATAGTGATCATGATTTCGAACATAAAATGTAACTACCATCACATGTATGACCAAAAACTGAGCGTGGCCTACACAAGGCATCACTAGCACTGTGGCAATGTAAAAATAACGACCCCCTCACTGTGTAGAACAAACGTTAAGTGTGTGCTTCCAAACTGCAGCAGATGTTGAGCATTGTGGTGATGGGGTCCAAAACCCCCCTCATCACAGTGACCAAAAGGTAAGTGTCATCATGGACAAAGCTGCAAATGCCAAACAGCATGTATGATTTCTGGTCCCAACACATTAAACACTTTTGATCCAAAGTAGTGGTTGTGTCCCATACCCACAGAGATGTGGTGAGGCTAACAGTGCTGTGATAACCTAACATACTCTCGGCCATGTGCAGACAAGCACCAACCATGAGGGCTGACAATGAATACAGTGTACAATGACACAAAAGCAGAAGTGACCACCACAAAGCATACACACATCTCGAAAATAGACACACTAATCAAAATAACCTTTGTAGACTGTAGGTGTCAGGTCACTCCCATTCCATGCCAGCAATGGCACCTGACAACCAGTATGAATGTGCAGAATGATGTGATATGACTCACAGGCACAGCAGGGTAAATCACAAAAACAACATCCAGACAATGGCCCACAACATCAATACCAATGCACTGGTGCAGATGCACAAACACAAACAGGCAACCTCACACTGCACATCTGACACAACGTGTGTGTGTGTGTGTTTCAGGGTCCCCAGGCAACTACACGACACATGAGGGGGGTTGAACCACAGTGAGACAGATGTGGACACAGTGCCATGAAAAGTAACCCATCAATGGGCCCCCCTTAGTGGGCAATCAGGCATTGTGAGATGAGAGGGAGCACAACAGACACATGTGACACAAGCTGGAATGAACAGCAACTAACACAGCAAGAGACTGACACACAACAGCACTACCCCCCGGGACCAGACATTGGGGTGACACAAGCATGCATGACACCTCCACTGTGCTGACAAACGTAGATGTCGTACAAACTGTGAAACCCAGACATGTGTCCTGTGCCACAAACGTACATCACACCTACACAAACACAAATCACTCAGCATGGCCCGTCATCCATGGACAAACGGGAGCTAGGGGCCCATCCATGCAAACATTTACATCAGTCCACCCTCAACACCACACACCCTGAACTGCACCAATATGCATCGGTGAAGCCCACATGGACAGGTAACATTGCACATGCACCCATGACAAACACAGTAATGTTGGGAGGATCTAAGTTGCACAGACTCATCACACAAGGACAGTTTGCAACCCTGGTGAATGACAGACATACTGCACAGTATGCGGTACATGGCTATGACGTCCAAGCTCATGTAACCTGCCGAATACCTGCCACAGTCCCAGGAAAATGCAGAAGCCAAGGAGAACCACAAGGCACACATGCTGACACCTGCAAACATTGCAGCTCTGAACCGGACAAGTGGGAGCAGTCACACACATACACATGTCTCAATCACTGAAAGGTACCACCTAGGGACAACTACATGATATTGCGAACAAACAAGTGCCGTGGGGACCCCTGACTGTGTCCCATCTGCGTCTGACAACATCATCACCACTCAGAACTGACAAATCCCAATGATGAAACACCAATTAACAGTAGTGTGTCATGCACCCACACATCTGGTAGCCCATGGCAAAGTTGTGGGATGAACACAGTACCACTCAGCAAGCATCAACAACAGGAACATATCAAGGGAACACTGCCTGTATATGAAAATGGATGTGGACACACACACACATGCCGACACAACACACAACATGGGCCCTGCCAATGTCACGGAACAACACCCTTACTTGAGGGGACTCAACTCCTGTGGAAGCTCAGCTGTGCCAAACATAGCCCCAGCAGGTCTCAGTCATGTCTGCAGAACACTGGGCTCTGTTCACAACAGCCTGGGTACGGGAGTGTCCCTTAAGTCATCTGCACATACTCAATACATATGTCCAGCAAGTTGCACAGAGGACCCAGTTGCTCCTACACCAATGATGCCCACACTTACATGTCCAGTGGAGATGCGCCCACAGTCAGGGAAATAGACAAATTGGACAATGGGAAGCACATCATATGTGCATGTGTGCAAGCCACAGATGTGATCATGCAAATGAAATGTTTACAGAGTGTCCACTAATTGCTAATCATGACACACCCATTTAGCTGCAAAGGATGATATGGATAATGACCAGAATAGGATACATATCTCATGGACCACATGGAGTACCTCACATCAACACCTCAGTATTCAACATTTGAAATACAGCATTACAACTGCCAGTTCATGCTAAACATCATCAACATAATGTACAGCTAAATCAAATTCACAAGGATAAAGAAAAAAGCTTTATTCAGCAGATGAAAAATGAAAAGTCCGTTCAAAACAAAGGCCAATGGCCAGTCCATCAAATGACAAGAAATGAACTTGAGTGACAACTGTCACACGTTGCTTGCCTGCACTGGTAAGGACAGGGGACATCCCCTCGGAGGGGCATACATGGGGGCAGGCCAGGCACTGCAGGGACAGGATCAGGGAGCAGCAGAAGGAGGCAGTGAAGGGGTGGTGGATGCAGGAGAGTCACTTGTGCCCCACAGTGGCAGTTGCCAGTCAGATGGGGTGGGTGCCGGCACAACTGCAGTGGGCTGGTCAGATGGAGTGGATTGGGTCCCCACTGCAGTGCCCAAGTCAGACAGGATGGTCGTGGACTCCACTTCAGTGCCTAACTCAATGGGAGCAGAATGGGGTTCAGGTGAGGTCAGCAGGACAGAGGGGGGGACACGATCCCCAAATCAGTGGCACTAACCGTCTGAACGGAAGTGGAAGAGCAAGTGTTAGGGAGGGAGGCCTCAGCATTTTGGGGATGGTGTATCTGTGGGTGGGGGAACCTGGGGCAGGGTGTGGCGGGGGAACCTCTGGAGTGGTGGCCTGGGGGATGGAGGACGGAGACTTCGCCTTGGAGCTGCGGGGTGGGGGTGGGGGTGGGGTCTTGCTCTTCCGGCAAAAGGGGGACTTGCGGGTGGGGGTCTCAGTCTGACTGCGCCTGGGGAAGGGTGGCCGGGTGTGAGGGGCACTCCCCTCTGTGTGTGGGGACTTCCTCTTCCCCTTGTAAGATGGATCTGCTGGGTCAGTGGGGAAGAGGCCAAGGTCACAGAGGAAGACCTTCTGTGGAGATGGGGTTGCAGGTGAGGCAAGGGAAGGTGGCTGGGATGGAGAGGTATCGGAGGACTGCGGAATGGTTGTGGATGACTGTGTGTATGTCTGCAAACCATCCCCTGTGAGTGTGGTATCAGTCCCCTGCGTTTACTTGTGTGCACGTCTAGACCTTGTTTTGGGTGTTTGTGTGCTGCCTATGTCTGTGACTTTGTGAAAATGTGCAGGTGTGTGTGTGCTTGGGACAGGTAGGGTGCTTGGAATCGTGGGTGGTGCTGGGATAGGAGGGGTGCAGGACTGTTGAAGGAGGGACACTGCTGCCGTCAGGGAGGAGGCCACGGACTGATAGGTCCATTGTAGGGAGACATGCCAGATGAAATGCCCTCCATGAACGACACCAGTTGTGTGAACAGACTGATGTGTGCATGGAGGACACTCAGCATTGATGTATGCCCTACATGGATCAGCCTAAGTAAGTCCACAGACTCCTCACTCAGGGCAGCAGGGGACACAGGGGCAGGGGGTGCGGTGCCTGGCACAAAGGAGACATGCTCCTGAACACGGGAGCCTCCACGAACCTCTGGGATGGGAGCCGATAGGAGGGTGGTGATTGGTGATGGTGGTGGTGGGGACGGTGGCGGGGACAGCCTCACTAGCTGGGGTTTAGTGGCTGCTGACACCCGCCTCCACAAGGAAGTCATCCTCCAAGCTGCTGTGGCCCTCAGCTGGGGTGGATGGTGCTGAGGACTCCTCTGTGTGGCTCCACTCGCCCTCCGTGCCACTGGGTCCCCCTGACTCCTCTCCTTTTGTCCCTGTAAGGCTCTGTGGCTCCTCCTGGTCCATGGAGCTGTCCCCTCTTGTGGCCGTGGATGTATCTGGATAGAAATAGGAAAAAAGAGAACAACATCAGTCACCTGCACTGACTGCACACACCACAGTGAGTACATCACATCGCAGGGCAAGCCCTGGAATCATCAGCTGAACACTGCTCAAAGTGCTCAAACTGTTTAGAATAAGCCAATTGTCATTCTCACCATCAACCATGGCACTCATATCCCTCCTGGACTTGCACCCATATGTCTGTTGCATGTTGGATGCTAATATCCCAACGTGCCGGCATGCACGTTTGTTGGACATGCAAGTGAACATGTAGGAGTATGTCACTATACACACAGCACATCTCTTGTCATTGACTCAGTACAGGTGTCCGGATGAAGGGATGGGCAGAGGCTCATTTCACAATCTTGTGATGCATGCCAGCAACACACACTATGATGTTCTCATGTCCTGATAGTCAATGCCACAATGGGGTGCATGGAGCACACTTGAACTCAATGCAGGATCACTCATAGCAAGCTAAATGCCATGGCACTGGCATGCCTGGAAAGTCAGTCAACACTGTCTCCTGTCACAGGGGCAGGGCATCCAGACAACAACAGTATGCACTGTGTCACAATCATAGCTCAGGGGTAAAGCAAAGTCTGCAGCTGACAAGTGCACTTGCCCATCACCTGCAAACAACATATCACGGACCCAGAAGACCCCACATCATACAAATCAGAAATATGAGTCTCTGCGAACACAACTCCCTGTACATTAGCACATCACAGTCTGCTGTGCATGTAACCCAGCTGCCTGAAGTACACAGTTGCATACACCATTGTGCACTGTCAAATGATCACACACCTATATGTCACACAGGTCTTGTCTCTCATAGTCACATCTCAGATGTCCTGCTGACCCTCAAACTCATGAACTCCCCAGTTGTATGTAACAGGAAGCCACACCACAATGACACAGAGACCGACACCTGTTCATGTTCCAGTTGTTGAAGTTGGTGATGTCCTCGTTGAGCTTGTCCGTGGAGTTAGATAGTTCATTGCTGAGGATATTGATCAAGTCTGCTTCTGAGATTTTGCCCCAGCTGCCTCATGGCAGGCTGATGCTGGTGGTTACGTTGAATTGCTCTGTGTTGCTTGGAAGTAAATGATTGTGTGGTCTGTCTATGTGAGTGGAGAAGTGGCCTTGTATTTAATGCTGCTGCTTATGGTGAAGATGGGGTCCAGTGTGCTATGTGTGTTGGGTCTGTGACGAGTTGGGCAAGTCCAATGTTGTACAGACTTTCAAGGAGTGCTGTGGAGCAGTGGTTAGTTCTATCTTTCAGGTGGGAGTTGAGGTCTTCAATGAGTATGTAGGCTCCAGAGTCAATAGTGAGTGGTACGATTATGTTTTTGAAGTAAGAAGATGAGGAGGGGGGGCAATAAAACTAGTGCATAGAGGGAAGTATAGTTTTACTGTTCCTAACTCTACATCTGCTTCTATTGAATATGTATATATACAGACACACATAGAACCACAAGGATGAACTCTAAATTTCAGCCATAAATGAGTGCACTCACAGGTGTGATTTTTCAGCAGATCTTTATTGAGCAAGCTTCCAAACACTGACAGACGCGTTTCGGCACGTCACCTTTTTCAATGTCCGTTACATCACTATCAGATTTGCCATTTGAAACAAAAAAGTTAACACTTTACGTTACATAAATTCATCGACAGTGAAGATTGTCATAAAATGCCCCAAGTTCATTTCATCACAGTGGTGGCCATCTTAAAACATGTGAAAAAGCACCACAGGAGTTTTGCACCTGGTGCGCGTGGTGCGGCAGCGGTGACTGTAGAAGTTTGGAGATACAGACACACATATATATACATCTATATATGTATGTATGTGTGCGTGTGTGTGTGTGTATATATATATATATATCTATATATATTTTCACTGAAAAAACCATAGGTTTCAGGGGTGTTACAGTTAGCTGGACATTTCATGTTGCCCATCACTACTGCCACCCCCACCCATAGGGGACCTGTTGCCCAGCACAGCCAATTAACATGCAACTCGTGATCAGGAGGGTGCGCGGAGGGTGCGCTCAGGGTGGGCGGATCCACCACGCCCATAGATATATATGTGATTTTACTTTTGATTTTCTCAGGAACTACTGAATGGATTTACACCATTTAACCAAAAGGCATGACTCTGAACCTAGGGCTACCGTTTTGCCAAATTTGGTGTAATTCCGTTCAGCAGTTCGGGCTGTAGCTGCGACTAATGGTTCCTGTGGAAAATTGCACGGGGAAAACATGTTTTGGGACCCCCTTTTTTCTCGGTCCTGCTTGATGAATCACCCCGAGACTTTCAGGATAGGAGCGGACCGGAGCTGGCCAAAAGTTTTGAAAATTTCGCGAAGATTCGTCAACCGGCGCCAAAGTTATTGGGAATAGAATGTTGTGGATTTCCTATGGAAAATAGGTCCTAACTATAACTACCTACTGGCGACCGCCAGTAGGTAACATGTATATATATGTATACATATTAGGTATAGAAAATCTAAACGTACCTGTTGATATTTCAGTTTCAATAGCTTGCCTTCGATATTTTATGCCATCGATCTCCTGGTTTCGATATTCAGGGTGCACATTATAAGTTTGTCAACACCTCCCTTTTTCTTTGTCTGCCCTTACAGAACCAGTTTGGGTCACTTCTTCTTTTATGTGTCCTTTTCAAGTTGTTCTTCAGCCTTAACCTTCATCTTGAGCGATGCTCCTCACAGCGGGGTCGCTGGAGAGCACCCACAACTGAGGCCTAAAGAAGTCTGCACCTATCAACTGGCACACCTGAGCGTGATCAAGAAAAGAGGTGAAAAGTCTCCAATCCTCCTGAAGGTGGCTTCAAACTCTGACAACAGGACCTGCAGTTCACCCTTCTCTAAATGGCAGTTTTCAAAAAGAGTAATCAGCAGCTCTCTGAATCAGAAGAACCTAATTTCTAAGGGGAAGTCTGTTGCCTCTTTCCCCACTTCAGCGCCTGTGGTCCCTCATTTTTGACTCAGGAATGTCAGCAATTTACTTCCACTGTCTGGGAAACTCAGACACTCACTTGTGTGTGTAACATGCAGAGCACACATAACGATCATACACCCACACACTCAGTGGTAAGCATCGAATCACTGACTAAATATCGAAGGTCACTATATCGACCTACAAAAATATCGCAGCAAAAATATCGAGGTCAAGAATATCGACATCCTATCTACATTATGGTAAGTACAAAAATATAGAAAAAAAAATATCGCTGTCAAAATATCATTGTCAAAAATATTGTTATATTTTTAAGTTAAAAAAATTATGTAAAATAAAGTAAATAATACATATAATTAAAAGAAACATAGTTAAAAATAATTTAAAATCCTTAACAACTTGGGGGGTCGATTCCGATCCGGGTCGGACAGCTCTCCGAGAGCTGTTCGTAGCCTTACCGTGCGACCGACCCGTACCCGGAGCCGGTCCGTCCTGTTGATGAAGTACGATGCGCATAACTGCCAAAAATACAACCGACATGTAGGCTGTGATTCAAGCTTCATTCTCTGTCCGAGCCGTAACTCCTAACGCCGAACCGAGTCGCCCAGAAGCAGTATCTATAGTAGTTTCCGCCCGGACAAGTACGATGCGTACTTCCTACGCGCCGGACTTCCTACGCGCCAGACGGGTCGCCACGTACGGCACATCACAGCATCCGGAAAAGAAGCATATCAGGTACGATTCGCGCCATAAATCAATCCACGGCTACGAGACGGACCAGCTTGCAATGGGTACGAGATGGAGCAACAAGCAGTGTGTACGAGACGAACACATCATGAATCCCATCGCGCAGGTCATACCAGTACTCTACATCTATGACCGCATCAGGAACAGACGCGGACGGTGCAGACGGTAAGCCAGACACCCACCACACAAACACACAACACGTACCCACAAACTGTCACACACACACAGGGGATCCATATCCTGGCCACTAACAACAGGCCACCATAGGGGTTGTACTCCTGCCGCACCCACCCATAGGGGACCTGTTGCCCAGCATTCCTGCCACCCCCACCCATAGGGGTTATGTTGCCCATCACTACTGCCTCCCCCACTCACAGGGCTTATGTTGCCCATCACTACTTCCACCCCCACCCATAGTGGACCTGTTGCCCATCACTACTGCCACCCCCCTCATAGGGCTTATGTTGCCCAGCACTCCTGCCATCCCCACCCATAGGGACTATGTTGCCCATCACTACTGCCACCCCCACTCATTGGACTTATGTTGCCCAGAACCCCTGCCACCCCCACCCATAGTGGACCTGTTGCCCAGCTCTCCTGCCACCCCCACCCATAGGGGTTATGTTGCCCATTACTACTGCCACCCCCACCCATAGGCGTTCTGTTGCCCATCACTACTGCCACCCCCACCCATAGGGTACCTGTTGCCCAGCACTACTGCCATCCCCACCCATAGGGACTGTGTTGCCCATCACTACTGCCACCCCCACCCATAGGGCTTATGTTGCCCATCACTACTGCCACCCCCACCCATAGTGGACCTGATGCCCATCACTACTGCCACCCCCACTCATAAGGCTTATGTTGCCCAGCACTCCTGCCACCCCCACCCATAGGGGCTATGTTGCCCAGCACTCCTGCCACCCCCACCCTTAGGGGTTATGTTGCCCATCACTACTGCCACCCCCACTCATAGGCCTTATGTTGCCCATCACTACTGCCACCTCCACCCATAGGGGACCTGTTGCCAAGCACTCCTGCCACCCCCACCCATAGGGACTATGTTGCCCATGACTACTGCCACCCCCACTCATAGGGCTTATGTTGCCCATCACTACTGCCACCCCCACCCATAGGGGACCTGTTTCCCATCACTACTGCCACCCCCACCCATAGGGGTTATGTTGCCCATCACTACTGCCACCCCCACCCATAGGGGACCTGTTGCCCAACACTCCTGCCACCGCACCCATAGGGGCTATGTTGCCCATCACTACTGCCACCCCCACTCATAGGGCTTATGTTGCCCAGCACTCCTGCCACCCCCACCCATAGGGGACCTGTTGCCCAGCACTCCTGCCACCCCCACCCACAGGGGTTATGTTGCCCACCACTACTGCCACCCCCACTCATAGGGCTTATATGGCCCATGACTACTGCCACCCTCACCCATAGTGGACCTGTTGCCCATCACTACTGCCACCCCCACTCATAGGGCTTATGTTGCCCAGCACTCCTGCCACCCCCGCCCATAGGGACTATGTTGCCCATCACTACTGCCACCTCCACTCATAGGGCTTATGTTGCCCAGCACTACTTCCACCCCCACCCATAGTGGACCTGTTGCCCATCACTACTGCCACCCCTACTCATAGGGCTTATGTTGCCCATTACCCCTGCCACCCCCACCCATAGAGGACCTGGTTCCCAGCACTCCTGCCACCCCCACCCATAGGGGTTATGTTGCCCAGCACCCCTGCAACCCCCACCCATAGGGGACCTGTTGCCCAGCACTCCTGCCACCCCCACCCATAGGTGTTATGTTGCCCATCACTACTGCCACCCCCACCCATAGGGGTTATGTTGCCCATCACTACTGGCACCCCCACCCATAGAGGACCTGTTGCCCAGCACTCCTGCCACCCCCACCCATAGGGACTATGTTGCCCATCACTACTGCCACCCCCACCCATAGGCGTTATGTTGCCCATCACTACTGCCACCCCCACCCATAGGGTACCTGTTGCCCAGCACTCCTGCCACCCCCACCCATAGGGACTGCGTTGCCCATCACTACTGCCACCCCCACCGATAGGGCTTATGTTGCCCATCACTCCTGCCACCCCCACCCATAGTGGACCTGATGCCCATCACTACTGCCACCCCCACTCATAAGGCTTATGTTGCCCAGCACTCCTGCCACCCCCACCCATAGGGGTTATGTTGCCCAGCACTCCTGCCACCCCCACCCATAGGGGTTATGTTGCCCATCACTACTGCCACCCCCACTCATAGGGCTTATGTTGCCCATCACTACTGCCACCTCCACCCATAGGGGACCTGTTGCCAAGCACTCCTGCCACCCCCACCCATAGGGACTATGTTGCCCATGACTACTGCCACCCCCACTCATAGGGGTTATGTTGCCCATCACTACTGCCACCCCCACCCATAGGGGACCTGTTGCCCATCACTACTGCCACCCCCACCAATAGGGGTTATGTTGCCCATTACTACTGCCACCCCCACCCATAGGCGACCTGTTGCCCAACACTCCTGCCACCGCACCCATAGGGGCTATGTTGCCCATCACTACTGCCACCCCCACTCATAGGGCTTAAGTTGCCCGGCACTCCTGCCACCCCCACCCATAGGGGACCTGTTGCCCAGCACTCCTGCCACCCCCACCCACAGGGGTTAGGTTGCCCACCACTACTGCCACCCCCACTCATAGGGCTTATATTGCCCATGACTACTGCCACCCTCACCCATAGTGGACCTGTTGTCCATCACTACTGCCACCCCCACTCATAGGGCTTATGTTGCCCAACACTCCTGCCACCCCCACCCATAGGGACTATGTTGCCCATCACTACTGCCACCTCCACTCATAGGGCTTATGTTGCCCATCACTACTTCCACCCCCAACCATAGTGGACCTGTTGCCCATCACTACTGCCACCCCCACTCATAGGGCTTATGTTGCCCATTACCCCTGCCACCCCCACCCATAGAGGACCTGGTTCCCAGCACTCCTGCCACCCCCACCCATAGGGGTTATGTTGCCCAGCACCCCTGCCACCCCCACCCATAGGGGACCTGTTGCCCAGCACTCCTGCCACCCCCACCCATAGGGGTTATGTTGCCCATCACTACTGCCACCCCCACCCATAGGGGTTATGTTGCCCATCACTACTGGTACCCCCACCCATAGAGGACCTGTTGCCCAGCACTCCTGCCACCCCCACCCATAGGGACTATGTTGCCCATCACTACTGCCACCCCCACCCATAGGGCTTACGTTGCCCACCACTACTGCCACCACCACCCATAGTGGACCTGTTGCCCATCACTACTGCCACCCCCACTCATAGGGCTTATGTTGCCCAGCACTCCTGCCACCCCCACCCATAGGGGACCTGTTGCCCTGCACTCCTGCCACCCCCACCCATGGGTGTTATGTTGCCCATCACTACTACCACCCCCACCCATAGGGGACCTGTTGCCCAGCAATCCTGCATCCCCCACCCATAGGGACTATGTTGCCCATCACTACTGCCACCCCCACTTATAGGGCTTATGTTGCCCATCACTACTACCACCCCCACCCATAGGGGACCTGTTGCCCAGCACTCCTGCCACCCCCACCCATAGGGACAATGTTACCCATCACTACTGCCACCCCCACTCATAGGGCTTATGTTGCCCATCACTACTGCCACTTCCACCCATAGTGGACCTGTTGCCCATCACTACTGCCACCCCCACCCATAGGGCTTATGTTGCCCATCACTACAGCCACCCCCACTCATAGGGCTTATGTTGCCCCGCACTCCTGCCACCCACACCCATAGGGACAATGGGCCCGATTCACAGAACTAACTTAAGACAAAATCCTAAACTTACTACCATTTTGGTATTCACAGAAGGCACTTACTCATTTTGGTATTCACAGAAGGCACTTACTCATTTCGGTATTCACAGAAGTTAGGAGTCCTAACTTTAGGACTCCTAAATGCCTTCTGTGAATACCGAAAGTCTTAAAATTAGGATTTTTCTCAGTTTAGTAGTAGTATAGTTAGGACTCCTAACTTTAGGACTCCTAAATGCCTTCTGTGAATACCGAAAGTCTTAAAATTAGGATTTTTCTCAATTTAGTAGTCCTAAATCTAAATTTAGGACTACTAAATTGAGAAAAATCCTAATTTTAAGACTTTCGGTATTCACAGAAGGCATTTAGGAGTCCTAAAGTTAGGAGTCCTAACTATACTACTACTAAACTGAGAAAAATCCTAATTTTAAGGCTTTCGGTATTCACAGAAGGCATTTAGGAGTCTTAAAGTTAGGAGTCCTAAACTTAGGCCTATTAAATTGAGAAAAATCCTAATTTTAAGACTTTCGGTATTCACAGAAGGCATTTAGGAGTCCTAAAGTTAGGAGTCCTAACTATACTACTACTAAACTGAGAAAAATCCTAATTTTAAGGCTTTCGGTATTCACAGAAGGCATTTAGGAGTCTTAAAGTTAGGAGTCCTAAACTTAGGACTACTAAATTGAGAAAAATCCTAATTTTAAGACTTTCGGTATTCACAGAAGGCATTTAGGAGTCCTAAAGTTAGGAGTCCTAACTATACTACTACTAAACTGAGAAAAATCCTAATTTTAAGACTATCGGTATTCACAGAAGGCATTTAGGAGTCCTAAAGTTAGGACTCCTAACTTCTGTGAATACCGAAATGAGTAAGTGCCTTCTGTGAATACCAAAATGAGTAAGTGCCTTCTGTGAATACCAAAATGGTAGTAAGTTTAGGATTTTGTCTTAAGTTAGTTCTGTGAATCGGGCCCTATGTTTCCCATGACTACTGCCACCCCCACTCATAGGGCTTATGTTGCCCATCACTACTGCCACCCCCACCCATAGGGGACCTGTTGCCCAGCACACCTGACACCCCCACCCATAGGGACTATGTTACCCATCACTACTGCCACCCCCACTCATAGGGCTTATGTTGCCGATCACTACTGCCACCCCCACCCATAGTGGACCTGTTGCCCATCACTACTGCCACCCCCACCCATAGGGCTTATGTTGCACATCACTACAGCCACCCCCACTCATAGGGCTTATGTTGCCCAGCACTCCTGCCACCCCCCTCATAGGGCTTATGATGCCCAGCACTCCTGCCACACCCACCCATAGTGGACCTGTTGCCCATCAGTACTGCCACCCCCACCCATAGGCGGACCTGTTGCTCAGCACACCTGCCACCCCCACCCATAGGGACTATGTTGCCCATCACTCATGCCACCCCCACTCATAGGATGTTATATGCGCCACACATCCATCATACACCAACTTTAGGTAAGTCAGCAAAATACATCCCCCCTAACATCATGACAACAGCATGTAGTCAGTGACAAATGCCCACAATAGTGATCATGATTTCGAACATAAAATGTAACTACCATCACATGTATGACCAAAAACTGAGCGTGGCCTACACAAGGCATCACTAGCACTGTGGCAATGTAAAAATAACAACCCCCTCACTGTGTAGAACAAAAGTTAAGTGTGTGCTTCCAAACTGCAGCAGATGTTGAGCATTGTGGAGATAGGGTCCAAAACCCCCCTCATCACAGTGACCAAAAGGTAAGTGTCATCATGGACAAAGCTGCAAATGCCAAACAGCATGTATGATTTCTGGTCCCAACACATTAAACACTTTTGATCCAAAGTAGTGGTTGTGTCCCATACCCACAGAGATGTGGTGAGGCTAACAGTGCTGTGATAACCTAACATACTCTCGGCCATGTGCAGACAAGCACCAACCATGAGGGCTGACAATGAATACAGTGTACAATGACACAAAAGCAGAAGTGACCACCACAAAGCATACACACATCTCGAAAATAGACACACTAATCAAAATAACCTTTGTAGACTGTAGGTGTCAGGTCACTCCCATTCCATGCCAGCAATGGCACCTGACAACCAGTATGAATGTGCAGAATGATGTGATATGACTCACAGGCACAGCAGGGTAAATCACAAAAACAACATCCAGACAATGGCCCACAACATCAATACCAATGCACTGGTGCAGATGCACAAACACAAACAGGCAACCTCACACTGCACATCTGACACAATGTGTGTGTGTGTGATTCAGGGTCCCCAGGCAACTACACGACACATGAGGGGGGTTGAACCACAGTGAGACAGATGTGGACACAGTGCCATGAAAAGTAACCCATCAATGGGCCCCCCTTAGTGGGCAATCAGGCATTGTGAGATGAGAGGGAGCACAACAGACACATGTGACACAAGCTGGAATGAAAGCAACTAACACAGCAAGAGACTGACACACAACAGCACTACCCCCAGGGACCAGATATTGGGGTGACACAAGCATGCATGACACCTCCACTGTGCTGACAAACATAGATGTCGTACAAACTGTGAAATCCAGACATGTGTCCTGTGCCACAAATGTACATCACGCCTACACAAACACAAATCACTCAGCATGGCCCGTCATCCATGGACAAACGGGAGCTAGGGGCCCATCCATGCAAACATTTACATCAGTCCACCCTCAACACCACACACCCTGAACTGCACCAATATGCATCTGTGAAGCCCACATGGACAGGTAACATTGCACATGAACCCATGACAAACACAGTAATGTTGGGAGGATCTAAGTTGCACAGACTCATCACACAAGGACAGTTTGCAACCCTGGTGAATGACAGACATACTGCACAGTATGCGGTACATGGCTATGACGTCAAAGCTCATGTAACCTGCCGAATACCTGCCACAGTCCCAGGACAATGCAGAAGCCAAGGAGAATCACAAGGCACACATGCTGACACCTGCAAACATTGCAGCTCTGAACCGGACAAGTGGGAGCAGTCACACACATACACATGTCTCAATCACTGAAAGGTACCACCTAGGGACAACTACATGATATTGCGAACAAACAAGTGCCGTGGGGACCCCTGACTGTGTCCCATCTGCGTCTGACAACATCATCACCACTCAGAACTGACAAATCAGAATGATGAAACACCAATTAACAGTAGTGTGTCATGCACCCACACATCTGGTTGCCCATGGCAAAGTTGTGGGATGAACACAGTACCGCTCAGCAAGCATCAACAACAGAAACATATGAAGGGAACACTGCCTGTGTATGAAAAGGGATGTGGACGCACACACACATGCCCACACAACACACAACATGGGCCCTGCCAATGTCACAGAACAACACCCTTACTTGAGGGGACTCAACTCCTGTGGAAGCTCAGCTGTGCCAAACATAGCCCCAGCAGGTCTCAGTCATGTCAGCAGAACACTTGGTCAGTCAGCCATCAATTACCACCCAATGAAGGCTCTGGTCACAACAGCCTGGGTACGGGAGTGTCCCTTAAGTCATCTGCACCTACTCAATACATATGTCCAGCAAGTTGCACAGAGGACCCAGTTGCTCCTACACCAATGATGCCCACACGTACATGTCCAGTGGAGATGCGCCCACAGTCAGGGAAATAGACAAATTGGACAATGGGAAGCACATCATATGTGCATATGTGCAAGCCACAGATGTGATCATGCAAATGAAATGTTTACAGAGTGTCCACTAATTGCTAATCATGACACACCCATTTAGCTGCAAAGGATGATATGGATAACGACCAGAATAGGATACATATCTCATCGACCACATGGAGTACCTCACATCAACACCTCAGTATTCAACATTTGAAATACAGCATTACAACTGCCAGTTCATGCTAAACATAATCAACATAATGTACAGCTAAATCAAATTCACAAGGATAAAGAAAAAAGCTTAATTCAGCAGATGAAAAATGAAAAGTCCGTTCAAAACAAAGGCCAATGGCCAGTCCATCAAATGACAAGAAATGAACTTGAGTGACAACTGTCACACATTGCTTGCCTGCACTGGTAAGGACAGGGGACATCCCCTCGGAGGGGCATACATGGGGGCAGGCCAGGCACCGCAGGGACAGGATCAGGGAGCAGCAGAAGGAGGCAGTGAAGGGGTGGTGGATGCAGGAAAGTCACTTGTGCCCCACAGTTGCAGTTGCCAGTCAGATGGGGTGGGTGCCGGCACAGCTGCAGTGGGCTGGTCAGATGGAGTGGATTGGGTCCCCACTGCAGTGCCCAAGTCAGACGGGATGGTCGTGGACTCCACTTCAGTGCCTAACTCAGTGGGAGCAGAATGGGGTTCAGGTGAGGTCAGCAGGACAGAGGGGGGGGGACACGGTCCCCAAATCAGTGGCACTAACCGTCTGAACGGGAGTGGAAGAGCAAGTGGTAGGGAGGGAGGCCTCAGCATTTTGGGGATGGTGTATCTGTGGGTGGGGGAACCTGGGGCAGGGTGTGGCGGGGGAACCTCTGGAGTGGTGGCCTGGGGGATGGAGGACGGAGACTTCGCCTTGGAGCTGCGGGGTGGGGGTGGGGTCTTGCTCTTCCAGCACAGGGGGACTTGCGGGTGAGGGTCTCAGTCTGACTGCGCCTGGGGAAGATTGTTCGGGTGTGAGGGGCACTCCCCTCTGTGTGTGGGGACTTCCTCTTCCCCTTGTAAGATGGATCTGCTGGGTCAGTGGGGAAGAGGCCAAGGTCACAGAGGAAGACCTTCTGTGGAGATGGGGTTGCAGGTGAGGCAAGGGAAGGTGGCTGGGAGGGAGAGGTATCGGAGTACTGCGGAATGGTTGTGGATGACTGTGTGTATGTCTGCAAACCATCCCCTGTGAGTGTGGTATTAGTCCCCTGCGTTTACTTGTGTGCATGTCTAGACCTTGTTTTGGGTGTTTGTGTGCTGCCTATGTCTGTGACTTTGTGAGAATGTGCAGGTGTGTGTGTGCTTGGGACAGGTAGGGTGCTAGGAATCGTGGGTGGTGCTGGGATAGGAGGGGTGCAGGACTGTTGAAGGAGGGACACTGCTGCCGTCAGGGAGGAGGCCACGGACTGATTGGTCCATTGTAGGGAGACATGCCAGATGAAATGCCCTCCATGAACGACACCAGTTGTGTGAACAGACTGATGTGTGCATGGAGGACACTCAGCATTGATGTATGCCCTACATGGATCAGTCTAAGTAAGTCCACAGACTCCTCACTCAGGGCAGCAGGGGACACAGGGGCAGGGGGTGCGGTGCCTGGCACAAAGGAGACATGCTCCCGAACACGGGAGCCTCCATGAACCTCTGGGATGGGAGCCGATGTCAGGGTGGTGATTGGTGATGGTGGTGGTGGGGACGGTGGCGGGGACAGCCTCACTAGCTGGGGTTTGGTGGCTGCGGACACCCGCCTCCACAAGGAAGTCATCCTCCAAGCTGCTGTGGCCCTCAGCTGGGGTGGATGGTGCTGAGGACTCCTCGGTGTGGCTCCACTCGCCCTCCATGCCACTCGTTCCCCCCGACTCCTCGCATTCTGTCCCAGTCAGGCTCTGTGGCTCCTCCTGGTCCATGGAGCTGTCCCCTCTTGTGGCCGTGGATGTATCTGGATAGAAATAGGAAAAAAGAGAACAACATCAGTCACCTGCACTGACTGCACACACCACAGTGAGTACATCACATCGCAGGGCAAGCCCTGGCATCATCAGCTGAACACTGCTCAAAGTGCTCAAACTGTTTAGAATAAGCCAATTTTCATTCTCACCATCAACCATGGCACTCATATCCCTCCTGGACTTGCACCCATATGTCTGTTGCATGTTGGATGCTAATATCCCAATGTGCCGACATGCACGTTTGTTGGACATGCAAGTGAACATGTAGGAGTATGTCACTATACACACAGCACATCTCTTGTCATTGACTCAGTACAGGTGTCCGGATGAAGGGATGGGCAGAGGCTCATTTCACATGCTTGTGATGCATGCCAGAAACACACACTATGATGTTCTCATGTCCTGATAGTCAATGCCACAATGGGGTACATGGAGCACACTTGAACTCAATGCAGGATCACTCATAGCAAGCTAAATGCCATGGCACTGGCATGCCTGGAAAGTCAGTCAACACTGTCTCCTGTCACAGGGGCAGGGCATCCAGACAACAACAGTATGCACTGTGTCACAATCATAGCTCAGGGGTAAAGCAAAGTCTGCAGCTGACAAGTGCACTTGCCCATCACCTGCAAACAACATATCACGGACCCAGAAGACCCCACATCATACAAATCAGAAATATGAGTCTCTGCGAACACAACTCCCTGTACATTAGCACATCACAGTCTGCTGTGCATGTAACCCAGCTGCCTGAAGTACACAGTTGTATACACCATTGTGCACTGTCAAATGATCACACACCTATATGTCACACAGGTCTTGTCTCTCATAGTCACATCTCAGATGTCCTGCTGACCCTCAAACTCATGAACTCCCCAGTTGTATGTAACAGGAAGCCACACCACAATGACACAGAGACAGACACCTGTTCATGTTCCAGTTGTTGAAGTTGGTGATGTCCTCGTTGAGCTTGTCCGTGGAGTTAGATAGTTCATTGCTGAGGATATTGATCAAGTCTGCTTCTGAGATTTTGCCCCAGCTGCCTCATGGCAGGCTGATGCTGGTGGTTACGTTGAATTGCTCTGTGTTGCTTGGAAGTGAATGATTGTGTGGTCTGTCTATGTGAGTGGAGAAGTGGCCTTGTATTTAATGCTGCTGCTTATGGTGAAGATGGGGTCCAGTGTGCTATATGTGTTGGTTCTGTGACGAGTTGGGCAAGTCCAATGTTGTTCAGACTTTCAAGGAGTGCTGTGGAGCAGTGGTTATTTCTATCTTTCAGGTGGGAGTTGAGGTCTTCAATGAGTATGTAGGCTCCAGAGTCAATAGTGAGTGGTACGATGATGTTTGTGAAGTAAGAAGATGAGGAGGGGGGGCAATAAAACTAGTACATAGAGAGAAGTATAGTTTTACTGTTCCTAACTCTACATCTGCTTCCATTGAATATGTATATATACAGACACACATAGAACCACAAGGATGAACTCTAAATTTCAGCCATAAATTAGTGCACTCACAGGTGTGATATTTCAGCAGATCTTTATTGAGCAAGCTTCCAAACACTGACAGACGCGTTTCGGCACGTCACCTTTTTCAATGTCCGTTACATCACTGTCAGATTTGCCATTTTAAACAAAAAAGTTAACACTTTACGTTACATAAATTCATCGACAGTGAAGATTGTCATAAAATGCCCCAAGTTCATTTCATCACAGTGGTGGCCATCTTAAAACATGTGAAAAAGCACCACAGGAGTTTTGCACCTGGTGCGCGTGGTGCGGCAGCGGTGACTGTAGAAGTTTGGAGATACAGACACACATATATATGTATGTATGTGTGTGTGTGTGCGTGTGTGTGTGTATATATATATATATATATATTCACTGAAAAAACCATAGGTTTCAGGGGTGTTACAGTTAGCTGGACATTTCATGTTGCCCATCACTACTGCCACCCCCACCCATAGGGGACCTGTTGCCCAGCACAGCCAATTAACATGCAACTCGTGATCAGGAGGGTGCGCAGAGGGTGCGCTCAGGGTGCGCAGATCCACCGCGCCCATAGATATATATGTGATTTTACTTTTGATTATCTCAGGAACTACTGAACGGATTTACACCATTTAACCAAAAGGCATGACTCTGAACCTAGGGCTACCTTTTTGCCAAATCTGGTGTAATTCCGTTCAGCAGTTCGGGCTGTAGCTGCGACTAATGGTTCCTATGGAAAATTGCACGGGGAAAACATGTTTTGGGACCCCCTTTTTTCTCGGCCCCGCTTGAAGTATCAAACCCGAGTCTTTCAGGATAGGAGCGGACCGGAGCTGGCCAAAAGTTTTGAAAATTTCACGAAGATTCGTCAACCGGCGCCAAAGTTATTGGGAATAGAATGTTGTGGATTTCCTATGGAAAATAGGTCCTAACTATAACTACCTACTGGCGACCGCCAGTAGGTAATATGTATATATATGTATACATATTAGGTATAGAAAATCTAAACGTACCTGTTGATATTTCAGTTTCAATAGCTTGCCCTCGATATTTTATGCCATCGATCTCCTGCTTTCGATATTCAGGGTGCACATTACAAGTTTGTCAACACCTCCCTTTTTCTTTGTCTGCCCTTACAGAACCAGTTTGGGTCACTTCTTCTTTTATGTGTCCTTTTCAAGTTGTTCTTCAGCCTTAACCTTCATCTTGAGCGATGCTCCTCACAGCGGGGTCGCTGGAGAGCACCCACAACTGAGGCCTAAAGAAGTCTGCACCTATCAACTGGCACACCTGAGCGTGATCAAGAAAAGAGGTGAAAAGTCTCCAATCCTCCTGAAGGTGGCTTCAAACTCTGACAACAGGACCTGCAGTTCACCCTTCTCTAAATGGCAGTTTTCAGAAAGAGTAATCAGCAGCTCTCTGAATAAGAAGAACCTAATTTCTAAGGGGAAGTCTGTTGCCTCTTTCCCCACTTCTACGCCTGTGGTCCCTCATTTTTGTCTCAGGAATGTCAGCGATTTACTTCCACTGTCTGGGAAACTCAGACACTCACTTGTGTGTGTAACATGCAGAGCACACATAACAATCATACACCCACACACTCAGTGGTAAGCATCGAATCACTAACTAAATATCAAAGGTCACTATATCGACCTACAAAACTATCGTAGCAAAAATATCGAGGTCAAGAATATCCATATCCTATCTACATTATGGTAAGTACAAAAATATAGAAAAAAAAATATCGATGTCAAAATATCATTGTTAAAAATATTGTTAGTTTTTTTAAGTTAAAAAAATTATGTAAAATAAAGTAAATAATACATATAATTAAAAGAAATATAGTTAAAATAATTTAAAATCCTTAACAACTTAGGGGGTCGATTCCGATCCGGGTCGGACAGCTCTCCGAGAGCTGTTCGTAGCCTTACCGTGCGACCGACCCGTACCCGGAGCCGGTCCGTCCTGTTGATGAAGTACGATGCGCATAACTGCCAAAAATCCGACCGACACGTAGGCTGTGATTCAAGCTTCATTCTCTGTCCAAGCCGTAACTCCTAACGCCGAACCGAGTCGCCCGGAAGCACTATCTATAGTAGTTTCCGCCCGGACAAGTACGAGGCGTACTTCCTACGCGCCGGACTTCCTACGCGCCAGACGGGTCGCCACGTACGGCACGTCACAGCATCCGGAAAAGAAGCATATCAGGTACGATTCGCGCCATAAATCAATCCACGGCTACGAGACGGACCAGCTTGCAATGGTACGAGATGGAGCAACAAGCAGCGTGTACAAGACGAACAAACCATGAATCCCATCGCGCAGGTCATACCAGTACTCTACATCTATGACCGAATCAGGAACAGACGCGGACGGGTCAGACGGTAAGCCAGACACCCACCACACAAACACACAACACGTACCCACAAACTGTCACAGACACACAGGGGATCCATATCCTGGCCACTAACAACAGGCCACCATAGGGGTTGTACTCCTGCCACACCCACCCATAGGGGACCTGTTGCCTAGCACTCCTGCCACCCCCACCCATAGGGCTTATGTTGGCCATCACTACTGCCACCCCCACCCATAGTGGACCTGTTGTCCATCACTACTGCCACCCCACTCATAGGGCTTATGTTGCCCAGCACGTCTGCCATTCCCACCCATAGGGACTATGTTGCCCATCACTACTACCACCCCTACTCATAGGACTTATGTTGCCCAGCACCCCTGCCACCCCCACCCATAGTGGACCTGTTGCCCAGCACTCCTGCCACCCCCACCCATAGGGGTTATGTTGCCCAGCACCCCTGCCACCCCCACCCATAGGGGACCTGCTGCCCAGCACTCCTGCCACCCCCACCCATAGGGGTTATGTTGCCCAAAACTCCTGCCACCCCCACCCATAGGGACTGTGTTGCCCATCACTACTGCCACCCCCACCCATAAGGCTTATGTTGCCCATCACTACTTCCACCCCCACCCATAGTGGACCTGTTGCCCATCACTACTGCCACCCCCACTCATAAGGCTTATGTTGCCCAGCACTCCTGCCACCCCCACCCATAGGGGTTATGTTGCCCAGCACTCCTGCCACCCCCACCCTTAGGGGATATGTTGCCCATCACTACTGCCACCCCCACCCATAGGGGAACTGTTGCCCAGCACTCCTGCCACCCCCACCCATAGGGACTATGTTGCCCATCACTTCTGTCACCCCCACTCATAGGGCTTATGTTGCCCATCACTACTGCCACCTCCACCCATAGGGGACCTGTTGCCAAGCACTCCTGCCACCCCCACCCATAGGGACTATGTTGCCCATGACTACTGCCACCCCCACTCATAGGGCTTATGTTGCCCATCACTACTGCCACCCCACCCATAGGGGACCTGTTGCCCAGCACTCCTGCCACCCCCACCCACAGGGACTATGTTGCCCATCACTACTGCCACCCCCACTCATAGGGCTTATGTTGCCCATAACTGCTGCCACCCCCACCCATAGGGGACCTGTTGCCCATCACTACTGCCACCCCCACCCATAGGGGTTATGTTGCCCATCACTACTACCACCCCCACCCATAGGGGACCTGTTGCCCAACACTCCTGCCACCCGCACCCATAGGGGCTATGTTGCCCATCACTACTGCCATGCCCACTGATAGGGCTTATGTTGCCCAGCACTCCTGCCACCCCCACCCATAGGGGACCTGTTGCCCAGCACTCCTGCCACCCCCACCCACAGGGGTTATGTTGCCCACCTCTACTGCCACCCCCACTCATAGGGCTTATGTTGCCCATCACTACTGCCACCCTCACCCATAGTGGACCTGTTGCCCATCACTACTGCCACCCCCACTCATAGGGCTTATGTTGCCCAGCACTCCTGCCACCCCCGCCCATAGGGACTATGTTGCCCATCACTACTGCCACCTCCACTCATAGGGCTTATGTTGCCCATCACTACTGCCACCCCCACCCATAGTGGACATGTTGCCCATCACTACCACCACCCCCACTCATAGGGCTTATGTTGCCCATTACCCCTGCCACCCCCACCCATAGAGGACCTGTTGCCCAGCACTCCTGCCACCCCCACCCATAGGGGTTATGTTGCCCAGCACCCCTGCCACCCCCACCCATAGGGGACATGTTGCCCAGCACTCCTGCCACCCCCACCCATAGGGGTTATGTTGCCCATCACTACTGCCACCCCCACCCATAGGGCTTACAATGCCCATCACTACTGCCACCCCCACCCATAGTGGACCTGTTTCCCATCACTACTGCCACCCCCACTCATAGGGCTTATGTTGCCCAGCACTCCTGCCACCCCCACCCATAGGGGACCTGTTGCCCAGCACTCCTGCCACCCCCACCCATAGGGGTTATGTTGCCCATCACTACTACCACCCCCACCCATAGGGGACCTGTTGCCCAGCACTCCTGCCTCCCCCACCCATAGGGACTATGTTGCCCATGACTACTGCCACCCCCACTTATAGGGCTTATGTTGCCCATGACTACTGCCACCCCCACCCATAGGGGACCTGTTGCCCAGCACTCCTGCCACCCACACCCATAGGGACTATGTTGCCCATGACTACTGCCACCCCCACTCATAGGGTCTATGTTGCCCATCACTACTGCCATCCCCACCGATAGGGGACCTGTTGCCCAGCACTCCTGCCACCCCCACCCATAGGGCTTATGTTGCCCATCACTACAGCCACCCCCACTCATAGGGCTTATGTTGCCCAGCACTCCTGCCACCCCCACTCATAGGGCTTATGATGCCCAGCACTCCTGCCACACCCACCCATAGTGGACCTGTTGCCCAAAAGTACTGCCACCCCCACCCATAGGCGGACCTGTTGCCCAGCACACCTGCCACCCCCACCCATGGGGACTATGTTGCCCATCACTAATGCCACCCCTACTCATAGGATGTGTTATGCGCCACACATCCATCATACACCAACTTTAGGTAAGTCAGCATAATACATCCCCCCTAACATCATGACAACAGCGTGTAGTCAGTGACAAATGCCCACAATAGTGATCATGACTTCGAACATAAAATGTAACTACCATCACATGTATGACCAAAAACTGAGCGTGGCCTACACAAGGCATCACTAGCACTGTGGCAATGTAAAAATAACACCCCCCTCACTGTGTAGAACAAAAGTTAAGTGTGTGCTTCCAAACTGCAGCAGATGTTGAGCATTGTGGAGATAGGGTCCAAAACCCCCCTCATCACAGTGACCAAAAGGTAAGTGTCATCATGGACAAAGCTGCAAATGCCAAACAGCATGTATGATTTCTGGTCCCAACACATTAAACACTTTTGATCCAAAGTAGTGGTTGTGTCCCATACCCACAGAGATGTGGTGAGGCTAACAGTGCTGTGATAACCTAACATACTCTCGGCCATGTGCAGACAAGCACCAACCATGAGGGCTGACAATGAATACAGTGTACAATGACACAAAAGCAGAAGTGACCACCACAAAGCATACACACATCTCGAAAATAGACACACTAATCAAAATAACCTTTGTAGACTGTAGGTGTCAGGTCACTCCCATTCCATGCCAGCAATGGCACCTGACAACCAGTATGAATGTGCAGAATGATGTGATATGACTCACAGGGACAGAAGGGTAAATCACAAAAACAACATCCAGACAATGGCCCACAACATCAATACCAATGCACTGGTGCAGATGCACAAACACAAACAGGCAACCTCACACTGCACATCTGACACAACATGTGTGTGTGTGTGTTTCAGGGTCCCCAGGCAACTACACGACTCATGAGGGGGGTTGAACCACAGTGAGACAGATGTGGACACAGTGCCATAAAAAGTAACCCATCAATGGGCCCCCCTTAGTGGGCAATCAGGCATTGTGAGATGAGAGGGAGCACAACAGACACATGTGACACAAGCTGGAATGAACAGCAACTAACACAGCAAGAGACTGACACACAACAGCACTACGCCCAGGGACCAGACATTAAGGTGACACAAGCATGCATGACACCTCCACTGTGCTGACAAACATAGATGTCGTACAAACTGTGAAATCCAGACATGTGTCCTGTGCCACAAACGTACATCACACACACTCCATGGACAAACGGGAGCTAGGGGCCCATCCATGCAAACATTCATATCAGTCCACCCTCAACACCACACACCCTGAACTGCACCAATATGCATCTGTGAAGCCCACATGGACAGGTAACATTGCACATGCACCCATGACAAACACAGTAATGTTGGGAGGATCTAAGTTGCACAGACTCATCACACAAGGACAGTTTGCAACCCTGGTGAATGACAGACATACTGCACAGTATGCGGTACATGGCCATGACGTCAAAGCTCATGTAACCTGCTGAATACCTGCCACAGTCCCAGGACAATGCAGAAGCTAAGGAGAACCACAAGGCACACATGCTGACACCTGCAAACATTGCAGCCCTGAACCAGACAAGTGGGAGCAGTCACACACATACACATGTCTCAATCACTGAAAGGTACCACCTAGGGACAACTACATGATATTGCGAACAAACAAGTGCCGTGGGGACCCCTGACTGTGTCCCATCTGCGTCTGACAACATCATCACCACTCAGAACTGACAAATCCCAATGATGAAACACCAATTAACAGTAGTGTGTCATGCACCCACACATCTGGTAGCCCATGGCAAAGTTGTGGGATGAACACAGTACCACTCAGC
This sequence comes from Triturus cristatus, assembly GCF_964204655.1. Classification (NCBI taxonomy): domain Eukaryota; kingdom Metazoa; phylum Chordata; class Amphibia; order Caudata; family Salamandridae; genus Triturus; species Triturus cristatus. The sequence continues at coordinate 95,314,886 of NC_140587.1, read as the reverse complement.
AAGCATCAACAACAGGAACATATCAAGGGAACACTGCCTGTGTATGAAAAGGGATGTGGACACACACACACATGCCCACACAACTTGGGCCCTGCCAATGTCACGGAACAACACCCTTACTTGAGGGGACTCAACTCCTGTGGAAGCTCAGCTGTGCCAAACATAGCCCCAGCAGGTCTCAGTCATGTCTGCAGAACACTGGGCTCTGGTCACAACAGCCTGGGTACGGGAGTGTCCCTTAAGTCATCTGCACATACTCAATACATATGTCCAGCAAGTTGCACAGAGGACCCAGTTGCTCCTACACCAATGATGCCCACACTTACATGTCCAGTGGAGATGCGCCCACAGTCAGGGAAATAGACAAATTGGACAATGGGAAGCACATCATATGTGCATGTGTGCAAGCCACAGATGTGATCATGCAAATGAAATGTTTACAGAGTGTCCACTAATTGCTAATCATGACACACCCATTTAGCTGCAAAGGATGATATGGATAATGACCAGAATAGGATACATATCTCATGGACCACATGGAGTACCTCACATCAACACCTCAGTATTCAACATTTGAAATACAGCATTACAACTGCCAGTTCATGCTAAACATCATCAACATAATGTACAGCTAAATCAAATTCAGAAGGATAAAGAAAAAAGCTTTATTCAGCAGATGAAAAAGTAAAAGTCTGTTCAAAACAAAGGCCAATGGCCAGTCCATTATCAAATGACAAGAAATGAACTTGAGTGACAACTGTCACACATTGCTTGCCTGCACTGCTAAGGACAGGGGACATCCCCTCGGAGGGGCATACATGGGGGCAGGCCAGGCACCGCAGGGACAGGATCAGGGAGCAGCAGAAGGAGGCAGTGAAGGGGTGGTGGATGCAGGAGAGTCACTTGTGCCCCACAGTTGTAGTTGCCAGTCAGATGGGGTGGGTGCCGGCACAACTGCAGTGGGCTGGTCAGATGGAGTGGATTGGGTCCCCACTGCAGTGCCCAAGTCAGACGGGATGGTCGTGGACTCCACTTCAGTGCCTAACTCAATGGGAGCGGAATGGGGTTCAGGTGAGGTCAGCAGGACAGAGGGGGGGGACACGGTCCCCAAATCAGTGGCACTAACCGTCTGAACGGGGGTGGAAGAGCAAGTGGTGGGGGGGAGGCCTCAGCATTTTGGGGATGGTGTATCTGTGGGTGGGGGAACCTGGGGCAGGGTGTGGCGGGGGAACCTTTGGAGTGGTGGCCTGGGGGATGGAGGACGGAGACTTCACCTTGGAGCTGTGGGTTGGGGGTGGGCTCTTGCTCTTCCGGCACAGGGGGACTTGCGGGTGAGGGTCTCAGTCTGACTGCGCCTGGGGAAGAGTGTTCGGGTGTGAGGGGCACTCCCCTCTGTGTGTGGGGACTTCCTCTTCCCCTTGTAAGATGGATCTGCTGGGTCGGTGGGGAAGAGGCCAAGGTCACAGAGGAAGACCTTCTATGGAGATGGGGTTGCAGGTGAGGCAAGGGAAGGTGGCTGGGAGGGAGAGGTATCGGAGGACTGCGGAATGGTTGTGGATGACTGTGTGTATGTCTGCAAACCATCCCCTGTGAGTGTGGTATCAGTCCCCTGCGTTTACTTGTGTGCACGTCTAGACCTTGTTTTGGGTGTTTGTGTGCTGCCTATGTCTGTGTCTTTGTGAGAATGTGCAGGTGTGTGTGTGCTTGGGACAGGTAGGGTGCTAGGAATCGTGGGTGGTGCTGGGATAGGAGGGGAGCGGGACTGTTGAAGGAGGGACACTGCTGCCGTAGGGAGGAGGCCACGGACTGATTGGTCCATTGTAGGGAGACATGCCAGATGAAATGTCCTCCATGAACGACACCAGTTGTGTGAACAGACTGATGTGTGCATGGAGGACACTCAGCATTGATGTATGCCCTACATGGATCAGTCTAAGTAAGTCCACAGACTCCTCACTCAGGGCAGCAGGGGACACAGGGGCAGGGGGTGCGGTGCCTGGCACAAAGGAGACATGCTCCCGAACACGGGAGCCTCCATGAACCTCTGGGATGGGAGCCGATGGGAGGGTGGTGATGGTGGTGGGGACGGTGGCGGGGACAGCCTCACTAGCTGGGGTTTAGTGGCTGCTGACACCCGCCTCCACAAGGAAGTCATCCTCCAAGCTGCTGTGGCCCTCAGCTGGGGTGGATGGTGCTGAGGACTCCTCGGTGTGGCTCCACTCGCCCTCCATGCCACTCGTTCCCCCCGACTCCTCGCATTCTGTCCCAGTCAGGCTCTGTGGCTCCTCCTGGTCCATGGAGCTGTCCCCTCTTGTGGCCGTGGATGTATCTGGATAGGAATAGGAAAAAAGAGAACAACAACAGTCACCTGCACTGACTGCACACACCACAGTGAGTACATCACATCGCAGGGCAAGCCCTGGCATCATCAGCTGAACACAGCTCAAAGTGCCAACACTGTTTAGAATAAGCCAATTGTCAGTCTCACCATCAACCATGGCACTCATATCCCTCCTGGACTTGCACCCATATGTCTGTTGCATGTTGCATGTTGGATGCTAATATCCCAACGTGCCGACATGCACGTTTGTTGGACATGCAAGTGAACATTTAGGAGTATGTCACTATACACACAGCACATCTCTTGTCATTGACTCAGTACAGGTGTCCGGATGAAGGGATGGGCAGAGACTCATTTCACATGCTTGTGATGCATGCCAGCAACACACACTATGATGTTCTCATGTCCTGATAGTCAATGCCACAATGGGGTGCATGGAGCACACTTGAACCCAATGCAGGATCACTCATAGCAAGTTAAATGCCATGGCACTGGCATGCCTGGAAAGTCAGTCAACACTGTCTCCCGTCACAGGGGCAGGGCATCCAGACAACAACAGTATGCACTGTGTCACAATCATAGCTCAGGGGTAAAGCAAAGTCTGCAGCTGACAAGTGCACTTGCCCATCACCTGCAAACAACATATCACGGACCCAGAAGACCCCACATCATAGAAATCAGACATATGAGTCTCTGCGAACACAACTCCCTGTACATTAGCACATCACAGTCTGCTGTGCATGTAACCCAGCTGCCTGAAGTGCACATTTACATACACCATTGTGCACTGTCAAATGATCACACACCTATATGTCACACAGGTCTTGTCTCTCATAGTCACATCTCAGATGTCCTGCTGGCCCTCAAACTCATGAACTCCCCAGTTGTACGTAACAGGAAGCCACACCACAATGACACAGAGACAGACACCTGAAGGCACATGTCACTAAGCACAACCTGTAAGTTGATACACAGGAGTGGGATTACAGAGTGTTTCTAAATGCCCTTGAGTAGGCATGACTGCCCATGTCTACGTGAAACAGTGTTTAGCCCTGGACAGTAGTCAGGTGGCTAAGCATGCGTGACACACTTGATATACATACTCCTAAGGCACACAAATTGGAGTCCCCTGCTGCATGAGTTTGTTTGAAATACCCCAGCCACATGTGGCGAGTCAGACCAGCAATTGGAACACATATCAAGGGCACACACAGATCACATGTCAGATCTCAGGCATTGGGTAAACAATTGACCCACCCATGAAACACACAACAGAGTCACAGGAACAGATGCTGTCCGGAAGCTGAAGCATAGCTGACTGCAGGGACACAGTGCCCTAGTGACCCAAGCAACAGACTGTAGGGGCCACATCTGTGGATCAGATGAGGAGGGTGCATCACACATTTGAGGGACATGAGTATTGGACAACAAGACCTACGTAATGTGGAAGTGTGACCAGGCCAAAAGACTGCAATTAGCATGTCAGACATAGTACACAGATTAGGCATGGACTTACCCCCTCCTTGCTGCTGTCTGGCCTTCAGCTGCCTATCCAGGTCCGGCGAAGACCACTGCCGGCATCCGGAGCATGTGGGGGGTCAGGGTCCGGTGTCTACCCCTCCTGCGAGGAGGCGACAGCTTTAGCTGGACCCTTGCGATCCTCCGGGTCCAGCCCCGAAGGTCCTGCCACCTCTTCTGGCAGTTGTGGATCCGGCGCTTGTAGACCTCCACCGAACGAACTGCCCGGGCGATGGTCAGCCATATCTCCTGCTTCTGGTGGGCATCAACCTGTGAGGATGACAAAGTTAAAAGTCCATTAACACACATGCCCCACATTTGTGCTGCACACATTTGGATATACATGTCATCATCACAAAGGGAAATGAGTGACACAGGTAGTGCACCCATGGAAAAGGACAAATGCCCTGCATGTCTGACATGTTAACAATGCCTGGGAAGTCTAAGCTTGCACAAACGCACTTTAGCTGCAGAACACCTGTTCATTACATGTACCTACACACTTTGGGGGATGAAAGTACTCAGTGAGTAAGCTTGCCACTGATGTACACACTGCTAGTACTGCTAGTCAGACAACATGCATAATTAGGAAGGCAGTGGACTGCACACTCACCTGCTCCCCTGGTTTCCCATACAGCTTGCTGTACTGTGGAAGGAGCCCGTCCAGCAGGGTCTGGTTCTCCTCCTCAGTGAAGGCTGGGACCGTCTCCAGAGTATGTGCCATAGCAGTTGCCAGAGAATGCAGAGACAGCAGCAGTGGTAGCAGGGATGTGCTCCAGTAGCATGTAGTGCAGGCAAGTGAGCTCCCTGAGGACCAGCCAGCCTTATATCTGTGCTGCAGAGGCAGACTCTGTGCCATGTGTCCCCAGTGATAGGTCCAACACGGTTGCAATCTATAAATCTGGCCAATCCTTCGAAATGTACGACTCGTACACGTCTTCCGCATCGTTCAAATCTTCACCTTCATAAAACCCTAGGAATTGCAACATTGTTGTAGGCATCCAACTGAATTTCCAGCGCACAACTCGTACAAGTTTTGAATCTGCATCCGGCTCCATGACAGTCCAGAGCCAATGGGTGCGCACGGCTCGGTCAACTGACTGTACAATGCGTATTTTGAAAATACAAATGCACCCATCTCCATACGATTCAATGGCCAAGGCGTATACCTGTCTCGGACCATGCCTGGCCGACACACATGCGCGATAGTGACCCGCGTCGGACCTCATTGCATTCAATGGCAAAGCGTACGCACGACTCGGTCATGAACTGTGCAATGCGTACGCATTGTCACCTGCGTCGGGCCTCATTGCAATCAATGGCAAAGCGTACGCACGGCTCGGTCATGAACCGTGCAATGCGTACGCATTGTCACCCGCGTCGGACCTTATTGCAGTCAATGGCAAAGCGTACGCACGGCTCGGTCATGAACCGTGCAATGCGTACGCATTGTCACCCGCGTCGGACCTCATTGGTGTGACTATTTGACGGCTTTAACACACAATTACTTGCCAGGGACACATGTGCACACCTACCACACTACAGCATTGGCCAAACAGTGTCCCATGGCATGTAAGGCTGCATTCCCTGTGTGTTGGGGGGGCAACATTTGGTTTGTTGGGTGGCACTTTTGTTCAGCCACTCCCAGGCTGTGCATGTGTTCATGGGGGCAGAATCCGTTGTGTGTTGTGCACATTACCACTATGATGTGCAACTGTACAGTTATGAGCATGAGTTATGGACACAGTTGCAGGTTGGATATGTTTCGGACATGTCACATACACCCTGAGTCCTGGGGGTGATGGCCTGTACGTCACAGTGAGACCTGTAGCCACAATTCTGATGTACAGCCACATTCTGTCTGCATATTGTGTCTCTGATGTGGCTGATCAAATGTGCCCAATGAGAGACAGTCTCCAAATTCATGTGGTTTGTGCAGCAACCTTGATGTTGTGTCTGTGTGAGAGACATACATGTAGGGCCTGCAGAGACAACAGTGGCCACTACCTGTGGGACTCACGCTTGCCTTGTGGCGTGTACGTGATACGCTAGGTCATGCCAGTGTCAATGTGGCAATACAGGGACCCTGGGTATCTGCATGGCAAAGATCTGTGATGCCTGGGAGATATCAGGCCTCACTTGTCACTGTGGTGTGTGTTTGTAACGTCACAGCAGTACATAGGTAGGGTGACACAGCCCAATGATTGGCCATTGCACTACATGGGACTTATGTGGAATTGAGATGTGAGGTGATGGCCATGTAGGTGACATATGTGTCCATGCCCAACAGCACACACCTCCATACATTGTGTATTGTCATGATGTATCATGTGATATTTTGCTTGGTCATGGTCACATGGATGGATGAACCGACAGTCTTCCTTTGTGCATCCGTTGTTCTGCAGGGCACCAGCTGTCCATAGACCGTTCCCAGACCTTGAAACCATGCAGGAACGCGACTGCATCCGACGGTACCGCTTCATCAGGCCACTGATTGAGGAGTTGGTGGAGCAGTTGGCGCCACATCTGCTACCTGGCCGGACATACCCTACAGCACTGACCCCAGAGGTGAAGGTGATGGAAGCCCTGCACTTCTTTGCTACTGGTACCTTCCAGTACACTGTGGCTACTGCTGGTGGTATGTCACAAACTATGTTTTGTCGTGCGCTACGTGATGTCTTGGAGGGGATGTTGCATTTCCTTGACCTGTACATCAAGTTCCCTAGCCCAGCTCAACTTCCTGAAATAAAGGATGCCTTTTATACACTGGGGAGGATGCCGAACGTCATCGGATCTATTGATGGTACACATGTGGCCCTGATTCCACCACAGGCACATGAGCAGGCATACCGGAACAGGAAACATTTCCACTCCATCAATGCTCTGGTGGTATGTCTTGCAGACATGTGTATCACACATGTGTGTGCACGTTTCCCCGGTTCTGCGCATGATGCCTACATCATGAGGAGTAGTCTTATTGCAACGCTGATGTCACAGATGCCAGACCAGCGGGCCTGGCTTGTCGGTGTGTACTGACTGTTTAGCATTGTGTGTGTTTGACAATGTTGTATTCCGCACTCCTACAAAACTCAGCTAATTGTTCAATTGTTTGTGTGTAGGTGACTCCGGATACCCCAACATGCCGTGGTTACTGACCCCCCTCAGGAACCCTGTGACACCAGCCGAGATGCGCTACAATGAGGCACATGGTCGGAGCAAGAGGGTGATTGAGCGGACATTTGGTCTCCTGAAAAGCCGCTTCCTCTGCCTGGACAAGACCAGAGGGGCCCTCCCATATGAGCCTGCAAAGGTGTGCAAAATTATCCTTGTATGCTGCATGCTACACAACATGGCAGTGCGGAAGAAGGTGACTCTTATCCAGGATGATGATGACCGACCTCCGCCACCTGTGGAGGATGCCAGCCTGGGCCACAATGCCAGTGATGATGAAGATGAGGGTCACGTCCGCACACAGCTCATCAACAACTTCTTCACTTAATGTGAGTTTACAGGGTTGTTAGGTCAATGTATGGAGTTAGCCTGAAATGTGTTGTGGCTGCTCTGTTGCTGTCTGAGTGTATGTATCTGTGTGCCACTTGACTGGATGCGTGCAGTGATGTGTCCATTCAGGTGGTCTGTACTCCACAATAGTGTAGTACTGCTAACTTGTTTCTGTGTAGGTTTCTTGTGACATGTTTTGTGCATGTGTATTGCATTTCTCTCCTGTTCTGCTGTGCTTTTGACTGTGTCTTGTGTCTGTCCTTCCCAGGGTACTTTTCCTGTTGTTTGGTCAACACTGACCCCCAACACCCAGAATCCAACACCAGTGTGGAAGTAGTCAATTCCCTTCAAGTGATGTGCCACACACCCCTGGACTTCAATTCTCAGACACTTAGTGACCGTGCGTCCACCGTAAGGTACAATTGCCTTGCAACTATTTTAGAATAAACATGTTGCTGATATGTAATGAACCTGTGCTATGCTTTGTTAGGTGCGTTGTTGGTTTTCCCACATCTCAGTGACTTTTGCTTACCTCACCTGTGGACTTGTTACCACTGACTGTGGATAGGTGTTGTGTCTGTGCATACCAATGTGTTTCAGGTCAACATCATTGTGTGGGATGAGTAACATGGCCATGGTGAGTATGTGCTGTGGTGCCATAGTGGTGTGTCTCCCTCACATGTGTCATATCACCATGACTCACATAACAGTGGTCACATTGTTGTAGTATTTGGCATGCACTGTGTTGTTTAGCAGGTCAACATCTCCATGATACATGACAAGTTGGAATCACAACAGAGGCAAGTATGGTGTACTGGTGAGTTTATTTACGAACATGTGTGAGGGAAGTGCACAGGATGGTGGGTGCTGTACATTGGGTTGTGAATCCAAAGTTCACAGTAGAGTTGGAAGTGTTGGTAGATGAAATGTCCAGAGTAAAGTCCACAGTCATCTGCTACATTGGACCAACATGAACCCTCCATGTCATGTGGGCGAGTTGTGTCCGATCGGACAAGGTGAACGGGTTGCGCACAAAGAACATTGTCCATAACAGGTTTAGAGGCCCTGGGGGATGTGCAGGGACATCTGTGTCTCACATGTCCTTCTTCGGATGACCCTCTTCTTCTTGGGGGTGATCCTTGGGAGCAGGCCTCTGACGTGCAGGGGACTCTCCGCCAGAGTCCTCCTCCCTCCCTGTGGCACTGGGAGATGGTGTGGCCACAGATGTTGTGGCCACACAGGGAGTTGTGGACATGTTTATGCTGATCTGGCGGAGGCATTGGAGTATGTCCCGATGCACCGCAGTAAGTGCATCCCACTTTGCCTCCATGCGGGCATGGTGGGCAGCCTGCTCCTGTTGTATGTCCTTGAGGATCCCCACTACCTCGCCAAATCCTCCGGTGCTATCCTGGTACGCATCTATGATGCGTGCTAGTTGGGGGTCATCATGCAGTCCAGACCCATCTGCAAGGCACGCCCTCTGCCTCCTACCCTTCCCAGCACCCCTATCCACACGGGCAGGACCAGCGGCGGCACGCACAGGTGACACTGGGACCCCTTGAGTGGTGTTGCTGGTGGTGTTGGCTGTAGCTTCCAGGGGGTCCTGTGTCCCTGTGCTGTGGGTGTTCTGTGACCTTAGTCTGTCCATGTTGGCGGGGGTGCCCTGTCTGTTTCCAGATGATGGAGGCGTGGGTACAGGGGGTGCAGATGTTGGTGCTGCTGGTGCTGCATGATGACTCACACCGGAGGTGCCAGGTTGTTTGTCGTCATCCGAAGAGGACAGAGACAGAGTCAAACCAGAGAGCTCAGTGTCCACCAGTCTGGGACTGGGAATCCTCTTCATTCGATGCTGTGTCCCCAGCACCACCTGTGTTTGGAAGAGACACACAATGTAAGTTATGTTTCTACAGGCATCAATGGTTCACAAACATGACATTTTCTACTGTACGAACGGATGACTGCCTGCACACTGCTTTGTTCCGGGTTGTCACGGACAGAGATTGATATTGTTGTTGCACATTGCTCAGCCAAAATGAAACATTTCAATGTGCATGTCGAAGTGTGTGCATGCCCAGCTCATGGATAGATTTGTCTGTACATGACCATTACTACTCAAGCGCCATCACGTTGCTGACACAGGTGTGTCATCCCTGTACACATGTGAGATTTAACAAGGACATACGTGCTATTCCACTGGGGATATGTTGTACTATTGGGGCATGTGTGGTAGTAGAGTTTGCTAGTCTTTGTGTGCCACATTGGTGTATCGGTGTGACATGGTCACAGTCCGGTATGCCTGTGATGTCTTTGGAGGAAGTGTTTTTTGACAGTGTTCCTAGTTCCCATCTCATTTCATACAAGTGATGATGTCACCATCTTTAATGAGTCTGGTGCTGAGTTTTGTACGTGCATATGTGATTTGACTTGTCAATGTTCTCCATGGTGACATGGATTGGGCAAGGTAGCACTTTGGCTTTTCAATGCTCATGACAGTGAGGGCCGGTGGTGTGTGTGTTGCTCTTTGGCTGCTGTGAGTAGCATGTCTCCTCCAATGCTGTCCAGGTTTGACCTTGTGTCTACAGTGTCTATGTCAGTGACTGGTGTGTTGTGTGAAGGATGCCTATGTTTCAGCACGCTGTAGGAGTGGAATGCAGCTCACAAAAGCACCGAGTGTGAATGTGAACATGCTATGGGGTTGGCTATATTGGTGTGTCCATTCCATTCACTGTCAGATGTCCCCAGTCAATGATGTATATGTGAGTTCCTGTGTGTTTTGTGCAATGTACCATGTATGGCTCTCCACATTTGTCATCTGCAAGACACACCTCCCCTGCCCGGCCAGGGGGCACCCCTGGACACTGCATCCCCAGACAATGATTTTGAACATATGGTTGCAATGGCTGTGTGTGCGACCGGGTTTTGTTTGGCCAGTGCATATGTGTGATTGTCAGCCACATCATTTCTCAGGCCCATTGTCAGACATCTTGTCAGTCCCTTCCCACTCCCTGTGATGCGAGCATGGTTCAGTGTGAGCTTGCTGGGCCATGTGGGTGGCTTGGGATTGTCTGTGACTACAACTCCCATCATGCTCCTGGCTACACCACCCTTCCCAGCATGCCCATACTTCCTTCCTCTTGACTCTGCTTCCCTGTGAGGGGGTGTGACAGCAATGGCAAGATGGCTGACTGTGCCGTCCTGGTGTTTGTTGGTGCCCAGTTCCCAGCATGGCCTTGTGCTCCCCACAACAGAGCCCAGTGTCAGACATCCTGTCAGTCTCTTCCCACTCCCTGTGAGGCGAGCATGGTTCAGTGTGAGCTTGCTGGGCCATGTGGGTGGCATGGGATTGTCTGTGACTGCAACTCCCATCATGCTCTTAGCTACACCTTCCTTCCCAGCATGCCCATACTTCCTTCCTCTTGACTCTGCTTCCCTGTGAGGGGGTGTGACAGCAATGGCAAGATGACTGACTGTGCAGTCCTGGTGTTTGTTGGTGCCCAGTTCCCAGCATGGCCTTGTGCTCCCCACAACAGAGCCCAGTGTCAGACATCCTGTCAGTCCCTTCCCACTCCCTGTGAGGCGAGCATGGTTCAGTGTGAGCTTGCTGGGCCATGTGGGTTGCTGGGGAATGTCTGTGACTGCAACTCCCATCATGCTCTTGGCTACACCCCCCTTCCCAGCATGCCCATACCCCCTGTGAGGGGGTGTGACAGCAATGGCAAGATGACTGACTGTGAAATCCTGGTGTTTGTTTGGCTACAAGTCCCAAGTGAGCCCCTGTGCTTCACACAGCAGCACCCAGTATGGGGTATCTTTTGCTGATATTTCAATGAGGTGTGTGTCAATGCATTGTACCCGGTGAGCTGTGTGGAGTTTGTGTTGAGGGGGGGTGTCTCCCCATGCTGATTAGTATGGTCAGGGCTGTCAGTCCTCCTTCCCACCATGAAACGTGCTTCCATTGGAGGGCGTGCAAGTTGTCTTTCAGGATGTCAGTCAGTGGTGTCCTGCTTCTGATTCACACAGCAGGACCCAGTGTCAGACATCTTGTCAGTCATTTTCCACTCCCTGTGATGTGGGCATGTTTCAGAGAGGTCTTGGTGGGCCAATTTGGAGGGGGAGTTTTATCTGTGACTACAAACACCATCATGCTTTCGGATACACTCACTTCACCTGCATACCCACTATTCCTTCCTGTCAGGCAGCTGCACTGTGAGGTAGTGTGTCTGTGGTGGCAAACTGTCTGACAGTGTTTATTTGGCTTTGTGCCACTGCCTTGCTCTATTTATTGGTAGGTTTGTACATGTCATGATACAGTTCCAAGTCACTTTGAGATAGCAGGTATTGTGTTTGTCTGACTGGCATACACATCTTGGGATGATTATCTATTGGTTACTGTGGCTTTGCTAACGGTGCATGGTTTCACTGTCCCCTTGCCACACAATATTGAGTATGTTGTTTGTGTACTCACCAGGCTCTGGTATGTCTGCTACACCATGGACGCTCTCTGGTGGTAGGATGTCCCGCACCTTCTCCTCCCAGGTCCTGAAGTAGACTGGTTTGGCAGGAGGGCCACCACCGGTGCACTGGCTCAGGGCGTGATCTTTCTCGATGAGTTTCTTGACCCTCCTGCGCACGTCATACCACCTGTTCTGGATATCGTCCTTTGTGCACAACGTTGGTGCTTGTGCGTTCACCTTGTCCACAATCCTCGCCCACATCTTGGTTTTCTGTGATATGGGGGTCCTTTGGACCAATGTACCAAACAAATGTGGCTCTACTCTGATGATCTCGTCTACCAGCACTTCTAACTCATCATCTGTGAACTTTGGATTCTTCTTTGGGGGCATGGTGATGGGTGGTGGTGGTGAGTGATGTGTGTGTGAGGGTGCAAGTGAGTGTTGGCTAGTGTTGGTTTTGCTAGCTGTATGTGTGTGTGCTTTTGGTGAGGTGCTAATGGTGTGTGAGTTGTGTGATGGGTGAGTTGTGAGTGTGTCTGTGGTTGCTGTGTGGTGGTGCTTGCTGCTGGCTGTTGTCTCCTATTTGCAAAGGATCATGGTAGTGATTGATGTCCTTTATATAGGTAAAGTTGTGGGTGTGTCTTTGTCCCAGGTTTTAAAAAAAATATTTATTGGCTTTGTCATTGCTTGTTTGGTCCTTTTTTTGTCTTTTTTCCTTTGGGTTTTCTAGGCATGAAGGAGACGTTCTTCTGACCGAGACGGACGCTGATGTTGGCTTGTGCGGGCTTCTCCGGGTCGTTCACGCTGACTTTCTTCTGTGTTTCATACGCGTCGGTCGCGGAGATCTCTATTGCTTGGGCTCCCTTTTTTCTGTGCGTGTCGGTCATGCGGCTTGGGTTCCGTGTGAGTAGGTCTGGGTTTACACGCATTGCATCGTACTGCGCAGATCACACATCGCGGGTACGTGTCGGTCGGGTTCATTCCGGGTACGTGTCAGTCGGTGCAACTCTCGCCAGTTTTCCGGCCGATTCACTATTTTCCCTACGGCTCGGTCGTACGGTTTGTATTCTGTACGTGTCAGTTGTAATTCACACGTGTTGCATCGTACTGCACGGGTCGTACAGCGCCAGTCCGTGTCGGTCGGTCTCCGGTCCGGGTCCGTGTCGGTCGATACGTTTTGCAGCCGGAATCGGAATCAGCCCCTTATAAGTAATATATATAATTTAAAAATACATTAAACCTATATATATAATATATAATATATATACTTACTTATTAATGTTTTAATATTTATTTTAATAACTTATACATTGTTATTTTTTTTAAATAAATTATAAATACATCTATACACATAAAACAATAATATAAATAAATGTAACAAATAAAAAAAATATATATTTTTAAAATCTTTTTTAAATTAATTATACAGTACATTCGCTAAAATAATACAAAAAATATTAGGTAGCAGAGGATATAAAATTACTATTCCAAATCCAGTTACTGCAACGGTAGGAAAAGTGTTGGATAGCATAGGGGTAAAAATTACTATTCCCATTCCAGTAAGTGCAAGAGTAGGGAAAGTGTTGGATAGCGTAGGGGTAAAAATTACTATTCCCACTCCAGTGAGTGCAACAGTAGGGAAAGCGTTGAATAGCGTAGGGGTAAAAATTACTATTCCAACTCCATGGAGTGCAACAGTAGGGAAAATGTAGGATAGCTTAGGGGTTACATTAACATACTTATAAATTAAACATATTTTTTAAAATAAATAACATATTAATAATTATATAACAAAATAATTATTAAATTAAATTAATATTTACTTAAATAACATTAAATTACTTCCCACCCTGTTCCCCTATAGACACACAACCTCTACACATAAAAAATAACACAAATAATTCAATTATCAATTAATGAATTAATACAAATTAATTACCAATTAATAATTACTTAACAATACATTTATTAACAATAACAATACATAAATAATAATAATAATAAATTAATTATAATTATTATAATTTATATTTAACCAATTATTAATAATGAATTACCAATTAATAAATGATTAACAATAAATTAATAATCAATAACAATAAATAAACACATATTAACTAATTAATTATATTTAAATCACTTCCCACCCAATTCCCCTGTAAACCCACAACCCGCTACACATTTAAAATAACATCATTTTTACTTATGGAGTGTATATTGGGGTGCTGTATTGTCAAAAGATACGAGCAAAATGCCTACTCACGCGTCTTGCTGTTATGTTCACAACAAAAACCATAAAAAATAAATCAAAAATAAATAAATAACATAATTAATGTAATTACCAATTAATAAATTATGTAAAATCAATTACCAATTAATAATTAATTTACAATAAATTAATTAACAATAACAATAAATACAAATTAATAAAATATTAACTATGTTTAATATAATTATAAATTAACCAATTAATATAAATTAATTAATAATTAATTAACAATAAATTAACAATCAATAACAATAGATAAAAACATAATAATTAATTATTATTAAATTACTTCCCACCCTATTTCCCTATAAACCCACAACCCGCTCTGATAGTAAAATGCTAAATTTACTTTAAAAAATATGACTATTTTCTAAACATTTAATACATATATTTAAAAATAATGAATGCAATTTTTTTTTTAAACATACATAGAAAATACATACTAAAATACATAACACTAAAAAAATAATCGATATTATTTACAGCTATATTATTGCTAACGATATTATTTACTTCAATATTACTTACTTCGATATTAAAAAAATCGATATTACTTACCTTAAGGTCGATATTCTGGTCAATGATATTCTTGACTTCAATATTCTGTCCCTACGATATGAAAAACTCAATATTAGTGTAGGTCGATATTAAAAATTCAATATTTTGACTGCACACCACAAGGACCGCCGCTTACTAGCGTTAGCGTTTGTTAGCGACAGGTTTCTTAATGTGGCCTATCAACAAAAACTATCACCCTGTTAGTGATGACGGCGATACAAATTCTGACGTTAGCAGCAAAAAACTCACGTTAGTCAGCCCAACATGACTTTTTTTGCCTCTAGAGGCAAGAATAGCCTATAAGTCCACCTCCAATGAAAATAGGTGACAGAAACAAGAGAATGCAAAATGGAGCATTTAGGGCCAAGTGCAGCACGGATCAATAACCCCCTAACCCCCCCCAGCAGCCAGGATGACCAGCCAGAGTCCCAGACGAAGAGGAAATTCAGGGCTACAATCATGAAAAGAGGTGCATCGCAATACCATGTCATCCAAAACCTTAAAAGCGTGGAGAGTCCCTGGGGCCCGGAGGCCTCACTGGGCCTGCGTGTTGTACCCAGAGTAGGATACGGAGGTGTGGTGGAGTTGCTGGGCCGTGGAGGTAGAAATTGAGGTGCCGGCGATCGCCCTCACATGGTGTTGAAGACTGCCACGTCGCATGGAGACCCGTTGCTGACCTGTGTGAGAAGACCGCCTGAAGCCCCTTGGAGCTGTGAACGGTAGAGGAGCTCCTGCGCACCAACGTAGGGAGGTCTGCGTCGCATATCACTTGCTACCACTACACCAGGTTGCACGGAGGAGATTACCAATGGTGGGCCACGCCTCTCTGCATATCGGGCCGGAGGATGCTGCACTGGCCAGATGCTGTGGAGGGGGAGACCCCTGAGCTGCGCCGAACTTGTGTGGCGGGAGCGCTGCAACATCACGCCTAAAGGGGCCCTGTTGCATCACCTGCATCGAGAGGTTCCCCAGAGGACTTGGCGGCAACTGCTGTACCCAGGCTTGTGAAATCCGGCCTGGCTGAAGTTCCTGCTGGCTGAGTCACAGATTCGGAGAGTGTGCAGTGGATTGCGCCACGATGCCAATGTCCAGGTGATGAGAAGGTGGGATGCGTAGCGGGGGAGGCCAGGGGGTAGAGTCGGGCCCAGGCCTAGCATATGTGGGTGACGCACCCCCACTGGCAGCTCAACCCACTTCTTTCAAGCAGTGCAAGAAGAGGAAACATAACAGAATGGGGAGAGGAGTTGGCCTAATGGCTAGGGCGGTCAACCTTGAATCTGGGGAACCGGGTTCGAGTCTCGGCAATGAAGCTGAACATCCTGTGATTCTGGGCAAATTGCTTAATCTCCCCGTGTCTAACAAAAATGAATGTGTCCTCATGTAACGTAACTGGTGCAATGTAAAGCGCTCTGATACCAGATACCTTTGGGTCAAGTTTGCGCTATTTAAAACTCTGTAAAAAAAGAAAATGATACATTTTTGATGTACTCATGCTATGTTTCCTTTGAGGGTGGGTGGGACTGCTCTACTCACGGAGCAGGACAGGGGCAGAGTGGTATGCCCACTCAAGTGTGCAATTACTGTTTGGTTGGCCCTCTCAGGCTGCCCAAAGCAGTCATGCACACATCCCTGTTCGCAATGCAGGTTGCATTATGGCCTGCACGGAGAACATACCCACCCCTTCAGCCCATGGCTGAGTGCCTTGTCACACTGTTCAAGAACAATCACAACGCCGCATTTCAGCATTGTGATTGGCTTAGGGGAGGGAGCCTGGCTGCCTGCTTCCAGTTCCTGAAAGCAGACTCAGGAGAGCAGGATCACAGAAGACACGCGGGACCCGGCCTTGAGGTAAGAATTGAAAAAAATATATATTTACAACCCCGCATCCCCGCCCCTCCAGTGTCCTTTCCCACGTTTCCCGCCTTCCAGCTGTCCAGCCCCCCCCCGCAGCACCACAGAATGGTGGGCGCTGGGCGGCCATGCGCATCGGGCGTACAACTGGTGCGCCAAAGGCAAGCCTGTCTGCGTCCGTCCACGTCTGGACCGTGCCCAGCACCAAGGACCCTTCTTCTCAGACAGTCCACGGCTACGACGCCAGCACCCTCCTCGTCATCAAACCTGGATGCCACAATGCCTGCCGTCTAGCAACACTAGAATTCTGATGCACCCTGCACCTGTTGAAACTGCAAATGCACCTTCTGCCACATCAGCACACCAGTGCCTCCTGCAGCCCATCCAACCAACAGCTCAGCCTACTGGCTCAACTGCATCCTCCTTAATGTGCGGTCCCTCCACAAACACGCAACAGAAATCTGGGACCTCCTCGACTCCACCTCTTCAGACATCTCCTTCTTCACCGAAACCTGGAACAACCTCTGCTCCAGACCTGACATTGCCATCACCATCAGGACGGCTACAAATTCACCCATACAGACCACCACGAGCGGCCAGGAGGAGGCATTGCTATAGTCTAAAAAAGGTACACTCAGATTGACTACACACTCTAATGATCCAACGGTGACCATGGAACACATCCACTTCCAGATCTGGACCAACCCCAACATCACCCTCCACAGGCACCCTCCTCTACAGGCCCCCAGGTTGTGAACCCTCATTCACCAATGCCATTGTAGACCTTATCAAACACCAGGCTCTCCTATCCACTGACTACATCCTACTCGAAGACCTCAAGTTCCAGCTGGACAACCCCAGTGACCAGAACACCACCCCCCTCTTGGGGAAACCTCGCCACTATCAGACTTAAGCAGCTAGTCGCCGCACCAACCCACATAGCTTGACATATGCTCGAGCCCATCTTCTCCACCAGTGGGAACTTCAACTACAGCCACACCACAGGACTCTCTTGTATGACCATCATTGTTTACATCACACCTTCACCACACCCACCATACACCATCGCCATCATTGCCCCTCCCATCGCAGCTGGATCAAGGCCACCGAAGAACTTCCCGTTAACTCCCTCAGCACCACCACTCCGCCAACACTTACAGACACCAACTCCTCAGCGCGCAACCTCCACTGATGGATCTCCAACTGCACTGACACCCTGGCACCTCTCAAGAAAAGACCAGGCAAACAACACTCCCAGAAGGCCAACTGGTTTACTCCCGCCCTCCAGTAGTCCAGCCCCACCTGCAGACGTCTCGAGAAGAGATGGAGCCACAACATCAATCAACTCTGCAACACAGTCACCCATGCACCATGGCGCAAGGGTGCCTGTGTTGGTGCATGGCAGCCATTGTGCGCCAACGTAGGGGAAAAAGACAGGGGGCTTATTCATGAGCCCCTTCTGACAGTTTCACCCCGCGGGTGCATCATTTTCTTGACGTACGTGCAGCGTGATTCTTGCACCACTTTGCGCCGTATTTGCAAAGTGACGCATCTAGGCATATGCGTTACCTTGTGAAGCCCTGTGCCACATTATGCCTGCATCAGGTATGATGTATGCAGGGTGGGCGTTCCCACGCAACATAGCTCTATAGGAGTGGTGCAGTGAAATCTATCAGATTTCACTGCAACAATTGTAGGACGCTACTGCTTCAGTACCTTACGCCTGCCTCTTGGCACACATAAGGGTGATGCAGTGCCACAGGGATAGACTGACCCCATGCCTTGCTGGAGCTGCGCCATACTTGTGACACAACTGCAGCAATGTGTGACTTTTGCGCTGACAGATACGTCAGGATTCCAGACATATCTGTCATTAATTGCCACATGGAGCGCGGTACACTAAATACGGCGTATTCATGGTGTCACTGGAAGTGCGTAGTGATAAACAGTCTTTTGACGCAGCAATGCAACACTTTTCATAAATGAGGCCCAGGAATGCGCCCAATCTTATTGGTGGTGCGCATTCCTGTCCTGTAGTTTTGTCGCAGGGCAGTACAGCAATATTCCTTACAGAGCTGTCCAGCACCAAAACCTTCTGAACTGAGGCCCCAAGTGTTTGCACCATTTTTAAGGGCAGCTATGTTCTGGTCTTCAAAAACTGCCTCTAACTTGAGTTTGTTTTGGTTTTGCACCATACAAGAAATTCCTTGGAAATATCGCGAAGTGGGGTTAGCAGCAGTTGTTGCACGGGAACACCTACTTGCATCTCATTTTTGTTAATTCCAGCTAACAGAAGTGCGATCTTGAAAATTCACGCTTACTCTGGAAAAATGCTAATTGCAGTTAGCGGCAACATTTAAATAAGGCGGGCATGCTAGGTGGCGCGCGAGCAAGATGGCCTCACTACTGTGAGGCTCCTGCAGCTCGAGCCACTAATCTGTATATTTATCCTGCCCAGGAGGTCCTTGGTAAAGATCTACTGCGCCTGGTTGAAATACGTGACCCGGTAACCTAGCGGTGTGGTTGCGGAGGCTCCCGACTGCTGCTGTCTGCTGCGGAGGTTCCTCCAAAGTGACGCCGGTGGCAAGGACTGGCATGCCTGGATCCAGTGTGGGTGGAGCAAGATACGTGAGCACCAAGGTGCCCACGTGGAAGCTAGGCCATGCGCCTGATGTGACCGGGACTTGCGATGCTGCGGAGAGGTGGCGGTGAGTGCGCATAAGTTAAGTCTCTGCGAGCACCCGACACCTCCTGCGCACTCTCACACCGAAGACTGGCGGTCTGAAGAGGCTTTATTTATATCCCCTGCTGCGCCTCCCGTCCCGCGGCCGCGGGGGACCGCGGGCTGCCTGCATGCACCGCTAGCTGTGAAGACACACGAGCGCGGCCCCCTTGGTACCCACGGGGCCTGTTTGGCATTTACCTGGCTGAGAACAGTGGCACCTTGTACTTGACTCGCGCGGACTGTCCTTTTGGCCATTTAAAGGAACACAGCGATTACTGTGGCGGGACCGCATTAGCATTGGCGGCACGTTGCACTCTTACGGGGAAGGCAACTTGAGCACTGCGGCGACTTTATGTGCCACACGAAAATCGAATACTCACGCACACTGACCAGTGGTAGATCGGAGACCTGCACTGACTCGGATGCCTCATTCATCGCCCTGCCTTTCATCTGCAGGGAATAGCAGCACAGCTGCAAGGGTCGCTTGCGGACACTGCACTTAAATACGGCCTCTTCGTTACTCATGCGGCCTACTCGGCGTGTCCCTGGGCGGCCCAACTGACATTATCGTGAAAGCCCACTCCTGCCCTCCTTGCCAGCTGAGGGTACATGAACACAGAATTTGCACAGTGAGACCGCCCCCCCTGAACTGCAGGTTGCCTCCGGACTGGAGTGTGTTGAGCACAGCGGGAACAGAATTGCCCTGACTTTGCACATAATAGACTGCACGCATGATCGCACGCCCTGTACCGGGGCAAAATAACAGTGACCTACCTACTTTTTCAACCTGCTCTACACTCGGGTGGCCTGCAGCTTGGGGTAGACAGACACCGCTGGCAATATCAGAGGCACCATCTCTAGAGACCCTTCTGAGAGCTCAGTGTGGCAGCCCTCACCTCTGATACTGAAAGTACGGAAGTAGCATACTGCCGACACCAGAACAGTTGCTAACAAAGTAGAATATGATCCACAAAATGGGGAAGGCAGATGCGAAACTGACCAGACTGACATTTGAGGCCAAAAAAGGCACTCGTGCACAGCAGGAAGATCCTGATCACATTAGTGAAGAATAACCACAGGGGTCAGCGCAGCTACAAGACGAAGACATGAAAGAACTCCTCCTTGCAATGAGACAAAGCCTCGCCTCCATAGAAGGTAAAATGGACACAATGAACACTTGTATGGACGCTATTGTCGATAAGTTGGACAACTATGACGAACGTATAAAAGAGACCGAACGCTGCATCTCCGACACGGAGGATAACACGTCGCAGATGCAAAAACGAATGGCGCAGATGGACAAACTACTTAGGGTCATCGCTGCCAAAAATGAAGACCTCGCGCAGCAGATGAAACAATATCCGTGTTATTGGCATCCCAGAGAGCACCAATACCGGCCGCATGGAAGAGTTTATAGAGAGGCTGCTGCGTGAAACAATCGCCACTGAATCTTTTTCCTCACAATTCATAGTGGAAAGGGCACACCGCTCCCTGTGCCCCAAACCACCGCTAGAAAGCACACCACATCCCATCATCGCGAGGTTACTCAACTACCACAACCGCGATGTGGCACTCAAAACAGCGCGTGAAAAGAGACATCTCACGTTTGAGGGAAACGCATTCACCCTCTGACCTGACTTCACAGCCACTGTCCAGGAAGAACGACGGAAATTCATTCCCGCCAAGCACAAACTTCGCCAGGCACAAATTGATTATGCACTCTTGTATTCGGCTCGACTACGAGTGACACACCAAGGCAAACTTTTTTTTTTTACTAATAGGCAGCAAGTAGACGACTTCTTGAAGCGCATCAAACGGCCGAATAATTCCTGCACCACACAGGAACTGTCGCCAAGATCATTGTCCCCGGCGAGGGAATAGTACGAACTTCATCTCTACCGCTGTGTGCTTCATGGGACTGGTGTGGTACTTCACCTTCTTCTCTCCCTCTGGCCGCACCTCCTGCTTCACGCTGGGACAATAGAACACTGACGCGCAGTCTCGGTGGGGGGCAGCGGCTGGAGCATCAGGGTCAGAATAGTACCCTCCTGGGGATGTATGACACTTAGCACCAGGCCCCCCTGTCCCCGACGAGTTTGTTTCACAACTACCCTGCAACTCGGATGGGTGGGTGTAACCGTGCTTGTACCTAAGAGTCCCCCCCAAGGGTGATCGCCCTTACTGCAGATTAAAATGCAGGATGTTTCTGTTTTTTTGGGTTATGTGGGTGGGGGTGGGATTGTTCATTCTGGCATGATTGGGATGCTACCGTGGGTATGGGTGGGAAGGGGTTTGTTGGTGGGGCACAACGCAAAAGAGAATAAAGAACAGACAGTATTTTTATTGCATGTATTGTATCACATTCGCAGATGTAGATCACACGCCGCTTTTTACATTATGGCCAGCTCAGAAACTAATCAGAACGTACATTTTTAATGTGGAATGTCATAGGATTAGGTGATCCACACAAAAGTAGACAGGTACTAGCATACCTGGACTGCCATCATACCCGAGTCGCACTGCTTCAAGAGACTCACCTGAACCCCTGCCATGCTACTTCATTTGCTTGTAAGTGGGCAGATCACAGGATATTCTCCTCATACTCCAGAGGGACAGCCATACTTATAAAAAAGCGCACTCCATTTACCCCTGCTGGCACGGCGCAGGATCAACATGGACACTACTCCATGGTCTGGGGCAGGTTAGGTACAGTATCCGTCACACTGGTCTGCTGCTATGGGTCCCACATTGACGACCCTGATTTCTTTGCCACACTTTGGGGAAGATTCTGGACATAGGCACGACTCACCTAATCTGGAGGGGAGACTTTAATTCTACTCTAAATCCAGCGATGGACAGATCCAATCCGGCACCGCATCACTACACTAGATCACATAAGCTGTTGCGAGACATGGTGGCTGACAATGGGTTATAAAACACATAGCGACATGTCCACCCACATAAAACTGAAGGTACACATTAAACAACTCTGCATTCATCTTGGGCTAGACTTGATAACTGCCTAGTATCTCGCAGCCTAGGCCCATCGATAGTCTCAGTTACACATTTGGCGAGGACATACTCGGATCACTCTCCTGTCAGATTGTTGCTGACCCCCCCAGGGTGCGATGCATCCCCTAGAAGCTGGAGACTATCACCTCTCACCCTACTGGACACAGGGTTTCACAGTGAATTAGGGCAGGAAATCACAGATTTCTTTCAGAGAAATTTGAGATC